>NC_071533.1:68739770-69339770 GCF_026979565.1 Vidua chalybeata
CTTTCCATCCTGAAGACCAGGAAAGCTCAATCACCTTTCACAGCAGGACAGGCAGCCTGGAGATGACACAGGATGAGGGACCTGCAGCCAGTTTCTCATTCTGACACTCTTTAGGGCGGTATCAGTAGGTGCCTGCCATTAGTGACCATCCACTCTCCCTACATGAGCAGTGCCAGCTGTTTTCCCACTTCCACTTCTCAAGCTTTGCCTGAACAGGTTCTACCCCTTCCCAAACTGAGCAAAACCCTCAGCCATCAACATTTTCAGTTCATTTGCATCTGACAGAAGCTGCTGCCCCATCAGTTGTCTTAATTTACTTCACAAACACCAGCAGTCCTCCCCTTCCTGTGAACATCAGACTTAGGCCAAGGCAAATCTGTTTTTAAAAAGCCCTGTATCATAATTTTTTAATGCTAATGCCTGTTGTAATTCCCCACTTTTATTTGTGACATTCCCACATTTTGTTGTTGGCCACAAATTCTTTGCACAAAACAAACCTGACAGGTAACAGTCATGGGTTAGTTCCAGAGCTGCTATATTTTAAATTAGTAATTAATTTTTTTCTGAGAATATAAATTTTTCCCTTGCTATGGACTGCACTGTATTTCTGATGTTTTGAAATCTAAGTAGGTTTTGTCACTATGTCAAATTAAAACTCCTCAGCTAAAATTGCTCCACGTGACACAATTTTTGATGTAGTTCAGGTCATTCTTTTTTGAGAATAGGGAGCTCACAATAAATTCCTCCCCAGAAATTTAATTACACACAACTTTAATGAATTACTATTTAGAGTCCTGTAGTTCTCAGTGGTCTGTGATTTATGAACATCTAATACTGACCCCAGCAACTTTCCTTGCATTCTGATTTTTAACAATCACCAGCTCCATCAGATTTCCTTTCTGAGTATGGTGTTGGCAACAATGCACAGAGCCTTGTTCTTGACAGGCAATTTGGGGTTTTTTTTCACACATAAATGATTTCCAGCTTAGATTTCATGCCTGAGAATTCAAACATGACTGGCCTGTTTTAGCCTTCTCTGTCTTGTTTGTTTACAGGTCTCTTGACTAGGGAGAGGTTTAAATTACCACATTTATACAATCTATTCTCTCTATACTTGACCTAATATCCCTTGGTCAAAACTATCCATCTGGTGCAATTTAAATACTCTGGTTTTGATATCTCCTGACTCTTTTCCTCTCTATACTGCATGAAAACCTCTTCCAGGATAGATTTTCTGGGAAATTCATGGATAGCCTGGATATTTTTAACTTTCATCTTTCTACCCAGATCAGTCAAGCTTTGCAGACTGTGAGGAGCAGTGCCAGATGCTGTGTCAGAGTCCAACACAGATGGAGCCAAAGGTAGCCTGTTTTCAGTCCCACAATCCTGCCAGTTCCTGAGTCATGGTGTTTGCCTTCACTCCCAAAAGGGAACGAATAATCCTGATATCCTCCCAGCTTTACACCAAATCCCATCCTCTTCCCCCAGCATCCTCTCCCCTGTGGCAAGTGCCACTTTGGATGCTCTGTTAGTGATGTCTGCACCTCGTTCTGCTTTGAGCTGGGTTTTGCTTCCATCAGCCACTAAAGACCTCTGTGCCAAGAGCACTGCTCACATCTCTTCATTAACAGAACTGCTCCTTCAGAGGGGGAAACAGGCTGTGACTCACTCCAGCATCTGCTGGCACCATAAGGAGTGGGAATGGATGGCTGGCTGGGTAGGTGGGTGGATGGATGGAGCCAAACAGACAGAAGAGTCTCTCAGTCCCAGTGACAACTTCTGAACACGCCATCTCCAGCTCTCGTACCCTCTGCTGGCAGCTGAGCTGAGGACCTGACCCATCAATATGTTGCACTCACACTGAAGTTTCAGGATAGAAAAAGAAGGAGATTGTGGGGCTTCTCACAGTCGTGACTCTTTCACTTCCAGCCTCTCCCTGGCACTGCTCAGTGGGAAGTTAAATGAAATTACATTCCTTGTTCTCACACTTTCCCTTCTCTACCCTGTCAGGAGTGTGAACCAGCATACAGGACACAAGGATAGTAACAGCTGCTGAAAAAAAATTCCTATTATTAAAAGGAACTCTTATTTAATTATTGAAATTTATGAAGAGGGTGATGGATAAGAGTCACTGGAAGGAAAAAGTATAGGGTTTTCTACAAGGGGTAGAAAAGCCCCCTCAGCTCTAATCCACACAGAGCATCAGCATCAGAGCATTACTGACAGCCAAAAAAACCTCTTCCAGTTTAACAGGCTGAAATAAAGACTGAACATTGGTAAGACTGGACACCAGCAAGACTGTCAAAATTGTGTAGAGTTGTAGCAGTTAATGTTAAAAGTTCTCAGAAGTTATTGAGCACCATCCTTTAGTTTTAGTATAATTTTGAATATTAAAGATTAGCAGAAGACACAATGTTAATAACAGATCATTACACTCCTGCCCAGTGTGAAATTCTTAAATCTTTTCATGGAATATCTAGTCCTGTGTTCTGCAGGACCCTGGTTCTGTACTGGGCCTCTTAGGTTTGAGCATTTATTTCTTTGCTAACTTGACTGAAAATCTTCCCAGCTGCATGAGAAACAGCACTGACAGGATTTAAAAGGCTATTTTACCATAGCAGGAATTCCTTGAAAATGGAATTTCTCTGTAATTTCTTCCTAGAGGATGCTACCTTTTGGGGCACCAGGGCAAAAGACAAAAAGAGCAGGGGTCAAATCACTGGGATTTTTTGGGGGGGAGATTTTATTTTGTATTTTTGGGGTTTTTTTTAACTTCAGGAAACCACACCCTCATACACATGTAGTTCCATCTCCACTTCAAACCAGAACAATCTCTTAAGAAGTTCAGAACACAGAACACAGAAAAGTCAGTGACAAGCAATGATCACATTTTTCATATCCTAATTCATGATGCTGTCTTGAGCTTTGTTCTTTCCTCCCAGAATTTGGAGGTCACTGGATGACTGACATAGCCAGAGGTAGCAAAAAAGCATTTTATCCATGTTCAAACATCTAGTGTTTTTAACTGGGATACACTGTACAGATGAAATGGTGAAACCATGGATAAACAGGTCCCATATCCTCTGATTAGATTTTTAATAAGTCAGAAATTTGCATCTTATTTTAGCGAATTTGGACAAACTTGTTAAAATGAAAAAATCGGATATTTACTTTAAGCCAAAGAAGAGAAATAGTTTTCAGTTATGTAAACAGATTTATCTTGTACATTCCTTGCATCTGCTGAAGTGTTATATCTTTAATACAAAATAACTGCTTGGTCAGAGCTGGGCTTCATTTCCCTTGAATACAGGTTTGGGAAACCAGTCATCATGTGTTCTATTTAAAGCTTTTTACATTATTTGCAAAATTTTTCCTTTTAAGAAACCTATAACATCCACAGAAAGTGAAAGAAATACTGTTGGCTGGAAAACATTTTTGAAACTTCTGCATTTTATGCAGCAAAGAAAAATGTCTTTAACAGCTGATACACTGGGCTCATAATTCAAACTGTCCCTCATTACAGACCTAAATTTATCTTCCATCCCACACAGATTTCTACTCTAGCCCAATTTTTCTACTCAGAATTATTCACATCAGAAATGTAGGCCCATGAAATGCAGGGCAGCAAAAGTGTTATTTATGCTAAAGGAGCCAATCCCACTTCTTATTTCAGCTTTCTGGCTGTGGGTTTGTTGTGTCCTCCCTCTCAGGGCTGAGTCCCATATGGTATCTCACATTTGCACCCAAGCACATTGAAAATGTGGTGTCTTTGCCTCTGAGAGCTTGAATTAATCCACTAGGACTCAGTCATAAAGTACTATAAAGAGCTGGAGGCTTTATTGACTCCAAGCTCTCCAGATGCATTTTTTGCCACGTGAAGTATTTAAAGTCCTTCACAAGCTTCCCAGGGGCCTTTTCAAAAGGAACTCACAATCACCTTCAAACATGCTCTGGCCAACCCTCTCTTCTGAACATGCTTTCTCTAAACACCCTGAATTCTGGCAGCATCTTCCCACCTCTGGGAGGGGAGTGGAGCCCAACAGTCAAAATTTTCAGACCACTCTGCAGTTACAAGTAATTATTATATTCTAAATGATTGAGGGTTTTTTTTTTTCTAGGACAATAGAAAATATATTCTAATAATTAGAATAATTCTAGTGCCCTGTCACACTTCTATACACAAGATTTATCTTCATAAGGAATATGACAAGTGTTGTTATTTCAGAATTGCACATACGTGGCTTTATACAGCCACACAAATTCAAGAATACTTGATTTTAGTTAATTTGCATTAAACCTATTTAATAAAGCTATCATCATTCAGAAATTGCTTCAGAATAACAATAAGATTTTAATTTCACAGTCTTTTTCAAGAACAATTTCTCCATGAAAATCAACTCAAAATTATATGGGGCACAGGAATTCATTATGAAAGAGTTCTGTTAATGGAGTCTGATGATTACTCCAAACAATGCTTCTGGGAAACTTGGTTCCCAAAAGCTTTCAGCTGATGAATGCAAGAGTTCAGCCTGAATATTATCTGTAGGAAATAGAGCAATAATAAAAAAAAAAGCTAAAACATCACCAATAGACAAATGATTTATGGCTCTTTTTTTCCATCAGACTCCAATGGAATTATTTTTAATTTTTCTTCTGTTCCTGTAAACTTAACCAACAATTTTGTTTTTGTTTATAGCTAATATGGAAATCATGTTGTAACACATCAGCCAATTCAGGATACAGTAAAGCAGCATCTCTACCCTGGTTTAGCATCTCTGTTTCTTTCTTTTTCTTCATCATCACCTGGGATTTTATCAACAGGACCAGGCAGAGCTTCTTCACCTGTCCATATTTACAACTTAGACTCTGAATAAACAATTTTATTGATTATGCCTGACCTCTCTTTTTCCATCTCCCTTTCTTATTTTCAATTTTTGGCTCAGCCAGGATTTATTTAATGAGTTCATCCAAGTCTTATCAGGAAAATCCTGCCCTGCCTTGTATTTTTTATGCACAACTCACAGTGACAGCCTTACTAAATAATAAGTATTGATAATAAGAACACCACCATCACCCCAGCTCTTTTCTTGAGCTAACAACTGTGACACAAGCCACCAATAACATAAGAAACCACTTTATTCACCAAACAGTCCTGACATTAATTTCCCCAGCAACAAATAATTATCTAAATAATTTGTAAAATTGTCAAGCAGAAACCTGCCTTTTCTTCTGCAGCTCCCACTTAGATGATGGAATTTCCATTTGCAACACAATGAATTATTTAAATTGGAGTGCCCTGGATGCTTGTAAGATGCTACTCTTATCCTGAAGGGAGATCCTTACCTGATGCTTTAAGATTTCTTTCTTAACTTTAAGATTTCTTTCTCTTAAGATTTCCTTCTCCTTTGGAGTTAATTTTAGATAACATCAGATGAGGATCTAGCCTACAGAATTAGTAGAGCTCAAACCCAACACAATGAGAAACCTTCCTGTTGTGTCAGAATCTATAGGTTTCCTTCTTCCCTTCTAAGAATCCATAGTACACAAAAAGTGCACTTCTGTAGGATAATGGTAATTTCAGCTGATAAGGAAGGTGGATTTTTTGAAATTCCAAGATTTTGTGGAATTCTATACTAGGGACAAAGTTAAATTGCAACGGCAGGATCTGAAATTCCAAAGCAAGATCTCATGTCTTCCTAAATTGAGACAATATAATACTGTTGTCCCCAGAGACCAAATTCAATTAAATCAATCATGAGGGAATTGCTTTCTACCATATATTTGCAGTAATTTACTTATTTTCTCTTTAATTCATATTCTGAGTCAGGAAAATATATAAGTCTGATTGTTACTTCAATGCTGGAACTTTTATCATAATTGAAGACAAAGAACCCCTGTAATTTGGCAGGTCTATATTTACTTATAAAAACCCCCAACTTATAGATTGTCAGAATATTTCACACTGCTTCTCAAAATAGCCTTTTCAGTTTTCTGAAAATCATTTATAACTCTGAAGAAAAATCAATCTCTCCTTTATACATTACAATAAATTAACAGGTAGAAGATTTTTAAATCTTTCTATATTGTAGTTTCTTGGATCACTAAGATTATCAGATACTGACCTAACAGGTATTAGGACAAAAAAAAAAAAAAAAAAAAAAAAAAAAAAAAAAAAAAGCAACCAAAAAAAAACAGTGGGAAGATATTCTAACATTCTAACAATTCTAACATTTTTCACGCTGTTGAATTCTACATACATCTGCAAGAATATATGGATTAATTTTCTAATAATATATCTATGTCTGGGAAAGCTATCTGCTTGAAAGTATAAACAAATTTTAAAAAAGCATTTTGGGGAGTGATTCAAAGGTCATAAATGTCATAATACCAAAGCCTTCATGGGGAATCATCAGTCAAAGTGAAAAAAATTAAAATCAAACAAATCTACTCATATCCTCAATATTTCCTTCTTTCCCTAAAAACTCCAACCTCACACAAACACACAGCAGCTCATGAGTATTTCTAACTGAGGTCTCTTGAAGAACAGGCCTTATTATCAGAACTATTCCACTTTTCTCTGTACCCCTTACCCCAAGGATCTGCCAAAGTAGGAACCTAGAAATCTTTTACAAAACTTTTGTTTCTAAAAATATCCAGTATAAGGTTTACCTCTTACACAGAGAAGGGAATTATCTATAAAAAAATTATTTGCACCTAAGTTAGAGAGCCAATTTATTTGGTCCTCAGTGGCAGTAAGGACAATAATTGCAGACTGATGGCAAAGCAAGATTGGTTATGCTTACAGATGAAAAAACTCTATTTTTTCTTTGCTGCTGTGTTCTGCCCACTTCATGCCTAAACAAGAGACAGGAATAATCTGATCCCTTCTTCTGCCTGAATAGTCCATATCACATTCTGACAGTGGATACAGCAAATTCTGCAACTGCTTTGCTTTTCATTTGCTTAAATTAAGGAAAAAAAAAAAAAAAAACAAAAATAAACAATCCAGATAGTTCAATAAATAAGCATGTGAGTTCAGCTTCTGAGTAAACAGTAAATCAGTTAATAAATTAATAAAGCTTCCTGCATCGTTACACCTTAATGAAATCAGAACAATAAAATTCCTACAAGGTTACAAAAGTTTAATTTGATAAACAATGAATTCTGTAATTCTCAGGGTCATTTATACATTGAGATTTTGCCCCAACAGTGCAAGTGATGGTGTCTCATTCCACTCCCTTTTAGGACATTTGGATTGATGGTGTCACAGAATCATGGAATTGTTTAGGTTGGAAAAGATCTCTAAGATCATCAAATCCAACCATCAACCCAACACTGTCAAATCCAGTGCTAATTCATGTCTCCAATCACCACATTTGAACATTTATTTTACATTTCCAGGGACAATTCACCTGTTTAACTATTAAATTAAACATATTTTGCTAACTCCTTGCTTTTATCCAAACTCCCTGCCATTATTCAGCTGTTCAGTGAGCTTTCACTGAGCCTATACAGCTTAATATCCTTACAAGTGAAGCACTAAGAGTGTATCTGCTGATAAATTTGTATATCAAAATGGAAATGTGAGTTCAAATTGGAAAGGCACAAAAAGAAGTGATCACAAATTAAGAAACCATACTGATAAAGCCAAAGCCTGAATCTCTCAGTAAGAATTCACTCTCAAACCACACTGAAAATACCTATTGAACAGCACATAATCTCATTAACTAAAAGTGAAAATTACCCTTAATTCTTATTCTCTGAAGGTATGAGTTACAATAAATCCTACTGACATAGCAGTGCATAGGCCCAGGAGCTGGGATCTATTATAATCTACTTAACCTCTGAGAACCTAATTTCTACTTGAAATAATAATTAAAAAAAAAAAAAAAAAAACCCTTAAATACATTGACCTCTAATACATTCAAAATGTTGGAATAAATCAAGTAGCAGAGTTAATAATTGACTCTTTACTAATGTGCTGCTATGAAAGAAAAGAATTCAGTATGCTTAATGCTATCCCTAATTTGAAGCTCTAATAGTTCATTTTTCATATTACTCTTCCTGCCAGCTTCCAAGGTAAACCTTTTAAAGCATTTTGGAGAGGGACTAAAGATGGAGTAAGAGAAAAGTAGTTGCAGTGCTGTGGTCTGAAAGGGAACATAATTCACCGCTTTATGCCATATATCCCACATCAGAAAATGGTATTTGGGATTTACCTAGTGACAGAAACTAAAACTGGAGCTTCACTGCAGCAAATCTTATAAGGCATCACACTTTAAGTAGCAAAAGAGTGAAAGAAATCAAGCCACACTGCCCATTTTTGAGGATGTAGTATGGCATGCACAAACAGAAAAAAAATGTACAAAAGTCACACTAAAAACTTGAGACAAAGCAGAAAGTGGAGAGAGTATGTTCCAGTTGTTAATCAAGCCAAATACACACCCTCCCTCCCTCCCTCCCTCCCTCCCTCCCTCCCTCATCAGTTCAGTGCCTGATTTTCTGCACACCAAATGTAAAATGTGCCTACTCACCACCATTCCATTCCAAAGTTCCAAGAGCCACTGACAAAAGATAACCAAGCTTATCTGTAAAGGAGGGGATTTTCAGCATAAATAATAAACAGTCAGAAATGAAATATTATACTGTATTTATTTTATTATTTTTATCATGGGGAATGGGAGAGAATATTTTTTTGAGAAACCTCCTTTTTATTAGACACACTATCAGGATTTATTCCCAAGGTATTTAAGAAGGGAAGGGGACATCTACATTGGTTCTGCAACTGATTTAAATGTCAAAATGTGTTGGGATGCAGTCCCTGTGATATCCATGTGATTGTAGCACTGCCACAAGCTATTTGGCCTGCTAACTTTGACAAGAAAATAATTTTCAACATGTAAATGTCAATAGAGGTTCCAATTGCTACATTTTCTGGCTGAATAGGAACACAACATATGTAAAAATCAATATAGATGTATTCCAACATATCTATTTTTATATTCCAGGAATAGCAAATTGAGGAATTAATTCCCTGCTCCCTGTGGGCAGGCAGGAGTTCAGCTGTCTCTAGGAGCACTGGGCTCCACCACACGTGGTGGTGATGGCAGGGCTGGGTTTCTCAGCTCCTGGCAAAAAGTATTTTTAGGGAGCCCAGTGCCCTATTGCTACAGTAATCCCTTTATACCATTGGTATTTAAGTAACTGAAGAATTTTACCTTCTACTTTGATTTCAACCTCTTCAAAAGTCCATGTTTTCAGTGAATGATCAAATTGTATCATGAACTAAAGTATATTTCGAAACGAATCTAAATGCTATTTCCTGCATACAGTCTGAATGTACTGAGTCATTCTGCTCACAATAGTCACTTGTCACTCTTAATAAGCATACCTGAAGACATATCAAAATATTAGTAGATTCATGATCTTTGACAAAGGATCACAACTTATTTTATATCAGCTGGGTAAACCTGCAACTCTGGTTTACTTGGAGGTAATTAATTCTGACTCTCCCTCAGTTATGCTGTTATTGAGATCCATGTTGTTGGGTCTAATATCACAGGAAGAGCTGTCACATCAGCGTTTTCAAGTTTAACTCTACTGAGTGAAAATGGCACTGGTGCATGGACACAGAGACAATGCTGGGAAGGTCTGGAGTGAGGATTTCCCAGAGAAAGCATGGAAGTGTGAGACATTCACAGATTCATCAAAATGTTTAGGTTGGAAGGGCCCTCTAAGATCACTGAGTCCAACCCTTAAGCCAGCAGTGCCAAACACACCACTAAACCTGTCCCCAGGTGCCACATCTACACAGCTTTTAAATCCCTCTGGGGATGGGGACTCCAGCACTGCCCTGGGCCACCTGTTCTAGGGCTCAACTGCCCTTTCAGTGAAGAAACTTTTCCTAATATCCAACCTAAACCCTCCAGGTGCAAATTGAGGCAATTTCCTCTTGCAACAGCATTGAGAGACATCAGCACTCAGGCTGATGCCAAACATGCAGATAGGAGATGCAACAATTAATCATGAAACAGAGACATTCTCAATCAGGACCTGACCTGATGATCCTGCAGAGAATAATCTTCAGTATGGACAAGGCAATCAGGTCTGTGAGATTGTGGGGTTCAAAGTCATGACTACTGATGTCCTCTAACGGGTTAATATGTGCACATATTTTCAAAGGATTTGGCTTTCTGGACCTTCTCTAAAATAAAGGTTGTTCCCAAATTCCTTTTTTCAGCAATACACAGTCATGGGCTAATCCTCAGTTACTCATCCATGTAAAGATCTGCTCCCCACCATGATTCTTTGCACTCAGACATTAATTCCTACTGCCCAGCTGAGAATGACTGTTCCTAATTAAATTAAATCTACCACTATATCTAAGACATAGGTTCTTTGTAATTTTTTGCCTCCCTGCTGTCTTTGAGGACTGATAGATAAATAATTTTGATTTTATACTTATCACAACTTCCTAATAATTTCATTAAAATTCTTTTCTTTGTCTTCTTGTTGTTTTAATGCTTTATGGGATTCCATTTCCTTTGCTAAAGCCTATGACCTGCAAAATTACAGTGGTGAAAAAGGGATATTCAAAAGCTGATTTCAAGTGATTTCACATTCATTTGCTTTTTTGAACTTGAAAGCTAGAGAGGATTAATGTAGATTCAAGTTTGTTAGAACACTTAACACACTGCATAGAGAGCTTTGCTTTGCACCTGCTTCTTGAAACATTTGATTTTTTTCCTGCTACATGACCTAAATCTGTATTGTGATTAAACCCCAGCCAGCACCAGCACCAGCACCACACACCATTCATTCCTCATCAGTAAGGGCAAGACCTGGAAGGGTAAAAGGTCAGATACCACAGTTACAGTCAGCTAAAAGAGATACAATACATTGGCATCTTCCAAGGAAAAAAGTGATTTGGAAATGCAAATTCTATGAAGTATAAATCCAGTAATCTAGGAACAGATTGCTAATTACTTATACAAAAGAAATCAAGTCAGTCTTCATAAATCAGCAGCAACTGCAGCTGTTTAGGGAAATGAAATAACAATTCCATGCTCTATTGAGGACAACACAACATTCTTTTAAAGAAATGCTACTATAGACCCATGGGTAAATATTTGGGAGTTATTTCAGCTTGTAGTTAGAGCCACAGCCTCACTTTTCTCCTAGGAGTGTGTACATAAGATGCTACAGCTGCTGTTTCACAGTTATCCTTGCAGTACTGCAGTAAATTTTTATTATTACATATGTCATTACTTAATAATTCATCGGCAAACCTGTATCCTGTTACTTTTTAGGAGTTTATGTAATGAAACCCATTTGCTCTGCCTTGGTTGATCGATATTTCAGCACAGTCATACAAATCATTGACTTGTCTCCCAGAATCATGCAGAAGGTGCCTATCCAAGGAGACACAAGCCCAACCACACTGAGAAAACCAAGCAGGTTGGCACCAATCTTTTTCCTCCTTTTTGAACAATCTATTCCTCTGATGACTTTTCCAAACCAACTGGGCTGGTCATGAAAACAGCAGCTGGATTGGTCAAGGTATAGAGGACAGTGCTCCTTCCTTAACTTTTGAAAAGGCCTCCACAGTATTCTCATTGTAGCTGCTGGATGCCAGAATCACTGCAACGAGCAGGAGATGCTAATAGGACACAGTTCCAATGGAAGGTACATTCAGGACCTTACAAAAAACAGAGCAGAATCTCTGCTCTAAGGCTGCAGTAGGTTTTCAAAATTTGGAAGCTGAAGTTGGAATTTTGTAGAATACAGACAGCAATGGAAGACAGAAAGTGCATGCCTTCCACACCAATTCTTTGTGAAAATTATCACAGAGGAGATTCCTCAAAATCATTGCAGACACTCTTTGTATAATCAGAGGGAGGAGTCTTTGCTAATGCCCACCCCAAAAGAACAGCCAAGCAAGGACATGAGGAGAAGATGACTTTATAATGCAGAATATTTTTATCTGTACTTCAGTAACTCAGTGATAATGTAAATTATATTCAATTCTGAAGGAAGTGGATGAAATATAAAATGAGCCAATATTCCACAGATAAAGTCTCTAGATGAAATTATCTCTGCTTGTTACTGCTATAGATACTAAAAATGGCTGATAAAGCATAGGAGAAGGGAGGAAAACAGGTCTAAAAAATGAGAAACAACACAACAAGGGACAGGAATAGATTGCAAGAACATGAGAACCAAGACTCCCTTACAACAAATCAGATCTTCTAAGACTTATCTTAATGTGGCCCTAGGTCACCACTGAAGAGCATTTAAGTCCAAAATCCCAGAAAGTCTTGCTAAGATAAGAGCTACAATGACCAGCTTAAGAATTTGGGGATTTTTTTTGCTTTTGTTCACTGGTTTTGAGAATAATTTATGAAAGAGCAAAACTGGGACTTGTGTGAGGGACAATACAAAACAAAGATCAAGGCACTGCACAGATACAAACTGTTAAGGAATACTGTGCTGCTTGAGATGCTTTGTCTCAGTTAAATAATGCAAATCAGCCATGAGATTGATTTAACTGGGATTGCTGCTTCTTACCCTCAGAGTAAAACAGCTGGAATATCCTGATGAACCCCATCCATTTCTGCACATATTTTATAACCATCATCTACTTCATCTGCTTCCACAGTTATTTTGGTGGGGTTTTATACAAGATATTTTCTAGGTCTTTATTTATTTTAGACTGTTTTCATAGTCCAAGGAGTATCCAGCCCAGGAAATGTATTTTTCCTTCTCTGCATATGCATTTCAACGTTTGCATTTGTCATTTGCTAAATGCATTATGACACACCATGGCTGCAATTCCCTAAAGAATTCCTTCTATGATAAAGTGATTTGGAAAGCAGCTGATCAAGGCACTGGGCTTGTTAAGTTTCTAGTAATAGCTACATCCATACGCTGCAGGAAGGTAGCAGCAGATGTTAAAATGTGTTATTGCTGCTGGATAAGTACAGTTTGCAAAAATAATTTCCAGTAACAGGCTTCGAGTTTTCAGTTGCCAGCACATTTATTCTGGTTATAAAATACATACATAATGCTTTTGTAAAAATACACTTGGTAAGCATGCAGCCATTCCAGAGTGCTTTGATCACTGTGTTACCATCACGGTGAATTTCTGCTTAGTCCAGCTGCCAGAGACCCTTGGGACTGTCTAAAGAACAATGAAGCATAGCTTCATCTTAAACAAATCTGGTTTAAAATGAGGAGATACCAGGGGGAACAATTCTTCTCCATGACCTAACTGCACTTCCCCATTCATAACTCCTGCAGTTAAGCCTGTGTTACTGGCAATCAAATACTGCTGTCAATTGTGACTCCAGGGTGTACCTAAAGTGACGCCAAAATTAGTGCACAACTACTGCAAAACAGTTCTTGTCTTGGAGAATGAAATCTGAGATGCACATGAGGATTTATGTACTGCCATGCTCAATATTAGAAGCCCTAATTTTAGGGGACTTCACCTCCATTACCCACATGAGGAATCTGCTTGGGCTGCCTATTGAGAAAACCCTTTTGATGTGCTCACCAAGGAGAGCTTAAACAAAAGCAAGCGGGGCATCCTCAGCCATGTGGGCAAATGCCTCCTCTGGCTTACTGTGAGACTCTGAAGCAAAAATAAAGCCTCATGCCATTTCACCACTACTTCATTATCAAAGACTACAGGACACAGTAAATTTATTTAACAACTACTACAAATTAGCAGAGCTATAATGAAGAGGGATACTTCAAACATTATGTCTCATCACAGGGTGAGTCCTTGTGTTGCCTCTTGATGTTATTAGGTCAGAACCTGCTTCCTTTGGTTTTCTTCTTCATTTTCTTTTCTAATTACTAATTTTTATAGACTCTGAGTTATAACTGTAGAATTAATTTCTCTGTTGAAATAGAGGCACTTTCTAATTCACCTTTGTCAACCTTTATTTCTCACTTCTTGCAGTTTGGACTGTCAGGATGCTCTGCTTTTTTTCTTCAATTGTCTGTAGTTTTGTTATTTGTTTGGGGTTTTTTTTCCCCCTCAGTTTCCAGAGAACCATTTTCTGGCTATGTAATTCAAGTTACTCTTTATTAGAGTGCAAGTAAAATCTTACAAGTTTTTAAGTTTTTCTGCCTAGTTCTGCCTGCCAGCCCTACACCTGCTTTACTTTAGGTCCTACACTGGAAATAGGTTATCTTTTATATCCAATCATTCTCCAGGACTTTAGTATTCAAATGTTTTGTGGTTTTTTTTTTTTTTTTTTTTTTTAGTCACTAGGTACCAACAGCACAAACCATTTACTAAAGGAAGGTGTTTGTGATCTGCCTTTCATTATCACAGCAGCAGATGTGCCTTGCTTTTAAAGAAAAAAAAAATTAGAAGTGTGAGATGCTCACCAAAAACAGAGTGAGAAGGAAGACAGGTTCAAGTACAGGTGTAGTAAAGAGAGTCCATATCTACTCCAGCTTCTATTGAAATTGATCCATGACTATTAACCCACTGTTTCTTTTTAATCCATGCTCAAACACAAAAGGGAAAATAATTCCAGCAGGTGAATTTCCTACAGCAGGACAGTATCCCAGAGGTGGGATGTTCACATCCATGTTTTTGGTGACACAAGAGCTTTGAGGGTCTGGTCATGCTAAGACCTTCATGCTAAGACCATGCAGAACTTCAGAGGCTTGGGAAAATAACCATTGAAAAATAGAGTTTAAGAGCATCTGGGGTAAAGTGGCAGCTGAACTTCAGGATTGCAGTTTTGTTTCCAGATAGTCAAAACTGGAGGTGGGCTGGAGCTTATGAATGAGGGAAAGAGAGCAGGAGGGAAAATAAATACATACTATTTATATATGCCTGTGACATTAAATAATTGTGAGAAATAGAGTAAGTGAATTCCATCCATCTGTCCCACAAACCACCATTAGTCAGTAGATTTTTTAATAAATCTCTTATCAGAACAGAGTGTTGAGACTTTTTTTGCCCCCTCTTTTTCCACTTTCACTAATGAATCACTATTTTCCCAGATATTCTCATTTCTTCTGCAAAGAGGCACTTCATACTTCTTAATTCCAATTTGAATTATCTCTTTAGGGAGACGCTTCACTAGGTGTGATTTATTGTACACAGGAATTAAAAAATAGATAAAGTGCATTACCTAATTCTTTCCTTCTTGAATTTTCCCACACTGAATTGCAAATTAGAAGGTGAAAATTGATAAGACTAGTCTTGCAATACATAAAAATTTGGTGCCAGTCACCCAATTTCTTAATGTACAAACTGACTGGGGTTTTATGAAATAATACATTAAAAGAGTAAATTGGCTGTTGCAAATGTTAATAACGAAAGTAATATGTTGGTAGTCAATGTGCATATGCAAATAGCAAAAATAATATATTGTAGCAATATACACTATATATTACTATATTCTCACCTACTTTTAGTCCAAAATTATTTCAAAGCCAGAAATATGTATAGTTGACAATACTTAAAATTCCAAGTCTGATAAGGAGGTACATCACTGCTTATCTTTTTGTTTTTGCAATTGGCCTTAAACTGAAATACTAGATGGTTGTTCTACTGTGCTGGTGTGGTTTCGCTTTAAATTTGTGTTTGCCTCCTGTTCCCTTCCCTAATCCCTCCTCTCCCCAGTTGTCAATCTTCCCAAGCCCATCCCTAACCTCCTCCCTTCCAAGCTGTCAATCCGCCCCATCCCTGTCCCTTTTTCCAGAACTCTCCCTGCCAATCCTCCTCGTCCCAACGCCTCCTTCCAGAGTGTTCCCTGTCTATTTTGTTATACTCGACACCCTATTTGTTACTTTTTATTATTCCCCTCCCCTGTTCTCCCTGACAGGCTTATAAAACGTTATTCCCACCTTTGACCCCTCCCCAGCCTTACCCTCATTGGTTAATGTTCCTACACCCCTCCTCCTAAATTACAGTATAAAAACTCCTGTTCAACCCCCCCCCCCCCCCACCCCCCCGCCATGGGGTCTTGGGGCTCCATCTTGTCCATTGAAAAATAGAGTTTTCAATAAAATAAAAGTTTTTGATAAATACACTCTGGTTTACCCCAAGACCCGTGTTGTCTTCATCTGTCCCTGTGCCGAACCTTCTTTAACTGGGATTGCAGAGCTGGCATGGGGACGGTCGCGCCCCTGCTTTCACCACCCAGCACGCCCCCGACGGCGCGCTGCAACATTCTACCATTTAGATGTTTTCAAGCAAATACACACCCTTTGTAGAAAACTGAGATTTTGATCAAAAAAATAATTTTAAAAAATGAACTCAGGAAAACAAGGAAAGAATAGCCCTTGGCAATAAGTAAAATCTTATCTAGTTCTTAAAAATCTAACTAATGCATATTACTGTTATGTGTTGATGCAGGCAGAGCAGATCATCTGATCATTTGACAATAAAAACATCTTTTCTCCCCCTTTTATCTGTAAACGATCACAGTTTAGCCACTTCATTAACTTCATGTTTTGAATATTTTACTAGAAAATTTCTCCAAGCTATTGCTACACCAAAACTTGTACTTGACCTAGAATGTCTTTTAGGAAGTCATTAATTTTCAATCCAAAGATAAATGATAGAGTTGTTGTTCTGATGACTAATGATGCTAATTGTTAAATTTGTGTGTTTTACAGTTTCTTATACTTCTTTTTTCTTCTGATGGACTAAAGTGCCCTTCACTTTTAGAAGTCTTAGAGGATGAATTCACGTAGAACATCAGCAAGTCCTCTCTTAACCTTCATTTGCTGAGTTAAGTGCTTGGATGTTTTATGTATTTATTCATTTATTACTCTTAGGCTGCTTTCCCAGAACAACTATAGCTTTTTTTTTTTTTTCTAAACCTTTTTCATTCAGCAATGCTCATTCTTTAATACTTTATCTATGAGCAATAACAATTTTTTATTTTTAGTCAGTATTGCCTTGGTTCTGCACAGAGCATTGTATTTGCTCTTTAATGAGGACCTCATCCACTAAACATTATTGTTTATCTCATACAAAGACCATAAGTATTTTGAAAGAATATACATCTTTACTTTAGCCCACTTTTGACTGGTTTACGTCACAATTTGAAATACATTTCCTGAAGTTTCAAAGTTCCCAAATGTAGAGCAACAAAAATATTTACATAGACATGGAATCAAGGAAACGAAGAGCGAGATTCTGCTCACAGACCAACATGCTCAAAACTTAGCTGGGTGCTGGGGTTGGCAGACAAGATGCAGCATCTGGAAAAGACTCTTGGCCCTTTGGACCATCTTAGGGCTTTTCCTGGGGAATGTGTGTGTGGGAAACTGAATTATAGCACAGAATCATGGAATATACTGACCTGGAAGGGACCCACCAGGATCATCCAGTCCAGCTCCTGTCCCTGCACAGACGCCCCAACAATCCCACCCTGTGCATCCCTGAGAGCAGTGTCCAAGCCCTCCTGGAGCTCTGGCAGCCTTGGGGCTGTGCCCATTCCCTGGAGAGCCTGGGCAGTGCCCAGCACCCTCTGGGGGAAGAAGATTTTCTTGATATCCTACGTAAACTTCTGCTGACCCAGCTCCAGCCTTTCCCTCAGATCCTATCACAGGTCACCAAAGATCAGTCAGATCTAAAAATCTAAAAAGCTCCAGAGCTCACAAAATCTCTTGTGAGAGACCTGAATACTTGCACTTACACTGTTGATTTTTTCTCCAGCTACTACAACACAAACTTAGACAGCCTAAACTGGCAGATGTGCCCACACTGGCCACTGGTTTAGATGTCTAATCTTGAAGCTGACTCCTTTTTAAACCAGCTGAATTACAGGGTAGAAAAAGAGACATTTCCCTCCTGCTTTGCTATGGAAAATAACTAAGTAAAATGGTGTTTGAAGAAGTAGACATTAATGCATCATTTCTTTTTCCTGCTTTGTAGTGTATTTGCTATTGTAACTTAAGGATCTGCTGTCCTCATTTTTTTTTGGAAGCTACACAAAGCTTCTTAGGTAGCACTTGTGCTTGTTACAAAACACTGCTGTTTCAGATTTGGGTATAATCTACCAAGTATTTATGGTCCAAGCTAAAATGTTCAGGCAAACTTTCCTTTTTAACTTTACCTTTTACATTTTGTGCATGAAGTGTAGAAAGAGTTTCAAGACAAGTGACACTGTTCTCCTTTAAACTGCTCTCCTTTAAATCCTAGAGCTATTCTTATCAGAGTGAATTGAGAGAACTGAAATTAGTTTGTATTTTTAAACTGTTCTTTAATTAAGAAAATGTTATAATTATGAAAATCTGAAGGGGAAAAGAAAAATATTGGATTTTACCATAGTTAGCTAACTAAGCTCAGCGTGAAAATTTTACTTTGTGGTATTTTTGTATCTGCTTGCCTGTCTAGCAATAGAAAAGTTACCTTCAATTGCTTTTCTTACATTACTCAAAAATCCATTGGTCCAAGACTTGATAGGCATTTTTTTTTCATTCAGATGCTGGGCATTAAGTGACCAGAAAAGTGTAACCTGGCCTTCTGTGAGGTCCTTAGTAGCTCATAGCAGGACTGCACCTTATAGTAGCTTATCAGGTTCAAACTTTCATCAAGTGGCATAAGCCTCTGTGAGCAAAACGCTGATTTGGTGATAATCAGAAGGTTGGACTGGTAAAATGTGTCAGGGCACAGAGCTCCTGACAGTTTATTTTCAAGTCTACTGGTTTACAAGGTATATAATTACTCACAAACCACATAACCAGTTTAAGACATCAGAATTAGCTCTCCTGTTCAGCTCCATTTATCAGTCCCACAGTTTAAAATGTTGGAATCCTAGATGACATTTTGCACAAGGATAAAAGGGAAGTAGAGTTAAAAAAAAAAAGTGGATCATGGGTGAAGAAGAAAATCATATAGGAAACATATGCAAGAGGTTTGCTCTGCAGAAACAGGAGAGTGTGATTCTGTGTGAAAGAGGGATAGCTTCAACATTTTTCTCAGTCCTCCCACAAACCCAGAGGGAAAGCAGGATTGTAAAATGTGCCTAAGATTCTGCAAATCTGTGAGTGTCTTTGAAAACAATACAGGCATCCAAGTACTGCTGTGCTCCAGACACTTGGTAGGGTTCCATAAAAGAATGAAATGTCGTGCAGATGAAAGATCACAGAAATCCCAGTGCTCACAAACTTCATCCACCCAGAATGAGTCACTGGCCACACCAAAACAGATGGCTACTCTGAAGCAAAAGTGCTGCACTTCATACCTGAAGCTGGTTCATTAACAGAATGTGCAAAATCTAAGATCTACAATACTTTATGAAATCTGTCATGAAGAGTAAAAACACTCTTTGTGTGCTGTGTTGCATTGCATTGATGGTACGACTGTAATTTAAAAGTTTAGTGCTGGGTTGAATAAAAACCCTTAAGAATCACTGTTACCTGCTTTGAAATTGCTCAATATGGAAGTTTCTGTCATGAATTCAAAAACTTTCCAATAGCCAAGGTTTCCTAGTGAAACTGGTTGAAAGGAAAGAAGTAACAATTTCAGTCTTGAAGTGGTTCAAATCTGAGTGTAATCTTTGAAAAAGATATGTTAATATACATCTATTAAAAATTAAATTGATTCAGTTTCTGAACTACATTATCTTTTTGGCCTTCTTTTTATGCAGGACTTGCAAGCAGACAGCGAATTATTAATAACTGATAAGTATGGGCCTCAGAGTCTGTCCAAATCAGCACCAGGCCAAATATGTTATAGCTGAATGGTGAAATCTCTTAAGAAAATCTCTTGCTCTTGATTCACAATGATCCTGAATTGAGAGCATTTGATTTTTTTTTCTTGGACTGCTCAAAAGTTCTGTTGTATCCTTCCCATAACTTGTCCAGTACCTGCTATTAAGTATTAGGATATTAAGATGCTTCTGTTGGTTCCAAGACCCTTCCAGTGTCTTATCTCATCTATTCCAGTATCTTATTCAGTATTCCAGATATTTTCTCACTTGATCTAAGTCTTACACAGCTAATTGCACTGGTATTATAAAACTCTCCAAGCTTTTGAGCAATTTTTGGTACTCCATGAAATCTTCAAACTTGTACTTACATTATATAGTACATAATGAATACTACAAAATTTGCAGTTTCAGGTTATCTTATTGCCATGGTTTAACCCCAGCCAGCAGCCAAGCCCCTCAAAGCCCCTCACTCATTCCCCCACAATGGGGATTTTTGAAGGAGTTTTGAATGAGTTAAGAGATGGATCTCTGAGTTGGTTTTGATGATGTGATTTATTTTCTTATTTTCTACATAGGTGGGAAGGGTGAGTTCAGCTCACATCGCTACAGCATGGTTCAGAAGGACACAAGACCTTTAGTTGCAAGACTTTTTAAGGAGTTATTGACTGATAAAACACTGCTAATAAGGATATTTATGTTTTTGACCTAATCTTTAAATATAATTCTTTAAATATTTTGTCTTATGGGGACAGTGGGACTGGGGAGAGAACCAGGAGGTTAAAAGCTGCAAAAATCTTGGGTTGAGATAAATACAGTTTAATAAAGCAAAAACCAGCCACTGGGAAGAAAATTAACTGCCCCAGCCAAAACAAACAAAATTATAATAAAATATATGGGTAGAATTGAATTTATAAAATAATAATAATAATAATAATAATAATAATAATAATAATAATAATACTTTATAAATTATAATAATTTATCACATTCGTATATATATAAAATATTAATTTATAAAATTATCATAAAATATATATGTAAAATTGAATTTATAACTACTCACTGGAGGACTGCAATGAACAGACCATCACTAATACATGGCAATGCAGCAATTCTTTAAAACTACCTTTGAGGTCCAATGTTGAGCCAATTTTTAACATGCTTTAATTAAAGCATGCTAAACTTAATTGTTCTAATTTAACATGCTAAACTTAATTGTTCTAATTATGCCATCAACTTAAAAAAATGCCAGTGTGTTATTGTCTGAAAAAATGACTAAACAGCAGCATAAAATGAGGAAGAAGTTGCAGAGAACTTTATAGGGATGGAATCACAATAAGGCCGGCAGCCTCCAAAAGATATTTAATCTAATACAGCTCAAAACTCTTAAAATATTAAGCCCTTAGAAAGAGAATATTAGGTTACAAATGTGAAGCACCTCCTTCTAGAGGAGACCAGCATTCCAACCATCAGCTTACAGTAATACTTCAAACACAAATATCACTGGACATGGGTCTTTTATGTGCCAAGAGCAACCTATTATTCACAATTTCACTTTTAGTGACAGAACCACTCTAACTGCATTTCTCAGGTCTGTTATTCAGAGTGCTTAAAGATCACACTCTGAGCGCTCAAGAATAAATCTTTCTGGAGCTAAAAGATGAATTATATTACAAAGCTGTCATCAAGTTAAATTGTTCAAGCAGGGGAAAGAGGTTAAAAAATAAGTTCAAAGCAGAATACCCACAAGTCAGCAGGTACAAGATACAAATATTGGCACTGCCTTCTCAGGTAGGTTCCTTATGCTCCGTTGTTATAATGGAATCTGGAAAAACAAGAAGAATTTTTCCATCTTGAGGCAGCATCCTGAAGTATACAAGAGGACCACTGCTTCATCATGGAAAACATCGTTTAGGAAGAATATAAAGCTAGAACATCTAAATATAAAAACCCCACAAACCAAGACAAACAAACCAAAAAAAAAAACACTCAAAAAAACTGATCTCCATTTAATGTAAGAGGAATTGAAAGGCAAAATCATGAAGAATATTCCCAAGGCTATTTGTAATGCAGGAGGTCAGAGATTTTGCACTTTTACTCAAGACCGGCATCCAATTCCCAACTGCTCTCATCATTTCCTGTTTTCCTCAGTCATACAAGGATTCTGCTCATGAACAAGAAAATGTTATTTCTGTACACACTCTGCATTATCTTGGAAAGGGAAGCACCCAGACACTGGACACTAAACTGAAGTGGGCATTAGAGTTGCTGTGGGTTCCAGCAACAAACCAGGCAGAATATTGGACAACCGAGGCCAAACACAGCAGTCACAACATCAAATGGCAACAAAGAAGCACACTTGAACTCTGTATATATTTTCATTTTCACTTTATCATACACTTCAGCCAAGCATCTCAAAACTCTTAAAAATATTTATGAAATCTTGCAAAACTCCTGAGAAGTAAATTATCATGACTTGCCACTTTACAGACTGATACACTGAAATTAAAAAACCGCTCAGCACTAGAGCTAGGGAAAGAATTTCACACATCTAACACCTTCCCTTCAGTCCTGAATAAAAATGTCTCAAGCTGCCTATAACAAGAAGTACTCAGAGACACCCTGGCAGCTCTGAGAGACACATTTATATTAAATTATATGAAAATGAAAAAAATAGATATTTTGCATTAATTGATTTTCTTTCTTACCATCCCTTCTAAGCAGTCAGTGAAGTGTTACAGTTCTCAGAACTGGGCAGATAGAGATTCATCTCACCAAATGTCTCATCTTAAAGAGGACTTTTCAATACAGATTCACAGACTCAGTCAGAGAGTTTGTTGTGAGGGTAAATTCAGATAATCCTGAGGAACTTCCTGAAAAGCAAGTATCCAGAACTATTTATGTCTCAATATATACCAATCTGAGCTTCCATATCTAATCGATTCCCACTCTATTTTTCCAGTGCAGAGGTTACAATCATTACATCATAGAATCATTAAATTTGGTAAAGACCTGTAAGATCATCAAATCCAACCTTCAATCCAGCAGCACCACCATGAACCATGCCCTTGAGTGCCACATACACATGTTTTTTTAGAACACTTCCAGGAATTGTGACACCACCACTGCCATTGTCAGTCTGTACCCAAGCTTTGCAACCCTTTCTTCGAAAAAATATTTTTTTAATTTCTAATCTAAACCTTGCCTGGTGCAAGGTGAGACCATTTCCTCAGGTTTTATGAATTTTCAGTGTCACACGGTGATATTTTGACAAAGAGGTTCACAAACAAAATGCTTAAAAGGTATTAAATTAATAAATTCATTGGCATGGCATGAAACTGGGATAACTTCACAAGATTTCCACTGATTTAGCTCCTTTGCATTGTCTCAGTGTAGTGGCAGTGACCAACAACCTTGCATTGACTTGGTACTGAGAAGTAGAACCTAAAAAGGAAGAATTCCACTGAGAAAGATGGAATTATTATTACTAATTATTATGCTATTAATTATTATTCTATACTTCAGGCAACAGTAAGTTAATCCTGGCTTTGTGGATGCTGACTGCAAACTGATAGAAACAAAAAGAAATATTGGACCTAATTTGTTCATTGTTATCACCCTGTTTTATTTAATGGACATTAATTCTTTAGGAAAGGGAGAGCCTCTTCCTGCATTCTGCAGGTGCACAGCCCAGATCTCATTGTCTCTGACTGAATCTCTAGCATTAAAAACAGGACTCACACTCAATCATATTTAAAATGCTAAAAAAACTTTCAAGCAGGCACCCTACATAGTCCCCAAAGAGAATTTTTCCCTGATTGGCAGTGGTGGTGGGTTTTTTTTGTTTTGGTTTTCTTGTTTGTTTGTTTGGGGTTTGTTTTTTTTTTTTTGGTGGGGGGGGGGCGCATTTGGTGGTTTGGTGGCTTTCTTTTCCTTAGGCTGGTATTTGGACAGATAAATTAATTCAACAAAGATTAGGTATTCATGAATTGAATGACAGTGAAGAAAAATGGGGGCTTTTGATCTCGAGCTTCTTGGTTTCCTGTGCTACTTTAGGTGTGAACAGTGCAGAACTCAACATCCTCTCAGGCTCACTGTAAAGTGCACAGCTGTGCTTTAATCCAGTTCTCAGTTCCAAAACGAAGAAGGTGAAAATGAGGGTTTCTTGGGAAGGAAATACTTTGTGAGGTTATTTGTTTTGCCTTTTTTTTGTTTACTTGTTTCCTTTTCCATATGAGATTCTTATGTTTTTATGGGACACCAGAAATGCAGAGTTTGTCATGTCTTAGCATGGATTGGGAATCTGTGAGATGTGTAAAATGGCTGGACACAGATTACCCACTATGCACGTTTCTGATTTAAGTTATGGTGAAAGCTGGAGTCTAAAGGGTGAGATGAGGAGGTAGAATGTGCTTTAATCTTTCATTTTTTTAAATTTCTTTCCCTATATCTCACATTTAATACTTACAAGGGAATTCTTCCCCTATTGTGATAGATTTATCTCACGAACACAATTATGTATTCTGTCCTTGAGGCTGAAAGTGTTCTCAAAGAGTTCTTACTGTTACTCAAAGAGAAAAAAAAAATCTGTGGAAAGTGCAACACTTTTTACAGTTTATGAATCCAAATCAGCAGGTCTAACTGTCCATTGATCTACTGACAAGCCCTAATAAATTTTTTAAAAATCGCATGTCCTGAAAAAAAAAAAATCTTTTCAGAATTTTTCAGTCCTGAAGGGCATGTTTTTTAATATTTTAAACTCTGGAGCAGTCCTTACTGTCAGCAGTAAGGCTCCGTGTTAACTCAGAACTGCACACCTACAGACATTTTTGCTCTTGTATCTGTGAATATGATTGAGAGGCAGTCAATTAGTTTGCAGCTGTACCACTGCACTGATTTCATTGGATTCACAGGCTAAAAAAGTCATTACCTGTTAATATTCGGACAGAAATCTTCCATCTTGTTAATATACACACAGCTACACAAGTTGCAGACGACATCAATGTTTCAACAATTGTGTTCATTCTGAGGTAAGGGGTTCCTCTCTCTCAACTGCTGTACTGAGCTATAACCTCTTCTTAATTCCTGCTTATCATCCATTCTCCTGCTCTTTCTCAGTCAGTGATAACAAGATCTGTGGGTCACTTCCTCACTGCCAGGGGAAACTCACACCCTTTGAGGGTGGAAGGTCTTCTTTTTTTCCACAGAGATGAGATGACCTACTCTCCATTGCTTAGACAAATTGTAGACTGTACAAGTGACTCTAGAGGTCGTCAATCTGTCACAAAGTCAATACAATCCATGGCTAAACCTCCTTCCACATGCCTGCCAAATGTTTCTCCTCACATGTTGACCCACGCTCTATGGATCTTCTCATTTCCCGTCTTTCAATCTTTTATTTTCGTTTCCTGTTCTGTCTCTAAATTTCTCTTCCCCTGTGCCCACTTACCATATGGTGTGCTCTTCCTGATCCTACCATCAAACAGAAATCCAGACTCCCATGATCAGAGCATACTCTTTGCTGTGTCAGCACAGATCACAGAACCACGGGAGGGTTTGGGTTGGAAGGGACCTGTCATCTACTCCAACACCCTGCAAGAACACCTCCAAGGGACCTTGGGAACAGCTTCAAACTGGAGGAGAATAGGTTTAAATTGGATATTAGGAAAAAATTATTGCCCATGGGGGTGATGAGGCCCTGGCACAGATTTCCCAGAGAAGCTGTGGCTGCCCCATCCCTGGCAGAGTCCAAGGCCAGGTTGGATGGGGCTTGGAGCAACCTGGGATAGTGGAAGGTGTCCCTGTCCATGGCAGGGGGTGGAACAAGATGAGCTTTAACGTCCCTTCCAACCCAAACCATTCCATGATTCCATGGTCCTCAACTGGAGCGATTTGCTCATAGCCCAATCCAACCTGACCTTGGATGTTTCCAGGGATGGGCCATCTACCACCTCTCTGGACAGCGTATTTTACCACCCTCATTGTAGAAAAATTCCTTCTTGTATCCAATCACTGATGGCCTTAAGGATCTCAAAGAACATCAAGACCATCAGCACACAGCCCAGATAAGTGTCCATCCAGTAAACCTGCCCAACAAAGGGGGAGAAGCTTTCTCAACTGTGGACCCCACCTGTTGAAATGGAAGAATTTGACACCCTGACCAGACCTTCATTAGCTTTCTCTGTTATGCAAGAATATTTCCATTTCTATTATGGAACACTGCTACTTCATACAGCATGGTTTCTGTCAAGAACTGGTCCAGAGACTTCTTCAGCCTTCTGAAATATCTGCCAGACCATGCACAGTAGTCCATGGCTCATGAATATCTCTGTTGCAGAGATCCAGATCTTCGTCACTTAAATTAAGGATACATTTGTCAGCTATAGCAATGATTGAGCAACACTGACTCGAGGATGACTTGACTAATGGACTCTTTAGAGAAGTGCAGCCATGCACAAGCCAGGCATAACTGGCAATCATGAAACATTTTGGTAAGCCCCCAAAAGTGGTGGAGGAATCCAGCTTCCCACGTCATCACTAAACTGGGAGGAAATAAGAAACAACCAACATCTGGCACCCTATTTCTTTGCCCCTGTGAACTTTTTAAATTATGATGTTGTCATATTAATGAGGAGAAAGTGTTTAATTTATTAATTCATCTTTAAAAATTATGGGTGAATTTGTGCACCTAGTCATGACGTCTTTTCCTAATTTGATGCATTAATGAGTGTTATATTTGGTGTCATCAAATGATCTCCCTTAATTATGACAATGGGTAACGATGGCCATTAAAATAATGATATTTGTCACCATCAGTAGTGGCAAGGGTAATGAATAATGAACAGAATTTCCACAGAGACTTTGTAGTCTTATATTCCACTCAGCAGCAGGCTAGAAAAACACAGAAACAAAATAGTTCCCTGAGGACAAAAAAAGTTTGAGTTTGAGGAAGACAGGAGAGAAGCTTTAAAACTCTAAAACACTCTAGCCAAGAAAGATATGGATTAATTACGTGGCATAAAAAAACCCCACCAAAACTTAAAAGCCATGTGAGCAAATCTATCTTATTAGAGCTGCAATAATATCACCCTATATATTCTTTTCGTAAAGAAACACAAACTGGTTTTTCATGTGCCTTCCCACACCTGGAGCACGGCATCCAGTTCTGGTCACCACAACACAGGAAAGGCGTGGACAAACTGGAGATGGTCTGAAAGAGGCCACAAAAATTTTCAAAGGGCTAGAAAGACAAAGTTGGGTCTTTTTTGCCTGGAGAGAAGGTGGCTCTGGGGGACCCTCATCACAGAATTCCAGTACTTATAGGGTGACTACAAAGAGGGTGGAAGCTCTCAGGGAGCCTGTGGAGAAGGCGTGAGTTGTACCAGAAGAGGATTCTTCCAGGTATAAAAAAGAAATTTTTTACACTGAGAGCAATCAACCACTGGAACCAGCTTCCCCAGGGGTGTTGTAGAGCCCCCATCACTGGCACTTCTCAGAGGTGAGTGGGCAGGGTCCTAGATAATTCCATGTAGATTCCAAAAGCTGGACCAGGTGATCTTTCAAGCTCCCTTCCAATATGTCCAATGGATCGTTCTGTGATTCCATGATTTTACACTGAATCCCAGAGGTTGTTTGTATCCTGATCTTGAACAGAACAAAACCCCTGAATTAAGAATACAGGCAAGTATTTTGAGACTAAGGAGAATTATCTTTTTGCCCACTTACCAAATTAACAGTTAATCTGTTTCTGTGATGCTTCCTAGTCTTTCTCTTGCATATAAACACAACAGATTCTAAATATAATAACCTTTTATTTTTGTTCTGACATGAACATCCTGTGTATATGCAGAAAAATACAGCGCGTCTGTCTTGCATTTACACATTAAACTTCCACGGAAAGTGATGCAATGTGGCATAGAGAGTGTTTCTGCCAAGAGGCATGAGGAAATGACTAGAGCAAAGAACAGCTCAGGTAGGCCTACAGTTCATACCATAAATGCCACCACACCTGGTGTTATATGTTTGTTTTCTCCAAAAGAAAGGAGAACAAGCACTTTATTTGTGCCCATTCTCTCTGCCCAGGTTGTCTGTCAAGCTACAGACCAAGCAGGGAAGAATAATCAGTGATTCCAGCTGAACTGTCATTATGCAAAACCTCTTCTATTACCTGCAGGACCTACTGCCCACTTTAAAATTGGCAAGGATGACACTTAAGGCTGCTCTGACATATGATTTTTTAGGACATGACATATGAATGAAAGCACATTTTATAATAAGTGTCTTGCTGGCTTTTAATGAAACGATGCATTATTAGCAAAGATAAAAAGGACTAATTACATACAGTGTGGCTGAATGATGGCTGGGGGGACAGAGGAGATGATAACTATCTCTGTGCACTTGCAAACTAAGCATTAAGAAAAGAAAGGATTTTTAATTTTTAAGATGGCAGAGATGGGGCAGACTTCATTAAAAAAAAAAAAAAAAAAAAAAAAAAAAGAAAAGAAAAAAACAAAACCACAGCTGGAAATTCAGTGAAGGTAATTTTGGACTCGATATCAAATGGCTATTTGTCTGCAAACTAAACTCTTCAAAGTGGTTGTGAAATCTCCATGAGTTTGACTACTGAAAGTACAATGAGAAAAAGTATATTAAAAGTACACAAAGAATTATTTAATATGGAAACCAGATTGCCTGAATACATCTTAGAAAAAATGGACAGCTGTGCCAGGAGAAAGCTCAGACTCTGGGCAGTGAGAATGTTAATTCCTCTTGGTACTCTCACATGGATGTGATTTAGCTCTTACCATGTGGGGATCCACAGCTTCTGAGATGAAAAACATCACAGTCAAAGACCATAATACCATTTTCCTGGAATACAAATCTGTGAAACTCAGGCTTCTTCAAGCACAGTTTTGATACCATTTAAAAATAACTGGTTTAGAAATAAAAATACTTAAATCAGAGTTTAAATAGCAGCTGTGACCACAAAGTTACATCATCTATTAACTGTGCTAGCAGGCTCTGTAAATGTATTGGAGTGTAAGAAAAATGCCCTCACGCAAAATAAATGGCACAAAAACTATGTTAAAGTGAAATCTGAAAGATAATAGAATTGAGCATGGAGATAAAGAGTTGAATAATTTGGCAGGGTATGGATAAAGAGTTTCAGTAATTTCAAAGTGGAGTTTGCTAATTACATATTTGCCTGTTGAAGAAGAGGGCTCAGTGCAACATCCCAGGAAATATCTACCTACCCTACAACCCATGGGCATATTAAATGGAAAGAAATGTTCACAGCTGGAGCCTCAAAAGCAATGGAAGCTCAAAATAATCTTCTTGGATGGAGCACTTTTATCCCCATGTACTGCTGGGCAGCAGGAAAAGAACAGGAATAGCATTTCAGTAAATGCTCTGGTCTCTGTATCAAGGACAGTAAAACATTTTCCTTTACTGGTTTTTTTTTTTTTTTTCCCATCCTCAGACTGTTGTTAAAGACAGGCATGAGTTAATGCTGGTATTTCCCCCTCCTCTCCTGTCTCCTCCCTCCAAAAACCAGAAGTAAGGGGGAAATAGCTGATGCTACTGCTCCCAAAGCAGGCTCAAAATCAAAACCGAGTCTATTAATGTCATCAATTTAAAAAAAGAAAAAAAGTTCCTTCAGCTTTAAGAACATCTTTTTTTTTTTTCCCCATTATGAATGTCTTATTCAGCTGAGGACAGTAAACAGTCCTATGTTCAGTGACAGATGTTACGTTCAAATGGACTGGAAATGTGATGAACTATCCAGTTCTGTCCCACAAAGGCTGCAGTTTCACCGGAGTGAAACACTGAGAAAATGGCAACCAAACAGCCCAGATTTATGAGCAATCCAGAGGACACAGGATATGGAACATGATCAAGAACATAAAACACCTGAACTCCTTTAAAATATTGAACCTTTAGAACATTATGTTCACTAAATAGGACTTAGTTGACAAAAAAATGAACAGGTATGAACACTGTGTGGATTACTCTGGAAATGATTTAGAGTTCAGTGCACAGTCCAGAGTACATATTCTCTGCTCATTTGGCTTCTGTGTGCAAACTGCCTGCGCATGAGAACTAAAAAAGAAGAAATAGGAAAATTAATTAGACTCGAATTACTACTTTGCACCATATTAAAAGAAATTAAGAAGCCAGATCAGAAAGGACCTTAAAGCAAAAAAATTGATTGGGTTTGATGTGGAAAATAAGAGCTCACATATGTGTCGTAAAAATGGATAATAGGATCAGAGGAATGAGGTAGAAAGAATTCCTACTGGGAGCCTTGATGTAAGTTGTGGAGTACAACAAACTTTGTCCAGGGCATGAGAAGAGGAGGATGTGGTAGTGAATGTTCCAGACAATGAATATTCCAGACAATGAATATTCCAGACAATGAAGCTTGTGAATATTACTTGCAATTTTCAATCAGCTCTAGTGCAAATGTCATGAGGTGTTTTTTCCTCTCCTAAAGTATGGTGAGGGTTTGCTTTTTTCACAGTTCAAATCCTTCCTGAACTTGAAAAGCTTGTCAGTAAATACAGCTCTTTAGTCCTCTGCATGTTCAAAAAATATTATTCTTCCTAAAAGAACAAAGCCAGACTTGTGGCCTCCTGTGTTTGGAAAATAAACACGGTGAAGTTTGGCTGAGTTGGGGCTGTCCCATCCCTAGAAATGTTCAAGGCCAGATTGGAAGGGGCTTGGAGCAACTTGGGACAGTGAAAAGTGCAGGAGAGGTTGGAACCAGATGGTTTTTAAGATCTCTTTCAACCCCAACACCTCTGTGGTGCTATGATGTAATTTTTCCTTTAGTATATATTGTAATAGTAGGTGAGAGACAAGAGGCATTGTGCTTATTTTCCTTTCTGTGAAGTCCACTTTTCCAACCAGAAAACTACAAACAAACCCAAAACTGACTGTTTTATGACTGAAGTCTCAAACTCAGAAACTAGCAAATTTTAAACCAGAACAGTAGCACCCATTCTTTACTTTCTTATCAAGGTGTTTCCACAGTGAGGCAGAATGGAAATCTCTGTTTAATCTGAGTTAGTCTCATTCTAAATCCCCAAATCAGATACATTCACATTAAAATTTTTTGTTACACATAACAAGAGTTCAAAATCTCTAAGAATTTTGGCTTAAAAACCCACGGTTTTGTAAAAAAGTTTAAAAACAAAGGTTGGTTCTTAATACAACAGAAATATTTCATCAGGCATCACTTGTCTGATTTTGCTGCACAGTCTCATTAAAAACTGACTGTTACAAGGCAATCAGAATTTTTGCTGAAAGCAGAAAAATACAAAAAACCAAAACAAAAACCAATGCCCCACCAAGATCCAATAAACAAAATAAAATTGTAAATGAAGAAGCACGACCTAAACTGTCAAAGGGAAATATTCTTGACTGATGTAATTCCACAAAAGACAGGATTATTAATTATGAGCAAGACACCACATGTAGAAATCTTTTGTGTATTACATTCTGTGATGTGGTAGAATTCAGATAATTTAGTTTTTAATGACTAATGAAGTCAGAATCATTAGCATGTATTTTTGTTTGTTTGTTTGTTTGTTTGTTTGTGGTTTTTTTTTTTTCCCTACAAAGAATGAAACAGATGGATCTGTCAGGGCTTTATAAAGTTCAAATTAAAGATGAGGATTTTCCTCTCCACTGTTTGTCTTCATTCTACAGGAGAGGAGGAATTGAGAAGGAAGAATAACTGCTATTTCTTTGATCAAATCAGTTTAGGATTTTGCATGAAGTCTGAATAAATCCTTAGGTGTTGGGATGGGGTTTTTTTCTCTTTTTTAAGCAGTTGGGTTTTCAAGTGGGTAAACTGTATTTTACTCCTTCTCAAGAAACTTATATTCTTATTTCTTAATAAGCTATTCCCAACAGCCTTTCAAGAGGGTTGCATTGCAATGGGGGCTTATTGTTCTGCAGTTGTATTGTTACTAGAATTCAGCCTCTGACTCCAAGAAAAGGCCTATAGACAAAAAGAAAAAAAAAACTATTTAATCCAACTTAACATCCTCCAGGGTCTTTCAGCAGACGCATCACAGCACAGACATTTGGGACCTTTTCAGCTTATGCAACTGTTAAATCAGAGCAAAGAACCCAGACTGCTCCTGGGATTTCTAGAACAGACACACTTATCCAAGAATATCATACAGAGCATGTGTTTAATGTCCAGCCTTCTTCACAGCTGCACAATGGCTTTTCTCCTTATCAGATTGACATTCTTAGTTTACTTTGATACACAATTGTCCCACAGTTGTGCTCCAGCCCTTGCTTTCTTAAGACTCCCAGAATTCCAAATATTTCAGTCCACGAGAGGAGATCCTCACATTTGCTCTATTTTTTTTTTCAAAATGTAGATAAGAGTTGTGTAAAGACTTTGTGCACATCCAGGCACGAAAACTGCTTACTCATGCTAATACAGTTGAAGAGCCTTTATCACATTCCACTGTGTCCTAATTATAAATTGATTTTTAATAGCTTCCAGGTTTAGCAGAGAGATATGACAATTGATAGGTATCAGTTTGTCTGTCTCTGGGACTTGTATGGCAAATTGGAGGCATAAAACCCAGGTGATGTTCTCTGGAATGCTGTCCCACAATGACATCCAACTTCACCCCAGGGCTGCTTCTTCCTGGAGTTTTAAGAGTTCAAAATTGGAATGATTAAACCCCATGGACCCAAACTTTCCTGTTATTACAGGTAAGCTGCAGGATTGCCCAAACTGACTGTGAGCCAGAGAGAAGCATCATTGCACTAAATCACCTTACAGAAAGTCCAGAGATGACTTTTTCTATTACACAGAGCAAACATTCCCAGAAGAGAGAGCTTGAACTCATGTTTTCCTCCTCTGTTGCAAGCTCATGGCTTAATTCCTCCAAAAAAACCTTAAAATCTCTTTTGCACAGTGACACTGCTCAGCTTTGCTTGGATTTCATGAAAATTTTAACCTTTTCAGTCATTCTAAGCTGAAGTGACTGAAGTCCCAATGGGGTCAGGTGTGCAGTGCCCACTCCACTTGTGGATTAGGCAGGCTTGGAGGGACAGGATCTCACAGCTGACCTGAGCAGAAGGGAAATCACACATGAGCCACGTCGAAAAACCTTCTAAATTGGTTGTGTGTTTTGAGGATCACAGCTGGGCAGCAAAATGCACACCAAGCACCTTGGTACTTTCAGGAATATTGCCCCTCACCCCTAATTTAAATGGTTATCTCTGGTTGTTTGATTTGGAGATGTTGAGTCCCTTTGTGTCACCAGTGTGGGACTGGTCATCAAACAGTCACTCTAACACACACCTGAAATTAATTAAATTTACCTCAGATTAAGGAAATACTACGTTGTAATTAGAATGCTTTCCTGTTTAATCACACATCAGTCTGACTGATTATAAGTGAATATTCCTAATTAATTTTCCACTGTCCACCACTCCACATTATTCTGAAAAAAGGAAAGCCTTTCCCAGCAGATTGCAAACAAGAATTGCATATTTTTTTTTCTGAAACTGTTCTGATAGAAATCATCTTAATGAAAGCTTGATACAAAATTTGAAGCAAAATATGAGCATGAAGATAATATCTGCATTTCCTATTGAAATAATGTGCAGATTTCAATGTCATTACAAGCAGTTACCTAAAGAGTTAAGAGAGACTTTACAGATATATCTGTCTGCAGTACCAGTCTGTGTGTTACAAGAGAAAGAGAACCTGCTGTAAGAATATAAACCTCTAATAAGATGAGAGACTTTTACTAAGCCACTCATGCTTGAAGTCTATTGAAAGATAATCTTTGTACAGTACTTCCAGAAAAGAAGTGAACTGAAATCAATATCCAGTAAAAAACAGATTAAGAGACCAAGCTAAAGGAATCAGAAGTTTCTCAGCAGAACAGACATATATCTTAAAGATTATCATTGATCATGAATGCATGGGTTTTTTTAGCTCTGAGGAGAGAACAATTTCTAAGGAAAAGACCCTGTCTCCTCTTTCACTTTAGGTATAACCCCTGTAGTACAAAAAAAATTAAATCTCCATATTTTAATTTAAAATACAGTGGAAAAAAAAAAAAAAAGAAGGCTCAGATATCATCTGATCATGGGGAGAAAATCTACTTTTGTACAAAAAGGAGCTTCTTTTCACTCATACATTTGAATATGTCTTTGTTTTCCTATGAAAAAAGACAGTTAATTTCTGAGATGAAAGATGATCTTGCAGCCGGGAAATGAACATTCAGCAAACGTGAGGTTATTGCCAATATCTTCAGAGACCTTTGACCAATTTAATTACTCCATAAAGCCATTCCTGACACCAAAATATCAATAGTAATAGTGTGCATCCTTCCCACTAAGGTAGCCAATGCTTTGGACCTGCCATAAACTCTTCCCATGTAAATCAGCCCATAATTTCCAAATCCAAAATGATCTATATCACAACAGCCATTTTTCCCTCTCCTTTGCTATATGTTAACAGAATCAATTTGCACCTAGGAATGCACTTCTTTAAAATTTTAATTACTATTATGATAAGAAGATGCAAGACCCAAAAGTTTAATAGCAGAGAAAAGCCAAATATCTTAACAAGAACTGCAGGTGGAATGTTTGATTTCACAACTGAATGATTAATCTCAGCAAATTAAACAAACCTATTTTAGTGAACAGCATAGTAACTTATTTCCAATGTGACACAATTCAAATCCCGGTCTACTCAGTACTCAAAAAAAATATAGAGGGAAAATATTACCAGAAGGAATTAACAAGATATTCTATTTTGTTCTTCATTAAAGTCTGTTTAGTATTGAAAATTGTTTCATATTTCCAACATACACCCATAATTGTTTGAGTACTTATTCAGCAGAGAATATCTCTCAACTCCAAAACACCAAACTTCAAAATAAATTCAAATACTCAATCCAGTTTTATGTGTTCACTGCTGCAAAAATTTTTAAAACATATGCCACCAAATTTGCTTGGTTTTCCTGTCCTCTGGATTACTTTTTTCCTGATTCAATATTTTATTCTGATGCTCTGTAAAAAAAAAGTTTCACACTCTTAGGTGGGTTTTTAATTCTCCTTCACTATTCTTTCTTTTATCATTAGAAGATATAGAAGTTTAAATATGTAAATACATAAGATCATCCCAAAAGTTGACAACTTTGAAAGCCTCCATCTGCTACAAAAACAGACTCTTTTTCTTTTCAGGACTAGCATTTAAATTTGTAATCCTAAGGTGAAGCTTCTCTTCCCACCACACCATTCCTTCCATGGCCATTTACACACAGACAGGTTTTTTATTCTCTATGCTTTCAAGATCAAAACATGAAATAAATGGAAGAGAAATTTTCTTCCCCAAAATACAAAAAGCCTGAAAACAGAGCAATGGTGAGACATTTGATCTTTTCCTTCTACTCAGCACGAGGAAGACTCTTGGACATTTTGGAGTGGGGAAGGGTCACAATCTTGATTAAAGGAGGGGAGCATCTGTCACATGAGAAAAAGCTGAGATCACTTGTGCTGCTCAGCCTGGAGAAGAGAAGGCTCAGGGGGATGTTCTCAACATGGAAAAACACCTGAGGAAATAAGGAGAAGAGAGCCCAGCTCTTTGTGGTGCTCACTGAATGGACAAGAGGCAGTGGGTACTAACAGAAATACAGGAAATTCCATTTAAACATGAGAAAAATCGAATTTATTGTGAAGAGGATTGAGTGCTGAAATAGGTTGCCCAGAGACATTTTAGGGTCTCCATTGCTGGCCTCTTTCAATCTCTCTGATTCTGGGATTCTAGGTTTTACAGTAAATGCTGAACCTTACGAAATAGTGATGTAAATACCTAATTGTTTGTTTGGTCACACTTGATTAAGAACTCATAAACATATTGCATCCTAAGCTTGCTTCTAATATTCCTCACAGGGAATTCCAGTTGTGCCATCCCAGTTGACAAAACCTCTAAGTTTTAAACAATTTTCCTGTAAAATCTTTCTTCTCCATCTGAAAAAAAAAAAAAAAACCCTCATAGCAAAAGAATTATTATCTACAAAACCAGATTTATCTTATTCCCCAGGCATTTGCAGAGTTGCTTCTCTTTCTTATTCTCACTCCTCTCTCCAAGTGAAGTTTCTGGGGTTTGGGGCTTTTTTCCCTTTTTTTAGTCTATTATCCCAGAGGTACCACCACCACTACTGATGGGCTCGACCTTGGCCAGCAGTGGGTCTGGCTTGGACCTGTCTGGAATTCACTCCTTGGGAATGGAGGACATTTCCAGGAGCCTGTATCACCCCTGCTCCCAAAGCCTGGCCACACAATCCCAATAAAACCTATTTCTCACAACTTCTGCAGCCTGGGACAAAGGAGGGCTGATCCTGTGATCTTCTACCTGTTGGCTTTTCTTCTTTCCCCCACCCTCTGTTCCTCTGCTGTGAAAGTAAAGCTGTTTTCACTGCAGAGCTTCATTTCTTGTGGGTACCTCGAATCTCACTCTCAGTTGTTCTTGGTCTCTCCCTTGATCAAGCACAGCCTTCAGCCTGCCTTTGTGCTTTCCAGCTACCCCAGCTAGAGGCTTGGATGTGGGACAGCTCGTTGGAGTTCAAAGCGATAGAATTCCCACTCTGAAATGAGGGGAAATGATCCCCTTGCACTGACAGCTCTCCAGTTTTTTTACTTCCATTCTCCCCTTGTGCTCTTGTGACCAGGCACATTGTCTCCTGCTCCATCTCTTTTCAAGCTGGCACAACTTGAGGTGACCAAAGGGTGAGCCAAACCATCCCAAAGGGTCCCAGAAAAAGATGTGCTGTCTCAGTTCAACTTGGATTGCAGCTCTTCCCTCCCTTTTGGACTGGAGAGGGAGGCCCACATCCCCATTGTGGCTTAGCACAAGGAAAAGGCCAGATTCCTTGTGTGCCATCTTCAGGGTGTAGGTGCTGAGGGACAGGTGAGATTAACCTGCTGCTCAAGTCTGGGTGGTGATCACCAAAAGGGACTTTGCAAGGCAAACATTAATTCAAAGTTCCCAGACAATACACACTAAAGAAATTGCACCCCATCCTTATGTTTGGGTGTGTCCAAATTCCTTGTTTTTTTGCTAACTAGCTCTCAATTAGAATAATGTGCATATTTTCACTGATGTCAGAAGGCAAAACATTTTGGAGCTTGTCAGCAGGGGAGGAGTCCTGAATGGTGTTTAAGAAGGAGAATGGAAAGCAGAGGTGTATATGACAGATGCATCCAGGAAGAGCTCTGTGTAATCAGATTTTGAGTGTTTCTGCTTCAGTACATAGTCATAAATGTCAGCTGAAAGTTAACTTTGTTGTTTATCAAATGCATGTTAATAACTTAATTGAAAACCAACGCGCTCTATTGACTGCAAATGTAAATTGGCAATGCTGTGGTCTCTGCCTGCCAGTCAATGACAGCAGCACGAGTCAGGGAGGCAAAAACAGAATAAGGGAGCTGATTACAGAAGGCATTGAAGGAAGACATAAATTCTAGAGAATATTTTCATATTTCAGTATCAGCAGACTCCTTACAACACAACTTCATCCAGCAGCTGATAAAGATTCAATCCCTATAGCCTGTTTCTTTCAATTTAGAGCTCGGATGAGACACAGACATCCCCACTGCCCCACCACAACCTCCTTCAGGGAAGAGCAAGAAGCAGTGCTGGGTTACAGGGACAGCCCCTCAGGGGGCACTGTCTGCACTGACAGCTGCTGGGTGGGATCAAGGACTCCAGGAACGTCTCACTCTTCTCCCCAGTTGTACTTTTACTGACAAGAATGGAGTAACACTTTCAAAAGAGTGACCATATCCAGAGCAAGTAGATGCAAGCAACTGGCAACATTTCAAGAGGGTGATCAAAAATCTTCCTTTGAGAAGAGAGAGGGAAACTTTCTTGTAAAGATGGGCTTTTCTGTACTGGATCTACAAAGGTTTTGGCAAAATCCTTTTTAGTAAATGCGAACACCTTAATATTACTTGATTTTTGATACTGATACAAATTCACTTAGTATCAACAAAGTCTTACTCAGTGCTGTAGTCAGCAAGCATTTAAAATCTTTAGTTTATAATTCACCCCTCCCTGCCTTTAAATTCCCAGCTATCAAACAGCACAACATTATTGTGTAATTTTTCTGTGCATGTCTATCCATATTGTTTACAATAATAAGACTCAAATTCACTTGAATTCCTCATTACCAGTGTAGCCTGAGTAACTCTAAATCCGACCCCTATTATTGTATTATTATGCAGAAAGGGTCATAAGTATGATTTGATTGATGCTATTTGTTTCCTGCACACAAATGAGAGTTTCCCTCTCAGCACAGCAGATGCTGTCTGGAACAATATTTTTATGGAGATAAAGCATCTTTTAAAGGAGAATTAAAGTAATTCATAAGGAGCTGAACTAGAAAATCCTGTGTTCCTCTGTATTGGAGTCCTACTGCTACATCTCCTACTGCTTCCCTCATCATCTGTTCCCAAAATCTTTTCCCTGTTGCAATAATCAGTTCAGGGAAAGCCACTGTGATGCTCCAGCTGCCTTCTCATGGATCTGGACTGTTCCCTGGGGAGCTATGCCTGGTTTAAAGCTGCCCATACATCAGTCAGGATGTGCTGCTGGAAACACTGGCTGGCCAACAAAACCAGGTTGAGCTTATTTGATTTGCTTTGGTTGGAAGCACTGGTTTGGGTTGTTTGCCTCTTCAGAACTCTCACAAAAAAAATTGACCCTTATCTCTCTCAATTTGCCACTTCTGACAAATGGAGCAACAACAGTCAGCAGATTCAAAAAGCATAAAGAGGAAATGAAGCATCAGGTACATAAAAAACTTGCTCTGATCAGCCTCACACACAAAATTATTCTGCCCCCCTCTTCTTCAAATCTGTTTAAGGTTTATTTCCAACTCCACCAAAACTGCTAGGAGTCAGGCAAACATACACTAATCTGATAATAAGTAATTTATATAAACATATGATTTGCTAATTCCAGACAGATGGGTAAGGTGAAGCAAGTTTCTAATACTAGGGGGGAAAAAAAGCAGATAAAGAAAAATGGTTCAGTTAGATACACAATAAGAATGCTGTAAAATCTCCTAAGTCTTAAAATGTCAAGTGACAAATTATTTTATAAATTACTCTTTAAGTCAAGTAGTAGTTGACTTGATTTTTGAAGAAACTATAATTGAAGTACTTTAAAAATTTTTGCTGCCTATATAAAATAAAATAATTGCATAATTAGCACATAATTACTTTCAGGAGTGACTAATTTTGGATTCTACTAAGTATGCATTAATTGCTATGCTGGCAACAGCAAAACAAAAAGTCAGAAAGTGAAAACCTTCCCCTATCAAGGTCAGCATTTGCATTATAAGACCATCAAAATAGAGTTAAATCAATGGATAGTCCAATATGCAGAGGCTGCAGGGCTCATTGCTGGCAGAATTCAAACTGACCTCACCCTCAAAGGTCTGGTTTTGCACCCAGTGAAGACAAATATTTCCAAAGGCTTCACTGGTGCAGGATTAGGTCCATTGATGAGTTATCAATTGGCTGGTGTTCATTAGCTCTGCAGAGTCCACTTTGAAACCTTTTCTCCATCCTCTGTCATACTTAATTACTCCTATTGTTCCGTTTGAGGAGTTATAGACTCATGACAAGCAAGAGTGAATAAAACTATTATTTTATTTTATAATCCAGTGCTCCATTCACCGAGTTACACTGTGAATTTTTGTGTTGTTAAAATGTTTGTGATCAATTTTGGTTTTTTAAAGAAAAAATACCAAACAACCCACACATGGAACAACTTCATTTACATACCATTTTTGTCTTCTAGGACATCAGGAAACTTTGATGCATTCCTACAGCCAACAAAATGTATTAGCACTGCATACATTGCTGACAAGTCTTTCTTCAACAGGAGGTCAAATCCCATTTGATCTTTGAAACCTGTTCATACTTTTTTTGTTCCAACTTTGATATCAACATTTCTCATGATCCTGAAATCACCCAAGATAGCTGAGATACCAATAATATCAAACATCCCAGTTTAGTCACCTCTTATTTCTATCTCAGAAAAAAAACCCTACCAAATTGCTACTTTTTTTTTTTTTTTTTTGCTTAATGGTGCCACATAATGATAGTCCTTTTGCATTTAAACACATTTTAAATAAACCAATTTGTGTTTATTTGTCTGAAATATTAGAAGGTCTGGTTGTAGATTTTCAGCCTGGCCCTGTTCACATTAATGCCAGTCTTGCAGGGCCTTCAGGCAGCTGTTTTTACTTCTGTCATTCCTACATTTTCTGCTCTGCATCCCATCCATATTTCAGGGATCTCAAAGGGATAATTAGCTTTGTGTAAGGTCAGCCTTGCATACAGGTGGCCCACAAGTCACATAAATGGCTGTGGAATAATCTATGCATCTCAAAAATCCTAAAAAAAGAGTAACTGCTGGAAAAGTTGTCTATCTTTGGACAGGAACAATAGAAGGAACCAATGAGAGAAAGGCCTTTTTGCAAGTCTTTCATGGAGTGTGACCTTCAATTTACCCAGAGTGTGTGAGGGAAGGCAACTCTTGCCAACCAGATTAAATTGTCAGAGTGAATGAATTTAAAGCCGAGGTTTTAACTTTCTACCTATTTACATATCACATGGAGTTTAACGATTAGCAAATTAGACACAAATCATGTGCAAATCAATGCAAATTACTGGTTCACACACACAATGTAAACTTCATTTTTCATGTTGGGATGTAGCCAGTGCCTGGTTAACAAGCATATGGATTTCTGATCCGGGGTAAATGAGCTACTCCCCCCTCCTCCCCTCTCATTCCTCCACTTGGCAGAAGCCCACCACATTTCTCATTCAATCCACATAATTCACTCAATACTCTCCTCATGTCAGGCTTCGTGCAGGCAGGTAATAACTTCTAGAGTCATTAAATTAGGCTGTGTGCTTTCTCTAATTTGTGCTCCTTGGTTAGAGTTTTGTGGTCACTTACACTAATTAGAAATGCTTGGTTTATTAACAGAAGATATATGCTTTGGAAAGCTCCTGGAGATTTTCAAGGTGTTTATAGATCCCTGCAACTTTTGTTGTCTTGACTTTTGAACTGTGTCATGTGTAACTGTTCTGAACTGAGCTGATGAAAGCCCTTTGATCTCATCCTAATAATTAAAACCCATTGCAGTTGCTGCTTCTCCAATGTCACTTTTTATTTCAGAGGAGATCTCCCTTTTCCCTAGGAGAGATTACACACAACCAGAATCACAGCATCAGACAACAGTCATGACCAGAAGAAACCTCTGGAGGTCTGTTATGCAAAGTTCTGCTCAAAGCAAGAGCAGCCTGAAAGATAAATCAAATTTCATAGAGTTGCAATACCACAGAATGGTTTGGGTGGGAAGAGATCTTATAAATCATGTTGTTCCAGCCCCCTGCCATGGGCAGGGACAGCTCCACTATCCCAGGTTTCTCCAAGCCCCATCTAACTTGGCCTTGAACATTTCCAGGGATCCAGGGGAACCAAAGCTTCTCTGGGCACCCGTATCAGGGCCTCATGGGGAGAGAATTGGGAAGAATTCTTCATTGGGAAGAATTTTTCCCCTAATAACTCATTTAAACCTATTCTCTTCCAGTCTGAAGCCATTTCCCTTAGTCCTGTCTCTTTCTTGGGCAATTCTGGAGTCTGGAAAATCTGCAGGGTCTGTGATTCTGCTCCCTACCTGCGGAGCCTCTGTTCCTGTGCTGAAGTGAAAATGAATTTCCAAAACTCCTGTGTGAGTTTCCACTGCTGAAACATGTGGCCTTTGCCTCTTGACCTTTCATTGTGCAACCCCAAGACTCTCCTCTGTCTTCTCTCCGTGTCGCCGTAGGCAGTGGAATGAAGGTTGCTCTAATTCCCCTTGCAACTTCCCTCATTCCTGTGCTCCTGCCTCCAGCCCTTTCTGCTATACTCACACCAATTTCTCATTTTTTTGGGGACTCCGAAAGATTTTCCACAGACTCCTCAGCAGCAGTTAAAATAGCCAACTGTTCTTTGGTGTGCTGCTGCCAATTAGCTGTAAATTTCGAATAATGAACTTCTTATGCAATTAGCAGCTGCAATTTTCCCCTCCTCTCAGAAATTCGGTGTAGCAGAGACCTCCCTTTAAAGCCAGGTGAAGAAAAGGATGCCTGGAAAACTGTTTATCACCCTCAAACTGATTTTGGGCTGTTGGAGACAAGGAAGATCAAAACACACAAATCAAGGGAATGTGCCCACTGGCAACATATAATCCTTAAAACTCCAGTGTGTCTCACAGAAAATCCCACACAAAGTGTACGTACAGCAAAAGTTGAACTAAAAACATTGCTGAAGTCATAGCATTAAACTGTGACTTAAATCCATTTAAACTGCCTCAGGCTGAAACATCTAGCTGGGAATGAGTGATTTTAGTCCCTATCAGATATGAATAACATAAACAATCGAAGAAATATGTTTTCTCTGACATGACCCTTAATCACTGCAAAAAAAAAAAAAGAAAAAAAAAGAGACAGTGACCTTGATTAACATTGTGCTGCTGAATATGATATGAGAGATCCCATTGATCATGGATTCCAGCAGCTGGGGACATACAGAGCCTTTGTTTTCATCCCTTCATTTGGCACCTGCAGAATTTAAGGTATGATCAAAATAGAGGAGAACATTATACAGGCTGCATCTGTAATCTTCTGCTCCCTGCTGAATGCAAAGCTCTTACATCTTTTGTAGGAAATAAGAAAGAAATACTCGTATAACCTGGGCTCAAGAGGAATTGCCCGTTAAGATTCCATTTTAATGTGTGTGCAGGAGGACAGAGTTGAAATTCTTCAGGCAGCTGCAGGCAATATGTTGTTGACCATTATTTATGTAGCTTCTACAGCATAAATAAGTTAAATGTGCTATTTTTATTGTTATTACTTATTTTGGAGGATTTGGGCTTTAAGAGTCACATTTTAATCAGAAAGGTGTTTTGTTCTGTAGCAGTACAGTCATCCCTACAACATATTAAAATAGATCAATTTTTTATTTTTTAAATTGTTAAAAGTAATATCTTTGCCATGAATATTTATTTTATTTTTTAAAGCTTGCTTATTTCACAGTTCATCCTTCTCCCATCTAAGTTGCTCTTTCCTTTGCTCCTTGCCTTGCTGCCCAAAGAAATTAATTCTGCTATGCCCATGATTTTGCATGTATAAAACATCAGATACCAGCATTTTCTGACCTTCTGCTTCTTTCAGAATTCTATTCATTATTCTGTGGCTTCAAACAACCAGGTATTATTCATATTTTTTAGACTTCACAACCATCCATTTGATGTTTCAAATGTTTTAAGAGGCTTAGTCAACAAACATCCAGCAAGATGAAATGTGCAGAAAGCAGCTACAGTCTGAATGCCGGGCAAAAAATATCTACAAATAATCACAGACCTCTCTCCTGAGCCCCAGACACATTCAAACAGACTGAGGTTACAGTTCTATGCTAAATCCAGTATCACTGCTGACATTTACAGCCCCAAAAGTTAAGGGCTCTGGAAAGGATGTGTGGCTGTAGGTGATTGCAAACTGTTGGGAATTATCTCAGCAATGGCATGACTCCCAAATTGTGCTGGGAATTTGCTTCACAGGAAGTTATTTACCAGGTTAAGGGCTCAGGTTCAGGTTGTCATATGGATGTACCCCTGTTCTCCAGGTCCTGAGGATAGCAAAGAGGGGGCAGATAATGTTTAATTGTTTAACAGTAATTAGGGAATCTTTTCTAGTGCATGGGGAAGAGAACAGGGAGGTCCTCACAGCTTTGGGTACATAAGTTGCTTTCAAAAGCCTGCCCTCCTACAGACATCCACTTCTGAAAACACCTAAGTGCTTTGGGTTTAGGAATTAACCTACATGGGCACTGCAGTGACAGAATTACTTCCTCAACCAGGAGACTTCATTTACAGCCCTACACTTGAGATTTTTGCCCCTGTTGCAGTATATCACAGAAACTCATTAAACGAGGTGTCTGCGAACCACTTGCTTTGTATCTAAAAATAAGTTCAGTGCCTTATTTCCACCATGGGATCAATCCAAGAGGGAGATGCTTTTCTTAAGGAATCAAAATGCACCATCATGAACACTGCATCTTTTTTCCTCAGAAACCATATGAATTCACAGAGCAAGTGAAAAGGTTGTGAGGTTTTTTTTTTTTTCTCCCCTCATCTTTCCCTTCCCTTTGGCTCTTAAGTCTGGGCATTGTAAAGGAGAGTTGAGCACTAAACTTCACCCACAAAGAGTTTAGAGCAGAACCAGGTCTGTCTGCAATGCCCCTATTGAATCAAAATAAGCTGACATAAGCTGGATGATAGGATGGCTGGTTTTGTGCTCTCAGAGCTTTTAAACCTCGAGCTGGAGTGGTGATCAGACTGAAGTTTAACAAAATAAAGCAGAGAAACCTGTCTGAAACAACTCTCTCTAGCTTTGGATGAATGCTCTTTATCACTGGCAAACTTAAGCCTTTCTTCTAGGTGTTCACTGTGTGCACTTTTTATCTGCTCCCAGGATTGCTCCATTGTGGAGACAGCACAAGTGTGATACTGCCCTGAGCCACAGTTCCCTTGGGAGGATCTATCAGGCAAAGCTGCTGCTTTCTCAGCTTCTGCAGAAAATTCATTCCAAATATATATCCCATATAAAACACATTTTTTTTTAAATACATTTCCCTTTCTCCAAGAAAAAGCAGCTTCTGTTGTAGCTCAGATGTAGAGCCCTGGATGTGAAGCAGGGATAATCACGATCAGACTTACCAGGACATGATGACTCTGGTGGGGCTTCTATTCAAAATTTGCTGCTTTTCCTTCATAGGTGTCTTTTTAAACTTTTCCACAAGCATCACCTCCAGACAGTTTTTGAGCCGTGCTGTTGTCTCTGCAGGACGTTTGAATTCCATCTTCCCCTTTGTATGCATGGTATTCATGAAGAGCCTGACATCAACAGGATGTGTGAGCACAAAATATTTTTCTCTTGGATGCCAAGACTCCAACATGGGTCTTTCATTGCCATTGCAGATACAGATGATTTTTTTTTTTTTCCCCAATTTGTATCTTTCCTCAGAATAGAGGAACAGGAGGGGAGTGATTGTGTCTCAGCGAACATTGGGACAAAATAAAACTGAGGAAGAAGTATTAGAATCAGATAATCATTTAGGTTGAAAAAGGCATTTAAGTTCAAAAGGCATTGAGTTCAGCTGTTAACCTAATGCTGCCAAGGCCACCACTAAGTGGTTAAATGCCAGAACAGAGGTCCAAAGGAGTGGTTCAAATGTCCGTCCTAGAAAATTTTCAACATTCAACTGGCCAAAGTCCTGAGTAACATGCTCTGATTTTGAGGTTAATCCTTTTTTTGCACAGGTGCCTTCACTGCAGACCTTATATATTCCCTCACAACCTAAGTTTTCTATGATTGCAGTACTGTAAAAAATATAGAGCATCAAAAATTGTGGACCAAAGGTGGGATTAAATATGTGCAAATTAAATGCACAAATGTAGTCAACAGCTTCTTTAGACTTGTAGTTAACTCTGTAGACCCTTCCTGCTCACTGGCCTCAGGGGAGGTGGACTGAGATGCAGGACAGTGTCTGCAGGTGGTAGTGTTTGGTTGTGCTGATATTTAGCAGAAGAAAGGAGCTGATGGCTTTGATTTAGGGTTTGTGATTTTACATAACTGACAAGCCAGGCATAGTCTGTGGATGGGTGTTTTCTATCACAGTCAAATCAAAACAAATAATATGGTTAAGGCACCGAGCAAACTGTTTGGGATATTGTCACATCATTACATGGCTTCTATTTCTGACAAACATTACTTACATTTCAAAGCACTTTTTTTCCCCCAGCTTTCCATATGTCAGCTGCTATCAAAATACACTATTTAGAGTTAAGTGGAAAGAAAATTAAAATTATTATTTTTTCTAGCGTCTGATCTTCAAGTGCTCGAAGAAAATCCCAGACACTGCAATGTCTGTTAAATGTCCAGATTTATCCGTAACTCTAGGATCACTCTACTGCCTGCAAAGATTGTCCAAGCACTAGAGGATTCCAGCCTCAGCCTTGCAGTAAGTAACAAACCTGTACCTTTCCCAGGCTTTGCTTCAGTCACTCAAAGCTCATCTAAAATAGAGAGCTCAAGAGTGGGATAAAGATTCTCCCATTTCATACAAATGCTAAATATGATCGTCTCTGTGGAGGGATACCAAACTGTTCTATAGTGTCAATATGTGGTGCTAAAAAGCTAAAAATAAGAAATCAGAAGGAACAATACAGACTCTTACACAAAGTGGCACTGTGGGTTGTCAGAGAAGCACTCTTCTGGGTGACTGTTGAGGCCCTATATCTGAAATACCTATTTAAGTTCAGAAGGTACAACCACAGAATGGTTTGGGTGCAAGGGACCTTAAAGCCCATCCAGATCCACCCCCTGCCATGGGCAGGGACACCTTCCACCAGCCCAGGTTGCTCCAAGCCCTGTCCAACCTGGCCTTGGACACTTCCAGGGATCCAGGGGCAGCCACAGCTTCTCTGGGCACCCTGTGCCAGGGCCTCCCCACCCTCGCAGGGAAGAATTTTTTCCTAATATCCAGTTTAAGCCTCCTCTCAGTTTGAATCCATTCCCCCTTGTCCAGTCACTACATGCCTTGTGAATAGTTTCTCTCCATTTTTATTGAACTCTTTAGGCATTGAAAGGCTGCAGTGAGGCCACCCCAAAGCCTTTTCTTCTCCAGGCTGAGCAACTCCAGCTCTTCCAGCCTTTCCTCCCAGCAGAGCTGCTCCATCCCTCTGATCCTGGTGCCTTCTCTGGACTCTCTCCAGCAGCTCCAGGTCCCTCCTCTGCTGGACCCCAGGGCTGGATTAGCTCTGCAGGTGCTCCCCTCACCTGAGCAGGGCAGAGGGGCAGAATTCCCCCTTTCCTGCTGGGGGATCAGCCCAGGACATGAAGGATTTCAAAGATGGCTCCAGCTCTCACCCACCAGCACCTCCAGGTCCTTCTCCCAGGGCTGCTCCACCTGCTCATCCCCTACCCTGGATGGTACAAATGACTGGTCTGAGAAATTACTTGAGCACATAATCACGTACAGTCTTTAAAGTTTCATCAGAACTGCTCCTAAATGGCTGCTTAAAGCAAATTTCAGGTCATAAGGTAAAAGGCATCCATCCAGTGTGATTCTATTTCATCTAAAACCAAGTTCCAGGGAACATGAGCAAACACAAAAAGAAGAATGTGCTGAAAGTATTGCAATATCAAGGAAAAAAAAAAAAACACAAACCATTTTTACATTAGCTGAAAGGATTTTATTCTGGAGTTCTCTTGACCTATTATGGAAAATGGTTTCTGCCAGTTCAGGTAAGGGTAGTGCAGTAGTGGGCACAGTGCTAGGGAAGGGAAATCACTCAGATTAATTAGCAATATAAATGCAGATTTCAACAGGTGAGTGACAAGCAATTGCTGAAGCTGCATGTACTTTCAGTCTTAAATTCAGATAGTGATGTGAGACTATGAGACAGCTATAGCATGTTGATGTAGAAAGCTACTCAGAAAGTTAGGATGAAGGATAAAGCCTACTTTGAGCATGTACACTTCAGTTCCAAATTTATTGATGGATGTGAATAGAAGAACAGTTTACTCATACAATGGTTTTACAACGTGTAGGGAAAAGCATTAGTGCCAACCTCATGCTAATAGATTGCTGGGAAACAAGAACAAAGCAAAAGATGATCTGCGTTGCTGAGAGACTCAGAGTTTGATACCAGTGGGAAATTTACTTCAGACAGGTTTACACCATGCAGTAAATAAAGCACTGAGTTTGCAAGATTGTGTGTATGCTAGCTCACTAGGAAAGTTTGGCCAACAAATCAGTTGTAACCTTGAGTTTGTCACCAGCCTCCCACCCATTATCCTATTCTTCCCCCTCTGCAGTAGCACTTACATTACATATTATATCTCCTATTTTCTACAAGAGATAACCCAGATCTCTCCAGTTTTCTTCAAGGGCAAAATTTCTTGATTTCTTATCACACTTCCTGCTTCCTTCTTCAGTTGATCCATATTAGAGTTGATTATTTATACCTAAATGTAGAATTTTGAACCTAAGTATATCTTTTTTCCCCCTTACTCCTTTTTCCTTAAGATTTTGGAACCATTAAATCCAGGTTTAAGTGAATTGATTAAATCAGTCTTTGTTCTGAACAAATTATCATGGTGCCAATATTAATAGTGTGTGTTTATTCACGTGGTTAAGTACTGAAGCCTCAACACAAAATGCTTTCTGGCCTTGTATTTTCTGTGGTCTTAAATACCTGATATTTTTTCAAAAGTGACTTCTCCCCTCCAAAAATGCGATATCTTCTGTGTAGGCTTTATATTTACCCTTATCCTCTTGCACTGATCCAGCCAAATGGAGGCATCTGAGTGGCCTCAGATCAGAAACAAAATCCAGGCAGAAAAAGGCTGTTAATTCACTGGGCTTTTCTTAGATCTTCAGATTTTCAATACAGTTACAGCTGACCTTGAAACTTTGGATTTGTGGCCGAGGAGATAATGGCAGAAGTGCTGATAGACTAACTAGTGTTTTGGGATATGAATCTGGAGTTTACTCCCACTAGCAGTATATCATTCTGCAGCTGAGGTATTACTTATCCTGGTACTCTTACCTCTGTCAGCACTAGGAGTTATCTCCCTCCATATCATTAGGGAGAAAAACCTTGTAGAGTGGCATGAAACAATTTACACTTTGGAACAAGGAAAAAAAAATATGAAAGGGAAGAGAAGGCAACACAATTTGTGTGCAAGCCATAAACTGTGTGGAAGTGAGAAAGGATGAGTCTCAAAGAGAGGGAAAACAAGAATGAAGGCACTTTATTACTACAAGAGATTAAAATAATCCTAAAGTTCTTCAATAAGGTATATGTGTGTGTCTGAAATCCCACACAAACACACCCAAGTCCTTGGATGCTTTTTTTAAAATTTCAAAGTTTTCAAGAATACTGATTACCTCATGCACTTTCTCAAATAAAGGGTAAAAATAATACTTAATGTTTTACTGTATGAAAACAGGTGATTTTAGTGGCAGCTGGTGTGTTCAAGATCTTTAGAAAATACACCACTCACCCTTATCAAAATTTAAATTACTGCCTGCATTGAATCCCAATGATCTGTGTTTCCTGGAAGTAAAGGGAAGATTTATTCAAATGATGCTAAAGAATTGAAAGAATCCTCAAAGTAAAGGCAAGGTTTATTCAAATGATGCTAAGGAATCCAAATGATCCTCTAAGTAAAGGGACTGCTGATGTTAAGAGATCTGAACAGAGGCATAAATCTTCAAAATTCAGCCTGGAGCAAATTTCAGTGGCTCTAATCATATTCCAGATTACTGCAGTTGTTCAATATTAATCCTTTCTATTATGTTATGTCCAATGCTTGTTTGAAGAAATAATATTGGAAAATGAATTTGAAAAAAATGGACCAGAACACAGGAAATAAATTGCAAGTTGGACATCAAAATTACCAGGCAGGGCAATTCTAAAGCAGCCAATTTTCACACAGACCTTGGTGATTCAAGAGAACATACTCTTAATCAATAAGCCTGTCTGACACACAGCCAAAGATATGTTTTGTACTTACAGACATCCTAAGAGTGATTTGCAAATATTTTGCTACCAAGGTTTATTTTAAAACCTATAATATAATCTAAATATACAGGAGGAAAGAATCAGGAACTTTCAAAATACTTCTTAAAATGAGAAATGGGAAAAGAGTTGGTCTCAAGTTGTCCAAGGAGATCTTAATGCTCCACTGCTGGTGAGAACCTGCCCTGGGTATTCATGAGTGAGGAACAAATCACCCACCCCAAACATACAGACAGAGAAAGGGGAATGGAGGAGAACACAAAGTCTCACAGTCCCCACAAGAGATTTGGTTTGTGGAAGAATCCTGAAAATCAATGGGCAGGTGACATTAATACAAATGTGAGTTTTCTATTTCAGTCTGGGGAGAGGGAAGGCACTCAGGAGAGCTGCAAGGGACTGGATGCTGCTGGATAGGTGCTCAGCCACCATAGCTACCAAAGGGATGTGTAACTTTGTCCACTTTCATTTGGAGAGTGCCTTTTCCAGCTCACCCCTTGGCATCATTAACATCATTAATGGCAGCTAGAAGCTGCCTGCTCTGCCCGTGCTGGCAGTAGCAATTTTCTAGGTAGCTGCAGATCCCTTGTATTAAAGTTCCATGGAATGGTGGGGTGAGGATGGAAAGTGAGGAATGTGCAGCCTTCTTTCACACACAAAATGTTGTTGAACTCATGATACAACACTTTCTCCAGTCCTTTTCCTGGCTAAATCTAGGGAAACTGAATTCTACCCCATCCCTGAGCATTCATTCTGTTCCTGTGGTCAAATAAAGCTTCAGACATATCAAAGCACCAATATTTACCTATATTGTACCAAAGCCAATAAGATTGCTGGAGGTAGAATTACAGAATATCCTGAGCTGGAAGGGACCAACAAGGATCATCAAAGTCCAACTCCTGGTCCTGCACAGGGTCACTCCAAGAATCTCACCCTGTGCAGATAATATTCTGCCCTCACAAAGTAGCTGCTTTGCCAGTAAACTGGCTGGTTAGTCAGGCCCCAAATGCCTCAGGTTTTACTTTTTGCTTTGCTGGTGGCCTCGGGCAATTACTTTCCACTTGCCCAAACATCCCTTTCCTCCTGTACAAAGGATGTGCAAGTGATCTGCTTCTACCAAGTGCTGCAACAGATTAAGATATTCTTTAACTTTGGAAGCCATGTACTCACTTAACTGATTCTTATCTCCCCAGGCAAATTTTCTTTTGCTGTTAAGAAAAAACAATCATCTGGAAAGGCACCAACAAAGAGCCTTCATTAGTGTGGAATAAAGTTTGCCCTTATATTCTTCCAAGACTGTTGGAAGTAGTAGTATGCCAGCTAAAGAGCACAAATTATATGGCAATAATATCTTGCCTACACTTCCTGAGGAGATCAAACACTTTGTGCTTGCAGATTATGCACGTTTTATGGAGAATCATAGAATAGTTTGGGATGGAAGAAGCCTTAAAAACCATCCAGTTCAACTCACCTGGAAAAAGAAGGGAAAGAGGTGAAGTCTTCTAGAGAAGAGGACCCACAATAATTATTGCTTACTATTGAAATCCCATTTCCCTTGGAAGGGGACAGCTGTCCAGCTGAACCCTGCTGGAGAAGGCACCTGCCACAGTCTGAGTCCCTGGCTTTCTCCTGGGATCACCTCCACACCTCTTGTGTCACTCCCTGCCCATTATTCCATGCTGTGCTCTCTTGCCCAACCCCGCAGCTCTGGACTGTAAAAGTTTTACAGCTGACAGTGAAGATGGCAGTGCTCAGGAAATAAATCCTGAGCCCTTTGATATCAACAGGCACCTTCAATCACACGGGGAGAGCAGAGCACCCCCAGCAGCTGCTGGCACAGCTCTCCTGACCTCACACTCCCCCAGCTTCCAATGGCCTCGTGCAAGGCAGGAGCAGTTCAGTGACATCAGGAACAATTATTAGTTTGGGTGGAAAAATCTCCATTGCATTGTTATTTATCTGTTGGGTATTTTCTCTTTTTTAAACCTGTGAGTGTCACTGCTGATGTTCTGGGAAGGCAAGCAGAGTAATCTGAACTCCACCTAATGAACTTGTGCTAATGAGTAAAAGAACTGGGCTGTGCTGTGATCTTTGAAATTTAAGTTTTTAATTTTTTTTTCCTTGATAACGGCAATGGTATTAAAACAGTCTTTTTGTACTAAGAAAATGGAATTCACAGCTATAATCAGAATTTTATTCTTATTGGTGAGCTAGAAAGAGAACACAGTCTATAATATGCTGTTGGTGTGCTTCCACATTCATTGCTTATTTATTTCCCAAGAGCTTAAAAGATTTTTACTTTAATCAGTAAAGAAGCAGCAATTTCCCATAATATCTTTCAGATCATACAATGTCTATATTGAGGCTATCACGTGTTGTTTTTTCATCTGTGGTGGTTTTGTTTCTTTTGGAGGGGTGGAGGGTGTGAAGAGGGAGAAGGAACAGCATTTGAGAAAGAATTGTGTAATTGAGACTACACCCTCAAGCTCTCAGTCAGAAACTCCCAGGCAACAAATTCTGCATCCAAGACACTCAATCTGAAATGAAGAGTTAATCACTGGGTTTATTTTTAAAGGAAGAAATAAAAAAAGAGGCTGGGATTAAAAAAAAAAAAAAAAGCAGTTATTCCAAGTTCAGTAATTAAATATTGACCCATACTATGATTTAATGTATCCTATTCCTGCTTCAGCCTGGTCATGTGCTCCTGACGGGATTTCTGTGAAAACTGGTGCATAATCATCAGTAATTTCTCTTCATCTGTCAAAAACCATCCAAGTTTCTTCCACACCACAAGTGACCTTCCTGTGGCTCTGTCTGTGTATGCAGCTGACGATTGTCACATTCTGGGGCTTTAGGCAGCAGAAAGGCTTCACTGGTGCTGTGTCTAATGGATTCACGCACCTCTGCATTCACATTAATATTTTCTGCTAATTATTGTTGTCAATACAGAGAAAATAAACGAAGTGTGAGGGTTTGTTTGGGTTTCTGAGTGAGGCTAACATTTCGCAGCAATACCTTAAAGCTGCAATGCATCCCATGAAGTTTTATCAGACTTGTGCCACACAGCAGGGAAATAAATGCCAAAGGCATTAAAAATATAGGTTCTTGCTGTTCTTTGAAAAAATGGCTCTGTGATCACATTGTAGCATAGAATGTAACTTTGTATTTCAAATATTTTTGTTCCTGTCTGTGTATGAGTGCATTGATAAGATAATGAAACATAGAAATAAGATATTACTGAACAGCTTTCCTGTGTGCAGCTATGCTAGTTCAAAAAACACTATCAGCAGCAGGAATAAAGCAGCCAAAAATCAAATTTAGGAGGGTTTAGGAAGATTATTGCATTACCTCCACTGCAGAGGAGATACAGATCTTAAATATATTTTAAATCTATTCCAGCTTCAGAATAGTTTGGAATGATCTGTTTTCATCAATTTTATTGAGAGCTCATTTTTACACACATAGCCTAAATAACAGAGATTCTGACAAGCATAAAATTCCAAAGAGTCCACTGTCATTTCCCTGGGCTGAATCAGCCCTGCCTAACTCAGGTTTGGCTAGAGCCACCAGTCAGGGAAAACAAGGAAAAGAGGGAAAACAAGTAAAAGAGGGAAAACAGGGGATGGAAGTTGTGCAGGATCCTCCAGCAAGTCCCTGTCGTGCCTGGCTGCCAGGGACCACGGCAGATCCTGATGGACAGCTTTGGAGCACGGCCATTCCATCAGACACAGAGCACATTGTCTGACACCAGATGCTGTGCTGGGGAGAGCAGGATGTGGACATTTCCAGGAGGTGATAGGGATCAAAGATACAGCCAATCACTTAAAGCAAGCCCAAGGGAAGTTAAACAAGTCAAACAAATTTTAAAGGACAAACAAAACAAGGTAGGACTAGGGGGATTGGCTTTAAAATGAAAGAAGGAGGATTTAGATGGGATATTAGAAATAAATTACTTATTTTGAAGGCAGTGAGGCCCTGGCAGAAGTTGCCCAGAGCAGCTGTGGCTGCCCCTGGATCCCTGGAAGTGTCCAAGGCCAGGTTGGTTGGGGCTAGGAGCAACCTGGGCCAGTGGAAGGTGTCCCTGCCCATGGGGAAGATGGTCTTCAAGGTCCCTCCCATGCTCAGCCATTCTATGACTAGGATATTATCACCTTAAAGCATCTTAATCATTCATATTATCAAATATTTCCTGCCAAAATCAATGAAGTTTCGTTACTAGCTTTCATTCAATTAGCTTTTCCCTTCATTTGCCCCCCTTCAGTCCCCAAATCCTGCAGAAACCATCATGGGGTTTGGCTGACGCGTCTCCAGGTGGAGGACGTGATGTCAAATATGTGTTATGGATCCTCATAGAGATCCACCTACCAGCTCACCTTGGAGGATGTTTCACTTGCATTGAGTTTATGGATGTAAGATTGGCTGTTGAATGCATTCCTGCAGTAGAAAAACAAATGATGGCAACAGAACAATGATTTTTCCTCTCTCCAAAAGGAACACTGCAGGAACCCATTCCTGCTGAAGTACATCTTATCCTGAGAGGTTCACAAATACCAGGTTTTATTCTTGACACTCACCAGTGGCAGGGTGGTTAGTTTTTAGATTTCATCTTTACAGCAAGGTCATTTCCCCTAGTGAATCAGCACTTTGGCATCTCATTTTCCCTCTAAAATGGGGGAAACAATGTCTAGCATAGCAGCAACACATGGACACACAAATTTTTGGAGATGAGGGACAAGAAAAGGGTCAGACGACTTCCTTTGTGCCAAGAAAATGATTACACTGACTGGTTGCTTCATTTAGATGTAGTGCAGACAGCTTGCAGTGGGTCCATTAGAGCTGCCTTGCTCTTAATTACATTGACTTTTAAAAGCTTTGATTAATTATGACAGAGAGCAAAGGTTTCCAGCAGAGAGATGACTGTATCAGAAAACAGTTTCTGATGCTGACCAGACCAGGTCAGTGTTTGAAGCATTTTGTGTGCCACAATAAACTGGACACAAAGTTGTCACTAGCAGGATTGTAGATGTTAAGAAATATTTATATTGTTCAAAGAGATCTATGATTGCAGAAGACTAGCAATTTCTTTATTTACTTAAATTGGTGTAACCAAATGAAAGGAAAGAGAAAAATAACAGTTTGGGGATTTTTTTTTGAAAACTAAACATTTATTGTAAAGATGGATTTTTTTCCACAAATTGAACTAAAAGAAAGCTTAATTAAAAAAAAAAATGTAAAATTCATTCACCATGTGAACTACAAGGTCTTGAGAGCCTGTGTAAACAGAGTCAGATGCTTTGAATCTCCCCACCTCATTTCCATCCAAACCCTCAGTGGCTTTCTCAGGTTGGTTCAGGAATTTTCTGATATCTATGACACTATTATGAAAAATGATGTGCTTGCCTGAGTTGCATAAGGAACAAATTTGCATTCAATTCCCCAAAGAGCCATCAAAGGTTTACATGTCCTTGAAAGCATCACTTAAAGTGGGATTCATTGAAAACTAACTGATAGCTGAGCTTTTCAATGGCTCTGGGAAGGCAGCAGAGGAAAATTGAACTGCCCTGTGCCAGGGCTGCTGTCTCACCAGGAGCTCTGGGTGGAAGCTGCATGACAAGGTTAGAGTAGCTGCACAAAGTTACAGGACACAGGTCTCTCTGCCTCATTTTCTACACCTCTAATTTAGTAATGGCAGCAATTCCCAGGGCTACTCTATCAGGGCATGTTCATTAACATTTCAAGTCCTGTTACTGATGGCAAGTATAGGTGACAGATTTAAGAGAGTGAGATTCTGCTTCTGGACTGATTTTGCAGTGCTGATATTTCTTAAATCTTACTGTTGCAGACATTTCTACCTTCCCTGAGTCCAAAGCTTTTTTTAGACCCCGGAAAAATCCTGGCATTGTTTTTCTCCTTTATGTTTATATCCCTCCTTTTTTTTTTTTTTTTTTTTTACCTCACTACAGTGATTATTTTCCTTTTAAAAGCCTCCTGGAAATATATATTCTACTTTTTTTCCTGATAATCAAATTATGGGTATTTTTTATTATATTTAGTTGTTAGCATTACTATTTGAGTTAGAACCTCAATGAATACCTCATGAAATTTTATTTACACGCAGAATTTGTTTACGTGCAGAATTTACATGCAGAATTTGCATGCAAAATTTACATGCAGAATTTGCATTGGTTTACATGCAGAATTTATATGAAGAATTTACATGCAGAATTGGTTTCAATACTAAAATTTAAGTCTATTTGAATGAGCTTTATATAATATTTGTCACCTATGCTGTTACTCCATCAATCTTCAGACTGAAGCTTAGAGAGAATAGATTGTACTACTGATAACACATGCTTCTAGGTAATTCTGCTTGAATTTCAAGATCTGATTAAATCTAAACGACTTCCCCAGTTTTGAAAATACTTGTGGGAAATGTGTAACACTCAGGAAAGAAGATATGACCAAATGAAATGCAATTGAGAAAAAAAAAAAAAAAAGAAAATTTGGAAATAAAGTGACTACAACTAAATGGATTGAGATGAAATGAGGTGCAGTGAAAAGGACAGCAAGTTGCCAAAATGATTCACACTGAAATCCCAAAATCAGGAAAGAAAGATAAACAGGAGGAGAAATTGAAGGAATTAAATGGAACAAAACGAAGAAAATTCTGGAACAAAGTGAAAAAAAGTGAATGAGATGACATAACATGCACAGACATGGACAAAACTTTGTCCAACTGATCACTGAAATCACAAGATTTCATTGCCTTTCCTGAAAGGAAGAATTTGAAATCAGAGAACAAAGTGGAACAAACACTCTGGAAAGGATAGAGGATAAAATCAAATGCAATTGAAAGAAAAAAAATTCTAAATGGAGTGACTACGCCAAAATGTACTGAGATGAAATGAGGTGCAGTGAAAAGAGGTCAAGTGGGGATGAAAGCAGCACCTCAGGAGAGCATACATCAGCAGTCTTGGGGGTCAGGCAGTATAACACAAGAGACACAGAGAAAATTCAAGAGTCACCTCATGATGTATTGCTTTCCTTAGTGCCCTCAGAATGGGGCTCTGTCACGAGCAGTACAGTGATAGATGGGTGCTGTAGCTTCCCCACCCACCCCACCAATCCCCGTTTCAGATCTGACACGACTCTCGGTACAAAATGCACTTTCTCCAAGACTAGTCCTGGTCACTGGGATGTCCCTCCTGAGGTTACCACTAAGAGTTCAAGCTCAGAAATTCAGGTAATTGCCCTCCCTGGATTTTAGGGCCAAGCACTCATGGGGGCATTTCAGAAAAATTTCTGGAATTTCATTTCACAAAAATGAAACATAAATGGTTCTTGGTGGGAACCACACCTTCAAGACCTTTTAAGCTGCTGCCTTCAGAGGAGGCATCCAAACAGCAATTTTCCACATGTACAGGGGCAGCAAAGCTGAGGGGAGCACCATGAGCATATATGTGCACAACCTGTGTGTTTTCCAAAGGCTGATTACAGGGAATTAAGGACCCCTGGCAGCGACAGAATGGGCAGTCAAAGTGGGAAGCACCAGGAAGAAAACAACACTCTAATAATCATCACCTGAAAAAGCATATTCCCTACTGCAAGTCATGGTCCCACCCAAAGCATTAAACAGAAAGCTGATGTTATATTTACTGTCTGCACAGAAACAACTGTACAGAGAGTGAACCTCAGGGAAGTACACACAGCAAGTTCGAAGTAACTTGGGCATGTGCAAGGACATCTGAGTGAAAGAAGAACTCAACTTCTCTGCAATTAGACCCTCCCCTCACAGCACATATTTTTATCCCTGACAAGAATGCATTTTTTTGAAAGTCAAGAGGTCCAACCTTTCATCTACAGTCTTAATTACAGGGGAAAAAATTTACAGCTTAACTGCAAACATCAAAATTCATTTCAACAACAAGTTCAATTAAAAAAAAAATAAAGTTTAATTACATATATTTGATGTAATAGTTAAATAACAAAACTTTCCTCTCTCCTGTTTTTCCTTGTATAGACCTTTGCCAGCATAACACCCATCATCCAACCTTCTCTTCTCCTTCCTTTTACCAGGGGACAGAATGGGACAAGTTTTAATTAATTTTTTTTTTTTTTTACAGGCCTGTCCATGCTGATTGCCCCAGTACTTATTTTCTCCTGGCTGTAACATGTGTGGTTGTTACATACTGCAGTTATGTACAATAGATGAAACCTGTTGTAGTAAACAAACAAACTTTCCATCCTTTGGGCAAATTTGTACAATCTCTCCTGCCTTCTCCCCACAGGGTGATAGGTTCACATCAGGGAATAAAAATCAAAGCACTGAAGGATGTCAGGTCCTCAGGAGCAACCGAGTCAGAAATTCTCCAGTGATTGTGGAAAGGGCAGACAGTTAGCTTTTCCTGCTGGCAATGATCCTTAAATTACTGCCTTAATTAAACATTTAGAGATCTTATTCAGAGATGTGAGGATGTATTTCACATAGAGCAGAGGAGTCTCCTCCTGTGTTGTGGGCAGCCTCATTCCCTGTCTCCTCCTCATGGTTAGAGTTTGATTTATTTATGTCTCTGTCCCCAAAAGTTCTCCCCCCTCACTGGAGCGAGTCCAGAGGAACCCACCAAGGGCATCAGAGCATCCAGAGATGGAGCAGCTCTGCTGTGAGGAAAGGCTGAGAGAATTGGGATTGTTCAAGCCTGGAGAAGAGAAAGCTTTGGGGTGACCTCACTGTGGCCTTCCAGGGCCTGAAGGGAGCCCAGAGGAAAGATGGGGAGAGGCTTTACAAGGGCCTGGAGTGACAGAACAAGAGGGAACAGATTCCAATTGAAAGAGAGTAGAGTTAGATCGGATATTAGGAAAAAATTCTTCCCTGTCAGGGTGAGGAGGCCCTGGCAAGGGTGCCCAGAGAAGCTGAGGCTGCCCCTGGATCCCTGGAAGTGCCCAAGGCCAGGCTGGACACTGGGACTTGGAGTAACCTGGGACAGTTGGAGGTGTCCCTGCCCTGTCAGCAGGGCTGGATCCGGGTGATCCTAAAGTTCCTCTCCAATCCAGGCCATTCCATGATGATCCTTAAGGATTCGATGATCCTTAACCCAGTTTTCTCCATTTCTACAGCAAATCAAACCTTAACACTTCGGAATTCTTTTTCCTTTTCTGCGAAGTTTCTTTGGCAACTTTTTGTCCTCATCTCATCTGTCTTGAGCCTCTCTCTTGCTAACACCTATGACAGTTCTTTAAAAACTTATTATGTCCCCATCAATTCCTCCCTTCACTGTGACACTTTGTAGCCACTGTAATAAAGACTGCAAAAGTGACCAGGGTCCAGAGGACAAATTCACACCAACAGTTCCTTGGAGATTATTGGAAGGACATAAATAAACCAAAAATAAATGGAGTCTTCTCAGCTGAGGTAGTGAAAAGCTACCTTGTCCTCTGAGATTCAAACATTTGGTAACAGAGGTTTTATTTCTATATATTCCTATAAGTAATAAGCAAATTAAGCAAAAGGAACATCTTTTTTGCTTTGGATTTGCACAAATTAGCCCAGTGAAGTCTGGAATTGATGTCCTTCTGTACAGTAATTACTTCTAGAGAGGAGAGACTGTAATTTATTTATATTTTTCCAAATGATCATTAGTGAAATATTATTGAACTCCTGAAAAAAAAATCATAGACAAATTATGTTCGGCTAATGAAGACAGAGATTCAGATCTCTCTATTTTGTATCTCACAGCCCCACTGGAATCTGCCAGACATTTGATGTAATACCTCATGAAATTTTATTTACATACCAACAGGTATATCTATGCCATGTAATCTGAGAAAAGAGGGAAAATAGAAAAAATTATTAAACAGGTGTGCAGCAGGAGGAGTGAGGACTCTAACAGCTCTAAGAACCTGGGTCACACTGGATCTTAGAACTACTCAAGGTAGAACTACTCAATTTCCCTGCTAGAATTCATTCTTTCTAACTGTCAGGGACCAGGAAAAATTTCAGAAAAGTTTCTTCCTTGTGTTGTTTACAGCTACTTTTAGATCTTTCACATGGCTTTCAAATTTCAGAAAGAAGGTGGAGGGTAAACAAATATTTTTAAACTAGGTGTGATTTTTTTTTCCTTTTCTCTTTAGTCAGCTTTGTTAAATATATTCACTACATAATCTTGAAAGAGAAAAGGGAGAAAAAAAAATCTATCTTGTTAATTCTGCTGAAATATATCAGTCTTAGAGGGGTTTGAAAACACCCAGCAGAGCAAGAACATAAGAAAAAATTGTATAAGATTTATGAAATGATAAAATCTAAATTCGCGAATTTGTTTTTCAGTTTGTATCGCAGTGGAAGAGGATTTTTTTTTTAAAGTTCTTTTAAAGTAATTCACGTCATGATCAGTGTCTTGACTTGTGCCATCTTTGAACTCATGCAACGTAAGGAATGGCATCTAAAGATCTCAGCTCCTGTTTTGCCAGTCATGCTGCACACATTGCTTTGATCTCAACCAAATTTAGCTGAACTTTCCAGCAAAACCAGGACAGAACCCATCCAATTGCATGAAAATTTTAGTCTTCTCAACCTAATTAAGGAAGAGGCAGAGAAAAGCAACCTCTTGAAGAAATATTTGGATAAATAATGACACCAAATACTCAGTAGAAATTATTGGGCCGTAGCCAGTCCTTTTCTTAGTAAAACCCTCTCTACAGCTAAATCAATTAAATATTTTATTTTTTTTTTATATTGAGGGAAGTGTTTTGTCACTAGTGAATTTCTTTTATGTCATCTTGTTCTTATTTACAGGGAACCCACCTATCTTTGTTTCTGTAATTGAACTTTCCTCCAAAGTTCATTGCCTTCCAATTTTTTCATTTCTATCAGTGTAAATTTGCTTCGGAAATGCTCCTTACCTCTTCCAGCTCTCCTTTCTGTATATGAAAGAGGCTTATTCTCCTGTTTTGGGGTTTCTTTCTTGCCTCCTGGGACTCCTTTCAAAACCTTGTCTGCAAACATGCAGGATGAGGAGAACTCAGCTTCAGTTTATTTCCATAAAAAAAAAAAATCACAACAACAACAAACCAGAAAAAAACCCCAACAAAACCACGCAACCAGAATTCCATGCATTTACTCCTAATCACAAGTAATTTTGAAAACATAACTGGAAAATCACACAGCCTGACTCCATCTTTCTCAGGACAGCCCACTGCAGGTTGGGGTTAGCCCAAACAATGAAAGTCTGCTCATAAAAAACCCTTTGTCACCATCACCAGGTTTAATCCCATCAGCCCTACACATTTCTCACCCATGGGAACTCCCATCTCACTTTCAGACCATGATCTCAAACGAATTTAAGGACATTGGGAGATTTGTTGTCAGTATTCCCACTCCCCTGTAAATTACTGACTTTGGAGAGCAATGTGGGACCTTGACACTGATCCTTCTCTCCCTTCAATTGTCAGAAATGAGTTTAACTTGGTGGAATTGCATTAGTGGGAAACCAGATAATGGCCCTAACTCAATAAAGCACATTATTTGTTTACTTTTAATCTCCTGGCAGTCCCATTGAAGTTAGCCAGCCTTGAGTATATTCCAGAATAGCAATGCTTTTTGAGTGAGGATTGGAATATAAAGGTGTTCAGCCTGAATACTTCCCCTCTAATCTAATACAGAAGCATATGTTTATAATTTAGGAGCCTGTGATATAGGACAGAGAGAGAAATACTTGGCATGAATAACTTCACTGATATACCTGTTCTAGAGGGCTTTCTTAAAAACAGAGAATCATATAAAATGGCCAAATTCCCAGGCAGTGTCAAAGGGGGAGGAATGAAAAAGCAGATTCCAAGTTAAGAACATCATGTGAAATTTGTAGATATTCACACTGGATTTGGACTGTTGATCATACACATAGATCTCCCCTGTAGCAAGACTCAAATGGTTTATTCAGCAGCTGCCCCTTGATCCTCCCTCTCCCCCGCTCTCATGTGCAAACGAGTCTCAGTCGACACCCAGACCCCACAGCAATTCCTGCATTTGGCTTTGATCTCTCTGATCAGTTGTCAACCTGCAGATGCCCTGGTCTCTCTAGAATCTGAGCAAAAATAATAGTCTGAAGAGAATCTTAGTTTTCATCAGTTATTCCTGATCAGTTTTAAATTCCTCTAACTTTATGCCTAAATTAAGGGACAATTATTATCAAACTAAGACCCCCATGGACAGGAGCTTTTACCTCCAGGCTGGTTGGTCTGTCTTGGAAAAAAAAGACTAATGGCAATTCCATAAAATCTTCAACTCACATGAAGAACTTAATTTTAAATCTTCTCAGCTAAACACAGCTGACTGGCTTATCTCTATAACTATTAAGACTATAATAAATTGATAGTAATTTACGTGGGTGTCCAAATAATGGGGTGTAATGAAGAGATTAGAATGATGTAAAAACTGTTACATCCTATTTTGACTGAATACAGTCTCAAGACAGATTACCAAATTAAAAGAAAAATATTTTGATTGCATTCTATGTGATCAAGATTTTGTCTGCTTTGGAAATGGCAAGCAGTTAAACTATATCACTGAAAAGATAATTTGTGAAGGAGCTCTGAAATAATATGCACACAAAAAAACCAAAAGCCTTCAAATAAGATGAAAGATTTTTCAGGTCTGTTTTTGAAGCAGAGAAAACAAGAATATATTTATACAGCTGGTGGAAAAACAAAAAGGTGTGATGGTTTAGAAGTTAGAATCATAGCAAGTGTTTAAAAGCACAACTGAGTCTTTACCATAGTAGAGGTTTTAATTTCCTTTAGGATGAGTGGAGGATGGGTTGGGCTTGGCCTTACAACTCTTAAAACAGGTTAAGTTCTCTGCACCTCAACAGGCTTGCTCTATGACTTTCAGGCCTTATGTCCTGTGTCTTAATTCCCAGTTTCAAAAATAGGGGAAATGGCTTTTTTCTGCCTCACAGGATTTCTGGGAGGATCAATACATTAAGGATGCAAGATATTCAGATATGGAGGTGATGTGAGCTGTACATGTGAGATGGATGGCTGCTGAATGGAAGCCAAACCCTCAGTTTTCAGAATCTCAGAGAGATTTATTATTCTGGTCCTTACACAGGAGAGAGCTGCATAAAGAAAATGTGACCTTGAGATTCTGTGTGTCCTGTTTTGATTGTCTCAGTGCCCAGTATAAAAAACCTGTAGATTGACCCAAACCTGTTCAATTTTCTGCCTCATTTTGGGGTCCCAATAAGTGACCAGGCTCCTGCACTGGCCAATTCCCTCTTGCACTGTTGGTTAAAAGGGAAGGAAAAGTATCATCCTCTTAATAGAGTCTTGTACCTTGCCCTGATGTGATGGCTGAGACTGGAACCTCAAGTGCAATTTGATGATATTCCAAGTCTATAAAAGACTGACAATCCCACCCAGGAGACAACTGTGTCACTTACACATTAAAGTGTCACTCTCCATATCTCAGTGACTGTCTCAAGCCTTTGCCTCTCAGTTCCTTAAGAGATACAAAAAACACATTTCAAGAGAAATTCTCTCTTTTCTTCCATCCCACCTGCCTGATCCATCAAGATATTGCAGCAAAGACCACTGCAAATGCAGACAAATGGAACAAACTTGTGACAAAATGGAGATGGATATGGTCCTCCTTGGTTTAGTTTTTTTGCTGCTTTTCAAAATGTTAAAGCAAGTCTACCAATACAACCTACCAAATTCAAAACATGTCTGATGCAAGATAAAATCATCAAACAAATCTCTTTAGAGAACTACTGTAGCTGAGTAAAGATTCAGAAAGCAGAATCCAGATCAGTGTTGCCTAAACAGATAAAGTGGAGGGGGGGGATGCAAAAATCTGTACTTGGAAATCAAGAAATATGGCAAGAAGCAAGCAAGAACAAATCAGAGAGGGCAAGGTGCTAGAAGTCCAGGTTTTATACTCCTCATTTTAACATGAAGAGGGATTAGGAAGTGTTATTACTTCCCTTCTGTTCAATCACAGAACACAGCTAAAATAGGAGTGAGGATTATTTTTATTTTTTAGAGCTGAATGAACAGAAGCTATGGAAACTGAGGAGAAATAGGGTACAGCATTCATTTTGGTCTGGATTAAACACTTTCCAATCTCACACTGAGGGCAAAGTTCATCTGGTTTGACAGAAATACTGCCAGACACAAGAGAAAAGGAAGGAGTCTAAACTTCTGAAATCTCAGCTAATGCAGCAAGAGTGATTATGAGATTCATGTTCTTAATACAACAGCAAAGGTATTCAGTGTTTATTGATCCACTTGACCAACAATTATGTTACACTCAAAACAAGTAAGATATCAGGGAAAGCAGCACATTATTTCCTCCTAGTCATGCATAAGCACTCCAAGAGCTCTCACAAAGCCTCAATATAAGATAACTTAAGCACTAAAATAATAAAGAAAATATTTTAATGTTTGGACTAGCCAGTTTGACCACTAGACCATTAATAAAACAAAAAACATATAAATTGCACCAAAGAATTACCAAGGTCACAACAATCAGGCAATGGGCTCCAGTGTGCACTATAATATATTTTCTACTTATATAAGTTTATGTTAATTCTTTTCTGTTTCTTTCCACAGAGAGGAGAGTGCTCAATCTCCTCCTGAATTCTTCAGTGCTTATTACTATAGTAACCAAATGCTTCAAAAACATTAATTAATTTTCAAAATATCTCTGTGGAAAATTAAATCCATCTGGACATGGTCCTGGACAAATGTTTTAAGGGGGCCCCTCTTGAGCAGGTGGTTGGACCAGATGATCTCCAGAGGTCTCTTCCAACCTCAGCTATTCTGAGATTTTATGAAAAATAACATTGTCCTCATTTTATTGAAAGGGAGCAGAGGTAGAGGTTGATTAAGACTGCTTTTTTTGCATCTCCCTTTCAAAACACATTTGTATAATATTTTAGGCATATTTGCATGTCTCTTCAAAGAAATGCTCTTTCCATCTTTTGTTTAGTATTTTTGCAGATAAGATACAGAGTTTTCCTTGAATATCAAAGAACTGACAGTCTCACTACTGAACCAGCACTTTAGGATCAATCAGTTCCTGATATTTTATTTTTCTCTCCTGCTTTCTCATTATCAGGATGCTCATCCTTATTTGTTGATCACCAAACCTCAAGCTATAATCCTGTCAAGCTGCTTTCACGAGATAATTTTCCCTAAATTAGCATGCCTGCATTTGTATTTAGTGTAGGGGGAAAAGGCAGACACTTCTGTGGCTGTCCTTCCTTCTCCAAAACCTCTCCCAAAAATTTTAGCTCAGAGAAGTCAGCAAGAATATAAAGCTTCAGCTCAAAACCAGGCTGAAACTTGTACATTTACAAAAAACTGAACAGACAGATTTACAACAAGGAGAGTCAGGAAACAACATTATTGAGTCTGATGCAGACAGAAGAAGTTTAATTCACCAGACATTTAACTACAGCAGCCTCATAGCAGTCTTTTCCCCAGTTAGGTTTAGATGACTCTAAATTAGGATGGGATTTTGTACCAGCTGAGCTTTGAAGGTAAAGAGAGGCTTCGGGGTATGAGTTTTTGCCTAAAGTTTGGATTCTCTACCTGGAATTTTAGGGCTTTAGGGACTTTATCTTGCCTGACAGCACAGCTGAAATAAACCCAGCTGGTATTACACCAAGAAATTCAGGGACTCCAGCAGACTCTGCCTGGGAAAGGCCTCCAGCCAAGGGTGAGAATCACAAACCCAGCAGCTCCTGTGCAAAGCAAGCTCCAGTGCTGGGCTGGCTTTTTCCAGCTAGGAAGAACTTTGCAAGTAGCTGGGTCTCAGGGCCATGCAACTGCAGTCATTTGGCAGGCAGCAAACCACATCAAATTAGCCCCACTGAGTCCAAAACATAAAACAAACCCTCAGAAACCTCAGAGATTAACTATCACAAACTTCTAATTTTGTTATTTATAGCAACAACAATAGCCAAATAACCATGTACTTGGGAGCCTAGCAGGCACAGTAGTGGGTTTTTTAAAAATTATGCTGGTGCCAGACTGAAAATACAAAAGTAACAGGGAGGAAAAGTTGATTTTTTTTTTTTCCTACTTAAAATCTTATTTTTCTGTCTTGAACTTTCCAGAAACTTCCTGGTGATTATCCAACACTACTCCTTGGTTACAACCATGTCAACTTCCAGCAGGTCTGCCAACTTCACTGGGAGCTGAAGGGCAATTCCACCTACTTTAACACTTCTCTTCACGTGCTGCTCTTAGCTAAGGCAGGCAGGCAATGTCTGTGCAAACAACCTGGTAGAATTCAGCAACTGAAGCAGAAACAGCTGAGAAGATCCTCAATATTGTCTCAAAGTGCAATTTTTAGTAATAATGACAGCAGATTAATTAAATCTGAGGGGAGTCTGAGAAGCAGAACCAAGTGAAGTAGATATGGTTACAGTAGGAGGAGAGAAATACGAGTAAAATCCTGTCTTTGGGTTGTTTTACCCCAAACTGTGTGGAACATGTGCCTTTCTCTGGCAGGAGAGTCTCTATGGCACCTTTTCTTCCTGCATTGTCACAGGTGAACAAAAACATGAAGAGGAGGAGGAAAAAGAGCTTGCACCTTGCAGGAAAATTAGCATTAAAGGAGGTAAATCTTTGATTCCTTTGCAGAGTGGTACATGCACTGTTGGCTGACTTTTCTTTCTCCCATGTTCTCGTTCCTTTTTCATTGAGGCCACCCCATGTCTGTCTCACACTCCCCAGGGAATGCTGCTCAGTTCTTGTTGTTTCCTTTTCCTTGAAGTTATTCCTCTAACAAAAATGCCATTTTTGCACCTTTAGCCTTTGCTCTTTACCATGACCAGCCCTTCTCTATTGACACTCTGCCCATCTTTCTGATTTAGCTGAAAATTCCTCAGTGCAGGTTTTGTGGGTGCCCCTGGGTTTGCACAATATTTAGCACCAGTTACCATGCTTTTAATGGTAATTATAACACAACAAAATACACATAAAAGGAGTGTGTATGTCAAGACTGAAGGTAAGAACAGTCCTAGAAGAAATGTCTTCAGGCTTGTTCAATCTTGAAAAGAAATTCAGCATGGAATTTTATACATTAATTAGGACAGAAATAAATATTTGAAGTAGGATTCCCCTTTTTTTATTTTTTTTTTCAGACTGGCCATGATGACAAAAAAAATTGTTCTTCTTTTACTGTGCAAAATTAGAGTTAAATCCAGGCTAAGCCTGTTTACTTTCTTGAAATCGCATAGAAATATGTGATACCACAAAGGCTTGAGGCTCAAAACTTCTTTAAAACACCAAAAATTTTCAGAAAGTACATGGAAAGTGAGTGTGGTTTCCACAGATTAAAAATTGTAATGAATCAGGTTAATCAAGAGAACATATTTGTACCATCTTGATATCATATATGTGTTCTATGATTTCATTTTAGAAAACCCTTTGGAGACAGGCTAACTTTATTATTCCCATTTTAAAAGGAGGATTGAGATACAGAAAGAAGAATCTGTTATCATTCTCAAAATCTGCAGAAAGGTCAAAAACTGACATATTCCTACTCTTCCAAACACAAGATTGTGCTTCCAGTACAAATTGCTAGACAAGAACATTTTCAGAAAGTACTAATTGATTATGCACTACTGTGGATGTTGCTTTTAATGTGCTACAGATGCTTGGATATGTACACACCAGGTTTCATGTCTTTCATAAAACAGATGACCAGGTGTAGAGAAATTCATAAGAATATTTAATATCTTAGCTATTCTGAGATTTTTTTTGTGCAGTTTTTCACATAGTGAAGCTAAGGATAAAAAGAGATTTAATTTTCTTTCTCCTCTAATGTGCCATTATAATTTATTTAATTGTGCAAACATATACGCAGAAATATAATATATATGAATGTGAAAAAGAACTCTGTGGCATCATAGAATATTAATGTACCCTGCAGCTTTTTTATTACTTAGCTCTGAATTGTACCTAGAGAGGCACTGAGATTACTGATGCAGAAAGCAGCATTTTCTCAAGGTAGGTCTATTGTTTTATGGTCCAGCAGTCTGCCTGCCTTTGTCACCAGGTGTAGGGCATTTCTGCCATCTGCAATAGCGTTTTGTCCTTATATAAAATCTGTTCACAGCTCTGGTACAAATAACAAAATACTACTCTCATTTAGGGTTCTGTGTGGTGGCCACAGCTGTGTCCAAAGCATAGAATAGGAGGTTATTCAGGTTATTTGCTCTGCTGAGATCTTCCAGGTGTCCTTTTAGCTACTTCATATACTGAAAATTCCCAGATAAATCTGTGTATAATATCAGCTTAACCACTACAGTATTTTAGAGCAGGCTCATAGCTGAGTGAGCTGAAACTGGGGAGGCTGAGACAATCATCTCCTCCTGTTGCTGTTGTGAGAAGTGAGAGTAGGAGACATCAGAAGATTCATCAACCCATATGTGTCAGATCTGCTGAAGTTTTATAATGGATTGGGCTTGGCAGAGATCCTCCTCTTGGTTTGCACTTGGAGAGGTGAAGTATTAGTTCTGCTGTTTGGCAGAGAGCAAGAGCACTCATGGGTAGAGGAAAAAAAGGAAGGAAATTTCCCAAAGTGGAGGAGACAAGACATATGTGTGTCATTTCTGTATTTTGCCCCGCTTAGTTGCTGCACAGAAAAATGGATGGAGCAAAAGGATTACCAAGAAAAGCCTTCTCCTTCAGGCTGGGAACACAGGGGAGTGTCTGTCCTGGAGTCTGCAGCTGAGCAGATACTCCAGAGACCCCTCTTGTTGCTGGAATGCCAGGTGTAGGACCAGCACAGCAATGAAGTATCGAGAGTCATAAGCAGATCAAAGTGCATTCAGGAAGAGAAAGCAAATATTTAAGTCTTTAGATTTAAGAGCTTTAAATAGTGAATAGATAACTATTAGAGAATATATATATATATACACACATATATATATATATAAAATCCTCCACATTTCCTAAGGAGCTTTCCTTGATGCCATGTATCAAATAACTGCCTACTGTACAATATTCTATATTATCTGCCAGCCACCAACAAGCACAAGATGCTGAAGGAAATAAAACTTCAGTTGCAGGCTAATGAAAGTTCCTGCTTTTCAATGAATAGTCTGATGGAAAGGTGTCTTCCATAAAGAGCAATTTAAATCATACAGTCCTTGAATTTTAGTCACGGTTATTCAAGTACTTGACACCATATTTTAGCATTGTGGACTAAATCAGCTGAAGATTGAACAGAAGTATAGAACCCACATATGATTATTAAATAATCCTATTTTCTGAAGTTTGGGATTAAAGAAGAAAGAACTACTTATATCTTGAGCTGAGAAATTATTATTCCACTTAAGTAAGCTAAATAGAAGGGTGCAATTTTAATTATTATAAGAGGAGGTAAATGAAGCAAAATTGAAGAGTTGATTATTCACAGAATTATTGTGCCATTCTTCTACAAATAAAATGAGGCAAAATGTATTTTGTGGTTTGAAAGTTTAGGCAATACTAATGCAGTCAGTACATTTCTGATGTGAATCTCATTCAATAGTCAAGTGAGTTCCAATCAACTTTCTCACAGAACCTGTATGTACAAATTTTAACTGGCAAATTAGATAGATGTCATCTGTTGGCTCTTTTGGGAAATAAGAAATCTCTCTACAAGATCATCAAGTTAGTTTTCACCAATTGTATGAAATGATATTAAGTAATACCAGACTATGTTTTATTTATTTGAAAGTCTGCATTAGGAACTGATGAGCTTAAATCCAACAGAACAATCCCAAGGGTGATTTTTATGAAAAAATCTGTTTCAAACCACGGAGTGAATGTGACACTTCTGAGTGACTCGGGCACGGGCACCACTCACACACAACCTCTGCCACTGACTGAGCTGAGCTGGGTTTGCATTCCAGCTGGACCACAGGAAACAGAGAGACCTGGAGGCACCTCCAGGTGTAACCTCCAGCTCCAGGGTGGGGAGCACCAGATTCCATCTGAAACCAGCTGATGAGGGAGATCTCCACCCCCCCAGTAAGAAATAACGAGGGGTTATTTCAGCAGGGAAAATGAAATAATGGCTTTTTCACCATGGTCCTTTCAGATCATTCCTGGAGTTTTACTGCCATTGTCTGCACAGCTGCAGATCTTGCCAGCGAGTTTTTGCACCAAAGAGAGCCACTTGGCTAACTCCTGAATATTTCACTATAAATTGGTCAAAACCTGGCATTTTTGCCACCTCAGTCACAATCCTTGACTATCTGAACAGAACAAAAGTTTTCAAGTCTCACATGCAAACCTAATACTTTTACCAAATTCCACGATTGTAAGTTACACAGACACATTTGCTAAATCAAAGTTACCTATTCCAGAAATAGTTATATGATGTTAGGAGTTATTTTTGAGTAGAGATGGAGTGAAATTGGACATCTGAGAACTGCAGTAATCAATTATAAATGAGAAGGAAACTCCACAAAGAAGGACACCAAATCTGGACTAGGTAAATAAACTGTTTTCCAGTGGTGTGACTAAACCACTTGGGAACTGAAAAGGACTGATTTATTTTGTGGTCATGTAACTAAAATTAAATTTGTTTTTTTCACTTTCCATATGTTAAACATTCTCTTAAAATTAACTGTTAATTATTAGTATAAATTTATTTTCATTTTTTGCCAATTGGGGATTTTTACAGACTTTTATAAACTTATTTAAAAGCACTTGGTTTCAATCTGGACTCAAAATTACTTTAGTTTTAGCCTATCTGTAATACTCATTAAGGCAAAACAAATGAAATTAGTTTACCAACCAAAAAAAAAAACCCACCTAATCATATTCCTAATAAATTCTTGTGGATTTTTATGAAGCAAATGTAATAGAATCATAAAATGCTTTGGATTGGAAGGTCACCTGGTTCCATCCCACTGCCATGGGCAGGGATGCCACCCACTGGACCAAGCTGCTGATCCTCCATCCCAGCTGGCCTCAGGCTTTTCCAGGGATGGGGTAAATTTGGTGCCATGCAGGCAGTGGGAAAGGCAGGTACCTCCAAAGGACAAATTGCAGCTGACACAGGTAGTCCAGACCCTCTACATGGGTCAGAGCAGCTCGAGGGGATGCTGTTACAGCCTAACTTCCATGGAACATGGACAGCAGAAGGAGGAATCTCTCTCACATGCTGCATTTCAAAAATCGCTCTGCACTGATCTAAGAAGACACATTCAGGCGAGTGTTTTTCAGAGTTTAAATAACATCTCTCTGTTTTTCAGAGTTTAAATAACATCCCTCTGTACGCTCAGCAGCAGGGCTGCTGGCTCATTTCAGCATCTGACACCACTCAGAGCCCTCTAAGCCTCGAGCAGTGCCAAGGAACAGCCATGCCTTTTGCACCACCCATAAAAGCCATGATTCCCTAAGGGTTTGCAGGTGAGGAATGCCATCTGCAATCCTGCTTCCACAGGACCCTGAGTGCAGGGAGCTGTCCAAAAGGCTGGGCTCAAAGGTGTTACCTTAAGTTTTAATTTTTTCTGTTCTGCTTTGGTGTGCAGCTTTTAGCTTTATATTAAGTGTCACCAGGATCTTTTCACAGGGTGCTGGAGACAAAACAATCCTGTTCTAGCTGGATACTCAAGGACAAGCTCTTCAAACTTCAGGCCCAAAGCATAAACAACGTGAGAAGAGGAGGATGGGCAAGCAAGGAGGATGAAACTTCATAATTTGAAGCTATTACTTGGACAGTTAACTCCTATATGCAAATGCACTAAAACTTATAAAATGTGAGCTCTCATGACCAAGCTCTCTTTTGCTTCCACCTTGGAGCCATCTGGGCAGAGCCTGGCTCTGGTACTGCCAGGGTGTGGCCTTTGAAGGCCCTTCAATAAATATCAATAAATATCCACTTTACTCCTCTTAACTCCCTCTAGCCTCTGCTCCAGCTCCTTAAGGCATCAGAGGGACATAGAGGAGGGGAAGGTGAGAGAGGGGGCAGGAAGGGGAGGCAGAACCCACTGGTGTCACGAGAGAAGCACCCAGTGGGTTGTGTTCATTTTCCAAGACTTCACTTCACTTGTTCTACTTCTACTTTATGCCATTCCCACACAGAAAAATGATATTCACTGTGAACATAATGAATGCATGCCGAGAGCTAAGTATAAGTAAACATATAAGGGGTTTTTTTTCCTAAAGATACAGCAAAAATCACACAAACAGTGCAATAACTGGGAAAACAAGAGCTACAAGAGGAAATTCTAAAATACAGTTAGTCCAAATGTTGCTATTTTTTGCAAAAATATTGGGCGTGCAGCACATAAAGAGAGTTCCTCAAATAACTTCAATGCTTTTCTGCCAGAATATTCTAAAGGAGAGTGACACAAAAACCACCTTTAAAATAGTATTTATCTGGGACAACTGATAATAAGTAGCAGAAAATACAGTCTTCCTGTTACCAATTTATATTACTGTAACCTAAATTCTTCCCGGAGATGTGACTGCTGAAGCTACAATGGTTTGTTTTAAAATATCTAATCTGCGTGTATAGTTATTAATTGTTTTGTAGGAAATTACATATGTGTGCTGAGACCTTTTTTCAATAGCCTGTGATATACATGGTGATATACATGGTTAAATGAATCACAAAATTCCAACTTCAATGAAAATATGTAGATCTGCATATAAATATGTGTATAAAACATCTTGTATAGATAGACAGAATACTGGTTGCTAAATAGAGACTTAGTTCAGAGACAGATTTGATATTTTAGTCTTATCCTCCTGCATAAGGCCTAGGAAGATAAATTTGATGCCATCTTCAGCTGGATTTAGAAAGACTCAAAGAATTGTTCTGACATAACCCTTAAAGCTTAACTGTGTGTAACAACTTCATATTCTTCACTTTGGCAAAAGTTACTTCTGCTTGCATGGATTTAGTGACACAGCAAAATGTCACTGATTCTTCTGCTTGTATAAAGATCCAACATTTCAGAGAGAAAATGTGGCTGTGCTGGAGTCAGAATGAATTTTGCAGTATTTAAGCTTTATTCCTTGCATTTTCAAGTTAGGGTTGAAGACAAATGGCTGAGGCTTCTGACTAAGCCCTGGCTCGAGGGAAAAGAGAAAGAAGCACTGATAGAATTTGCAAATACTTCAGAACATTATACCTTAGGCAGAGAAAGGAGTGGCTCCATTGGTAAAAAGATTCATCTTAGGAAACAGGTTTAAGCTCATTGAAGCACACTGAAATTTTTCTAATGATTTTAAATGATTTATCTTATATAAGTTTTGGGTTTAATGGTGTGCTCTTAAAAAATTCCTGACTATGTTTGACCCCAGAGGTGTGAAAAGATACATCACATTTCTCAAACAATTTCACTAAGAAAAAAGCTGTGCACATCAGAAAGGCCAAAACATTTTAGTTTGACATACTCAGAGCAAACTTCCTCACTTTTGCATGGTGAAATGATATCCCTTTCCACTACACCCACAATCAGCATGAATCAGTTTAAAAGAGGCTACACACAATCAGGTTTTTGGAGGGGGTCAACTGAAACTGAAACAGTTTGGGTTTTTTGCACATCTCCATATATGAGCTGCATATTCAGCTGACACTGAGCTCAGCAGGAGAAAGAAGTTAAAATGGAGAAAGAAAGAATGACTTCCTCATCATGGTCCTTCCAAATAATTCCTGAAGTACACTGAAGCCTTCACTGCCATTGTCTATACAGTACTTGCCTGCTTTGTCATTAAATGGGTGAATCAATCATCACAGATCCTGAATTCACTGAAAAAATATTGGTCAGTGGAGCTGTGCCAGCTCAGGAAAAAATGGCCCATTGACTTCTCCCTCTCAGTGACAAAGGGAAATGTTCTTTCAGTAAAAGGCAGAATTGATGGTCTTTTCTTGTTGATTATAAAGGTCAAAAGGCTGAAGGAAAAATACAGCAACTGGACAGAGAAAAACTATCTTTGCTGAAGAGCCCATGAACTGCCAGTGGCACCAAATGTTTTACTTTCGTTTGCATTGATACCCTCAGTGAGGTTCACTGACCACCCCTCCAACCTTATTCACCCCATAACCATAAAAATATAATAATGGTGCTCACTCACCTCTTACTACAAATACAATTCTAAGTTTGAGAGCCTCATTCTGATCCTTCGGATCAATAAAACACCCACAGCTCATTTCCATACACCAGTGCAGAGGTGCAGAAAGCAGGAAGCACATTTCCCAGCCTGACAAGCTGGGATTTACTGCTGTGGTGGATATATAGAGTCACAGAATGGTTTAAGTGGGAAGAGGTCTTAGAAATCATGTTATTCCAGCCCCCTGCCATGGGCAGGGACACCTTCCACTATCCCAAGTTGCTCCAAGCCCCATCCAACCTGGCCTAGGACAGTTCCAGAGATCCAGGGGCAGCCACAGCTTCTCTGGGCACCCTGTGCCAGGGCCTCACCACCCTCACAGGGAAGAATTTCTTCCTTACATCCAATCTAAATTTACCCTCCTTTTCTTAAAGCCCTTGCCCCTTGTCCTCCCACACACCTATGAACCGTACATTGTCCTCCTGGTACATTGAGATAATTTCATTGGGCCTCCTTATTCCACACTGAAGCAGGCAGTACATCTCACAGAGCAGCATACACACATGCTGGTAGCCCATCTAAAACTGTATATTTTTAATAATATGTTGTGGAGCTTTTATCAGTTGTTTCCTTTCCCATCCAGCTGCTTGATCTCTCTCCAGTGCTAGTCCTGTGAAGAAAGCCCTGTTCCATCCCAGCCAGGCTTCCTGGGAGCACAGAAACCAATCTTCTTAGGCAAATCAGTTTATGTGCAACTCTAAGCATGTGCTAATTTGAGCTGATTTATTGATGCCAGCATCCCGCCCAGTGTGTGACAGCAGCTGCCCTGCTTTAAAGGATTCATAATCTGCCAGTGGGGGTAAACCACTCTGCATCCTGACATCCTGACATCCCTTCCCTTTTCCAGGCTTTTCTCCTGTGCCAAATTCTTGGGCTCCCTCATCTCAAGGACCACAACTGTGTCTAGCCTGGAGCAGGCTCTCCTGGGGGAGCTTGGAAAGCCTGTTGGCACTCATCTCCCACTCCCCCAGCGCCCACACAGGGTCAGGCACAACTGAGCCCGTTGTATCTGAACAACTTTTAGATTCATTTTTTCCCCCTTGGTAGTTCACAGCTTGAGTAAGAGCTTATCTTTCATCTGGATGAGAATAATTCCATCTGAATTTAGCAGCTTTTCTTACATCCAGCTTGTACTAGGGGGTTTGATCCAAAAACCTATGGCAGCTTTTCCAGTTTTTTCAAAGTGGTTTGGATTGGGGTTTTAGCAACAGGATCCTCTTCTGATGAACATAATTGTCCCACAGAGGCTGAGAAGGTGCATGCAGCCAAATCATCCCAGGCTGTCCCTGAGTAGATCTAAGAGAATGACAAGTGCAATGCATCATTTTTTTCCAAGTGCTGTGATATTGCAACCTACAGAAGGATTATTTGATTCAACCTAGGTAAAAAAAAAAAAAAAACAAAACAAACAAACAAACAAACAAAACAACAGTCACTAATTCAGTGTATTCTGATTTGGTGTGTTCTGACCCAGTAATTTCTTTCAGTAACCTATTGATTCCATTAGACTGCAGGAACACCTAAGTAGAAACCAAGGATTCATTCAGCTCATGCCATTCAGCCTCATTGTAAAATCCATCAGTATTTATGAGTATTATCCTGGAGATAAAGTATCTCTGAAAGTTACTGCACACTGAACAGGTAAGCCTTGATTCAAAGACAATTTTTAAAGAGAGACTTACACATTCAAACATTTTTCTTTACACCAAAATACTTCAGGAAGATCAGTTGGCTGCTGGTTCTCTTGGCATATGAAGCCAAAGAGAGAAAAGCACATTAAACTTTCCATTCATGCACAGGATGGCTTCCAGTCTTAACATTTGGGTGCTTCAGCCCACAGCTCTGCATCATGGAATAATCACAGAATGGTTTGGGTTGGAAGGGACCTTGAAGCCCATCCATTTCCACCCCCTGCCATGGGCAGGGACACCTTCCACTAGCCCAGGGTGCTCCAAGCTTTGTCCAGCCTGGCCTTGGACATTTCCAGGGATCCAGGGGCAGCCACAGCTTCTCTGGGCAGCCTGTGCCAGGGCCTCCCCACCCTCAGAGTAAAGGTTTGTTCCCAATCTACCCTCTTTCATTTTAAGCTGAAACCTTATATCATTGACTTCTGTACAGTCAATTTCTTAAAGATTATGGTACCCATTAGAACAAAAGGAACCATATAAGCATAATTTTTAAAGAAGATTTTTTTTTTTTCAAATTAATTCTACTTACTTCTTTAAAAAAAAATTAAAACCAATGAGAACTATAATTAGATTGTTCAGCCACAGGACTAGTTGATCTAGTTTATAAATGTTCAGTCCTTTCAGGGCACACATATTCCCTTTGGTTTACTCTCTACTGAATTTCCTTCATATGTGAAATCTACTTTGAAGAGACCCTGGCCCTAGAGAACACTAGGCAATGTGCTTGGTGGGAAAGTGTCATGTATCAAATATTAGTAAGTAATGACATGAATTCCTTCAAGAAGTTGAAAAGGGGAATAGAAATCAGAGAGCAACCATGGCTTCTTCCAAGAGGAGGAAAGCTGAGTGTGCTGAGGACATCTGAAAATCAATCTGAGGACATCTGAAAATCAATCCTGTCATATCCTACTTCACAGAGCTCTCTATCAAATCATACTTCCCATTGCATAGCACCTTAAGACTCCTGTGATTCTTTATTGGATCAAAGGCATTCTGACCAGGTCTTTGTGGGTGTCTGTCCAATGGGGCACAGCTAAGAGATTTTTCAGAAGTATCTGCATCTTGCTGTATGACAGAAGGAGCAATATTAAAGTACCTGGCAAACATGGATATCTCCCTGCTTTTTTTCATCTTTCTAGATCCCTGTTTCTATCTTCAGGCACCCTGTTGACAGTTCAGGTCATTTGCAATTGCAAATAGAAAATATCTCTGTGTGCTGTAACTACTAAGCTACAGGCACAGACCTAAATTCCATTCATCCTCAAGTTTAACTCACCCAGACCAACCAAAGCAAAAATTGCATGGCACAAACTCTGCTGTCCTGTTTATCTGGGAAGCAGAACTTACAATTTCTGGCCCAAAGAAGAGAAAAAAAAAAAGATAAAAAAAAAAAAAAAAAACAGCAAAAAAAAAAAAACCCAAAGCAAAGCAAACCAAACTTCAAAGTATCTTAAAAGTCGATGAAAACATTGTCAATTTACAATTATATAATATGTCATGCAAAATGCAAATAATGCTGAAGAAAAACTGCTTTGGCATGAGTCATTAAAGAGCCACAGCCTTATGAAACAGAGCCAGGGTTCTTGTTGCAGACAAGAACAATTTCAGATTTTCCTGGCCATCCTTTTTCCAAACAAATAGCTGTGAAATTCCTACTTCCACGACTTCAGATACTGTTTGATCTATGTCAACAGTAGAAAGTTGTTTTTATATTTTCTTTTACAGAGGCTGGATCATATAAAAATCCCTTAAAAAAAACCCACACAAAATCAAATGTTTGATTACATCTTGCCAATATATCAGCTGGTAGAGCTCATCCAACCTGAGTAAGCATGTAAGAGCTAAGCCATGCCAAGTAGTAGCTGGCACAGTTTTACAGTTTTCTACCCTCCAGAGCAAGAATTAAACAAGGACCAAGTTTTTGAACTCCTCAAGTTTCCAGTTTTACTGCAGCTGTGCTTGCTGGGCAGACAAACTGTACTTGGCCCCTCAAAAATCTTAAAAACCACTCCCATCAACTGTCCCCATGGTTTGATTAGTGGTATTTAAAGGTCTTTTGTACTTTTACAAACTAAAAAAAATATGTATCTTATTGTCAAATTGAGATGAAAATCATACAAACCCACCAGTTTTATTGCACATTCCCGATACTCTGTGAAGACTAGAGACAGATCTGTGTGCCAGGCTGGTAAATAGTAGCTCTGGAAACTGAAATACTTCAAGTCTGATCTTAAAAAAGGAAACCCTCACATATGCTTGAATCTACATTCAGAGGGTGAGACCTTCCCCGCTACACCAAATACCCCAAGTTTTGTGCTAAAATATCGAGATCCCCAGTTAAAATCATGGCAGAGAAGTAAGTGTTAAGTGCAGCTCCATAAATATTATTTTCCCCAGCAGGAGGAAAGCAGGACCAAACATCACCTTGCCCAACAGCAGCTCCTGATCCCAGAATGGCTCAATTTCAGTCAGAGCTGCTGGTGACGCAAATTAATAAGGAGATGAATGAGTTGGCTACTGTTAAAGGGTTGGCTTGTTTGTCAGCATGAATGCCTCGTAAGATTAAAAGATCTCATCCCCACTAAAGGCAGGAACTTTGCTATTATGAGTTGCAGAAAGCGCCTGAGATCCCTTTCATTTTAATATAATACTCTGTTAATTCATAATGGAGGATTGGGTTGATACACACACAGTTCAGCTTTTGATGTGCTGTTGGACATTATCTTCTGCTGTTGTTCATTTCTTCTTTTGTTGTGAAAAGAATAAATCCTGTATATCTGCTCAACCCTGCTCATCATTATAGTCTTTTTTTGTTGGTTTTTTTTTGTTGTTTTGTTTTGTTTTGTTTTGTTGTTTTTTTTTTTTTTTTTTTTTTTTTGTTGTTGTTGTTTGGTTTGGTTTGGTTTTTGAGTGATTTTTTTGGTTTTTTTTGTTTTGTTTTGTTTTTGGGAGGTGTTTTGTTTGGTTGTTTTTTGTTTGGTTGGTTTTGTTTTTTTAATTCTACCACATGTATTTATAGTGAATATTAAAAAAAAAAAAAATCTTACTCCCTCCCCCCAAAGCTTTCATTTGGTCTCATGACTCTGTTTCCTTTCTTGCATTAACATCAAACAGTTTGTCTGTGAAGACAGTGGCTCATCAAAATCACTTGGAGTAATTTCAATTTCACACTGATCACTCAGATCTGAAACCTCTCCAAGCAGAGATTTTCATCATAACAGAAAATTTGGTCTCCTGTTCAGCTCTGTCTCTTGTTAGTTCTTGGAATAGATGTGTCATGGAAGCTTACCTACAAAATTGAATTGATTGCAACAATGATTCAGGATTAAACAAGATTATCGTATTTCTTTCCAAGTAGCATTTGTGCTGCAATTTTTTTTTCCTTTTTCCCATTTTAATTTTTTTCCCCTCTCTTCACTTGTATTTCAAAACCTGATCATTTTGAACAGTATAAAATCAGTTCCTGGTTTTGTCCCACCTTTCCACTGCTTCTTTTGTCCCTTTCCTGATGATGCTTTTCTGTTATTAATTCTCTTGCAGTTGCAGCTGGAGTCTTCAATCAAGACCATGGGAGTGGTGATGACAGGCAGTGCACAGGTTGTGAAGCATCCCCATAGCTCTCCAATTCAAAAACAAAGGCACAGAAAATGCAGCAGGAAGACAAAAAGGCATTTCTGGAAATCTATGAATGTGTCTCAGCTCTTCTGAATTTTCTGGTCACACCCTGATCATGTTTTTTGACTGTATTGTCCATACACTGATTTGAAAATGTCTTCTGCAGACTGTGAGATCACTGACAGAGATGAAACCTGGTTCTTTGCACATTTGGAGCCATTATGGGAATAAAAAATTATACATAGAACATGTAAACCATGTACATATTAGTTATACATAGAACAAAATAACTAAGGTGACTAAATTTTGTGATAAGAAAATATTTACTCCTTTCAACTAACTCTGTAGAACTACCCCAAGCCAATTCAATACATGATTGTGAAGTCATTCTTCACAGATTTTCTTCACCATGGAAGAATATTAAATGTTTTAGGTATTATGTACATAAATTCAATGTTCAGATTTTTCAGAAGTACTTTTGGTTAGCCTAAAACCCTTTGGACATGTGTTCAAAAAGACACATGTTGCATACTACGGTAATGAATGATCTGAAAAGGACTCTGCTGTTTAGGTCACCAGAAAGATGAATTTTTTTGAGCAGTCTCAATGATGCTTTTCCTGGATACCATGCATGAATATTAACTTCTCTTCTGAATAATGGGTCTAGCCTATAAGCTAGGTCTAAGTTCCATGGCCTGTCCTAAGCAGAAGGCAAATCTTGATGACTTCCAGTGGTCCCTCCCAGGCTGTGTGACTTGGAGTCTTGGATGCTGAATTTATTCTTCAGCTCCTGCTTTTACTCAGAAAAGAAAATTATTTTTTTTTCTAGCTCAGAACTTAATGCACGCTGCCAGCATGCAGAATAAATGGCTGATTTTCCCTGAGAGGATTCAAAACCTTGTCTTTCTCCAGGAGAATGCACTGCACCAGATTATAAATATTCCAGGGTAAAATGTGGAAAGGATATCCCTGACCTCCTCCTTTTTGGGTTTGTTTCATTTCATATAAGGCAATTAAAGATTAGACTGGAGGGGGGGAGAGGGGGAGAGAGAGAGAGAGAGAGAGAGACAGAGTTTAAATCTCTAGCCTAGTTGGTTCATGACTTCATCTGGGAAAATTCTGATTTGTGTTTTCTGCTCCAGGGAACGTTACTGTATTTTATACAGTATAGAGGTAAGAATAAAGAGAACAAGGAAAAATGTAGTCTAATTTAAATCTTCAGACTTTTCCTCACACCTCTACTGTATTTTTCTTTTTTTTTTTTTTTTTTTTTTTTTTTTTTTTTTTTTTTGTGAAATATGGCTAAATTCAGCCCAAAACACTCTATAAAGCAGAACCTTATCCTTCCTGATATCCCTAATTTAGAATATCTGTCTACTAATACTCTGTTACAAAATATTTTTTAATATGTGCTCTTCTTGTCCTTCATATTACAAGAATAATTTTCCAGCAACAACATCCTTAACCAACAACCAATTTTCAAAAAGCATCTCAGCATTATCTGATTTCCCATTGAGAGACTCTTATGGTACTTAATAATGAGGTGAACAGGAAGATATTTTAATATGTATTTGTTACATATAACATGAAATATTGACATTTCTTATCTTTAAAGATTAAAGAAAAATAGATAAAATCAAGAAGATATATCAACTTAGGCTGCATACTGAGAGAGATTTTTCCTGTAAAAAACACCAGAAAACACACAGGGAACCATACGTTGTTTCCAAGAGGGAAAGTAAGCAGCCCTTTAAATGCTGGCACAAAGATCTCTTCTTTTTAATTTTCACACTCCTCTCATCTTTTAGAAAATATTGCACTAGGAAATGCTGGACTTACTTAAAAAAACATTTCAGTAGTGCTAATCCTGGCCTCCTTAGCTGCGGAAAGGCTTGAAAAAGCAAAACTCTTCTCACAAGATGGAACATGCTTTACTCATCTATTTGCTCATCAAGCTTAATTTATCCTTCAGTGGAAGAGTTGATACAAAGTTCATTTGCATCTCAAAACAGCCTTGACAGGCAGGAAAAATCACAATATATATATTTTTTAATTCTCCTGCTTCTCATTTAAGAAATATTTTGATGTTTTTGTCAGCATACTTTAACTCCTTATTTTCATTAAATGCTCGTTCCTCACCTGCCTTTGCATTCCCTAATATTCTCTCTCCTAATGCATGCAGATTAGGACTCACATCTCCTAACTTTATAAACTTTCACACCTGAGCAAGACACCTCAAGGTCCCTTTTTTTTTCTGTCAAAGGCAAAAATAACTATTTTAGAGTGTGATCTTCTTGCCCAAAGGTAGTTGTCTGCTTTAGGATGCAACTGGCAGCATCCTACAGTCACTTGCTTCTTTTCTTTTACTAAAAGAAGAGCCTTCAGTGACTCACTGTAATAATTTAAATATCTGCACTGTAGAGTTTGACTGTTTGGTCAGGCAACCTCATCCCTGACATCAGACTTGGACAATGCTCAGGTCATTCAACAAAAGATTGGAGAATATCTGAATCTATCAATAACTTCCCTTTCCCAAAATACACCAGGTTTATTTTTGAGGAGGGCAAAATCTCTGCAGAACCAATCCCAGTGATGCCAGCAATTGTTCACCTCCCCCAGGAACACGAGACAACAGCAGCCACCACCTTCCCACAGTGCACAGGAATAGCCAGAACTTTCCACCGGAGGACAAATCAGCCCCCAAGCACTGCAGGGAGGGCATTCTCTTCAGAGCCTCCTGTTTTTCCCAGTGTTATTTATTACTCCTCATTTTACATCAGCTCAGTTGGAGGATGTGGCTCCCTCAATTTGCTTTACACAGATATTTAATCTATTTCCACCCATTTCCACTTCTTTCCACAAAAACCAAATCCTCAGGTGGCACTTGGGGACATGGGTTTGGGGAGGACTCGGCAGTGCCAGGTTAGAGGGCTTTTCCAGCCTAAAGGAGTCTATGATTGAATGTGACTCGTGTTTAAAAGCCTGGCTGTAAGAATATGGGGTTTTATTTCATTTTTTTCTTCCCTGTGTACTCCTTGTATCCAACAAAAAGCTGAGCAGAACAGTCTGTTGTCCTCAAGGCTTAATCCTGTTCCATTGCTACAGCACAAGTGTAAGATTCTCATTATTATGCAGAACACAAACCAACCAGAAGAGTTCTTTCTGTGATCAAAAGTTGGAGATACAAATTGCAGGGGAATGCAAAGAGCGACTGGTTAATGGAAATTTAAAGCTCTAATAGCAGGTCACAAAATTTCTTCCAGCATAACTGGAATTTTGTTGTCACACAATTGCCCAAACAATTATGACACTGTCAAGACAAGTGGTGTTGTCAGAGTAAGACAGAAAATTTAGTGGTTTTTACTTTTCCACTCATGTCAGTCATTGATTTTTTCCCCCCTCTTATCAGCTCCTCTCTAGTGACCTATTTATTAGATAAACAAGATTCCTCTCCTTTAACTTTTTTTTTTCTTTTAATTGCCTGTGATTATTAGAGAAGCACTTGTTTTCAGTCACTGTTTGAGCAGTCTCTCAGTTACACATTGTGGTTAACCCTCTTTATATTACAGCAATTTTACACACATCAGAAATGTCAATAAAATACAAACAGGTAGCTATAAGCTTCTGTCTATTTTATCACATGCTGTATCCACACTGTAAAAGGCGTTTTTTTCCCAGTAAGGGCTGGAAACTGGTAAGTTGCTGACATTTAAAGAGGAGGTTGTATTGTCTAGGAGGGATATGCTTTCAAATTGGAAATGTTGGTAACTGAGACCTCTGAAGATATGCAAGGAGATTATGTGCTCACAGATTGTCAGCTTCCATTAGAAAAAGATTTTATTATATCTAAAAGTATCTAAATTCAGAAGATAATCCCTTCAGGATCTCATCTAAAAGGCCCAATTCTATCTTTGAGGCAGCAAAGGTACTATTAGATTTTTCAATCCAAACTGAAGTCCTATCTTAGGTGATTTAAACATCTTTATAGGCACAATTCCTAGAAATTAAATATCAAATAGTTTGCATGGTCAAATGATTTGCAAAAGTCAGAGGCAGGAGCTGTGAGATGTAGAATATCTTTTGGAAGAATGTGAAAGGCTAAGGGGCATCAAGAGTCTTTGTGGCTGTGAGGGTGAAGGGAGGCATTGCTGGGAGGGGGAGATTTGACCACTGCATCCTGCTTTTCCCACCACCTGCCCACATGTCACTGCAGCAGTGCTGGATCAGGGGTTTTACACTGCTCATCCTCTCAAAAACTCCACCTGCATGAACTGCACCTCAGGGAGCTCCTTCAGCCTTTCTGCAGCCCCTGACACCAGTGGTGAGTTATGACCCAAAGCCTTGGCCAAGTCTTCATAAATTCTCCTCAAGATCCTGGTCATAAACACCCCCAGTTTAAACTGTCACAGGCCAAGAAATACAAAAATAACAGAAAAAAAAAAAAACAATAACAACAGTAACAACAATAATAATATACACAGGGTGCATTTCAGCTGAGGACACACTGATGTCTCCCAACCACCCTCCTTCAGTGCCTCTGGACTATGACATTTTACTCCCTCATTCACAAATAAATTAAGAATCAGCACTGTGCACAGGATGTTAAAAGCAGCTCTGCTGAGAAGGGATTCCTCTGTGAAATTTCCCTGCCAACACACGATTGCAACCCAAACACTGATAGCACTGGTAGACAGCAGTACCATGGCCTGGCTAGATAAACTAAGATTAAATGGAAACCAGTGACTTGAAGCTAATGGGACTTGGAATCACTGTTTAACTGGCAGAGGCCCTCAGCAGCCTGAAGATTCAACTGGAGGACTGATATTGATTCCTTAAAATGAATACCAGTAATAAAAAAATAAAATATATTAAAAAAAAAAGTGTGCAAGCAATGAGACAGGATAGGAAGCGGGGGTGGAGCAGATGGGGGATATGGTGGAGAGAGACCATCTTGAGCAAGAACAGGCAGTTCTGAGGAAGGGGAATGCTAAATTATCCATCTTCAGCTAGTCTGTGATGTCTGATAGATGTTCCTGAGAGTTATGCAACTCAGTAATTGCTGTTATTTTCTTTCGTACCACGCTGGTTTTTATTAAACCATTCAGCAAATGCTAATTTCAGAGTCGCTTGTCCAATTAGTCACGACACTTCACGGGTATCTCTGCTAGTGAGCAGATCCTTCAGCCTTTGCCCATCCTCAGCAATGCTTTTACCCCCTAAAACAAGGCCTTGTTCTTCCCAGGGCAAAGCTGCTCGGATCTGCCTTTGACATTTCACCATACACAAGCCATTTGCTTCGTCTTGTGGTCAACTTCAAAAACATGGCTCTTGTGCGTGATACTCTTCATAGAAAATGGGCAAATTATCCACCAATCTAACTTTTGACAGATGAAACAAACATCTTTGTTTATAACACTTAGGAAAATAATGTATTTTCAGGAAAGGGAAATAAGAAATTAGTACTTTTGTACTTTAACTAATTTAGATGTGGCTGTTGCCAATATGCCACGTTCCTTCTGAAAGCTGAAAAAAACCCTTGCTAATTCTAATTGCCAAAAAAACCTCACCCCAAACTCCCTTTTTGTCAGAATCTTGAAAGAAAAAGATTTTTTTTAAAAAAGGAACTGTTCAATAGAACATTTTCAAACAGCACTATTAAGTCTGATAGCTGCATGCAATTCAATCTTTTTTTGCAGGTAGATATTGCACACAAGAATGATGACTTAATTGGCATAAAGAGAATATCTAATCTATTGTAAGTTTTAATAATTCCTAGTTTATTGAATTGAACAGTGAACATTAATTTCTTTATTCTACTATTATGATGCATGATACTGTGGAAATGGCATTTTAGGATATTTCAATTTCTGCTGTCTGCACTGTTTGTCATGTATCTGACCTCAATTTATGTATCTGTAAAACAAAAGCAATGGTTCTGGTTATTTTCTCCTTTTTTAAAAATGTAATAGTCCACTGATGAGAAGTGTTATATAGGAATCACTGTTCTTATCCTTAGAGAATTTTCTGTACATTTGCATTTTAATTACAAAAATATCACCATGATTATTTGCAATCATTCCAGGACAGAATTATTTTCACAAGCGTGTTGGATACACGAAATGTCAGGGATGTGAAGTACATCTTCCTTCACAAAAATCCCTCAACATAAGTTCCAGTAGTTGATCACAGGATAAACTTTATGTTTTCATTACTACCTGACTCAGCTTTGCTCCTTTTCACATCACAAGAATGTGGAAACTGTCCCTGCCCATGGCAAGGGGTAGGACCTGGATGATCTTTAAGGTCCCTTCCAACCCAAACCATTCCATGATTCTGTGAAGAATGACCTAAGACAAAAACTTGCATTTCTTAGGAACACAAAGCCAGGTGCTCAGCTTTACACAGAAGTTGTTAATACATAAACTTGGTGCCTGCATTGATGGGATTGCTCAGGGATTTCATGGAAGCATGCACACTAAAACAGACAAAGACTTGGAGTTTGGTCAGTGTCTCCTTCCAGGGTTCAAAATGTTGAAAATGTGTTTTCTTGAGTTAAATGCTTTGTTCAATTTTTTTTCTCTTTCTTTCCAGTTGAAAGAAGAAATTCTGAATAATGTTCAAATCATTTTAGTGAGAGAAAGTAATTTATTTTCCTAGGGTAACACAATGCTCTAAAGCAAGCTTCACCATAACATTCCATGGAAAAAGTGGTCCAGTTTTACAGTTATCTGATTTCTTGGGGTTCAGGACAGACAGAAAGTTAATTGCTTGTGTTTCACACCTCATCCAAAGAGCAGGAAGGACAACGCTCACTTAATCATCTGCCATTTGACACTCATCTTTCAGTTTAGGGGCCTGTCCTGTATTTACTCTGCCCTAGTCAACTCCAGCTTCAAAAACATAAATATTAATTTCTTCCTGAACCTTCTAGTTCATCACTTCAGAAACCAACTACTTCTTAAATATTAATTAGATTACCCTTGCTGGGAGGCAACATTCTACCAAGGGGAAACTGAAATACAAAGCTATTAAAATCAAGTAAATACAAATAATAAGGATTGTCCAGCCTGTATGGATATTTTTTCAGGGCACTTATCTCTATAACCCGGGTTGGTTTTTTTTCAAGTACAGACTCAGTGGCTTTGGCTGCTACTGCAGGAGCTCAGACTCCTGCCAGTCACCATGTGGGATGTGAAGGTGAGAGACCTGGAGGTGAGGCATGCTCAATTAATGACCATTTGTGCAAAATTTGGTTTAAGTGACTCACTGGGCATCACCTAATTGAAGGCAGAGGAGGAAATCTCATTTATTCCCTGCCTGTCCCCTTCCTGCTGTCCCTGGGCTTGCTCAGCCCAGCTGCTGACAGAGAGGATAAAGTCTGACAGACAACCTCCTCTGAATGCATCCACGATATATTCCCAGAATTCCATCATACTTGTGGATTAAGACAGAATATTGCTGAAAAAAAAATGTCTGTGCTTAAGTAATTAAAAATTAACCCATAGCTTAGACCAACCTGGGAACAGAATTTGGCTGTGCAGGTAGCAGAGAGTCAGATATCTTAACTATGAATTTTGCCTGATTTTGCCATGTTAAAGAAGTGCTGTCAGTAATCTTCTGTCTGCCCTGTGATTTCCTCCTTGGCAGTCACTGATCATACTCCATTTCCCTCAGAAATATTGCTCAGCTGACAGGCTCTGGTATCCTTCCATTGTCCTATTTACTTTCTTTGAACAATATTTAATTTGAAGAGTTGGCAGAGTGTGGACACCTATGAGCAAATCATCCTAAACTGCCTTCATCACCAACAAGTGAGAAAGAGGCATTTCCTAGGGCTCGGTTAATCTCACATATTTCATGATTATGTGTGGGGATGCAATGAACTGGAGCTCAGCTGCACCCAGCAGTGTCATCTTTGACTGCAAGATTTACGTGTCCCCATTAGCCCAGATGAATGTGGGTGATTTCCAATCCTGGAAAAAAATAAATCTGAAAACACAGCAATCCCGTGTGCCCTGCATCCACATCCTTCAAATGGAGAGAGGGTTGGTATTTACATAAACCAATATTTAGATAAACCAAGTAACTACAGCCACATCAGCCTGACACTGGTTCTGAGGAAAATAATGGTTGACACAAGATATAGCAGATAAAGACCTAAAACAAGACACTATAAATCACATTTTCTTTTGAAAGTGATCCTATCAAGCTAATTTAATGCCTCCTTTCAGGAAATTGCACATTATTAAAGTGTACGGTGTCAGTTTTGCAAACTGAGATTGCTACAAGGCATTTTTATGCCATCACACACTATTTGGGCTAAAAAAAAACCCCAGAATAATCCTACTAACTCATAGTAAGAATATATAACAAGCAATAGAACAAGAGGAAACAGCATCAGGTTCTGCCAGAGGAATTTTAGGTTGGCTATTTGGGAGAATTTCTTCACAAAAGGGGTTGGCATTGGCACAGATGCCCAGGGCAGTGTTGGAGTCCCCATCCTTGGAGGGATTTAAAAGCCATGTGGATGTGGCACTTGGGGACAGGGGTCAGTGGTGGCCTTGGCAGGGCTGGGGAATGGTAGGACTTGATGATCTCTGAGGGCTTTTCCAACCTCAATAATTCTATGATTCTGTGATTCAAATGGGACAGAATTACTGTTTTTTTTTTTTTTTTCTCAGCTGGTTCATAAACACACAGCATAGGAAATGTTACTCTTAAAAGGATATACTTTGGCAAAAAGGCCAGCCTCCAAAAAAGAGGCTTTTTTTTCCAGTATGCAGAGCCTGGTGAGTCCTGCCTAAAATACTGAGTGAAGAATGCAGAAAACATCCTGTTTGTAAAATCCCACCAGGTAATAACTTAAAAGACCTTAAAAAGATTAACTTCTGATGACAATGTAGCTATTCTGGCTTAAATCAGGTGATGATGTTCTTTGTGAAGAAGTCTCTGATTCTCTTCAAACATACCTAGCTGGAACTATATTTTGTTTGGTTTTTTTTTTTTTTTTTTTTTTTTTTTCCTCACGGAAAAAAAGTAGTTTTGTTTTGTTTTGTTTTTGTTTTTTTGGTTTTTTTTTTTTTTCAAAGAAAGCTTTGTTTGAGTTAAAGTTTGACAACAGGAAGATCAGTTGATCATTGTAACCCTTCAAAGCCTTAGTATATGTTTTCCTTATTGTGAGTGGAAATAAATTTGGCATGTTGGGAAACTCTAGTTATTGGACTTTCCCCCCTAAATTATATGCTAAGAAAATATTTATGTAATAATGTAACAAATATTTTTCCTCTCAGAGTAAATACTGACAATTTCCTAGCCAAGTCTGCTTGAAAATGTTGCAATTCAAAGCAGGTAACATTTTAAAAACATTTGTCCTTTATTTATTTAAGATGGAACTGACAGGAGAGAGGGAGGATTTTATTTAAGGACACAGCATCAAAATAAAGATTTTTGCTGTCAGTTATAGAAAGATATAGAAAGAAGATGGGGAGCACAGAAATCTTTCCAGCCTTGGATATTCCTATAAACTGAACCCTTCACCTCTAGCTCTTAAAATATTATGGGAAATTTATTCTTCCTTTCTATGACAGAGGAGTTCACATCGTGCATCATTTGAATAATATCTTGTCCTTCTTTAGAAAAATTATCATCCAGGCTCTGTCCAACAGGGCCAGAGGTTGTCAGACAGAGACCAAAGCTGCCAGTGGCTGTTTCGGGCATGGAGCATCACAAGTCATCTCTAACTGTGCTGGGAACACAAGAGACTCCTCAATTTGCTCTGAAGTGTTTTAAAATACAGAAATCTGATGGTTTCCAAGCTTCATTTCTCTACCTGTCTGAATTTCCCTCCTGTTTGACATTTAACAGTGTTGATGTCAAGGTGCTCTGTGTTTCAGGAGTTATTCTTAAATATTCCAACTTCAACACAGACAAGAGCTCATTGGTAACACATATCTCTGATTTCCTTCTTATTTTTATGCTCAGAGACATTAGCTGTGTGCCTTGTACTTGTGGCATGCTTGTGAGAGGAAGTTTAAATGCCTGCAGCAAGGCCTTAGAGTAGAATCAGGAGTCTTGGTGGAGTCACAGTGCAATGATAAAAAGATACACACAAGAACAGCTGTAGCCAATATTAAACACTCAGACATCAATTATTGATGAAATATGCTCCTTGGCCTGATGAGAATGCTTTTTAGGATCTTATTATTTAGAATTCTTAGTAAGGCTTTGTCAAATAAATACAGCTTCCTGCAGTCTGAATACATCAGAAGCTTTAGGTTGTTTCATGTTTGGGCATTTTTTTAGCTTATCCAAACTCACTGACTCAAATAATCTGCTGCTAAAACCAAAGCTGTGAATACAGGACCATATTCACAGAACCAACAAATCATGGAATGGTTTGGGTTGGAAGGGTCCTTAAAGACCACTTTGTTTCACCCCTGCCAAGGGCAGGAACACCTTCCACCAGCCCAGGTTGCTCCAAGCCCTGTCCAACCTGGCCTTGGACACTTCCAGGGATCCAGGGGCAGCCACAGCTTCTCTGGGCAATCTCTGTCTCACCACTCTCACTGTCAAGAGTTTTCACATAATATCCAATCCAAATATACCCTCATTCAGCCCAAAGCCATTCCCTCTTGCCCAGTCACTCCAGGCCCTTGCCCAAAGTTCCTCTCCAGCTCTCTCAGAGCCCCTTTGGTCACTGGAAGCTGCTGGAAGCTCTTCCCAGAGCCTTCTCTTGCCTGTATTTGCTTAGAAAGTCTCACAAATCGGTGTGTACAAGCCTACAGGTTGTAAAAAAATTAAATATAAATATATATCTACACAAAACTCCAGTTAAATACCAGTGATTTCCCCTTTCCTCTGGAGAGAAGCACAACAACAGGCCTGAGTCACTTCTCAAGCAGTTTCACATCTGAAACTGAAGAATCCAAAAGGCACAAGGCTCACGGAGCTGGTGATCCTTTAAAGACACTCATTGAATGCACTGCCAGTGAAAAAGGCAGAGCAAGCACTTGGAACATGCTCTGCATGCCAGGGATCTCTGCCATGGTGCCAAACTTCAGCTACTCCCACCCAACAGCTTCCCACCCCCTTACTGCAGTGCTTCCTTGGCATCATCTGTGTTAGTCACCAGGGTGCTGCAACTTGTACCACAGCCAGCCATTCCAGGGGCCAAGCATTCCCAGAGTCCCCTGTCAATGGTGCTAAAGGAAAATATGGGCTAGCATTTTAAATTTTACACACACACACAAAAAAACCCAAAACAAACAAACAAACAAAAAAACAAACAAAAAAAACCCAAAAAACCCAGAAACAAAAACAAAAAAAACAAAGAAACAAAAAAAAAAAAAAAAAAAAAAGCAAGCAAAACAAAAACAAATCCATTAAAACAACAACAGCATTCCAAAAAGGTAATCAGCTGCCATTGATTCATTTTAGACTGGTTGAAGTAAAGAGTCTCTTCCCTTCTTTTAAACAAAGCAAAACAAAAAGACCCTGTGGAAAACAAGTCCTTACTAGTACAAATTTCAGCTGGGGTCAAATCACTACTGCTGGAGAAAATAGATGTACAAGAACAAAATCTTTATTCATTATCAGTGCATTGTAAGCTAAGCTAACTTCTGACTGAAGGGTCATTTTGGCAAAATAATTATAATCAAGTTATGATAAAGAGAGGGTATTTTGAATTGTCTCCTGTTTCATTTGTGTACATAAGGGATATAAAGTCACTTTAATGCTACTGCACAAGACAAGGATCCACAGTTATTAAGCATTTGTATTACAAAATGATACAGTTTCTTACCAGAACCTCAGACAAAGAGAATTACAATAAAAGATATTTGTGACAATTTTAAAAAAGATTAATATTAACTCCTGATAAAATTCTTCACAAGGGGCCTCACCATTGGTAATATGACTCATTGCTTCAGTATCATCCATATTTTACTGGTATCTAATCCGCCAGTAAATTGATTTTAATGTAGAATTAACTGCAGAAAAAGATCTTACATATTGTACTTATGAAGTTCCTATTCATTGATATACATTTATGACCTCAGGAGTGAAGCTCCTGCAATTCCTCCACCACTTATTGTCAAGTTTAAATTGGTTTCTGAAGCTTCCACGGGGAGAGAGCTTCTGTGCTCAAGTGGCCTCCTACAGACACGGTGTCAGATCAGGCAGGTTAATGAGACAGGCAGCCAGAAGTGAGAATAAAGGCAGAGCAAACAGGTTAACAAACCCTCACAGAGATTTGTGCTGCTCCTGGGCCCCTCCCCAGCCCCAACCCTCTGGGCACTGCAGGCAGAGATTTCATCTCAGCACACATCAGGCAGCAGGAAAAACTTCCACACCTGATCGCAGAAATCAACCCCAAAACTCCCCCATTCAGTGAAGAATTTCTGAGTATTTTGTAGAGGTCAGATAAACTCAGCTCCCTCACTTGATCCCAAAAATCAACCCCAAAACATCTCCATTCAGTGGAGAAGTTCTGGGTGTTTTGAAGAGGTCAGATAAGCTCAACTCCCACACTTCCTTTCCATCGATGGTCTGGTTTCCTTTGCCACCTCCACCATGAGTTCCCACGTTTGCCAGACTTCTGTTTATTTTTTAAGCAATCTGACATTTTGGGGAAAGATTAGTTGTACCTCCAAATACAGCCTAACCCAATTATAATTATGCTAAATGCCCAAATACTGCCTTTTATGCCCTAGTTGCAGAAAACAACCCAACAATTTTATGTTACCCAGCACACACACTTCTGCACCATGGTCTGCAAACAAGTTCTGTGAGTCTTACAAAGGCACAAATCTAAAAGTGGAGAAATTCAAGTGTCTGTAACAAACACACCAGCACTTCAGAGTCTATCTATGAGAGACTGAAAGCTCAGGGAAAAAAGGATTTCCAGGCAGAGGAAGCTCTTGCTAAGAGGGCCAATGCTGAGTGGTTGATTCCCACAGTAACACTCATTTCAGACAACACACAAGTCTCCATAACATAAAACATGGAAATTAATCTCTCTCATCAAAACCTTCTCTGAGAAATCACGCTTTGACAGGAAGTAAATAAAAATCTAAACCCCTTCCAAAATCCAGCATAGCAAAAGTGAGGGAGGGCAACAGTCCAGTTTCAAACTTGAAGTAGCTGGGAAACGTGTCCCAAAAGCGTATGGAATTGCTGCAGGGAAATAGTAGACTCCTCTCCTCTTGCTCTGCATTGCTGGCCCACAGTGTGGAGCCCCTGAGGTGTTTTCCTGGGGTATCCCAGCCAAGTTACTCACTGCAGCCAGGCAGCAAACTGAGCTCAGCGGTTTAGCAAAGAGGGTCTCAGGTCACTGCTGAGTGCAGCCTAACAGGATAATGCAGAGCCAGCTGTCAGCCCTTCTCCCAGGGTAATCACCACAGAGTGGGTAATCCAAAAGGAACATTTTGCTTCTGACAAATAATGCCTTGGAGATGATCTGGGATGGCCCTGCTTTTGGACAATCCTGATTCACACACCTGAGACACAGAGCTGCCCATCCTCACCCTACAGCACCTGAGGCAGAGCCAGCTAGCTTGGGATAGACAGGGATTGCCTGGGAAAAGTGGTGGGGAGAAGGAGATGATCCCTGGAGAAAGGGAAATTGGGCTCCAGAACAAAACAGAGCCAGAATGGGGAAAGACAAGGGAGGGAGCTCATAGTGCAGGGAAGGGTATCTGAGAGGTGCCGGCATTGAAGCAAATGGGAAGGGAGTTTCTCTGAGGACATTTTCCAGTCAGAAAGCCACCAGTGATTGATGGAAAACAAGCCTGAATTCAAGGAACCAGCTGTGATAGTGCAGTGGACAAATGTAGCTGTTCATACTGGTTTTTTTTATGACTATCTTATTTCCTCAAGATATTTGTGCATTTTAGTTCAGAAATATTATGGCATAATGAATCTTGACTTTTACAGTTATTTTAATCTCCTTATAAAAGATTACTGTAGAGAAAAGTCATGTCTTTTCTGCGTTGAAACCCTGGATAACTTTTTCAGCCATTGTAAAATGCTGCTTATCAGGGATTTACTTGCTCAGAAAAAGGCCATGGACCATTTTACTGCTTCTGGTTTCAGCTGCAGCTCAGGCACAGCCAGTTTGGTTATCTCCAAGTCATGTTCTGTGGCACAAGACAGATAACATCTCAAAAAACAACACAGGCTATATAGAGGCCTGGACCCATCTGATTAGTCTGAGTTGAAGATCAATGAGAATTCTGAAACCATTAAAACCTTTGTGATATGGATGCACTCAGCCCAAACTTTCTCTCGCAGAAAGGTGTGATAAAGGATAAATCTGTTTGACAGCATTTCCTCTCTCCCAGGACACTAAAAAAAAACTTCCTAATGCCATCACAGTGGGGAATTATAAGATGCCCACCTAATGAGGTTACTATAAATAATGATGCTTCCTCCTCAACACAAAATGCTGAGGAGGTAGGAGAAAAAAAAAGTCATAAAATAATCAGTACTGAAGTATTTCTTTAAGCAAGAGCAGAGCTTTCAATAACTTGACTGCAAACCTAAAATCCCACAGCTTTGGAAGGAATAAGAAGAAAGTGAAAGCAGAAAACAAAAGAGCAAGGTGCTCTGTAGGATTGAATTAATAATGTAGAAAAACCTCCCAAGTAAGAAACACCAGTCCTGAAAGGAAAAATAAAATGTCACTGCAATCTAAAATACTTCATCAATAATAAATGCAATTGACTCTGAATGAGGTCTGTTGGCTCATTTTTTTCCTGTAGAAGCGCTGTAAATGCAGGTTACCTCCTACAAGCTGCCCTTGTCACACACAAGAGAGATTCTGCTCCTCAGCTCCAACAATCTGAGGAGGAGCCTCTGCAGCTGCTGCCATCACCCCTGAGCCCCCAAACCAAACCAAACAGATGAATGTGAATCCCTCCTGTGGCAGAAGCCTTACCTTGCCCACATCCTCACAGCCAGGAACCACTCTCCATTCAGCTGGGGAAGATCCAGGGGAGCAATTAAATTTAATGGGAGGCACAACTCCCAAATAAATCTCTGTATTTACCTCAACCAAAGCCCAGGGAAGCAAAGGTCAGGGTGTCCTCTGCAGTGAGACATTCCCACATCAGCTGCAGCCTTTCCATTTCTCTTTTGAAGTTTAATTGATGCCCTCTTTTCCTAATCAGCTGCACCAAAGCAATAAGCCTTGATGAGGAGGGCATTATCAGGAGACAACTTAGTATGCCCAGCTCATGATGCTCTTCAGGTCAATTAACAAACCATATTCTCAGCCAGACGTTTTTGGGAGTAAAACCGGGATAAATTAACAGGATTTAGAGCTGCCCTAGTAATTTTCTCTCTCTCTCTCTCTTTCCACTCCCCCCACCGAAGTTTGAAAGGCATTTGAGAAGGCGACTAAGGATAAAAAAAAGTAATTTAAGGCATTTTTCTTCACATTTTTAGTAAACCAAGGCAGTAGTTTCTGAAAAGGAAACAAACACCAGTCTTTTACAGTTATATTTGAGTCTGAAAGCAGATTTGTGCTCTACCTTTCTGTAGTGAGGGAAGGGACTAAAAGATCCTTGTGCCTGGCTGTGCACAATTAAATGATCTGGGGACACAAGTCAAGCTCATTTATAAATTCTCCCAGATTCAGCCTGGCCAATACAATCCCAGTGTGAAAACCTTTATCCATGAAATCAGCACACGTGTAGTAACTAATTTCAGACTGAGACTGGAAAATTTCCACAAAATCCACAAAATTTACATCTGAAAGATGTAACAGTTTCTCTGTGAAGGATGGTGACCACAGAGTGCAGCCCTTTCAGGAGAGGAGTTGCAGGTGTTGTGTGTTGGGTTCGTGGTATAATATTGGTAGATTCGATATCTGGAAAAATCAAAAGACAACTAAACATATCTAAATGTATCAGGGTGCTCTTTTTGAGTTTTTCCTTTTTTTAATCTTTTTGAGTGATTTCTATTGACTTGTGCTTTACTGGGAAAAAAAAAACACATTACAGATAATTTATTTTGTCATAAAATTCTTAGGAATCACACAATAAAAATTAGCTGAGGAAATTGATGGTGATATAGTAGGAAGCAGTAACAATATATGCCTCAAAATGCAACCCACAACAGTACAAACAATATTTTTCTGATGAAATATCTTTAGAAAATTAACAGAGATTACTGGTTTACATGTGAGTATCTGTGTGGGTGTAGGCTTAGACTAATTCAGTTTTTATTTTTCTTACCATCAGCCTGGTTACAGAGGTTCAGTGAGAGTCTCCAATATCTGTATCTTATTCAGGGGCCATTGGTTTAGGTCTCTTTTAGTCTGAAAATTTATATAAAACATTTACAGACTTTTTTTTTTTAATTTTCTTCTTTAATATATGCAAAATATGCATGCAAACTGGGATGGGAAACCCTTCATCAGCCTGGATAAGCACAATATGCTAATCTGACTGCAATTTCACCATGAAAAGTGCTTAGGATGATGAAAAGGGGCGAAGAGTGACATTGAAGATCGATCAAACCCTCATGTTTCCTACATTCTTCCTTAAGATCTATTAAAATTTAAATGATAAAGGCTCCATACACCTTTACATCTCTCTTAAATTTAATATCAAGTAAGTTTCTTTTAAATAAATACATACCTGAACTTATTTTAACCTATTTCTTCACTTATTTCTAAGGAATTAATCATAGAACTTCAAGATGACAATACCTGACCATGCCCTGTTTTATTTCAGGATTGTTTTTTTGAGGCTTCTTTCCAGAGTGTTTTCCAGTGCAAAATTCTTTTTCTCCTCCTCCTCCCAAAGATCCTAATTTGAAAATTTTCAAGGTACAAAGTGTAATTGCTGTCACAAATGCTGTCACAGATATATGACTGTAACACGTTTTCATGATTCTTTTAAAAGCAAAGAAATTTTTAAAAGGATTGATTTGTGCAAAAAATCAAATCCCAGCCCTAGAATTTTAGTGGGTGAAATAGCAATCCAAGTCCCCTTCAATCAGGAGAGATGCTTCCAGCTTCTTCAGGCCAAAGTGATGGAAGTTTAGTCATAAAAGAGAAAGAAAAGGTAGAAGTGGATAATTCAAAACAGGAAAGAAGATATAAAGAAATAAAGAAAAAAGGCAACCTGGAAGGGCTTATCCAATACAGTTTTTGTGACTCCAGGAAACACCTATGATTTATGAACTTCCATCACTCCTTCCCACAGATAAATCTTTCATGTGTCCATGCAAAATAGGAGCTCAGATGTAAACTGGGTTTTTTCTCTCAATCACTTTACAAAGTCACTGTTGTAGGTAAAAGGAAAAAGAAGGATTATTTCTAGGAGCAGTAGAAGCACTTGAAGATGCACACAGTGAGAAAAGCTAAAATCTCTTCCTGTGGACCGGTGACTCATGTTCAGTGTACAATAAAGCTGATGTTTGAGATGCCTGCAGCACACCTGTGCCCTCAGGCAGGGGATTTTTCCACTAATCCACACAAACACAAACCTGTGGTTTAAACTGCTTCCAGTGACAGGGATCGCCCACAGTGTGTGTGGGATTTTTGAAACATCACTTCCAGCCAAGGGAGATCAGAAATCTTTGCCCTTTGCTCCCCAAATACAGACAATTGTGTGAGCACTCAAATCAGTTTAGATCAGGGCACTAGGGAAAGCTGGAGGAGCTTTTCTTCCCAGGACAAATAAATGACTCAGTGAAAGCCCCCAGAGCTGTCTGAGCCCTCAGCTGTGCCCTCTGCAGAGTCACAGCTCTGTCTGAAGGAGCAGGTGAACCTCACATGTATGTGGGCTTCACGGAACTCTGTGACAAAGTCCAGTGATCTTAATTTATTCCACAATTATGGACCAAATAATGGATCTTCCTTACAGCCTCAGGTGTAGATCAGGGCCTAATTAATAATGGAACTTGTGTATGACAAGGAGCAGAGGGTGTGTGGGAGCTCCTGCAGGTTCCAGGCCCGGGGCTGTGTAATGCTCAGTGCAAGCTGAGGAAACCAGGGCCTGGGGTTTAACAGAGCCTGACTGAGCTTCCACACAGCCAAAACCCAACCAAACCAAATATAAACCCACTGAAAACGGTATCTGGCTTCATAGATAGAGATATAGAGGTATATATGTGTAAAATAATAGGTTCATTTAGGTTGGCAAGGCCCTCTAAGATCATCCAGTCCAACCATTCCCCCAGCACAGCCAAGGCCACCACTGACCCATGTCCCCAGGTACCACATCCACACTTTTTTTAACATTTCCAGGAATGGTGAGCCCACCACTTTCCTGGGCAGCCTGTTCCAATGCCTGACATCCCTGTCTGTGAAAATTTTTTTCTCCAATATCCAATCCAAACCTCCCCTGGCCCAGCCTGAGGCCGTTCCCTCTCCTCCTGTCCCTGTTCCCTGGCAGCAGAGCCCGACCCCCCCGGCTGTCCCCTCCTGTCAGGAGCTGTGCAGAGCCACAAGGTCCCCCCTGAGCCTCCTTTGCTCCAGGCTGAGCCCCTTTCCAGCTCCATCAGCTGTTCCTGGTGCTCCAGACCCTTCCCCATTTTCCATTCCCTTCCCTAGACATGCTCCAGTGTCTGCCTTGGAATAAAGAGCCCAGTATTTATGTATATATACATAAATACACACACACACACATACAGACACACACACACACACACACATATATCTATAAATTCAGGCATTGGGATCTGCAGAGACCCTAAAAAAATCAGTACATCCCACTATTGCATGAATGTCTTGTGTGACATTCATGCAATATTCCAACTAAATAAATTTAGCAGCTTCCTCCTGGGGAGTAGATTTCTGCTTGTCAGATTTTTGGTAATTTCTTTGTATCCTGGAAATTTTTGTGCAGGCACATCCAGAGTATGCATAATTAAAAATAGCCATAGTTATAGAAAAATATTCAAATAGGTTATGAGAGATTAAGATTTAAAAGTAGATTTTTGTTTTCATTTTTCCTCCTGCTAGCATCCAATTCTATGGTTCGCTGAGGAAACAGAGCCATAAAGATAATTTAATATGACCTCCTCAAAATGCAGGCCAAAAAACCTTATTTTTTTTTTAATAATTTCTGCATGAAATATTTCAGGAAAAGAAAATAATAGATCAAACACATCCTTCTAGCAGAGTCATTACCTCTGAATATTCTAGGAGGCTTTGGAAACACTATCTCTCTTTCTTCCTTGTGTTTAATTTTTAGTGAGCTGGGATAAAGCAGGTAAGTATAAACATTTCACATTTGGCAGTGATTCCACTCTTTCCAAGCCCATTATTATGCAGGACTCAACAAACAACACTGGAACTTTGAAATTTTGCCCAAAGGGAGAAGATAAAATTGGGTAACAGCTACTCACCTATGACACCTCACCTAACATTATCAAAAGGAGGAAACATTCCACAAGTAATTAAATATTTATTCCTTTAAAGGTATAACTAGAGCACAAAAATACATTTCTACATCCCACAGCTTTTATCAAGCTGTCAAGTTCTCCATAGCTTGGTGTTAACTGAGTCATAAAGGGAAAAATATCTAAAGCAGGAGAAATGTGTGAACCCTTGCTTGAGGATGCACTTGGTCATTCAGTGAGAAACAGGAAAAAATCTTGGTTATTCCTGATCTCTTCAGGTGCAGGTCAGAAGCAAAATCAGGGTGTGCTCAACTTCCAAACAGGTGCCTGAATTGCTAGGATGATGTGAGATAAAGTGCCTGCCCTTGGACACAGCTTCAGACCTGACCTTTCACTTCTGGGCAAACTCCTGATGAACTTTCAACCAAAAAACTTTATCCTTTTTGTCTCTTCCAGATTCCTTCCTTCTCCACACACATATTCATCATCTGACAAATTAAATGAACAGCCCAGCCTGGTCTGAGGGGTTGTTTATAAAAAGAACTGAGTGTGTTTATAAAAAGAACTGAGTGTATTTATAAAAGGAGTGAAAAGAGATGCGTTGACTTATTTCCATTATAAGCCTTTAATTCAGATTCATACCAGGGCTTCATTTACAAAACCCCAAACCTACTAATTTTTTGCTTGAAAATCCGACTGAAATCTGCATTTCTATATGCAGAAATGTCATTTTAAGTCTATAAATATCAATCCTCTGTATTAAAATCAAGTTTCAGAGAGACACAGGAACCCTGCTTTGGCCAGCTGTCTTTGAGATACAGAACAAAGCACCAGGTATAAAAATACCCACACAGTATTTTTGTTTTCATGGGACTGTTTCCCTCTGGGTTTCCACACCTTGGTCCACCTTTTCTTAAGGTGTAAAAGAACTGACCCATAGATCAGCATTTCACACCCTGAGGGCAGCGTAGCAGGAAATTACTGGATCAAAGTGAATCTCTGCAGATGCTTTATCCCCCGCTCCCTTATTGTCAAAGCAGTTGTTCAGCTTTAAACATATGAAAACTATCCTTCATATGGAGCCAAGCACTTAAACTCATGTGTGAGTTTAATAATGAGATTGAGATCAGTGGGAATTAAGGATTAAAAAGTGCTATGTCTGAGTAATGAACTAAGTTATTTTGCTACACCTCAAACCCCTGTTCCTTTGTAGTAATGACCTGCTCCTTGACCTAAAATACAGATTTAGCTATGCTAACTCTTCACTTTCAGATTCTCAGTCTAATAAATAAAAAAACAAGTACAGGAAAAAAAAAAAACAAAACTTAAGAACATTACTTTGAAAGTTATCTACAGGTTTTTTGTGTTCTCTGACTTCTTAATTCAGGAACTGTCTCCGTGCTGAAGATGTGTATTATAAATTGAAATACCTTCATGGTCATTTTCCCACGGTTTATTAAAATGGGAAAGCCATTTCAATGGGAAAGTTTATCAAATGGGAAGTTTATCAAAATGGAAAGCCAAAAATTTTCTCTAGCTTTCTTCTTATGGCCACAGATGAAAAGCTACAGACATTTCTGACTGTCTTTGGTAACTTGGGTGTCTAATTCTCACGGAGAAAATACAACACCTGGCATATGAATAACAAGAAGAGGGACCACAGAATTTAAAACCACACTAGAAACTGTCTTCAGCTCAGCCCTCTGACCTTCATGTTTGTCTTCAAAACAGTCATTTGCTGTGTATTTATCAGCTGGAAGCAAATTATTTAAAAATAACTACGTTCTGTCATTAAGAAATATAAAAATATATTCACTTCTCTTGCATTTCAGGTACAACTTGAACATTTTCCAGCTTGTAGGCACACAGGAAGATGTGTGATACCCACACATTTTGGTTGAGAACCAAGGTGATAGTCATGAGAAAGGGGTGCAGATTTCTGAGCAAAGGTGTGGAGTTCCCTTTTTTCAATGGAGGAATGTCTCTTGAGAACATTTCCAAAATCCACATTAGTTTTTTTACGTCTACCCTTTATACTACACTCAAAATTCTTCTAGATCTGTAAGATTTGCAAGATTTCAAGATGGAAAGTCTGTGGAATGACTTCTTGATTGGTGTGGTTAATGGAATTATCATTGTGGCAACTGTGACATTGTGATAATGAATTTCACAATTTACTTATTTTAAGAAAAAAAAAAATTCAAAATATTGAACTTGCTGTTTGACAGTTCACTTTGTAACACTGGGTTTTTGAGTTCTAAGTGCCAGTAGTTACTTTTTGCTTATTTAGTAATTTCACAGAATCATAGAATGGTTTGGGTTGGAAGGGACCTTAAAGATCATATAGTTCAAAACTGTCGGTGCCTTACCTGATTTAGTCTCTCCTTGTATGGCAGAAATTCCAGATTTTGTAATGCTTCTCATGTTTCCATGTACTTTCCCATCCCCTGTTTCAGATGAGTGGATGAAAACTGCATAAACAAGTCAAACACAGGCACCCAATATTTTCCTCTGTCAAACCTGTCCTCATCCTGTTGGCTTTACTACACGAGCTGGGCACTGAACTGGCACATCCTGGTTGGTTCCTGGCTCATTTTTTCATGTGCATTACTTTATCATTTATCAACACTACATTTTATTGTGTGACCATGAAGATATTTAGAGCATAGATGGTCAAAAGGCAAACAAACCATCCAAAAGTAGGATTTTAATGGCCATGGACTAAGTTGCCCAAAATCACTCTGGATTCTTCCCTCACTGAGTGATTTTCGTGGAGCATTTCACAGACACAGTCACTATTCTGAGTGAGTGACTGATCCCAGACTCCCTTCACTATGATCTTTATCCATGGGGACTCCAGCACTGGAGAGTCCACATGTTCACAGGTTCCATTAGACTATGTGCTTTCCTCTAAACTTTTCCAAATTTGAGATGCCTTTTCAAGCAACAACATCACTTTTAAGCAACCATTGGGCTAATCCGTCAGAGTTTTAGAGGAAAACACTTCTGAAGAAGACCTATTACTTTTCTTCATGGCACATTGCCTATTTTCATTTTTCATGCTGCACGCCAGGACATTTTTACTTGTCTGTTATTTGCTATTTTGGTCTTTAGACTCTGTATCTGTCTTTTCTCTCTATAATCTCATTTGTAAAGATCCCAATTACTTTTAGGGGGTTAATTGTTACCACAAGCAATGTCAGTCTATGTCAGACTCCACGGCTTTGTAGGGAAAGCTCTGCAAAGACTTCCCCACATCTCATATATTTTGGTCATGTCTACGCTCTCCAGCTCTGATTGGGGAACTGCTTTTATTACACAGTACAACTAAAGAAAGCAAAAATAGTAATTTCCCGAAAGACCTCTGAGAGTACATTTCTTTACATAGACTGTGTAGGAGGGCAATAGAACAAAATTTGGTGCTTTGCTATTCTGAGGAATAATCAGCGTATCTGAGACAACATCCAAACATCTCTCAAAAACTCTGCAAGGCCCACACTTGTCACTATTGCTGTAACTCGGTGTTTATCAGAGTGTTTCAAATCCCCTGTGAGGCCATGAATGTTCCCTTAACTTGATAGTATGTAATTATAATGAAAATTAATAGATGTTCATTATTTTTCTTTTATATAGACACCCAGACTTTTTGATAATGATAATACAGGCGATGTAGTTAAGTAACTGTTGGTGTCAAAAGGGAATAAAAGTAGATATTTGTGCAAGGGACTTTGTACAGGTCTGTAAAACGTGGCACAATAGGTGATTCCAAGGTTGTGAAGTGCCAACCTTACAAGTGAATAAATTGAATTATCTTTATGACCCTTCTCAGGTGTTGCATTTAAACAAATAATTTCATCCCACATGATACATATGTCTCATATGTATTGAGGGTTAAATCTGCCTTAGATTTAAACTCTGGTTTTGACCCACTGACCATGTTTGGCTTATTCTGCCTAATAAAAAAAAGAGAAAATTCACAAAAATTAAGAATAAAAAGGAATCACAAGGCAGAATTAGTGACTCTATACATCAACAATGATTCAGGAGATACCTGTGCATTAAAGGAGACGAGCCAGATTGAGGATTCCAAGGTTAAATGAGTTTATTGAGTTAGTGGTTACAATGGTATGTCAGATACCTGTAATCCAAGCTACACCTACATATTTGCCTCTAAATTCTCACACTGTCAGTTCCCGTGTCTCTAAACATTCCACCACCAGGTCTTCTATTACTAATATAATAATAATAATAATAATCAGAATAATAATCATAATATAAAAGGCAATGTCAATCACCATATTGTGCTTCATACTCCACCATAAGGAATTCAATTGGCAAAAGTAAACCTCTGGTCATATTAATGGGCTTAATTGAAATGTGAGCAGTCATAACACTACTAGAATATAAAGAACAAAATCTGGTTCAAAAGAAGCATTTTTAAGATGAATTAGTTTGAATCTGTTTTAAAAATTCACATACTATAATGAAGATGACTTAAAAGTTATATTATTTAATTATTGGGCCACACATTGAAGCATATTGGCTAGTACATTTTTGCACTGCAACAGAAGCAATACAAGCTTTATGGTCTACCATTACAATTCCTTTTTTTTTTTTTTTTTCACTTAATATACCTGCCAACCTAATGTTTCTTGCATGCATAAAAATTTTGGGGTTTAGACTTGAATTTGTCATTTATTCCACACATATACCCCCATGACGCAAATTCTTTGGCCAATTTAATGCTATAGTTTCGTTTAAAAAGGAAGCTTGGAGTTAAGTCCACTTAACATCAGAAGGCAATGCCCTGAATTTCGGGCACTGCAGAGAGTTATTTACTGGAATAGAGTCTCAGGTCGCATGCAAATTGTCACCTTGTCCCCCCCACCCCATGCCAGACGCACACAAGTCGGCAGGTACGCATACAAAAAGGAATATAAAACCCTCCTGGTAAAGCTCAGTGGTTTAGAATGAATCCATAGCTTTAAATTCACTTAAGGCCTGTACAGGGGAAATATGTTTCTTCTGGGACCCTCTCCTCACTCTTGTCTGATATTCTTCTGGTTTTTCTCTCTTTACTAGAGGTTTCTTCTCGGGGGCCTTCATCTTCCAAGACACAACTGGAGAGTTCACTGCAGCAGTGCCATAGACCTTCTGATATTTCGTAGAAGCCACATATGATGCTTTCACTGTAAGGACCACAGCGTTCATCAGGTTTTTAGCTGCCTGGATGAGAGAAGTGGCACTGTCCAGCTACAAACAGAAAACAAAATGAAATATAGCAAGGTTACTCCAAAACAAAATACAGCAAGGTCATTCCGTGGCTGGATCACTGGGCCATTTCCTGACTGGAGCCTGGATCCTCCCAGATCTCATTAAAGATGGATCAAATCCTCTTCCTTGGGGTACCCTGGAGTATCCAGCACTGGCAACATCATGCACTGAACAGGAAAGGTAAGACTGTGGTACCTCACATTAAATTTTCTTAATAAGTTAAAGGAAAAGCTTGTGTTGTCTGGGGGTTGTTTTTTGTTTGTCAGTTTGTCTGTTTTTTTGGTTGTTGATTATTTTTCTACAGTTTAAGAAGTTTTCTGTTTTCTCACACAAATCCTTTTACTTCTTACTTAAATCTTTAAACATTTACTGTTACACATCAACTGCAAAACAGGTCAACAGGGATTTTTCCCAAGTGTTCCAGTTCGTTCTAATTATTCCTGTTAGGCCAGGATAACACCTCCAGTGATGTCTACAGGAACAGTGTGAGGCCAGCACTGAGCTTGTTAGAGAATCCCATCTGAAAAGATGAAAGGAGGTTCTGAAACCCCTACAGAAATGAAAAGATGTGACGGTTAACTGCAGGTTTTGGCAGCTCCTGTAATGTGTGAGTTACTTATGGTCTCAAGGAATGTTCCTTTGTGGTTACCAGGCTTTTTGTACTTTTGTGCTTCTCCCATGCATGAACCTGCCTGAGGTTCCTGGGTGTCCTCAGGATGTAAGAGCCCTCAAGGACTTGGAGAGCTTCAAAACACTGGGACTTCCAGTCAGCAAGCTTCCATCATACTGAAGTGAAGTACATAACCCTGGCCAAAATTTTTAAAAGATTTCAATATACAATGGGGACTTCCAAGACCATGCCTCAATGTTCCACAATGTGAATCAGGCACTCGCCAGATCCAAGTGGATAGTCTCAGAGTGGTAAGTCCTAAAAATATGCTCCTAAGGACTGTAGCAAGCCAGGTTGCTACTTCTGATGTTCAATTATCGCTTTCCTAAAATACTGAAGGGTGGGATAGATTTTTTTTTTGTGATAAAGCCTTTCAGATATACCACAGAAATGGCTTCAATTACTTATGTCTTCCCCAGACTGTAGGAATGATATGAGATGTAGTATTACTTTATCTCTTTGATTCCACTCCACATGTTCAGTAAGTTTTTGGCTATTTTTAATTAGTACAAATTGCCTGTGTCACTCAACCTTTCCTGCTCCCTGTTTTGGCAGCACATGGCTGTGTAATAAAAATGCTAAGCAAGGTAAGCAGGACAAACAGTCATAAGGCAATAACAAATCCCACACCATACTTCACCTCAAGCGTTTTGAGTCATTAACAGAAGAGTTCAGGAGAAATCTCCTTCTGAAGTGTCAGTGACTGATGTGAACAAAAATAGACATTACAGAAAGCCTGTATTTGAAACCACATTAATCTATACTTACCTAGGGTATTTTATTTCCTCTGCTCTGGCCTTAAACTCATTATGGTTCATCAAATACATAAACAGCTACATACAGTGAGGTGAAAAACCAAGAAAAAAAAGCATTTTAATGACATTCACGTACGTGGTGCCATTCCCTGAAATGCACAGTTAATTCCCTGCCCCTAGTAAATATTTTTCCTTGGGACTAATTTGTATTTCTGTTAGTAAAAGAAATGAAGTTAAAAGATGGAAAATTACATTACATGGCAGAAACATGACTGTTCAATAGGGAGTAATGAAATATAATCCAGTCTAGTGTTATTCTATAACCACACTGCTGCATGATTTATAAGGCAATCTGTATGTTTGTTGGCAAATAACAGATCACACTCTATTAAATTAGGATATTCTAATTTACTACACAGATCTACAATCAAGCATTATTCATTGTTAAATGATTCTTTTTGAAACACTGGTGGATTGATATTGAATATAAAGTGATACCATCAAATAGTGTTTACTTCATAATCAGTGTGGATAAACTGACTGGATTGAGCCTCTACTGCACAGTCCTGAATGAATTCTGGTTGCTTCACATTTACCACCACAAAAAGCTGTTTTACATATATTAAGAAACAGAATAATTAAAGGAAGCATTTTTAAATGAGGGGGCATCAAATTGAGATGCTTAAACCCATACACAGAGTTCAATCTACACCTCTGAACACAGCAATCAGTAATTTTATGGACTGTAGTGATAAGGGCATGCAGAATCTCAGATGCAGGCTGTAATGACACTTTTTAGGAAACCAGGTTTTGTGTTTTGGTGCCATTTTAACTCTCTTCAGTTTCAACATGCTGTTAGAGTAGGTAAGAGCTCCCTGTTTTCACCATTAAGAATCACATTTTAAGATGTAGATACTCAGTCTTTGACCTTAATATCCACTTATCTTGTAAAAGACTTCCAAGTCTTGGAACCAGAAAAGAGACATAAAACCCCATCACAGGCTGTGGGTGTTCTCCAAAATCTGCTGCTGCGTGGATGCATCCAATTTGGCCACGCAAGCACTTCCTGTGATTTTCTTATGGCCTCCAGCTCCTTGCTTGTGTTATGGCTCAGCAAAGAAGAACTAAACTGAATGAACATCATTCCAATTAACATTTAGATCTTCCCACAGCACCATGTTGCTCCAGCTTTAAGCTGTGCTTTGCCACACAGGCACAAAGCTGGAATGAGGCAGCAATGAATCAAGCCCTGAGTGTGTTAATTCCTTACAAAATCTGGGCACAGAAACGTATGCACCTTTCCAAATGTTATGTTAATAATAAAAAAAAATCATAAGAAGGAAAATTAACATCTCAAATAAAAGCACCACTAGGAAAATTACTTCACAGTACAGAAGGCAACCTTTACTCCCTGCAATACCCACAGAATTACAGATATAACAGCCAACAGAACCTTTGACTTGCTGCACAAAGTAATGGTGTTCTGCTGCTTAGACTTTAAAAATATACTTGCCTGCTTTTAGGAAAAAAAAAAAAGCTCTCTCAACCATAAAAGATAAACTTAGGTTACTGTCCCACAAAACTCTAAGAACAGTGAATGCTGAGGAAAATTCAAAATTAATAAAGAACCTAAGAATAACTGCACTGGACCTGGTCACTTAGAATAAGTAAGGTTGGAAAAGATCTGCCAAGAATATAATTCAAGGGTTTTCTTCCCCCTAGAGAAAATCCTTTGGGTTAGGAGTTTTTGAGCTGCTTATCAGCTGTTCTGCAATTTTCCTGCACTATTTGCAGAATTTTCCAGAATCTTGAGCTAATCAAGATTTCTCGCTTCTTTTACATATACACATAATCTAAGTAAAATAAGCAGCAATTGCAATAAAAAAATAGCTGAAGAATGGGAGGGAATAAAGCTGGAAATTTTTGTCCTTAACAGTAAAGCAATGAAAAGAGATGTTCTCCCTGCATTGTCACACTGTTGTAATGGGGAAGAACTATGTTTTACAAAGGAGAAAATCTAACTTCCAGAGATGTCTTATATTTATAACAATAAATACCCATAAAAATTAAGGGAAATTGAGGAAAAAAAACCCCAGTCTCTATTTCCAGTGAGTAATAACACAGAATGGGTAGTTTTAAAAGAGTTGCTTGCTTAAGAATTTTCTATATTATTACTGCTGACTTTAATAAACCTTGAAAAGTGGGTGAAGACATCAAAAGAATTGTAGATAGTTTCTAGTCTCTATATATTTGAGCAACGAAAATAAAATGACCTGTGAAATTATAGGCCAGCTCAGCTGACAGCACTCCCAAATGAAATGATGCAATGTCTGTGGCAGACTCCATAAATAGAGGAAAGAAATGCAGTTAGTGGTAAGCAAAGGCCTGTGTGGGTTAAAATATTTTCAAAGTAACCTACATCATATTTTGGTATGATTAAACTTTGAATTGCTTAAAATAATGCTGTAGGTATAATTGGATCTTTGAAAGGTCTTTTGCTTAGTAATACATGACAGTTTGATTAAAAACTCAGTTGACACAAAACTAACAAGACACATACACAGAAGGATTCCAGATTCTCCAGCAGCTGCTTCCAGAAGTACATATACACACACATAAAAAAATCAGTGCTCAACAATGAATTTCGCAGTGGGGTCTTGGAGGAACCATTTGGAGGCTTCACAATATTAATATTTCTACTAAAAACTTGGAAAGAAAGTCACTCATTTGATGAAATTTGCAGATAACAATTGGGAACTGTCAAGTCATGCAAAGGGCAAGTGATTGATATCTAATTAGCTGCTAAAAGCCACAAATGAAGATTTAATTCTGGCCAGATCTACAGCAGATGATACCTAATTAGACAATAAGGAACTTTATTCTCTGCAGGATTCCAGGCAATCACTCCTTGAGTACACAAAAAGGAGGAGACTGATTAAATAGGTTCAATTATCATATTCAGTTTATTGTCTGTGCACAGTTATGGGATACTGAGTCCTCTTCTCCATGCAAGAACAATACTGAGGAACTGGGAAAGAACTTAGAGAAACTCAGTAACACAAAAACATCTTTTATGGGAAAGACTCAGCCAGCTCTGTTTTTCCCACTTTCAAATGAATGACTAAAAAATGAGTTTTCACTGACTGAAATCAGCAAGTACATGGTAACAAAGCTGATTATATTTCAAGTTCCACATGTAAGACAAAGATAAAACTTAAAGGCTGAGAGGCAGAGCAGGTCATTTTAGTTATTAATTACCTGAAATTATTTATTTAGCAGTTATATTAATTAATCAGAAGAACTCATGAAAGATTGATTCTATTTCTTGAAATTGTGAAATCAATATTGGATGGTTTTGCTTAATATGTATTAACTAGTGGACATTTTTAGTGCACATCAATTCAGGGAGCCTGGGCACCAGTTATGCAGGAAGGCAGCTTAGCTGATAACAACAGCCCCTACTGTCCTTGAAAGGTGTGAAAACAACAAAAAAAAATAGTATGAGGAGCTATTGAAAAATACAGTTTGGTCTGGTTCACTTTATAGAGATTGGGAGGAGAAAATATAATTTATTTTACACGTTGAAACAGAACCTGTAGCTCCTCAAATACTCTTTGCCAAGATTTGATTTGTACACCTTTAGCAGGTGACTTAGGCACTGCCAAGCCCTAAGGATTTCTGTGAATTCTGGGTAAATTCCTTGCTTTTTCTCCTATCCAAAGGAAGTTCACACTTTCCTGGTCAAGGTATAGTTGCTCTTATCCCACCCCAAAAGTCAATCAACAGTCTCCAGAGAAAATAAAGCTACAATTAGGCAATTATGAATCTGGATAGTAAATCAGGAGTATGGATTTCTCAGACTGTATTCTTATGCAAGAGAACATTTTCCTCTCAGCTGCACTTAACAGTAAATCCACACCTACAAGAAGTATGCCAGAAAAAGATCTTATTTATAAAATCATATCTTACGTTTCTGTGGCACATTTCATGCATAAAACATGAGCCTGTTGGAGAGAGCCAATGCAAGAATGGCCTGTTTGCTATTCAGATGCTCCCTTCCCTATGGAAGGAGACATCTGCGCTTTATCAGCGCTACTGAGGGTCTGTTTTAGTCAGTCACTTCAAAATCTCTCAGGCCTCTTGCTAGCTACAGTCCATTTGGAGGAAACTATACTAAATACTTGAAAATCTCTCTCTCAAAAGAAGTCTTTATCTGGAATGTAATGTGGTCATAATAATGTTAAAAATGGATCTGCAGCTACACAGAGAAAATTGTATTGTACTTGTCCTTTCCTAGCTATTTGTTTCCACATTTGACTGCAATTAACTTACTCCTTTATACATGATGAATATTTAATTCATTCTGGGGATAGTTGTGTTTTATAGGTGCCCAATCCACTGAATAATCACTCTCATCTGCATTTTTTCAATTACAGGTAAGAAACCCAGGGGATTCCCAAGCCCATTTGGTTGTATTAAACAAAGGCTGCCACGTCCAAGGACAGCAGAAAGCACAAAAATACAGCAATAACTATGGATATTTTCTATCTTCTATGGACTATAGTCATTTTAAAACACATTACCAACTGCTGTATGCTAATTTGCAAAAGCAGAAACAAATAAAAATACTCCCAGAACTGACATTCCCAGTAAAAGGTAAACAGGCATAATAGAAATGCATTTCTACATTTGCTTTAATATTTATTCCAAGTAAATATTTTAGTATTTTAGAAACAAAAGTATAAATGACAAAATTATATCCTAATTCATTTGCTTTGAGAACACTTAATGTAAAAGCTCATATTTTAACAACTGAAATGGTGAAATGATAAAAAGACAATTGGAAACACCTGAAAGTTAACTAATTACCTAATTACCTAATTATTTTTCTGGAAAATAATTATTGCTAGTGTCTCTCCAGCCTGCAGATCCCAAAGGTAGAAAATAAGTTTTTGAATTTTTGATAGATATTATTTTTTTTCTATCCAACAAATGCATTTACAGTGAATAAATTATTTCTCCCATACTATTATGGGAGAATTATTACTCTCATACTATTGCTATGAGAAATGCATTACAATAATTTATCTAGTTACCAAATATAATATAGGTTATTTCCTCAGTATTTAACATTTATTTAATATCTCGTTGCATTCATTTCAGAATTTAATGGGGCAAATTATTTTGACCCATAACAAAAAAAAAATATCTCAGAAACATTTAATTTTCTTTTTCTACTCATTATCTGCCATTTCATAGGAGAAAAAAGATGCCAAACCAGTACAATTCTTACCACTCACCAGAACCTCTGTAAGGACAAGCAATCCTACACAGCATTGAATTTTTAAAATTCAATTGCTTTAGCAGCTTTTTTCATGCTACAGCACTGTCTCAGAACTTTCAGAGTCTACTGCTGAATTAAAGTATTTCACAACAATCTGAATGCCAAAATATCTGGAAAAACTCTACAGGAAAAGGAAAAAGTCCTCAGTGACTAAAGCTAAAGGAGTTTTGTAGATGGGTTGTTTACACCACACGTTTTCTTTGCTAAGGCTGAACGTAGAGGAAGAAACACTTTCTACATCAACTCACAACTGAGAAACAAGGGAATGAGTCTTCTGCCACGACGACTTGAGGGCTTTTTCTTCCAAATCTTCCTCATTCTGCACGGAAGGAATGTCTGGAGGATGATGGCAAGGGTGGAATGTCCTGGACAAAGAGCAGGATTGTCTAATGGCCATCACAACTCCAACGCTACCTGAAGCAAACTCAGCACAACCACATTTACACCTTCAAAACCATTCTGCCCCATGGAATTTTCTCTGAGTTCTTGGATGATTAACAGGAAATAGAATTTTGTATGACTGATTTAAACCTAATATTCAACAAGATAGAACATCTGCAGCAAGATGAAGTCCATACTCTATCTGATGGGAGAGGCAAACTCCAGCTATAACTAAAACTTTTTTATATTGCCAGGAGGATTTCTGAAGAAAATTAGAGTAGGAAGTCTGCCAAAACTCGGTATCAAGCCAAATAAAAAAGCAATTTGCACTAATTTACACAGGGATTCACATGCCTGAAGTCTACCCAAGATATAACATGGTCTGAACCTGAGGTCACAGAAAAGCATGGGCAGGTCTCTGACAAAAACATCAGTACACATTTCCATTATCATATCCAATTGCAGCTAAATCTGAAAAAAAGAGGAAAGAAATGATCTCTAACTAATCTATGCTACTGATCTACCTGCTCCCAACTGGAGTTCTGACTGGTAATTTGAAGATAGAAATACATTTTAAAAGCCCAAAATAATCTAATGCTCTTTCAAGCTGAGTTTTAGGAGCAAATCTTTTTGTTCTTTATCTAGAGAACAGGTACAATAAAAGGAAAAAAAAAACCATGTCTTTCTAACACTCTTACCTGAAAGGAGTCCAAATCATGTCTGGTTGGCTGGAAATTGTACTCAGTGACAAAATGCAGGAGACTTTGGATACAAAAAAAATCAATAAAGCACAGAAACACTGTATGCTTTACACGAGTAAATGTGTTATCTCCTGCTATTCCTCCTGATTTTGTTTCAAAGAAAACAAAATAAAAAGCAGCACAAAGCAGGACTTAGGACTGCAATGCTGAGAAATGTGCTATTTCCCCAAATTCTTTTTTAATTTGTACCACTGTCAGAGTGGTATCAGTATGTGATTTATCTCCATGTCTTCATCTGTGGGGATCTGACAGTTTTTGAGGCAAATCTGCTCCTTCAGCTCCTTTCCTATCTACAAAGTCATATTTGCCAGGTCAGCACAGGGACACTTTGAAGATAAGTGCTCCACAGGCACAGCAGGATTTTCTCAGGAAAACGCTTGGAAACAATGCATCAAACACGTCAGAATAAATAATAATAATAAAAAAAATCTTATTGTAGATTGGAAGATGATACCAGGACAACTATTCCTTGCTTGCTAAAGTTTGCCTGCTGTTGTTCATGTGTATTTTACGTCTTGTAGAAGCAGATAAAGGCTTCAACCATTCAAGATATTGATCATTTTTGAGGTGCTAAAAGGATTTGACTCCCTTGGAGCTGAGGGTCCTTCCAGTGTTGATCAACTCAATCAGTGAAAAGATTCCTTTCTCTGTTTGATTTCCTGAGCACTTTCCAGGACTTTACAACAGTGTGCAATGAAATATAAAAAATAAAAGAAAAAAAAAAAATCAAAATTCCATCACAGTCTTAAAGGGGAAGCTCTAATTCAGTCAGACAGAGCTGGCTTAATCATATATAATCAAAAAATTTTAATGGAAATTCTACAATATTATACCAAATAAATTATTCATTATTAACTGTTCCATTTATTTGGCCAAGTCAATCAATGGTTAAACAACATTCAGTAAGTAACAAGAGTTCCCTACTAGAAGGATTTTTTCCCTGGTCAATTACTGAACAAACAATTTGTAAATGCATCTGTTCATTACATATTTAACTTTAGCTAACACTAAATGCCATTAAAAACCATTAAAACAGGTAGTAATTACCTGTTCTTACCTAGTGCAAGCAAATGAAACCAGAACAAAACAAAAACATTTGTAAAGGCTGTTGCAATTCACAGGGAAAGAACGTGTAAAGATGACAGCAAATCGAGAATAAATTGGAATGAATAAAATTTTGCTCTGAATTCTAAGGGCTCATTTTTATTACTCATATTTTATTATGCAAATATTCTTTAAGGATGAAAAGAACCTTTTGAGGTCATCTAGTGCAATGCCTTGTTGAAAATTTGAATTACATGAGGTTTTGGATTTTGCTGAAATTCGGGTATGTCCAAGGATGGATAATTTCACATCTCTGGACTAGAGAACTCCACCCTGCACTTGAATTTCACTACCCTCCACTTAAAACATTTTTACCTTATATCTAATTGGTATTTCCTATGTGAAAACTTTTTTTTACTGCTTTTCTTGTCCCTATGTCCATGCAACTCTGACAGGTCTAGATCTGGTTCTTCTAAAGCCTCCTCAGAGGTAGTTGTAGGCAACAATATTTTCTCTGAGCCTTCTCTGTACACATACAAATGTATCTACGACCTGTGCAGATGATGTTGGCAATCTCATTTTCACTGCTAAAAGAGCAAGTGTCCTATCCAAATGGGGAAAAAAAAAGAGTAATTGTAGAAAAGGAGGAAAAAAAAATCATTTTTTGACAAATTTTTAATAGTTCACTGAAATTGTTTAAGTCCAGTACTACTCTCTTCAGAAAATATTTGTGTTCGGGCTTATGAATTTTCCTGGAGTCTCTTTTCCTTTGCAGTTCAGCGCTTTAGGTAGCCTTTTCCCTGAGCAACAAATTCCCTGATATCCTCAATGATTCAAATAACCCAAATGGTTCCTGTGCTTTTAACCTGAGGACAACCATTCCTCCACAAAACAAATTAATTCAACCACATCTCCAAATCTTATCACTAATCCAGGATTTATTTAAATGAGATGAAGGTATAGATTCAGAAGTACGGTGAAAGGAAAAGACATTTGCAGAGGCTCTTAGAAAGTTCTTATTTAAATAGTGTACATTAGTCATGATTAGCCACAGACTTGACTGATGCAATTACTCGGCATCAGAAAAATTCAAACTGAATGTCTTTAAATATTAGTCATGGCTGGTGTCACTTGAACCCCCAGATTTTTTTTCAGATGCCTCTTACTAAGCAATTTCTCTAGGAATGAAAGCAGGAAAAATAGGGCTGTTCCTATAATCCATTGATTTGGTGTGTTTGGTGACTAAGTTAAAGTGTTCATAGTTTTCATTTCTACAAATTAAGTTTTATCCTGCAGTCAAGCTACCTAATTCCAGGTTCTGGACCAAAAGGTGCCAGATTCCTTTTCTGCCTGGTGAAGAAGACCAGGAGTCATGAAGCACTCAAGATCATTCATGGGTTCTTTCTCTATTGAGATGGGCCAGAGCAATTCACCTTTAAAACTCAGTTTAGAGATCTTAAATTGCATTAGAATCCTAAAAATAGTACAGTGAATCTTGGTAGGTGCTCAACATCTGCAAAGAAAAATTAACTGTCCTTGGATTTGGCCTAGTGGTCCAAGAATTCAAACAACTTATTGAATGTTTCTGAGACTGTTTTCCTTTATTCTCTTTTGGTCCCCACAAACTGCAAGACATACAAATCTCTCCAACCTCCAGAACCTAAAGAGATCAGAGCATCAAGACAGAAAATTTACATAGATAAATGCTCCTTAATAAGAAATTTAAAAATTTCTGTTCAGGAAAAAATTAGGCATCAGCTCAATTCACAGAAAGTTGAATTTACTTACATATCGATATAAACCCCCAAAAGAAGCCCAAGGCTAAACTTTCTGACTCTGTACACACGGTTTAATTCACCTGCTTATGCCTCTATTTTTTAAGGTATTACCAATCTGAGCAGCTGTCAGTGTCTAGCAGAAATAAGAATCTCTGCCCTCTGGAAATGGCCCTTGAGTTCCACATGAAGGAAGGCTGGAGTGAACATCTCAGATGCAGATGTTTACACTTGGCTAGATGAGTCGGTATTCACACAGCAATAGAGATGAGGGCAAAAACCTCTTCATAATTCAATTAACATCTTTCTGAATAACAAAATAATCAGTTTCCATTACACCAGAGACCTACTCTCATCTTTTTGCACAGCTTGAGTGGGGCAGCCTCCCACTGTTACTGTAGGATTTCTTTCTAATTCTGTCTTTTTCAAACCATACTTAACTTGGGTGAAGTCTTTCACCTGTTGTTTTTTTTTTTTTGGGGGGGGGGGTTTGTCAGTATTTGTAGTTTATTTATTTTTTGGGAGGTTATTTTGTGGGTTTTGGTAGTTGGTTGGTTTTATTTTGATTTGGCCATCCAGAGTGGAAAGTGGAATATCAAATGCAAGGCAGAGAAACACTGGTCTTGAACATTAACTGAGTATTTTAGTAGTATGCTATTTTAAAAATAGTAAACTAACTAAAAAATTTAAGTTTTGTTTCTTTACATTATCAATAGAAAAAAAAGTTATAAAGAAAAAAGAAGTATTCTAAAAATTTATTTTAATTCTTTCTACTTTTTTCTTTTAGTTACTATTAATAAAATTTTCTTTATATCCTTTGGAAATTTTAAACCTACTTTACCTTTCTCCTAATCCTATCTCACAACAAGAAATAAGTACATAAGTAATTAACCAACACTGAAACCCACCACACTCATCAACACATTAATTAAGAAATCTCAAAATTAAAAAAATCTTAAATTAACAAACCAAAAACACTGCAGTCATGAAGGAGTATGTAGTGTTTGAAACCCACAGTGACTCTATAGATCCTTTCTGCCTTAAGCGTGGCTCAGCATTATTTGTAGAAAGGAAATAATGACAATATTTATTTCTGCTTTCAGTTTTACACCGTGTGTTTGCTTTGAGACACTCAGACAAAAATCCAAGGGATTATGATTAAAAGAATCATGTTTAATGTCTTTGAGTGCAACTGTCCCAGGATTAAAAAGTCCAGGGTGTTAAGGCAGTCCTGATTTCCTCCATCCACTATACTCAGTTCAAGTGTGTGTGTAAATTTGTGTTGTAAATTCAAACAAGCTGAGGCCGAGGTTTAAAAGGACTGCAAGTTAAATCAGCAGGAAGAGTCCTCTAAATGCTGTGCACTGTCATTGTGACTCGTGCTTAAACAAGATTAAATCCATACAATTTGTGTTGAGGCAATGGTGTTAAACCAGCCCAAAACTGCAGTAAGAGAGGGCAGGGGGAGAAGCAGCTCTTTGCCAGCTGACATGGTTTGGGAACAGATGGTGCATTTCACAGCTCTCCCTCAACTTCTCACAGAGAAGAAGAAGGTAAGAACCAACCCACAAAGTTTTAATTCAACTCGTAAGATAAACCAGCCTGGCAAACAGAGAAAAATTGGGAATTTCACATAGCTGCTTTAATCACACTGAAAGAAATGCTTGCTCCCTGTAGATGATCTTATGTTTCTCTTGCATCCACAATCTTACATCGTTAAACTATTGCTCACCCTTTGCCATTATGACTGGGGAATAAATCTTTCATCTAAATGTTGATCTCCTTAAATATATAGGTGTAAATAGACTAGTTAATATATTTGGTTTGTTTTGAGATGATTATACACAACGTGCTTGCAAGTATAAATTTTTTAAGAATACTGCATCAAAAATTAACTTTCAGTTTGTTAATAATTTATGAAGATTTAACTCATCTGAATTAGCATGCATTGGAAGAAATTTCTCAGGTATTTGCTTTAAAAGTTTTCATATTAAACACTAAATAAAATCAGCTGAAATCTAAGCCTTATAATATTTAATTTAATGTAATGTACATGTAAATAATATTAAACAAACTTTGTAATTGACTGAATCCACATTTAAGCCAAGGCTGTAGATGTAGGAATCTGTGCACTTTGGACATTTTAATATTTTTTCTTAATCATAGCTGCCAGTAAAATAATTTAACAGGGGAATTAGCTCAGTAAATGTAACATTACTTTGTTTATTCTCCCAATGTTAAGCTATTTAGCCAAACTCACAGCCTGGGGTTACCTGGACAAAAAAAAAAATGCTATTAGAATTGGCACAGACAGATTTCAGGTTAATTAATGCAACAGTTCATGTAATTTGGAATATCTTCCCCTCTACAAACTCCCCACTATACAGAAGTCAGCCAACTGCTAATTTGCTCATCTTACAAGACAAATTTAGAATGCAAATTTCTCTGGATTCGAAGTAATCCACTGACATCTCTGTTCCACGATATCCCCTCAGTGCTGATCACTGTCTCCAATTCACCACCTTTATTGAATGACACCAATTCTGATTCCCTTTTCCCACTACTTACACCGGTCTTAAAAAGAGTTTCTCTTTCTATGCCACCAAAATGCTTTTGTATCCTTGAAGTGAGATTAGGGCACTGTACAGTTGCTCTTTGTGTTTTATCAATTCTGTGCAAAAACTGAACTCTCCTGCATTATGCAAGAATAATTATGTGAGAAGGCAATTTGATAAACTCATCAGCCAAGGATGTGCTTAGGATCTAAATTAAATTTTACCTCCAAGCATTTGCCTCTGAAAAGAACAAACTTCAAATCATCTTTAAGAGCAACAATTCCCATGAAGTTTTCCCAGTGAAACATTAGAGATTGACTAACCTGTTTTTCCTTTTCCTTTCTTGAAAAGATTAAAGTTTGCTGGGGAAGCTAAATTTGCTAGGCAAGTTCATGGCTTTGCAAAGGAAGATTTGAAAATTTCAGTGTTTGGTTTACTTAAGGAATAAATAGTAGTAATAAAACACCTTGTGCACATTATTCAAAGCTAGAAAAACCTGTCAAGGAGACATTTTTATATTCTTTGTCATTATTTTTCTCTTTGACAAGGAGGGAGACAACCATCTGTGAAAGTTTTGGTAGGTAGCTTTGTAAACAAGACTCTCACCCTCCCTGAACTCCATTAGATGTCGTTTGCTTGGATACAAAGAGCATCCCTGAGTCATCAGGGAGGAATATCTATCCATCACTATGGACCAATTCCCAGCAATGCCACTGACCAGAAGATGGAGTGGTCTGCATCCTCACCCAATTGCTCAAAGCCACCCAGTCACCTGAAAATAGAAGTCCCTCATCAATCAGCCTATGAACCCCCTCTGCTGAAAAGGCTGGGACTGCACTCTCATTCTGTGATTTATCCAGGACATGGTGCTGCCTCTTAGTGCCTCTCACTGGGATATGACCAGACCCTACACGAAGCTAGTAAAGAACTTTAAATGAACAAGAGGAGCAAGATTTGCAGTATCCCTAGGGTCCAAAATCTTCATATGATCCTTCTTCTGCCCTTTAGTATGAGAGCTCTGATATCTTGACAGCTTTTATAGATACCCAGGAGGCAGAACAAGAAAGGAAGATCTTCGTAGTCCATCTTGTCTTTTTTAATATGCTGAGGGATATTAAAACAGTGAAGCAGTAATACTTGGGGCTGAGGGAAATAGGTAACAAGACAATGCTTTAAAGTAAAATTGTAACATTTAGGTAGTGAGACAAAAAACACACCAAGAAATTCAGTCAGCAGCATCCCTGCCCATCTCAAGTTCTTATCAAAGAAAAAAAAATCAAATGCTTTGATTTATAATTTCAAAGGCTAAGCCTGAGTTACATCTCTTCTGGGTTTTCTGCTTAATGTTATGTCTTCCACAATTTACCTTTGAATTTTATTTCATCTATGAAAAAGGTCTTATAATTGGCTTATTGTCAATACACAGCTTCATAAATATTCTGGATAAAGTGAATAAAAACAGTAATAGAGAATATTAAAAAAAAAAAAAAAAGAAATCCTGTCCCAAATAAACAGCCATTATTCACAGTTAATAATGATAAATATATAAATAACACCATCTATCTTTAATCATAAAGAACTTCAGGAAAATTATGGCCCAGCACTGTAATTAAATACTGTAATTAAATTAATGGAAGTTCAGTAACTGTGTTCAAGGGGACCAGAGCCTGCCTTTGTACAAGGCAAGATAAACACTGAAGGATCAGTTCAACCATCAGCCAATGGACCACCTGTGCAGAGAAATCGCTTTGCAGGTGAAGTTAACTCTGGGACTTCTGTACAGGGAGGAAACACTTCTCCACAGGTGACTAAGACAACACATGCAATTAACTCCGTGAGTCCTATGTTTAATTAAAAAAAAAAAAAAAGAACTATCAAAAAAATCCCCCATTCTCATGTGTCTTCCCTCCACCCCCAGAGCTATAAAGACATAGATGAGACAGGAGGTTACTCACCGTTGAGGAGTCACCGCTTCCAGTCTCAAGCGTAGCTCCCTCAGCACAGGTGGGTGGGTGGGTGGAAAGTTGACTAGCCCTGCCCCCATCTATGACATCACACTCTACCTCATAAAAGGTAGTGAAAGTGCTCTGAACTCCAGTCTGATTTCCGAGAGATACAGAAAAGAGATAGTGAGAGAGAGAGCAAGAGAAATATTGTGCCGTAGCGTAGAGCGAGGAGAGAGGGGAACGTGTGCTGAAGGAGCTATGCTTGGCCAAGGACACAGGGCCTCCTCCACGATGAGTAACCCCACTGGCTGGGGGTTCCTCTCACTCCTCCCCACAGCACAGGGTCAGCCTGCTTGCTGATTCAAAAGGGGAACACTTTTGGCAGCTTTTGATGACAACCAGAGAGGACAGAAAGCTCTATCCCAATTAAATGCTGACTGACATCAGATCGGGCATGAATTTGGTCGATAGATTCCCAAGTGACTCTATTTTATCTGTGGTTTTGTACAGCCAAACTGCACAAAAACATCCACACCAGTGCACGCAGCTAAAATTCTGGTGATTGCAACAGGAATTACACTTGTGTTCCCCTGTGTGGGATAAACATCCAATTCACACCTGTGGATTGACCCTTGAGTAGAGTAATCCAGAGGGCTGGGCCTCCTGCATCACTGCATGAGGGAGGTCAGGAAAAGAATTGAGCTTTTCTTGCATTGAAAATGAGAACTGACAAACTGTGCTGAAAGAACAAGTGAGGGAAGTATAAAAATTCTGGGCATACATTTATTTACAGAGCACACTTTCAAGTTCCAGAAAATAGCAATAAAATTGCAAAGAGGTGATGTTTATAAAAATGTACATTTTTTAGACAATGACAGCCGTACAGGCTGAGGCACACTTTTTTTTTTCCCAAACAACATCCCAAAGACTGATACTGGAGGACTTAAAATGGGATATTCAGTCTACTTTATTGTAAACGGTATTTTTATCATCCAAATTCTGGAAAAGCAGGTTTGGGAGTAAACATAATTGCTTATATTATCCACTGGGATTTTCTTAATAACCTAGCTGTAGACTAAAATTGAAAAAAGAGTGTATTTTTTTTTTCTGCTGCTACACCTAACTCCATTAAATAAAACTGCTTAGAGAATGGGGGACTTATTCAGTGCCAGTAAAGACTGCTAATGTAAGAGCCTGCCCTTTTGGAAGAGGAAAAATAAATACTTCTTAAATGTCTTTTGAGAGTGTGTATTATAAGCACTCAGGCTTTTTGGTGCTACAAGGTTCATGTGAATTATAATCTAATAATGATTAGTATTGCTGTCTTAATAATGATTAATGTGCATTCCCTGCTCTGTCAGTGTGTTCTTTGTTTTTCTCTCTTTTCCTTCTACTGAAAAAAGGAAGTGTGTGACTCACATCACTTCACCTAACAACAAAGTCAAGCATTTTTCTTCTTAACCTTCAAAACTTTAATCATCATGGTTTTCCTGCAGTATCTGCAGATGTTGCTTTAAAGCAGTGCATTTATGGGACTAAAAACTCAACAAAAATGGGTGCCCAGTGGGCGAAATGAAGAGTTATTGTGGCTGTTAGAGATGAGATGTAACTGCAGGAACACAATGCAAAACTAGGCTGCAGCTGAGGAATGCTAAATGATGGCAGTGCTGTTCATAATTTAACTGTTTTCTCTGTACATCATCTCTTGATTACAAACTATTTGCATGTTTGAAGACAGGCAGGAGGAAAACCTCCTCTTGTCCCCTGTCTTGAATTGACTCCTTATTAATATTTATGTCTAATGGCCTGATAAAGAGAAAAATCCAATTTTTAAGGGCTTTTATGGTAAAAAGTACCAAGTAGTATTCAGTGAATTCATAACTTAGGTAACCTATGGCTTGACTACTGCACCACAGTTGTTTTTGCCAAATAAAGTAGGAACATATTTCAAACTCCTATGACCACCAGTCCTGATGGAGTCTATGTGAGGTTGCTCCTTCTGATAAAGAGAAGGATGTTCAGAGCATATAACCTTAAAGAGAAGGATGTTCGGAGGGTATAACCTTAAATATCAGCAAAATTACACATGTAGCAGCAGCTCTAAGATCTTGTAAAGAGAGAGTTGAGAGAGATAAAGAGTTAAATTGTCTTTTATTGGGATGAAACATGGAAAAAGCAGAATTAAGTCCTGGAAGACTGAGTATGGCCAAGGACATTCTCCAGTAAAAAGAGAAGATATATGGAGAAATATGGAAAATTCAACCATGATAATGTATGTGATATATACAGTTCAATAGATTGGGTGACAGATTTTACCCCAGATGGTATTTTGGGGCTAGTACTGCTTAAATCTGAAATCTTGTTTTGACCTGCTTAATATGATATCTGTAGTTGATAAAGAGAATATAAAGTGGAGAGTAAAGTTAAGAGCTGTGCACATAGACCTAAACACATTACTGATTAAAAGCAGAGAAAGAATACAGCTCATGAAATTATTTTTAAAAAGTACATACATTCAACAAAGTGCCTAAATCTTCCAAATGTTTCAAGTAACACAATTAAGATTAATTAAATGAATGCATGGAAATGCAAAGAGACAGTAAATAAAGACTTTAATATAAAATATTTTCTTAAGGGATGTAAGTTAAGCCTAACAGCATAAGAAAACTATATTAATGCTGGTCAAGTAATTGATTTAATCACTTGCACCCAGGCACCAGAAATCAACTTAAAGTAGGGATCCATGTTTGACCTCAAAGATCTGATGGAAAAAAAATCCCAGTGTGGTTTCTTTCTTGCTTAAAAGGATGAACAGGTGGTGGGAAAGGCAGGCACCACACAGGTACCTCTGGGTGCTGTCTGGGAAGTTTGAGCACAGAGAACCAACCCTGCAGAAGCATCACCCAGACTGGTATGGACACAGAAGGTAAAAAAGGGTGGATTGTAAGGAATTGAAATGAAAGCTGGAAAAGGCCATGTAAAAATGCCAAAGTGACACATATCATAAAAGTCTGAGAGCTTTACACAGACACACCTCTGACCCAAAGAGAGCCAGCTGCTCTAGGGCAGCAGCATGATGGGCAAGTGGGAAAATCCTTTTTGTACATTATCTGTCATAGTTAAGGAATGATGAAATATGGAACATTCTACCTGACACTGAACAAAGCTGTAACTTCTCTAACTTTTTGATAATGGAAATGTTGAACCCAGCTGCAGGTATAAAAAGGGGATGAAAATGTTTCTGCAGTTTTTTGGTTCAGATATCGATGCTCTAATCCAGTTTTACAGAATTCTCATTTGGTCTTTGATGAGATTTAGCACACATTACTTGTATACTTCATCTCAGTTTCTAGACATACTATTACCTACCTGCTAACAAGTTCACAAGATTTTGATGATGTATTAGTCAGAATCAGAAAGAACTGATGTTAAAAGAAAGCTTTTGAGAATATCTAACAGTAAGAGGTTAGGATCGATTTTCCTGATACTGGATAGTTTTTTACTTTGACTTCATATCACTGTCTTAATTACATTACACAAAACAAACCCTTTTTGTTGAAGCAGCTGCTTATCAGTCATGTAAGATTAGATGTGATAGCAGAACTATTCTTCCTTTGCTTCTGTGAGGTACATAAATAATAATAATATGTCCCAAGTGGGGAAGAAAATATTTCAGAGATTAAAGATAGAAGGCTACTTTCAACCTTCCTCACTCAGTTAGCTCTCTTCCTAAAGGCCATTATGACCTCCCTCATTTAATGGAAACACATCTCTTTTGTGGAGTTTATAATAAACTTTGTTATAAGCTGTTCTGTTCAGTATTTGCAGTTGATTTTGCTCAGGTTGGAAAAACCTGTTGATGTTTTCCCTTGAGGGCACATCTTCTTGTCTGTGAATAGCTTTGTGTGTGTGTTACTCGTCTGCAACTCTGGGTGTCAAGAAACACAATTACAGTCAAAGTAACTGATGAGTCTGAACTTCAGCTGTTATTCTTTTAATATCTGCAAAAGCATAATCTGATAGTACTTTTAGAAGTGGGATTTAGTGTCACCACTTTCCAACTCAAGGAGTTAAATAATTGCAAGAGCTACAAGATGTACTTCTCTATAAGAAACACAGTCCAAAATCTCCTATTGTGGGTTAAATCTGTCATTATGGAAATTCAGTCCCCCGTAATTCCATGTGCAAGAAACAAACCTCATTTTCATTTATGGCCCTGTGATGAACCTATTAGCAAATCTATGCTGTGCATTAGGGAGGCCAACTGAGAATGCCCCAGGGGAAAGGAATTCTTATTTAATACAAAATAGTGATGCTTGGTCCCAAACCATCTCTTTTAAAGGCAATAAGACAGGAAAACAAGTGAACATAAAATAGCACCAAAGTCCTCTCCTTCTTTATAGTAATTCTTACAGGAATAGTCCTTTGGGACCGTATCTTAGGGTGTGTTAGAATGGTCTTTAAGCCCTGCTAATTATTGTAGGGCTGCTGTAATTTTTGTATCACAAAGCCATTAAATTCCCATTTTCTTCCCAGCTCATTCAGCATGGCCTGGAATAGGAAAACAGGCTGAAGTGAAGCTGTAACCACTGTAGCAGGTGAGCCTTGAATTTTTGAGTGGCTACTATTTTTAAAGCAAATGCAGCATGTAATGAAGCACATACAATAGTATTTCCAATAGTTCTCTAACCTTTTTCTATGGTCATATTTGTTTCAAGCCTCAGTCTTGAATCTGTAACATTTTACATTGTTTTCAAGGAATTAAATGGTTTCATATTGTTTGGTGTCAGAAATGCTTTTCTTTGCAGAAAATTGTTCTAATGAGAAATTTCAATAAATTTAATCTTCACAAATGCATGAATATTAGTCACTTGATAAAGCACAAGAGCAGGTTCCCCAGAGCCCAAGTGCTTCTTAATAAGGATAAAAGTCTGACCTGTCTAAATTTAAACCTACTGAATGCAGACATATAGATGGTGTGTGTGCTTCTTGTCTCCATGAGTATATTATAATGAAGACAAGTGCAGTGTAATTTTGCTTTGCAAATTAAATTCTAGATAACATCTTTCCATTTATGCAGGATACATAGTTTCATATTTATGTGTGTTTATACATGCATCCATATAAATTGAGGTATTTTCATAGTCCTAAACATAGCCTTATATAAAAAAATTGGAACTTCAAAAGAACTGAGCTTATTGTGCAAAAAATATTTTCTTGTTGGGTTTTCAGTTGTGTCTTGAGCTTTGTTCATCTGCTTTTCCTTACATAAACTCTGTCTGCCACCATCCACCTTCTTTGAAGGAACAATCATACACTAAGCAAAATAGATTAACCTTTCCAGAGGCTTCTGCACAGCTTTTTCTGTGGATCACAGTTATGATCCCCCTGATGCCCAAAGCTCAGGGTATGCACTATCATCCAATCCAGCACCTTTGACAAAGGCAAACCCCTGTGAGCTCCCTGACACAGGAACAAGATCCTGCAGGATCTTTCACTTGGCTGAATCAAAACTCTGTACAAATGTCACTTAAAAGAGACCTCTGGAGGACTCTTGTATAACTTTTAACCTGAAATGAGTTGCTTACCAACACTAGATATTCTCAGCTGCTACACTGCCTACTCCAGGCTTGGATCCCTCCAAGGAAGCCAACTGCATAAACTCTCTGAGTTCCAGGTCCATGCTCCCTTTACTGGGATGCAACAGGTAAGCTACATATAATTAACTGAATTCCTATTATTGTCAAATATTTGGGAGAGGTGTTGCACACAGCTTTAGAGACACTACAGGTACATCTATTTGCTTCTTTTAATTTTTTTTATTAATCTTTAAGATGTTTCATAGGATAATTAGGAATTCTTCACCGTTCTAACTTTGAGAAAGCCATAAGACAGAGATTCTGTAAAATACATAATTTATAATAGATATATGATCATGAGGGATTTTATCAGCACTCATTTTGATTAACCTGCATAACTCACTGGTACCTTTGTCCTTTAGGAGCAGTAAATTGACTCCGTGTCAGGATGATACATTTTTTATTTTACCACATCATCAGGTAGTCCCTTCATGGACAGTGTACTGAGGGACATTCTGTGCCAGCAGGAGTTGGAGACTCCTAAATTAGTCAGTTCACACAAATTTGTTCCAGATAAAGGTTTATCCAAACCTGTATAAGTATATATGCCTCACATAGCCATATACTTTGGAACTGAGTGCACTTACTATGGCTTTATTTCACCCTCACATGTATCAATATATCTGCATACACTCAAACACTTATGCAGAGGTTACTTAAATATATCTCCAACCCAAACTGTCCAGCTAAAACATCTTTCTGTATTTTTCATGTCTTTAATGTCTCCCAAAGCAGATGACATGAGCTACTTGAATATACCATGTAGATCAAGGTCTCACTTTCACAACCCAGCCCCAGCCTTCCGGTCCTGGAAGCTGTCTTTTCACAATGCCAAAATAAAGACCCTGAGTTTTTTTATTTTCTCTACTTGCTTGTTCTAGTAGGCAAGTAGAGATTATTGTGGAGTTTATCAATTTTATGGTCCTGACTTCATCTCAGTCCTTTCCCAATGCTGCAATTCTTTGATTTCATACTCCTATCTTGCTTTTGGTTTGGCTTTCTTCCCCAGAACATTTCATATCTCCTATTTCTTTGGCTTACTTCCTTATTATTTCCTAAGTGCTGCTCTTTACCCTCTGCTTCCACAGAATCACAGGATCAACTAGGCTGGAAAAGACCTCTGAGCTCATTGAGTCCATCCTATGACCCAGCACCACCGTGGCACTGTGTGCCTTGTCCAGTCTTTCCTTTCTTTCCTTAAACACCTCCAGGGACTGTGACTCCACCACCTCCTGGGCAGCCCGTTCCAATGTCTAACCACCTTTTCTATGAAGATATCCCTCCTAATGTCCAAGCTAATCCTCCTCTGGCACAGCTTAAGGCTGTGTCCTCTTATACTGTGGCTGGTTGCCTGGGAGCTGGGGAGAATCCCCTCCCTCCCCTGCTGCCCACGGCGCTTTGGATGCAGCTCAGGGAATGGGTGGTTTCTGGGCAGCCAGTGCACATTGCTGGGTCGTGTGGAGCTTTTCATCAACCAACACCCCCAAGCTCTTCTTCTCAGGTCTGCTCTCAGTCCATTCTCCTCCCAGCCTGTGTTTGTGTCAGGGATTGCCCTGACCCAGCTGCAGGACCTTGCACTTGGCCTTGCTGAACTGCATGAGGTCCTTACAGACCCACCTCTCCAGCCTGTCCAGGCCCCTCTGGATGACATCCCTCCCCTCCAGTGTGCCAATGGCACCACACAGCTCAGTGTTGTCACAAAACCTGCTGAGGGTGCACTTGATCCCAGAGTCCATGTCAGTGACAAAGATGTTAAACAGTGCCAGTCCCACCACCACCCCTGAGGAACATGCTCATCCCTGGTGTCCACTTGGACAGTGAGCCCTTCACTACTCTTTGAGTGTGACCATGCAGCCAGCTCCTTATCCACTTCTCTACAGTTTAGAGACAAGGATATGTGAGCCAGTTGTTCTATTTCTGTTATAAATTTATAGCAAAAACTCATTTTGTCACTAGCTGAGTAACCTTTTTGCACTGTTGAGAATATTGACGAGAAGGAACCCAACCCAGTTTTGTCAATTTACCAACTCTTCCTTCAGGAACCTTTCTTTCACATACTCCTCAATTCTTGCCTGGTTCAGAAGTATGAAATTGGTTTGTTTACCAAACTCCAAATCATCACTTTTCCCATTCTCTTAGGCATTTTAAATGCAAAAGTTCTCTGTGATTGCCAACTTTAAAACAAAGGAAAACACCCCAGAAAGGCTTTCTGTTTCAGGGAAATGAAACAACCCATCAGTGGCTCTTAAGTAGCTGCTCTTAATCTAAACTCAATGAAAGATGGCCTTGCTCTCTTTTAATAACAGGTGAACTTCAAACTACCTGATTTTTCTTTGAGTCTATAGAGTTAATATTATATATCAATAACTTGATACTTTACTGTCCACATGATACCAACTTGTTTTTACAGTATGAAGTAGTTTAGAGTAATTCAGCCTTAATTAAAAGAAAAGTAGGATATTTAAGCCATTTTTATTAGCTGTAAGATCCATAGGCAGAATTGATAGGGAAACTGCTGTTGAGCTCATCTGAAATAACTGCTAGATGCTCACTGTTTTTCTCTGATAAATAATGAGGCTCATTCATATTTGATGAGGCTCTTTCTGGTTACCTTATCACTGATCACAAATAAACATGTAATTATTTTGCAGTATATCTGTATTTGTTCATCCTTTTATGTATCCACCCTCCCAGTCCAGGTGTTGTGTCAATTTTCATCACGTCCCACCCTAAACTAATGGGATGGCTCCAGCCCTTTCACCTTCCTGTTCCTGCTAAATTCCTCACTTCAATTCACCAAACAAGAGCTCCTTGATAAACTCACAATCTTACCTACACTGTCTTGTATCTTCAACAGAATATAGGAATCCTTCTCTGGGCATCACAGTTGAGCCTATTATGTTAAGATAAATAGGACTTGGAAAATAACTGGGAACTGAATCCAGCTAAAGTGTATGTTTGGAGTGTGTTTTGGCTATTGATTCCATACTTTTGGACAGTGTTCAAAGGCACGTGGCTGCTACTCTGTATGACACTGCATATCTGTCTGGTTTAGAAGTTTAAGACTCTGGCAATTTTTCTGATAATACAGCTGATTTTATCTGCACAGCTCTAAATCAAACCTGAACATGATAAGGAGCTGCCTTGGATAAGGGATTTTCTTAAATTCTGCTCAATCTAATTCTACAGGAAAAAACTGTGGCAAATCTACTAACATAAACAAGAACTTTAAAAAATGCAAGCTCACAGCCTAAATGGATAGTAGGTAAATGAGCTGTTCAGCTTCCGAGCAGCAGTAAACAGAACAAGTGGATATTTATTCTAGAACAGGAAATTAATATATAGATTTGTTTTATCGTCATTCTCTTGCTAACAAGAGGCAGACAGAAATGCTAGAAAAATAAAGCAGCCCTAGAGTTGGAAGTCTAATTTTTTTATCTAAATAAGAAACATCATTAAAAGCAACTGAACAAAAGTAGCTCCCTCAAAAAGGCAAGGCCATCAGCAAGAGTTAAGTATATGTAAATGGGATTTACTTCACTGAGAGCAGTGTACTCTCAGCACCTCAGAGGATTCATTCCAATACAATACTGCAAGTGATTATGAAGCAAATATGCATTACCTTAAATAAACCAAAGCAAGAGACAAAGCAAATTATTTTGAAGTGTTTTTACTCTGTAATTTCATTAAAGAAGGTTGTTTATTTTCAGAGGGGAACTAGAAATTGAATATTGAAATCTAAAATTACAGAAACATAAATCTGTTTATGGACCAAGGTCAAGGAGAGTTTTATTAGGACCAAGGCTATCATCTACAGAAATATTTCGCAATTTTGGATATTAATTTCTTTTTGTTTTTATTAAACATCCTCCTCACCACTTTTGCTTATTTTCCAGGGCTCCTCACTGAAGAACTACTATCAGGGTTTTTCCTTGTTTTACTTTTCAAAACTCCATTGGAATCAGGAATTAAGTGCCTCACATTGGAACATAAAGGGCAGAATAAACAGACGGACTAAATTGTCCTTGCCCATTAATATTGCCCTGCCTAATATTAATGTGGAATTAGCTGATGTGTGCTAACTCCCAATTGCCAGGTCTTAACTGGGAAAAATGATCCTGCTATCTGCATGGAGGGAGTCTGATGGGAAAGACCAAAGGAGAAAAAAGAGCAGAGGGGAAAAGGAATGGGAGAAAGAAAAGGGAAAACAACAGTGGGTTCTTTACTGAAATAATTCAAAATTCAGGACTGTGACATTTTCTTACTTTTTGATCTGTTTTCCTATTTGCAGCAAAGTCACTGATGTCAAAAAGGACCCTTCATATGCTATGCTAGAATCATACCAATCTATAGAGGAAAAAAGCAAACGAGATCAGCTTTATGCTTATTTTCAGAGGTAAACCATACTGAACTACTGAATCTTGGGGGAAAAAAAGAAGTTTCATCAAAAAACATACGGCACATTAAATGTTATGTACACAGTATTTTTGAAGTTGTTGCAACATATTTTTCTCTAACAAAACTGTAAGGACTGTGGGGTGGCTTTCATCTGTCTTTTAGCTTTTAATTGGTTTTATGTCTCTTTCCTTTATATATAAGTATGCATACACCCACACAAAGATTCAAACATACATATGCATACATTCATTTCATTTATAAATATTGATTAATATTCTTAATAATGAAAAAATTCAAGCAGAGATCCTACTCCCCATAATAGTTCTGAATTGCAAGTCATCTTTTGGATCGCTCTGAATTGTCTTGTGGTTCTTTGTAAACACAGTAGTAAATTACAATATTGTAGTAATTGTCATGGTGCTTGATATTTACATCAAAACACTTGAATATAGCACAACCACAAAAACTTACGTCTGTACTCAGGGGTTGGGAAGCTTGAGTTCTGGATTTCTATAGTACTTCTACCATTGTACTGTATGCAAGTTGCCAAATAATGGTATTTCATTTCAGTATAAATAAAATACTGTTTATTTGTAATTGGCTATCCAAGAGAGAATGAAGAAGAAGATGGAAGCAGAAGCAGCAAGTAGACAAGCAGATGTGGATGTGCACTTGGATACCAGACCTCTGGATAGCAAAGGAGCATACAGTACCCGGCACCCTGAAGATCAGCAGCTCAGAAAACACTGTCAGGAAAGCTCTGCACTGACTGGGGCATGTCAGATCACAAGATAATGCTCTCACAAAGGGATGCACAGGAGTTCCACTCACTATACCTCCTCCTGCTCAGACCACCAGCAGAAGAAGCAAGCTGGGCATTATTCAGATTTTCTTTAGGCCAGTTTTACCGAATCTTTGGAACAGATCCATATAAATTCTGTGGTTGAAGCTCATTTTGCCTTTGAGACTGACTGTGAAAACCCCACCAAACAGAAACACAATGGTGATGGAGCCTGGGAAGCAGTGGGTGCCAACAATGCCAGACTGGAATGATGAACTCAAGCAGTTTGGCCACTTATAATTCCACAACGGATGGGGATGTTCCAGGAACGACGAGATGCGCAAGGTTCACAATGGCTTATTCAGCATCCACAAACACTGAATAAAGAGACTCGAAAAAAGAAACACACACAACCACAAAAGCCAAGCCAGGAGAAGCACTGAGTTGGGGAATTGTTTTAGAGAGATGAACATGACAACTCAATGGGTATGAAAGGCTGGACCCAGATGGCAGGAGGTAAGAAAAGATCATAGCAATTACGATGCAGCATAGCTGTCAGTGATACAAGGACAGATCACGCCGCTGGTGTCAGGAAAATGGAAGAGGATCTTTTCATTGCTGTGGGAAGATCAAGGTATTAAAATTACATACGTACATACGTCAAGAAGTGAAGACCAATTGCAGGACAGATACAGGAACCTTTAAGCAGCTCCTTTTAGGATTGTGTATATGACTTCAGAATGCCTGATCCAAGAAAGCCTGGCAAATGTTTAAGACCTTCTATAGTGCTTTGCAAAAAAAAAAAAAAAAATAAAAATGTTATGTGACTGAGAACACTTTCTGTGACTTCTGATATGTTTGAGGAAGGCCAGTGATGCCACTGGGGAATCTCATGGATGGAATGAAGTTTGTTGTCCTAATAATCTTCGTACTTGATTGGGCTTAAACAATTAAAGGGTGCTTTTTCAAAACCATGTTTGGGAACAATTTGCTTTGAGCATCTTGGGTCTCACAAATCACTATCATTTTGAAACCACTCAGGAGAGTGGAATATGTTACAAATTTACATACATACAGTCTGTACTTGAGTTAGAGGATAACAAAGGTGTCATGGGGCTAAACTAGTGTGAAAGAAAAAAAAATCATGAAGAGTAATCATTGCTTATTTGTGATTCTAGCATACTCCCAGAGGCTCAAAGGCCAACAGGAGAAGGAAAAATAAGTTTAAAAATATAAAAACTCATTGCTTATGATATTACTGCTGCCTGTCTTTATTTCTCCAAAAGGTTGTGTGTAAGAAGTTTGTAGAGTTCATTGAAATAACTGGGTGGTATTAGAGTATATAATCACTGTGCTTGCAATAGTACTTGAAAACAGCATATTCATCAAAATTTAAAATATTTTGCTGGCCTTCCAGAGTCTTTTGCTAAACCTAGTGTGCATTGGAACCTGAGTGAATGAATCCCATTAGTCATCACCATCTTAACAATATGCACTTCATAGAGAGTTGGCTTCTGCACAGAGGAAGGAAATTACCAGTAGTAACAAAGGAAAGAAGATTTATAATGAGCAAATATACAAAAGCTCCAAATAATTATAATAGTCACAGCTTGGCAATGACTTTCTAGGCTATTAAATTACTTTTCTTTTGGAAGAATGAAGATTCTACAAGGTTAGTATAAACAAAGGGTAATTGGAAAATCAAATTGCTTTACGCAAGTTATTGTAAGGCCTGGAATAATGGTGATAGAATTTAAAAAAAACCCAAAACTTGCTTATGAATCAATGCATTTTTGTTTGTACATTATTGCAATCAAAAATTCTCCCTTTCAAGTGCTACATGGGAAACAAATGGCTAAACACAAATCCCAGCTTACCCCTGATACAATGAGTTCTCCTCCCAGGTTCTGAACTTCTGCCTTCACTTTGCTGCAGATATTGAGCTGGTGGCAGTACAGGGCAATGCGCTGCAGGTAGGCCAGCAGATCCTGCTTGCAGGCTGAGTCTGGGCACTGCAGACAACACAAATACTGGTTAGATGGAGCTGAGTTCATGAGATTAGAGACAGGTAATCAGATAATGGCAGTGTGTGTATTAGGTGGATCTGTTCCACTTTGTCTTATATGAGGTTCTAGATAAAACCTGAAAACTCAAGTTCTAACTTTCATTTAACTCAAGATTTATGAATTGCAAACTAAAGATGCACTCTACGTTTCTGAAAAATGAGAAACCTCTTTATTAGCATTATGAAAATAGTAATTTTAAATTCTGTTCTGCATTAATTTATGGAATTGTAATGAACAGCCAAAAGGTCAGGTTTAACTTGAAACTCCAGGTTGCCCACTGGACATTCATGTTAACATCCAGTATGGATCCATATAAACCCAGTTCTGAGTGGTTACCCCCACTCTAATGCCAACTCCAGTCTGCCTGGCAGCTCCCCTGGCATTTGTTCAGACGTTCAGAGGATTAGATTAGGTTGAATGTGCTGGATACTGTGAGGGTTTCATAATCAATAGAACTAGAAAGGGCCCCAGTACAATTTATTCATAGTCTCTGGGACTCTTAATAGCAACTGCATCATCCCTCACAATATCAACAGCATAACAAACAACAGCCTTGTAGTTAATATTCCAAGCCTTGCCTCAGGAGAACAGACCTCAGTAATTCACTCTGACGAAACAGAGCTAAAAGGGCCTACTGCTAACAGCATGTCTCCAATAAATACTCTTTGGGGCTATCCAGCAAAGTCTGACTGACAATGTTCCTGCATAGCTTGGGGAACAAAGATTGCAAATCTGCCTTTTTATCACCTTACAAAGTTTATGCTCAATTAAAAAATCAGAGCCCTTCAAGATAAACTGATAGAATTAAATGCATATGAGTCAACAACATCACAGCTCCAACCTTGAGATCACTGCTCTGGCCCCAGCAGCTAATGCTGGCAAGGAATGTGCTCAAGGTGAAGTATTGGATATATTGTTGTCTATAACTCCAAATGGAGTCACTTGGCTTTTTTCTTGCCCTTTAAAGCTAATAATAAACAAAGCTGGAGCTTCACTATAGAGCCTCTCTTCCTCAGACAGTTGCCATACCTTTCAGGTATTAATCCCTAAAAGACCTCTTCTCCCTGCTGATGCCAATTTAATATAAAATATTTACTCAGTTTTTGAAGTCTAGGAACTGAAAGGAATAGAGTTGTTAAGGCTTTAAATATAAATACCTTGGAGTGAAAAAAGGGCTCTCTCATAGGAATAAAAATTAAAAATGCAACTGTCCACAAAAAGTTTACATTGCATGAGGGTCTCCAGAATTCTGTGAAATATCATTGAAGTGCAAGCATTAAAACAAATACTTCATTCTCAAAATAATTTCACTGTTTATTATTAGGGTTAGAGTACCTTGAAATTTAAAATATGACTCAAGTCAGGGCACTCTAAGCATAACAAGTCTCCTTCTGTTTCTTTCTTTAAAATATTCCACCTCTGCAAATACCGCAGACCAGGAATTTCATCAGCTGACAGATGGATTTCTTCTTTCTTGTGTTAAAATGAACAGATGCTACATTTGAAGGACTGGAATGGGTTAACTACAGAAAAAATGCTTGCTGCTGAAGAAGATCTAAACCAAACATTTCTGAGGTTACAGGAAAATGGACAGCTTTGGGTTTTTTGCCACTCTGGCCCATATTCCATGGCAGGGTGTGTTACACACTATCACACTCCTACTTGAAGAAGAAAATGACATTCTTATTTTGAAGAGAAAGACTAGGGGAAAGGAAGTTACCAGTTCCCATTTCCAGCAAAATTTTCTCTTGATGAAAACTAAATGAAAGAAACTGTATGAAATTTACAAAGGGAAAAATAGTGAAGTTTAATTTGCCTGAATCTAAAATTAGCTATGTAGGACCTGGATTTGAAATCTGGCTCTTGACTTTTAATGTGATGCTTCCTCTTGCTCTCCAGATCAATAGATAATCCAATCTGAAAATATATATACAGCAAGGTCATCTGTCCAGCTGTGACATGAATTTGGTAAAGGAAGTGAGGACACAGACCCCACAACATGCACAATACACTGAGGCAAACCAGAAAATAGAGAGTCAGAGAACCTTGAAGGAGTAAAGAGCCAAATCAAGGGAAAATTGCTGGAAGAATGAGCTGAAAAGAATCTAAGCATTCCTAGGGACTTGGCAAGGGGAACGGAGCATCCAATTCCCTACTGCTTTTTTAACAGCAATGTCATTTTGGATGTGATGGTCTCACAGGTCTTCTCCAACCTGAAGGAGTCTCTATGTAATTCTAACAGGCCCAGAAGTGAGGCTGAGGAACAAGTCAGGCATTTCTGAGCTTTGGAGAAACTAATTTATGGCTTTCCTGTTCTGCAGCATGCTGATGGGTCTAGAAGAACCAACTTCTATCCAATGGGAAGATCAGGATCCAGACTCTCAACAGGTAATTTTCTGGTAAGACAGACTTTTCCTGCAAAAGGCAACTCATCCATAGAGGTTATGTTGTATTTCAGCTCATTTTGGGGCTACCTGATCAGCTACTGCCCGTGCCAATTTGTCCATCCTGGATCCTGCCTCTGCAATCTTCTTGGCTGCATTAATGACATCGGATGTGTTCTTCAGGGGGCCTTTCCCTCTGTGAAACACAAGACAATTACCCACAATCTCAATAAATCATGAAAGGCACCAGTTTTACTGACCCTGTTTAGTGCTCATTTTTAAAATAGTAACACGAATGTCTTCTTAATTTATTACATTTTTGCCTTTTAAGTACTTTATAGTACAGCTTGATTAAGAAATCCGTCTGCTGTATTTCCTCTCCCTTACAAAATGCCTCACTGGCAATTTAGTCCGATGGTGCCTTCAAGCACACGAGCTGTACTTAATAGTATATGCATTTTTAAGTGCTCATTAAGCCAGCGCTGTTCCTGGAATACACAACTATTTCAAAATGATGTGATTCCCAAGCCAGTGCTAAATGTTCAGCCCATCATGTCTAGGGCAAGAGTGTCACATTTTAGAAAATTTTTTTGTCAATTTTTTTGTTGGAAAATAAAGAGAGGTGAAGCATAATCATTATGTTACACACTTGAATGTTACACTTAAAACATGTATAATTAGCTTTAGGCCTGATCTTTCACCATATTTCTAAGATGTTGCACAAAATTCTGATTTTAGTCATTAAAGCTACCAAAATGTATTAAGACAGAAGGTCTCCACAGACTTCTGAGTTTTCATCAGACTCAAAACTTTAATCCTGCTTGTACCAATAAAATTGCTGCTGCTCATGAGAGAGTCTCAACTGGAAGTAAGTTCATTTTCCATTTTTTTTTAATGTAGAAAATGACAATATGATCAACCTTTTTTTTTTTTTTTAATTAAAGAGAAGGCATTTTTTCTAAGCACAACACGGCATTATTTTTAGAATATTTCAAAGTCTATAGTGGCAAGAATAACATGCTGAAACATATTTCCACTTTAATCTTCTTTCCAGACTTTCATTGCCACTTTAAACAGATGAAATACAAGTATCCCACTTCTGGTGAACTTAAACTGCAGGAAAAATACTTCTTGGTGACCTCATGCGCTTCTACATTAATTACATGAGCAGCTCTGACTGTCACAAACTCCATACATTTGAAAAATTATTCTATTCTAACACTGCTGAGGTTACAGCCAACCAAAAAAAGTGTGAAAGGCTTGTTTCTGTTTTAATGGAATATATTAAACAACTTGTTATTGAATCTGATGCAGATAGAGGTGCACTTTGATTTTTTTTTTTTATTTACTTCAAATGTGTCAGTAGTCTTTATCTCATTCTCAAGTTAGTTTTGTTCTTTTGATGCTAGAAAATACAATTATAATTTCATGGCCAATATATCAAAGGTTGTCCAGGAGGTTGCAGAAACTGTGCATATTCTGGGCTGTTGCTTTAGAACATCATTTCTTCCTTCCATGATACAATGACACTGTTTGGGCAGATTTCACTCTATTTTTTGCTGACAGAAGGATCAGAGACACCAAGACAATACAAATACAAAAGTAACACAGAATTCTGTAAAATATCCTCTCCATTTCCACCCCTTGCCACTATCCCAGGTTGCTGCAAGCCCCAACCAACTGGGCTTGCACACTTCCAGGGATGGGGCAACACAAAGAGATGAATAAATGGATGTCTGATTCTAATCCTGAAAAAAAAAAAAAAAAAACCAGGAAGATTTTCATCCTGTTTTGTGTAATCACATTTTGATAACTACCATTTAAACTTTTGAACCCACTTTAAAAATAAACACTGTACAAAATTTAATTTACTACGGTGATCTGGAATTCAAAGAATCTTGTAAACCTTTCTCCCTGGTGTGATTAACAATATGACCATAGTAAAAGACAATAATTCTGTTTACATTGTATCATTAATGAGTGGCCATTTGACTCTCTGCAATTAGAGAAGAATAAGACATCAACAGAGACAAGAAATGAAAGCAAAAAAAAAAATCATTACTGACAGACTCCCACGAAGCATTAGATCAAACCAGTTTCATTTCATTTGGGATTTTTTTTGGAAGGAAGTTCAGTGTTCAAATGATATAAATAGTTTTGCCATTATTTTTGATTGACACAAATTGTGCTGAAATGTTGAAAGTTCAGAGAGGCACATGCATTTAGATGGGTGCTAAATGAAATGTCACTGGAGTGTCTGTAAGGTCACAGACAAACTTTGCAAAATGATCTGCAAATAAAAGAGACTTGCAAACAGCACAAAAACTTCATGTGATTAATCCCACTTGGACAAATACCCAGGGCAATGTATATGATGAGCACTCCTTCGCTTTGCATCCCCAAAACCACAGCAAATCATCTCAAAAGGGTATAAATCCAGCAGAAAAGGGAAGATGTGGCACATCTGAGCTCCTCAGCTTATTTTGTCCTTACCTGGTGAAATCTGTCATTTCCATCATAATCATGCACATCTGCTTGGCCAGCACAATGATGTCATTGCCACTGTCATCCCACTTGGCCACCTCTGCATCCAGCTTGCTCTTTTCTTGGTGGAATATCTCCACCTGCTCAGCAATCTTTGCCTTCTCCTCCTGGGGCAGCTGGGCCATGATAGCCTGGAGAAAGAACAGGAGTTGGCCATGAAAGTAGGAAGCTACAAACTGGATCTTTCCAGTGGTCCCAACAGCTTGAGTTTCTTTTTATGGAAGTTGAAGATGCCAAGCAAAATCCTGTAGGCATTTGATTTACCTGCCAGGGCAGGTAAAAGCACATTCACAGCATGTTTGTGCTTCTTCTTGCACTTTCAAGATGATAAAATTTATATTTATGATGTTGTGATTATTCACCAGTTGACAAAGGAGGATTAAATCTCAATTTTGAGGAAGAATAAAACGAGTGACATTTATGGAAAAAGGCAGACTGAATTGCTGTGTCTCCCCTAGTCTCATCCTCTGTCAGAAACAGAGGATTTCAGATTAACACAACACTAAAATAAGCTATGACACACAAGACAATACATTTGAAGTGAATTGTATAAATGTATCTTTTAATGATATTTAGGGATCCAATTTTCTCTTGGAAGGGATGTAAAAAGGAACTGAACAGGTTGGTACTGATCTGCCCCAGCATGAAGAAAGCAAGAAGTTCCTGTTCCCCTCAAAAAAAAAAAAAAAAAACCACTAAAAAAAATGTAATAATTACTTTTGAAGATCAAATGGATACTTTGAATAATGATTTCCAAGTTAAGCTATTATTTGGCTCTAGGGGTTCTGAAGACCACATTATGCATTTAATGGGGTGTGACACATATTTAAGTGTCACTACATTTTTTTCTTGTTTATGTCACTTTCAATCAGCTGAAGTCTTTTTCTACATATTCTTAAAATGCTCTTGGCTTTTAAAAATTCGTAATTGACCTTTTTGCCAAACTGAAATTAAAAAGGGTTATAAACAGTAAATCAGAAAATGAGAAGTTTGCAAGTTAATCAAATTAAAATTCAAGATGAGTTTTAATTAGGCCTTATCAATGTAACTCAGCAGTTTCAAATGTTAGCATAATAGTCTCTGCACAGAAAAATGCAGTGTAAGTCAAGGTAATAAATAAATAAATATATAAAATGCACATAAAACAACAGAACTGAGGAATTAACTGAAGTTAAGAGCAGGTGATAGGAGTAGTGAAATTTGGGAAGTTTATCTGTATGACTTGCCTGGGGTTTCTTCAAGTGGCTGCTTCACCTAACACTCTTTAAAGTGGTAAACAGTGCTTCAATATTTCTGTTCCAGCTGCTGATGTGCTTTCAAAGCAGCCATATCCTACAGCAAATGCAGCCTGTAAATTCCAGTTTTATTTCTACTGAAGACCAACATAAGTTTTTCTGCAAAAACACCACCAGCCTTATGGAGTAAGCATATTAAACAAATCCATTACATTGCATGAATAAAAATTTTGTATCTTTTCCACAGAAAAGGTTCAGGTAAGATTCTATTCTGCTTAGCACTCCAGACTGGGGACTGGGCAGCTTCTGCTTAGCATTGTTTCCCTTTTAGGTTTCTATGATTCGTTGCTTCCTGTGCCACATTGCAATCTATGTTATTCTGGAATTGTCTTTATGATATATTATGTTTATACACTGTGTTGCTGATCAAAGCAGAAGGATTTAAGTGTAGCAGTAATAATAACCACAATAAATGGAATAGAATTTAAGGCTTCTAAATTCCCAGGTGAATTCGAGTCTTAATAAGAAAAATTACTGCAGTCTTTACTTGGGCTTCAGATCAAGAAAGGATGACATGCTACCCAGTCCTAAATGTAACCAAAAATTTGAGAAAGGCTGTGAAATCTGACAAAATAATCTGTACTGTATCTCAATTCTGTTATACCTCAGATTTGCTTTAGTAGCCAATACTTTCAATACCTCAAACAGGAGTTTATGCCTTTTAAAATATAAAAATCACAAAAGGTAGTCAGCTACATCCAGAACAGTTCTGTCACCAGTCTCACAGTAAGGAATCCAGGTATCTTTTGCCTTAGGGATGTCATGATAAAACTCCCATTTTTCTGATACATGGTATGGTTTATTTACCATTTATATTCAATATTCAGGGGAATAATTTTAAGACAAAAAGAAATCTCTGCCCATTTCACTGGATCCATGCCTTGCATTTCTCCCACACCTCTGAGTAAGCTTCTTTCAGACTTTTGTTACTGCACTGTTTCCTTGCAGGGTGTAAAACCTTTGTATCAAGCCCTAGCCTACAGCAGCTGAAAACTCCTCTGTCCTGGTCCTCTGAGCTTTCACAGCATCTTTGCCTGCTGGTCTTTAGGTTCTCAGCCCTACAAATCCTCTTCCAGACTCCAAGGTAAGAAATCCCCATTCCAGTTATCAACTTTTGCTGGTGTTTGAATTTGTGGGGAGGATACTTCTTATTTAGTCCATAGCTTCACTTGTAGCAAATGAGAACAAACCAGACTTGTGTGAAACAGCCATGAAAATCATTCAGATTATTCCCAGTTTCCTGCTGGCTCTCTCCTGGAAAATGTTAAAAGGCTTTTCTTTAAAAAAACCTTTCTTTCCAGTCAAATATATTTTCATGACACATAAAATTATATTCTGATTTTTTTTTTTTAATAATCTGAGCTGAGAAGACTATTCAATAAAAGGTAAACATTCATCAGATGGTGGCATAATCCTGAGTGTTAACAGGAATATTCCTGAGTGTTAACAGACTTCAGTTCCCCAGCACCTGTGACCCCCGAAGCACTCATCAGCTTAATTTGCAGTCCCCATGCACAAGCTGAGGTCGCAAATCACAGTGACTGAAGTTTATCATGATGTAATTACCCTGGTAAAATTACATTGACTCAGTAGCAAATGTCTTCAATTACAATTAAATTACAGGGACTACTCAGTAGCTTAAACAGATCTTCTTGACAGGTTTGCACACTGGGAAACATGACTAATGTAAGATTTCTCTGGATACAGCACATGGTGCACTGATGGGATTTTTTTTTTTTTTAATTTGCTGACTACTCCCACGGTTTCAGCACATTCCAAACCTGCAAAGCCTCCTCTTACAGCACTAGCTGGAGCAAGCAGCTGATACTAGGCACCACAAAAGCCTCAACACCATTCAGTAAATGCTAGTTAAATAGGTTCCACATGAAAAAAACCTTCAACACCTCCATCAACCTGATCCCATCCTTTCTGAAACAACCCTGAGGACTGGAAATCACTGCCTTTGCTTCCTGAGGCAGAGATTTTATTGGTGACTACTGGACACTCGCTGGAGGCGTGTGGGGTTTGTACTCACCCTTGCACTCTGGCCAGCAATGAGCTGGTCATCCTCAGTCTGGACACTCGTTCGGCTGCGCACGTCATAATCCTCCTGCTCGAAGTCTGAGTCGTCCTCGAGCTCCTCAGGGGTCTGGAGAGAGACACACAGGAGAGAAAGCCACAGAGAGGAGATGACAAGCTTAAAAAGGACACAGACCAAGCCCTCTGCACAGTGAGCTCTTATTTCATTCACTACCTGCCCAGGAAATGCTGTTCCGTTCTTCTCTGAAATGAATTTGTCTGCCCCAGCAGTCAGGAACTGAAATTGAATTGTCTTAAAAATTAAATTGTTTCGACCGTAGTTTTCTTTACAAACGGCATTTGTCATTACCTTGCCACAACTTTTCTTGCTGCAATTTCTCTTAACTCTGTTAACATGATGAATGCAGTTCCAGGAACAAATATCCTTTGGAAACACTAAGAACTGGAATAAAGTATTTTAAAATAATGTTTTTTCATATATAAATGGACACTAACACTATTATGTTACTGGAAACTACATGTAATCTTCAAAAGAGAAAGTAAATACCTGGGGAAAAGCAGCTAACATCCTGGAAGAAAAATTTATCTAAGCAAGTAAGAGATTTCCCATTGAAAGAAATTGTAAATTATGTCAACTGGTTTTGAAAAAAACCATGAAATTTATAATGTGTGTAATCTTGTTAGTTCACATGGTCCTTTTCATATACACAGCTTTAGAATTTGACTCATCCCCCAGCTGAGACCATGGTGTCTCCACTGCTGATGCTACAAATGATGGGAAGGTTTCTTGGAAGATTGATTAAATCAAGTTACATATTTTCAGGCTTCAGATTGTTTAAAATGTTGGGAGGAGGGAGAAAAAAAAATAATTGATGGATCTGTTCATTTGAGGTTTTTCACCTTCTAGCAAAAAGTTCAGAGAAAAAAATGTCCTTATTTATATACGGAGAGACAGTCTTATTAAAATCAGTATTTAGTATGATATTTAATATAGACGGTGCAAAAAAGTGGAAACTTTAGAAAGAAGATTATATTCCATTTTATGGTTGAATAGCATCTGCTATTCAACAGGCTAGTAACAGCCTGGCCATGAGTAAGTTCTGCAGTTCAGGACAAAGGTAACAGGAAAAGAAAACCACAGTAACTGCAGAGAAATCCTCACCTCACTGGACACCCATCACCCCCAGTGACAGCCTGGAAGGCCAAAGCACCACAGAAGAAATCATCCAGGCTGGCATTTGGTGCTTGGAGGCAATGTCAAGTTTCCTAGCAGAGGTGCTAATCACTGCCAGTTGTCATTACAGCTCTGTCTGGGGGATGCTCAGTCACCAGGAACGGCTCCAAAGCCTCTAACATAACGCAGGGGAATCTTCTGGTGATATTTCTGTTCCAGCCTGGCTTCCCACACCAAGTGCACATCCCTGTTTGGAGCTGCACAGTGGAGTGCACGGGATGGGGAGAGTAAAACACAGCCATCTTTGTCTGACTTGGAGAGTATGAATTAAATATGTGCTTTGGTGCTGAGCGCTGGAGGGAGAAATAACCCGGTGTGACAGCGTGGTAATGAAACTCGGTCTGCACCTCTGAAGAGAGGCATGCACAGAGAGTGTGTGCAACAGGACAGGCAGGAGAAGAAGTTCAGATGAAAAATGAATTTACCTTCTTTCTACTGTCACAGGTAAAATAGAAGGATTGGTACCCATCCAATGGTCTTGTTTCCAATCACCTTTAATCTCTTTGTTCCCTCTGCTCAGATGCCCGAGGGCAGGATGAGACCTTAAAATCTGTCATACACAAGCAAGCTACAAAGAGAATCCTACAACACCCTGAGCAAAGAGTATTTTCTATCACAAGGCTCAGCTTTTCATCTGCCTAGGCTTTGCTGTTTAGAACAAGAACAGGGTAGAGAGCTTCAATAAACCAGCTGGCTCTTCCCCATCCTCCAAGTCCATTCATCGAGCCGGTTTCAGTGGTCATTGTAAAGCCAGTACCTTCTCATATCCCAAATATACTCCTCTGAGTTTCTACTGTCTCCACTTTTATAAATAAGATTATAAAACATAAGGTGCAGTCATTTCCAAGGCTTTCATAGTCAAACTTGAAGTAAAGATGCAATATTCAAAATCTCAACACGGTAACCAATAAGGACATGAGGCTGCCTCTTAAAAAGAAAAAATATCCTGAAAATTCTACGCAAGGACTTATTCTTGAAGAAATATCCAGAAAAAAATGTATTGCTGTTACTGTCTGACATTCATGATCTTAAAATCTGTGGCCTTTAAAAGACTGAAATTTAATGGGTATAAATGTTGAACTTGGAGAAAATGTAGTGCAAACCAAAAGGGCAAGTAATGCAACTGTTAGCAATATACTACAAGCACAAGACATCTTTCTATTTCCCCTCTGTACAAGTGAGATCTAATTCCAAGTGATCTTTCCAATTCACTTTTTTCATGTTTTCAAGTGTGGTGAATTTTACACTCTCTTTTTCTTCCCCAAACAGCTGCATTTTGCATTAGGATGAAGACGTGGGGTTAACTTTTATCTGTATGCTGCCATTTCAAGGATTTTCACACTTTTCACTGTTGCTTTGTCTCAGCTGATCTGCTGGAGATGCAGCCCATATAAAATAGGGTCTCTCTTTTGTTTAGACACAAAGGTACAAAAAAAAAAATTATATTGGATTTGACTTAAAGGACTACTCTTAGCAAGGCCTTCTAAATACACCAGAATGACTCTAATTTTTGTGCACAACTAACAGGACCTTGATATTTAAAACCTTGTTTCCAAGACAACAAAGTCTGAGACTTCATTTCTCTGAGCTGGAAGACAGAAAGAGTGATTCTGTCTTGCAGACACCTGGATTTATGATTACACAAACGTAGGAATCACAGATCTGAGGTTGGAGACAGCTTCTAAAAAGGGCTGACAGCCACCAGTGGCAGAAGAAGCCAGAGTAATATTCAAAACTAATGGATTTTATGCACTGATTGATTTCAGCAGAAAAATGGACTATTTTCATATTTTTAATCTGTTTTTTAGCACAAGCCATAAGAGTTCCCAAGATTTTTTTTCAAATACAGTATCTCTACTACACACAACATTCATCTAACTCAGAGGAAGTTTTCCAGTGAAGAAGAATCTTTCACAATCCCAGATAAATCACACAATAAATATATGCTTTTTCTTTTAAAAGGCATGTTTTATTTCTAATATGAATGTGGTGACTTTCAACTTCCAGGCATTGGAATATATATATATATTTTTAATATCTCTCTGGCTGTTTGATTGAAGAGCTTGCTGTGAACAAAGTATCTTCCATCTATGTCATTTTTTTAATCTTTTGTGACTGCAGTATGGAAATGTGAATTATACAAGTATAAGTCACAAAATGGCATATATATGCAGATTTATAAATGCTATTTGTTTCATATTTCACCAACTCAAATGTACTTGATGAAGATCGAAACCCCACTTTGCTATGCACTTAAAAATTGTAAGATGCAATTACAAGAATTTTAGCACTGTGAACACCAAGTCAAGCTAACCTTGTAATGACAGCAAAGACTGAGGAGATGAAAAGACACTCCCCTATTTTTTACAATGAAAATTCCCTCTAATTCTAAAAGGCAAGGAGAAAAAAACCCCAGACTTTACAAAATGCTTTTAAATCCAACTCCATGCTATTCTGTACATTTGTTTTGGTACCACTGCAGCCTGAGTGACTCAGCTGCAAGCAGCACCTGAGTGCCTCAATCAGAGACCCTCTGTCACTGCGGGTCTTCAGTTGTTTGGTGATTTACAGTAAAATCTAACACTTCAAAATCAATCTGAGGAGCAGCAGGCACTCAATGGAAACACTGGACCCCATGACATACTTTGGAGATAGGATGTTTCAAAAGATGATGGGATTCTGCACCAAATCTGGTTTTACAGAGGACCTGAAATGTTGCAGCACTTTGGATTTCACCCCAGTGGCTGCCTCAGAAGTGATGGTGGCTAAACCTGACAAGTCTGGCAGAGGAGAAGAGCATTAATACACCCAAACAGTTGGGGCTGAGGACCTCACAGGTATTTTTGCTGAGGTCTTCTCCCAAGGAGAAGAAAAATCCCTTAATGACATAATAGAATAGAAATGGAGTTAATAATAGAATGAAATATCCTGAATTGTAAGGAGCTCACAAGGACCATCAAAGTCCAGCTCCTGATCCTGCACAGGACAGCCCCAAGAGTCACAACTTGTTCCTGAAATCATTATCCAAATGATTCCTAAATTCTGTCAGGCTTGGTTGGAGAGACTGGAATGGTTAATGGCTTAAACACTGTTAAAAAAGGACTTTGCCATTACGGCAAAATTGTATAAAGAAGCTGTGAGCACTGAAGCCCATTCAAATGTGTCTCTTGAAGGGACCTGGGCTGTGACTTAAGCCACCTGATGGGAACTTGAGCAAAGTTAAGGTGGTACTATGGTCCAGGTCTAAAGAGAGGTGTAAGGAGAGCTAAACAAGGCTGGGGGAGAAGAATCAGCTCTGGCTTGGTTTCATGGGGGGAAGAGAGATTTTGGGTGTGTGACAGAGGGAGTGAACACCCACCCTGCCTAACACAAACCGGCTCAGTTGTAAAACCCACCCACCCTCCCTGGGGCAGCCACATCCACGGGAGCAGCAGAGGAGGGGTCATAAACCATCATAAAACCATCCAAGACCCCCAAAACACCCCCAGACTCATTGCTGAGGCCCTGCAGCAGAGAACTGCACGTGATGCAAAGTGATGGCACAGACACAGAGTCTGCTGCAACAGACAGCTTCAAACTTGTCCCCCCAGGGGAGGCATCAGGCATTCCCAGCTGGCCCAAACACATTCACCCACTGAACTCTGTGTTTTGTGGGACCCTCACCACTGAGAAGACCTGAAGAGGATCAGTGAGATGCTGTCAGGATACACAGAGTGGTGATATTTTCTGCTTAATCTGTCTGTCACTCTCTCTCCCACCTTGCCCCTCTTTCTTTCTTTCTCTCTCTCTCTCTACCACACACAACTGTTAAATAAAATCGTTACTATCAACTTCAGCATATGGTCTCATTTACACCTTAACACAGGCAGAGGCATCTCTCTAACAATTTTAATAACCAGATCTTAACATCTGGTGCTGTGACCACTTCCCTGGGGACCTGTTGCAGTGCCCAACCACCCTCTGGGTGAAGAACCTTTTCCTGATATCCAACCTAAACCTCCCCTGACACAGCTCCAGCCATTCCCTTGGGTCCTAAGATGCCTCCAGAGAGCATCTCCAGGCATCCCCCACAAAGAATAAAATTCAGAGATGTTTAAAGTCTACTCTGTAACGTGAACTAAAACATGGGAAGAGGGACATTGGCTCCAACAGTGCACTCCTGATCCAAACAAATGTAACACTCAGGTTGATGTAGATGACTCTAAAGAAGAGGTTGCTAATGGCAAAGGTCATGTTTAAAACCAATAAGTTTTAATAAATTGGCCTTGGAGATGCATAAGAATGAGAAAAGGTGCCATTGTGAGTCCTCCTGACTGTAGAGGGGGTTTCTGGCCAATAACAGAGAATTTCATAAGCTGCTATGAAAACACAAAGTGCAATTTCATCCCTACACAGTAATAGGAAAGGTGTTGGAATGAAGTTATTATTTTCTATTTTATTTCTAGCCTCTATAATTATACTCCTAAATTCATTTATACTACTTCTTAACTTGTGGAATAGATATTTTTCTTCTGTATAGATAATAATAATAGTCCTCAATGAAAAAATGAGTCTTCTTTCTCCTCCAGAGGGACAATAAATTCTCCCCTTTGGAGGAAAAAAGAGAAGAACAGAGAGTATTCACCCTTTCCTTCTGCTTACTAAAATAATAATAGCAACCAAAAATAATTTAAAAAACAGCTTTATTTATTCTCTGGAATGAGAGGACTCATCTCAGACAAATTCAATCTTTCACGGCTTGCACACAAACAATCACTACCTGAAACTAATTGTGTCAGATGCTCTAAAAAGTTTGCAAGATTGGATTTTTTTCCTTTTTTTGCAATTTTGAAAAAGTTTTACCACCTGAATTAAAGGGTGCATAATATTTGATAGATTACTAGATTAAAATATTCTAAAGGCTTTTATAGCCTCACCCTTTAATTACACATCCCATTTCAGTGCGAGATGTTCAGATGGAAATGTTAAAGAGTATCTCAAAGTGAAACTAAACTTTTTTTCTACAGCAAATAAGGCTCTGATTCAGCAAACTCTGGTCTGTGTGAGTTTATATGTGGATTTTTCCAGTTAACTCACATGGATAATGAGTCCATTTATGTGCTTTAGTTCTCTGCCTGGGTAAGGAGTATTACATTGAGCTCCATAAATAAGTTAATTGAAGGCAAAAATAATTCTTCCTAATCTGGGCAAACAGAATTCATTAAGTCATATCATACAATGGGTGGAAAGTATAGTGATTTAATGGCAAAAGCAACTTGGGATTTTCATAAGGAGACTGAGAAGCCTGAATGCTGATCAGCTCTCCAGGTACACAGAAGAGTCAGGCAGTGACAAAGTGATCAGGCCTTCAAAATTCAAAATTTAAAATTAGAAACATCTCACCAGGATGGACATTTCATGGCAAACTCTTGGGGGTAACTGATGTATAGGGGGTTGCTGGAAGCTGGAACTCTGTGTAGGGGATTGGAAAACCTGGGTTTGTAGGAGATCCCACCTGATGATTGAGTCTATGCCACAATCACAGTTCAAAGTGACTAGAAAAGATTGAAGTGTGCTAAGCAGTTGTTCTTGTCCTAAGAAAAGTTTGGAAATTGTTGTTACAGACTAAGGAGCTGGACAATCAAAGGGAAAACAGAGATCCTCCACTATGCAGATCTTTCATTTCCCAGAATCATAGAATGCTGGAATGGTTTGAGTCAGCAGGGACCTTAAAGCTCATCCAGTCCCACCCCTGCCATGGGCAGGGACACCTCCCACTATCCCAGGTTGCTCCAGTCCCCATCCAAACTGGCCTTGGACACTTCAGGGATCCAGGGGCAACCACAGCTTCTCTGGGCACCCTGTGCCAGGGCCTGCCCACCGTCACAGGGAAGCAATTCAAGTAAAGATTTCCCTCCCCTTCCAGGAGAGCTGCCAATCCCCTAACACTGCAAACCCAGAGAACAGGATGGGTTTGCCCCAGCACAAGCCATGACTATAATTCAGGCCACCTGGGATGAGCGCTGGGTATGAGAATGGAATTTATCTTTGGCAGTTACAAAATTAAGCCTGTCAAAAGCTTTTCCTCTAAATGTTAATACACAATGACAGATTACTAAAATTGAGCTATTTTGGAGGGTTCCAACTGCCTGAAGTCTTACATCAGAGCTATAATACACTCACGACCACAAGTGCACATTACCTGTTTGCTCAAAGGGATCAGTTGATGCTTCAGCCCTGTTATTTGCCTCAAGTTTCCTCTGTGCTTTTCTCCATAGTTTACTTGTACATGGCTTTCATTAGGGCAGATTCAAGGTAATTTGGGTTTTGAATAAGAGTTTCAGTTGCTGAAGAGATGTCCAAACTGGGTTTGGTTTGCTGTATTTCTTTTTAAAATCTTTGCTGACTAAAGTGAAAAGCAATACACACCTACTATCACAATAAGGATGTTGTTCTGTGGTGTCTTTTATTTGTTTGTTTATTTTATTAAAAGATGTCTAAGCAAATTAAATCAACTGGTTAGTCAACACTGAAATGACACGTTTTTTACTTTGGTAAACATTCAAAACCATCCCTGCAGCAGCTGACTGGAACAGCAAGATAATTTATTCATTTAGATTTTTACCAGACCTACCTCGCATCCCAGGCAGCACACAGACATAGGGAAAAAACCCCAAATGAACAAAAAATCCATACAAACTTTGAAGAGCTTGCCAAATTAATGCCATTACTATGGAAACAGTAATGAAGTTTGCATCTATTGACAGTTGTGATCAAATCTTCTAGCTGATTAACATACTAATTGTGATTCATCCACTAAATAACCTCATCTCTTTATTTACTAATTCTTTTGTTGTTGTATGTACTTCTGTTTCATGCCTGCTTCAATGTCAATCTTTTCTGCCTTATTACAACACGAGGCTGATTCCAAGGAGCTTTTGCATCCCTCTTATCCATGACACCTCCCTGTAAATCCCAGCTTCCACTCCCCAGGTGCTTTACATACCCTGATCATCAGGACAGCTTTCCTGATGTCCCGGACCCCGTCGTAGACCAGGCGGGAGGCGTCGATGAACTCGTTCTCCTCGAAGGGCTGGGGCACGTTGGCACTCAGGGCTTCAATGGCCACCTCCACTTGCTCAGCAAAACGTGGCATCACTGGGTTAAACACAAGGAGAGGCAGCAGGATTAGATCAGTGCTCTCTCCTGAACACTTTCCTGCTGCTCTGGGGCATGGGTAGTTTCCAGGAGGCACGGCACGTGCTGTCCTGGAAATTCCCAGGCACAGGGAGGCTCATGGATGGGTTTGTACCCACCCTGCACATGGACAGCTCTGGCACTTTATCTAACAGCATGGAAATAACCACCTCTATATCCTCTCCTCCAACTGTGCAAAAAAGAATAGAAAACTTCCTTCAAAAACTGTGATTTACTAACTTTTAAAAGGCTGCAAGATACCTGAGCAGGCAGTAAAGTTCATTTAAGAACTTTACAACCTGTAATGAGCGCAGCAAATATTTGTATCAAGTGATCAAAGCAAATTGTAGCCATTATGCCTGATAATTTACATAATTTACACCCCAGCTCATACTAAATAATAATAATTTTATGAGGGAAAAAATGCAAAATCAAGGGTATACTTTTGTGAAGACACCTAAATGAATCTTCCGTTTCTTCACTATCACCATGTTTATAACACAAGACATAGCCATAGATAATGGTTAAAAATATTACAACCTGTGGTACGAACTTATTTAATACACAATCTAAAGCTATTATTTACTTTTGTAAATGGTTTCAGGGCATTGCTTGAAGTAGCAAGAGACTTTTCTTCAAATTTCATGGAGGATTCCTTTGAAGGTATAATCACTTCCTGCACATCATGTTTGCAGGAGAATAACACTTCAAACCAGTCCTCTAACAACTGAAACCCAAATCCTACAAACACGAACATCAGGTCCCACTGATTATACTGCACCTACATTCCTGTACTTGTTTACTCCTCTTCATAATTTTAACATTAATATTGGAGGACTGTGCTCATCGAGGACAAATATAAAACATGTTTCATTAGAAACCTGGGGAAAAAGATGCAGTTGGATTAATTCTTAAAGATTTAAGGAACTAGGGTCAAGTTTAAGTTTATGGATAGCCATCTTTTCATCATATCCACATCACTTTTATTCTAGCATTTAGGTATCCAGATCATGTATCACTGACTTTACTATTTTGGCAATATAATTAGAAGAGCAGGAAATGATGATTCCCACAACAGTTATTGCCTTTTTTTGTTGTTGTTGTTGTTAAAATATTACCTTTTTTGCCCATCTTTTCCCTAAACCCTATTTTTAATACACTTATTGGTAACTTGAACCCAATTGATGAATACAAAGAGGAACTTCCAGTGTTATTTTCATCAAGAGCAATGATATTCTTTCCCAGGGACTTCTACTGTGTTAGGAAACCACATTTCCTTCTTGACTGAAAGTTCTTAAATTTATTTTACAGTATCTGACTTAAAGTAAAACCACAAAAAAACCCCATGATTTAAGAACAGTTTACATTTTGAAGAAGTGGCAGCAACCACGAGCTCAAACTTTCTGTTTCTGGCATTTAAATATTATGCATTGGATGCAAATGAGGAAACCTTTAAAGGGATATAGTGATTCAAATCTAGTCTATACATCACTATATATATATATATTTATATTTATATTTATGTTCATATAGACAGATGAAAGAACAGATTTGTATTTTCCATGCAGATAATGTTCAGTAAGTTCCTGGGATACACTGAAGAAACAGGAAAAAAGTGACAGCAACAACAGACTTTAAAAAAGTAAACATTAACAAAACATTGCCAGGCAGAGGGGAAATATTTTAATTAGAAAAGGAGTTTGAGAGAGATGGAAGTTTTGGAAAGAGTATTTAATAAATGCATATATCAAATTATCTTAATTAATCGAACACTTGAAAGTGTAGTAGGAGACTAATATGATTGCATAAGGAAGTCTCAAGCCTGAATATCAAAAAGCAATCATTAAAAATATAATGTAAACAAGTAAACCTAAAGAATAAAAGAGAAATTATTTTGGGTTGTTGGGATAAAACAAGTAATACTAGAGATGCAATAATGACAACAATAAAAAGAAAAGGAGGTAAAGAACCCTAATATTTAGGGTTAAATTAAATTTAACCTTAAATTTCTGTTCAAAATTTCTTAACTAGCAGAGGAGGTCAGTTATTTGATATAATTAATAGTAGGTGCAACAGGCCTGAATTAGGAATGGGCAGTTTGAAGAACATCTACATAAGCATAAGGAAATTTATTTTTTACATATGTGTTCAAGTTAACAAGAGTATAGTAAAATTTACCCAGTAGTTCTTAAAAAAAAATCAAAGCAATTTCTGAACCAATTTTGGAGAACTCAGGAAAAACATTAATGGTGAAAATTCCAGGGATTTTGGAAAAAAAAAAAAAAAAAAAAAAAAAAAGAAGCACTTGTCTATTTTAGATAAAGGTATATAATCCTTATATAAATGTTCATGTAAAGGTAGAGAAGGAAGGAAGATTTATACAATATTCAACATAATTTCAGTATCCAGAAATAAAATGAAACATGACGTGGCATAATTAATGTTTAATTATCTGTAAATAACCAGCAGATGCTGGACAGGCCACAGATTTGTGGAAATAAGTTGCACCAAGCTTTTACAATATTTCCCTTGACAGGGCAGTGATGGAGGGGATCAGACACGACACAGCTGGACTTGTCATGGGCACGTGTGACATTCTTAGAACAAAACGAGGGAAATTTAAATTTAATGGTTGTAAGGTGGAAAGTTACACTTCATTCCTATTGCTGAACTCAAGGTATTCATTCCTGACCACATTTAACCTCCACTGGGTGTGGAAGCTTCTCTGACCAGTTCTGATTTTGCAGACCTGGCTATAATTTAGTCCTTCATTTACAATACCACACGTGAACATTATCTGCTGTTTCAAAATGGGAATAGATACTAAACTGCTTTGTGAATTGCTTGCTTGACAATTGTATTTTTACATCAGTGCTCAGTTTTGATTGGACAGCAAGAAAAAACCACCTTTAATAGGAGGCCATTACTTATTGCTTCTCGAAGCATATGTTGTCATTTAAAGCAGTGAAGTTTTTGAAAATTGAAAACTGAGTTGAGAAATGTATTTTTCTCCAGTTTAGGTTATTGAGCTCTATGAAGAAAAACCTCCAATCTTTTTTCTCTATTATTTACCACACAAAGAAGGATATTTGTGTGCCAAAGGTGAAAGAACCACAAGTAAAATTCAGGCAAAGGCATGCATTGAATCTGGAGTTAAAACGTGTAAATGCATCAGATTCATTTATTATGCACAGAGAAATTGGCTATAAATTTTAGATTCAGAAGCAAATCAATACTTCTGGAGAAAAATTAAATATTGGTTTCTTAGTTTGAGCTGTGGCCTTGAAAACATCACACATATGCTTAGACTGAAAAATGTGGTCCATTAAAATCTCTCAGCCTAACTACATGAATTAATTAGGCACCTGCATAAATGTTGACAGAATCAGGTCCCAAGTTAATAGCAACACTTCTAATTCACTGACTTTGTCATTCCAACAAAATAAAGATTTGAAAGCCTTTCTGTGGATGAGTTTCCAATGGCACTGAAAGTAAGCCCAATGCCAACAAAATCTAGGTTGAATGGCTGCTGGAGAAAAATTTGGAACCAGAAAAGTTGAAATTACTTCCATTTTATCAACTTATTAATTCTTTTGAATTATGCTTTTTTTTTTTTTTTTTTTTTTTTGGCTGATGCATAATAGAAATCCAGCTTATCACTATGTGTGAATTCATGCCTTCATCAAACTTGTATTTTGTTGGTGAACCCCTCTGTTCCACAAAGAAAATATTTTCTCTAAAGCTCTTCTTGTTTTTCTCCCACCCACCCATATCTCCTACATATTAAAATTATCAAGTAATTATCTGCTTCCTAAAAATATATCCCCTGTTGACTTTTTCTCTTATGGCAATCAGTTTGTACTGCGATTTTGGTATTTAGAAACATCACTGCAATTTTTGTTTAGTGACATGGGAACAATAAGATCCCAGAAAGACAGAGAAATGCTAGGTTACATAATAAAATTATTGAGATAGAAATTAAAAAATGTTTGGGCGTTCTTGTTCGTAGCATTAGAACAAAACGTTTCATTAATATGCAAGATTAAATGACTGCCTTGCTGATTTATTGCACTTTTATGACCTTATTATTTAGGAACTTGAATTCCTCAGAATCTTAAGTAGATGTGAATGTTCAGAAATGTGTAAAGGGATAATTAAGACACAAAAAAAGCAATAAAGGTCAAGGACCCTTCAGGTGCATGGGTTTCTAATTTTTAGTAGCATCAATGGGAGTGAGGAAATTTGTCTGGCTTTGTCTCACATCATACAACTGGAAGTTTAAATCTCTTTCCTTATACCAGGCAGAGAACAGTAGATGCTTCCATGAGACAATTAATCACACCTACCCTACTTTAAAGACTCAGGTTCAGCTGGATAAAATTCTGATTTTCCTCTGCCCACTGAACAGAGAGGGAGGTGTTTGGCTTAGACCTGATGTCTGCTTTAGACAACCAAGTTTAGGCACAAATCAACCCCATTTGTGCACCAAATCCTGGCACACTTTTGGCTCTGAATCAGGCTGAGCACAATGTGGCTCCTTTCCATCCCAATCTCACTATAACTGAAGGATTCCCAGGGGTCTCATCTTTGGGGCATTTTTTTGGCCAGAAAACAATTTTTGAAAAGCACCAGCAGAGCTATTTCTTAGAGTTTGATTTTGAAAAGACGAGCACCTACTTGACTCTTTTTAGAATCCAGGGATTTGGATCCAAGGGAAGCGCCATTCTCAAAGACCAGAGGTTGTTCCCTAGAGCCAGACTGTCCTCAGACAAATCTCATATTTGAGCAGCAGAGAAGTGGCTGCTCTCCTGTACCCACTGCACCCAGCGGTGCCCTCTGGCTGGCCCTCATACCTCTCTATTTTTTTAAGCATTTGTATCCATCCTTAAGAAAACTGATTTTCCCTATGCCATGTTGATAGAGACACATCATTTAAGGTGCCAATCACCTTATCTAAGTAGCCCTTAAATGTCTTTAAAAATCTGGTCACTTGTGGGTAAGATTATTTAAGAATGAAAGGTTTGGGCTACTACACTGCTAGAAGTTTCAGGGTCTCTGAAAATGTTTGTGCTTCTCCTAAACATCATACCTGTTAGTGTCACATAAATCAAGAAAATTATCTAGAATGACAGGCAGGAGTGTAAACTAAAAGTTATCAGGGGAGACTAAAAAGAAAAAAATATGAATGATCCATTACACTACCAAAAAAAAAATGCTCTCTTAGAAAAAAAAGCTCAGCCATTATCCAGATTTAAGAGGTTTTAGTATTAAACATTCACAAAGTTACAGCTTAAAAATTTCAGGGCTCTGGATGAAATTTCTTCTGTTGGTTTTTGTGTTTGGGTGGCTTGTTTTTTGTCTTCTTTTTGTTTTAATTTTTTAATTTACTTAACTGAAGAAAGAATGCAGTCTACTGGGAAGTTCAAGTATTTAAAACAGATATTTAAAAGATCATCCCTAAGGGATATCTGACATCCTCTGTCAAAGACAGCACAGTTTCTCTGTTTCGTTTGACAGATGAATAAGGAATGAAATACGATACTTTATTCAGCTCAAAGTGTTTGTCAAAGTCTGTTTCTAAAAGAACTGTACATTCCTTATCAGAAGATTCTAAATACTTCACAGAATGTTTTTAAGTCCTGGTCTCATATCATATAATTTACATTTCAGTCATGAGTATTATATTGCTAATTGAAAAGAAAAAGCTTTATAAAAGTCTACTGGAACATTACATAACATATCAATGTTTGGGTTGGAAAAGATCCCTTAGAGCATGGAGTCCAACCCTTAACCCAGCACTGCCAAGGCCACCACTGACCCATGTCCCCAAGTGCCACATCCACATGGCTTTTAAATCCCTCCAGGGATGGAGACTCCAAACTGGGCAGCTGTGCCAGGGCTGGACAAGCCTTTGGTTGAAGAAAACTTTCCCTAATATCCAATCTACACTTGCTGTAGCACAGCTTCAGGCCGTTCCCTCTCCTCCTGTCCCTGTTCCCTGGGAGCAGAGCCCCCTGGCTGTCCCCTCCTGTCAGGAGTTGTGCAGAGCCACAAGGTCCCCCCTGATCCCCTTTTCTCCAGGCTGAGCCCCTTTCTAGCTCCCTCAGCTGCTCCTGGGGCTCCAGACCCTTTCCCAGCCCTGTTTTGGGTATCAAACTCTCTGTGTCTCACACTGATGAAATGGTTAAAAGTCAGCTGTAAAATAATGAATATCAGCTGTATGTCAGCTGAAAAATAATGAATAATGAGACCCTGTAGCAGTCTGCAGTGAACACAAGACTTTCAGGAAGAATCAGCCTTCACTGCCAAACACTGATTTAGCCACGGCCCATAAAAACAAAGTTCTCAGGCTTCTTTGAATTTATGGCCAAGTCCTGACCCTTTGGCCCACCTGTATTAAGTCTTCTGGCACTTCCCAGAAGGCTCCAACTTTATCTTTGGGTTTATGCAACCCAGCAGATTGTCGTGGGAATGGAATAAATGGATTTGCTCATGTGCAGCCCAGGTGAGATGGACAGTACAGAAATCAATGGCACGTCTGGAGCTATGGTACCACGTGTTGGGAGACCGGGACACACACACTAGAGGGAAAAACTCACCTTCAAACTTTGTCCTGACTGAACTGCCATTGACAGAAAAGGTAAATGTCGGGGCAGAAGCCAGGTAAGAGCTGTTTGCATCCTGGCCAGCACAGGAGGCCACTGATTAAGGACAGGTCCATCCCAAAGTGGACAGAGGAGGATAACAGATGTCAGCTGCAGGGACATTTGTGTCTCACCACTCTCCCCTCTACCTGTGCAAGACTACACACAGTGAGCACCCCCAAAATATTACTCCTGCTAAACAGAACACCCTTCAGGTTATTATTTCAAATGAAAGCAAACTTCAGAAAATTCCCTCAAGAAAGCAGTCTCATGCTGTTGGCCACCAAGTAGGTTATGTAAAAAGCAAACCGCCCTTCCTGGCTTAGCTAGAAGTTTGTGTATATCAATATGTAGGTGTGTGTAGGCAAGGGGATGCAAGGAATACCAGTGCTTTTATTTTAAAACATTATTGTACAATTCACACTTGTATTCACAAAGCATTCTGTTGGAGTTGGTGGATAGATATTGACTACATTTCTCTGCCTATATTTTCTAGACCTGGTAGATTTCTTCCTACTTCCAACACCACCCTCCTAATTAAAAAAAAAAAAACAAAAAACAAAAAACCAGGCTTTTAAGAGCACGAAATGTTTTTGAGAACAGATTTGAACAGTGACTAAATAATACTGGTTTATGAAAATGGGCATTTTTAATTTATTAACCCACTAGTCATCATACAAGGTGTCTGGCACATCCAAAATAGATAACCCTGTGTTCTTTTAAACTCTCACTGAGTTAATTCACAGCTAAATCTTGAATTTTCTTTTATTATATAATCCTTATCTTCTTCTTCCATTTCTGGAAGATCTTTAGGTTGTGCAGAACAAAGTGGAAATATCTCTTTGGGGTATTCAGTGAATATCCTCCTATAAGCACAGCCTAACACCTTCAGCACCCATGTGAGGCTGTTGAGCATGGAAAAAATACGATTTCTCAGCTGCCCATTACAATGCCACTGTTTTTCTGAGACAATTAATTCACTCAGAACCTTCCTGTCCATGCAGATAATATAGATTTAATTGTTCCATTTACCTAGTGAAATGAAATAAAAATATCTTTTAGTCTTGTCTTTCTCTCCCAACCAGCCCAAACAGCACTTTCCTTTTGGCAAATTTTGCTGCTGCCTATCCCCCTGTTAATGAATGCATTGTACACCAACCACGGTGCTGGCCCTGAAGTGTCACAAGATTTCCCTTTCTGCTTGCTGAGAAATGATCACTTGTGCCTTGTCACCAGCTCTTAATCCATCAAAGGCCTTAACACTCACCCCATGGTTACCTGTTTGCAAAACAGCTGTGGGTGCAGCATGTTAGGAAAAGCCTTTGAAAATCTAGATCAATTACCTTATATTCTCCTTCAGCACTCTATTCCATTTTTAAAAGTGGAGAAAAAAGAACTAGGATTTCAGATTTGAGATACACTGCTGATTTATTAATCTCTTATGTCTCATTTAATTGCTTTGTAATGCATTTTATATGATTTCTTAGTGTATTCCCCTCTATATTGATCAGTGTTTCTCTGGTTAAAAATTCTTTGGATCAAACCAGGCAGTAGTGGAACACAATCGAACACAATCTTGGGTGCTCTCTGGTCCTTTTGTAAAATACCTTTAATACCTTTTCTTTAATAATGCATTACTTTTTTTTTTTTTTTTTTGTTGACACTTTGACCTTTAGATTTCAGTTTTGCAAAACTTTAAAGAAAATTCTACAGTACTTTGCAGAATAAAAGTCATAATTTGATCAGAACTCCTGGATAAATGATCTCATGTACTCAGGATGATGGTACCCATAAGTTTTACTATAACTACCTGAACTCCCATAAAACATGAATTTAACATCATTTATTTTTTAAATAGGCTCCATTTCACATCTTTTAGCTCTCCCTCAGATTCAATATAGGTTTTTTTTTTTGATTACAGCTATGCTTAAATTCATCTTCTTGCTTCTACATTTTGTTTCCTTTCATATCACTGCTGAAAAATCCATCTTTCCCCCATTTTAGTATTAGCTTTGATAACATCATTGAGCTGCCTTTTGCTAGTGATAAATATCTTTAAAGTTTGCCCTACTCACACTGATAAAACTCTCACAGGCTTATTGCTGAATTGCCAGTAGTGCTGATTTTCAACTTTAGTGCATTCTGATAAAGACAAAATAAAACAAATTGTGTCAAAACAGAAGCCGGAGTGACCTACTTAAAACCAGTGAGTTACAAAGATACTGGGATATTTTTAAAACATGCTGAAAGCTGAAACTCCAGTTTCTGGTGTGAATCAGACAATTTCAAATTTCCAGTGTCCTTCACAAGAGTAACCCAAGTATTTTGGTACTTGCTGTTCCAGGATGGATTCCAGACAGCCCAGTGCAAACTGGAGCAAAAAAAAATAAAAAAAAAAAGGGAAGTTTTCACAGTCTTTCCCAGGCAGTTCTGGTCTTACTTGTTCTACTCTTATCCCTTTCATTTCCCATTCCCTTCTTTTCATCACAACCCTGCAATGTCTACTCCAGTTTTCCCAGCTTAAATCCAACCCTCTTGACCTTTAAAGAATGCCACAGCTTTTTCTCCTTCCTGAACCTCAAAAATCTCGGAAAGTAGGATCTGGCCTCATTGCCTGTTCCTTGATTTCTTTCTTGGGACATTTCTTTTTGTTTGTTTAGAAGCACAGGCTTCTTGCCTTCAGTTTTTACAGTTTTTGAAGTAACTGCTGAGTACACTTCAGCCTCCTCCTCGGTGAAGGCAATGGGAAAGTCTCAGCTGGCCTTGGTCTCTCTGGGTACTGAGCAGGATGAGGGACCTCAATATTCAAACCAATTCTGCTCTGTTTCCTCTTACTTCCTTCCCTTTCCTTTTGCCTTTGTCCTTGCTTTTAACTTTTTCTTTCTTCTCTTTTCCTTTCCACCCTTCTCTCCTTTCTTCCCCCCGCCATGGACAACTTGTAACAGGATGATTTCACAGCTTTCCACAAATCTGAATACCAATATAACACTTAACAGAGGCACCCTAAAAAAACTCAACCAAACAAACAAAACAAAACAAAACAAAAAAACCCAAAAACAAAACAAAAACAAAACAAAACAAAACAAAAAAACCCAACCAAACAAAATAAAAAAACCAAACAAAAACCAAAACAAAACAAAACAAAAAAAACCAAAAAAACCAAAAAAACCCCACAAAGAAACAACCAGAAACCACCAACCAACAAAACCAAACAATCAGCAAAAAAAAATTGAACCTTGAAGCTCTGGTTTACTCCTGCATGAGTAACATCCACCAAAATCAATGAGTTTGGTGTTTGTTCCCAGCGAGCCCCATCAACTCTGTGGTTTTATAGGTTTCATCTTGGATTTATAAGAAAATCAGCAAGCAAGAGCTAAGTTTTGTGACGGTTTTTAAAGGAAAATGAAAGTACTCTATTTAAAAAGGACTTTAACCAGTCTGTCACTCCCTAAAACTGCTGCCAGAGAAATGAATCCAGCCTTTATCAAATACTTGGCTTTAAAGGCAGTTTGTTAGACAAGCACAGGTAACAATGCACTGAAACACTAAAAACCCCACCCCATATATTCCAGTGGCTATAAATTAAAACAACAAACAAAATTTGGAGGTGAGACTGGTTATTGAAACAATGATTGCATTTTCCCTTTCTCAGAAACTATCAACATCATTTTCATGAGAAATTAATTTTCTCCCCCCTAAAAAAAACAAAACAAAACAAAACCATTAGCGAGGTGCTTGTCTTTACATAACACTGTACCCATATTTCTCCACTGTGGATCCAACCCAATACTCACAGACCACGGTGAAATCTCTGGAAAAAAAGGCTTAAGAGAGGTTTTCCAAGTTGACAATTAAAAACAAATAATAATTATACGAAAAAGGCAATCTGCTTATTTCTTTTCCATCATCATTTAACTGAATTTTTCCCATCTTCCAAAAGCATTTAATATAAAATTAAATTAAGGTCAGTTAAAAACAAAACAAAAAAACAAAACAAAACAAACAAAAACAAAAAAAAAAAAAAACCAAAACAAAAAAAAGGAAGGAATAAAGATGAAAACAGTGAGATATTCATAGAGATTTTGATGTGCATGTGTGTGGGTGGAACCTGAATCCAAATCAATCCAAATCAATCACTGCCACCATTCCTGAGCCTTCGATAAAATCTGGGCAGGAACTCGAGGTGAGGAACTGAAAGAATATTGAAATAAATGCATGGATTGACAGATACCCAGATCATGGAGTCACTGAGGTTGGAAAATACCTCTCAGACCATCGAGTCCAACCATTTCCCCAGCACCACTGTGTTCACCGGCCCCAGGTGCCACATCCACAGGGTTTTTGAGCACTTCCAAGGATGGTGATTCCAGAATGGCAGAAGGGGACTAAATTCCATTTTAATCTTTATTCTAAGGTGATGAAATGAGTCAGTTAATTCTACTTCTTTTAACCACACAGAAATCATAATCAATGCCTTTGTAAATGGTCTGAAAAGCTGCAAATAGAAATTGTGCTCTAATATTAATGATCCACATTCACAACTGGCAGAAATTGTTTAAGCTTCATCAGCTTCATTGAATTTGGGCCCACTCTGTCCCCTGAACTACTGCTACACAATTTGTACATGATATAAAGTTTTTAATATTGCAAACATAATATTTTTTAAATACCCCCAAGTTTATTTACACTTTATAGAACACAAAAATTAGTAAAAACTTTGACTTGGAGGAACAGGGACTTCTTCTTAACTACTGAATCCCAACATTAATACATTGATGTTGTCAAGATGCACTCAGTCTAGAGTTTATAGCACTTATAGTTCAAATTATATCAAAAAGTGAACTAAATATGGAATGTAAGTATTTTCTATGCATATTATTCATCTATATAATGACACTTTATACCTGCCCATTGAAATGTTTTTAATAAGAAAATTTATAGAATGTTGGGTCACAAATTTTAGCTAAATATAAAGCTCGAACATACATTTTTTTTTGTTTAATAAAGAAATCGTAATGGTAGAAGGAATTCTTCATAGCCCCTCCTCAACCAAAAGACACGTTTAATAGAAGAGTGCAACAAAACATTTTACCATGTCAAACTGGTAAGATTATTTTCCTTCTGTGAATTCATAAAACCAGCTCATAAACTTTTAAAAAGGAGCTAAATTTACAGTACTTATTCCACTGATATCTTGTTGAGTGGTAAAAATAGGTTGACATTAAGTTGGGGGCTACAATGCCATGAGTAATATTTAATCATCCCCAAATCAGTTTTTTAGATAATTTTGTTGATTCCTGTTCTCAAAGTGAACACAGAGACTGCAGAGCTAGAACAGTTTTTGCTTTTCCATCTCACAGGGCAATTCCTGAACTTTTGGTCCAAAAGTCGCACTTGATGTGTCCTGAACTGGTGCAATTTTCATTTGTTCCTTCTAAAATAATCTTGATGGTTTTAACCTCAGATGAAGAAGTGCAATGAGGCAGGGGAGGATCAGCTCAGCCACTTCCAGACACCCACAATTCATGCACCTCTATCCTCCTGGGGCACCTGATCACTGAGTGGAGACCCAGTCTGTGAAGTCAATTAAATTTGGAGCATGATTCACCCAAACCCACCCAAAGCCACTGCTTTCAGATGGGAGCACTTGGCAGCAATGCCTGCACTGAATTCCTGAGAGCACTGATATAGAGGGCTTTAAAATCACCAGCACAGACCTAATCACCTACACTGAGATGAATCCACTCCCTGTTCTGGCAAGGCAAAAACAGATTGGAAAAAAAAAAAGAATAAAAGAATATTTTTTCTCACTCTATCAATCTTGCAGACTTTTCTACTTTTATATAATCTATGTATTTTTATACAATCTAGCAGACTTTTATAGTTTTTCAATCAGGTGGTGCATTTTCAGTTGCTTATATGTATTTTTCAATGAAAAGTTGTTTTGTTTAGCAACACTTCAGTCATCAGCAAGTACATTCAGACCAAAGAGTAATGTTTGCAGTGATTTTCTGGAGATGTATAATACATAATCAATCAACTCAGAAGAAGAGGCTGTGTATTATTTATTCAAATCATAGAAACTTTGATGTAGTGGCCTAGTCTTGATGTGTTACTGAGTTTCTTCTCTTATATGGCTCCTGTCAGTATGACTTCTGCAACAGCACTGAGTAGAGAATAAAAAACACTCTCACAGCCATGAATTTATTTGTTTGTGCCTTGTTTTCAAAAACAGATTTCCCTCGGAGTTACGGATCTCAGAGAATCCACTGGAAGTTTTAAATGGCTAAATAAGAGTACTTCAATAATTCTTTCAGCATTTCACCAAACTCACCAGTTTCAGAGAGCAGTTTGGTAGCTTCCAGCACTTTCTCAGTGTAAACCCCAGTCTCATAGTTCTCCATCTCCGCGTTGATGATGTGGATGACTCTGGCTGCGCGGCCCCGGATGGCGCCCGCGGTTCTGTCCAGCGTGTCCACATCCCCCTCTTGCAGGGCAATCACACACTTGTTCACATCTTCCAGGATGTGGTTTTCTGGAATTCAGGTTAAAAATACAGCTCCTTCAATTTCACTCTTCCTCACAGCAAAGCTTACTCATTTGGGCAAATGTCAGTATATTAAAAAATTGGTATCTACCTTTATCCAGGCTGCAAAACAAAAGCCCTGCTGTGATATTGGCACATAACAGTAAAAATCTGTGTGATATTTATCTTTAGTAGGGACTGGGCTACATTGTCTTACCTCTGCTGTAATTCCTTGAAAACCAGTCACATTAATTTCAAACATCACACTGAATTTTATCAAAATGAAACTGCAATTAAAATGAATGCAAAAGAGAAAACAGTCAAATATTTTGTAGTTTCTCTAATAAACAGTTGAGCAATTTTCTGAAGGTGAATTTATACTCTCCCATAAATGTTTATTACATTTGGCTCATTTTTACTTAAGTAAGTCAGAAAAAAAAAAAAAAAAAAACAAACATATTGAAAAGACAATGGCCTTTGTAGATAGTACAAAACCTGGGCATGAGCAGTTCATTTCCCTCACTCCATCTATGCAGAGAATAAGCTGGGAATTTCTAATAACATACCCTTACAATTATGTGTGACTTTGCATAATCTGAAGCAAGAGATGACAACAGTGACTCTACTCAGAGGAGGTGATATCAAGCACCTAATTGGATTCTTGGGAAATGCATTGTTATTCTTCTGGCTCTGGATCAGGCCATCTACTCTCATGGGCTGCAGTATCAGAATTTGTGTAGTATTCTCACACACAAATTATGTGAAAGCGTGAAGAAGACACTGACTAGATCAGGCATTATTCTCTGCAGTCAGAGGAGTCAAAAATAATTTTAGTAAGATGACGACTGAATTTCATATTTGACCAAACTCAGTCTGAGAAACTCAGTGACTCTAAACAGCAACTTGATTTTCTGCTAGAGACACCTCTGAACTGAGAAGGAAATGCTGTTCTTTGTAGTAGCAGTAAAACAAAATTAATCAGTTCACCAACTGTTTTTTGTTAATTATCCTTTGCCACTAAAATGAATGATTCACTAATTTTCACAGTTAAAAATTCTGAGGTTGGATCATTTGAGAATTTCAGAAATGTTTTACATGATGTCGAATTTTACACCGCAATAACTTTGGACAGAAACTGAAAGTCCCCTGAGCTGTGAATCTGAGTAACTTGCAAGGCAAAATTCTTTGTTTAAAACACTCCCTACTCAGAATGAAAAAGAAGTGCTTTGTTAAAATTTTTCTTTGCTGTTTCCATTTCATCATCACCAATTTGTTTTTACCGTGGCACAAACAAATTTTTCCTAACAAGAAGCTATATATGAATTTGGACAGTGCATTTGGAATATGAAATAACTTCTTGAAATTATGGTCAGCTTTCTTCTGGTAGCCACCATATTATTAAAACATACCAACAAATGTGACAGTCAATATGAAGAGGAGGAGGTGTCATTGTAGGAGGTACATTTAACCAGATAGTGGCATTTTGAATGCTTCACTGGTTTGACTGGTTTATCCAAAAATAAAAATATTCTGTGTAAGCTGAGGCTTCCAAGCTTTACAGCAAGAGCAACAGGCTTTCTCTTTCCTCATGTTTAACAGAGATGTCCGTGCAAAGAATTAGGAAAAAGGAATCTAAGCTTTACAAAAATAATACTTCTCAGCTGCCTTGGAAAGTTTGGATCTAAGTCAAAACTCTGTTTGAAGGAATTAAGATTTGAGAAAAAGAAATGAAAAAGCCCATCATCCATTTAAATTACTTCTGGTTTATGGACACAAGTACCTGGAGTAAGCAAAGTCCCCAAACAAAGAAGAAAATGGCCATTGAGGCAGATTTCCAATTCTGGCGCATGGACTGGGTCTGCAGTTTACAGCCTGGTGATCCCTTTCTCTTAAAACTAGTTCTGCCACAAAGTGTTTGTCAGCTTCAAATCTCAAATAAAAATCAATGTGCTCCCATATTCTGAAGTACCCTACTATTCAGAGAGCTTATTTTCATTTTCTTGCAATGGCTTGCAGAAAAAACTTGCAGGGCTGTTGAACAGAGGAGTGTAATTAACTAAACCAAACCACTTCCCTGTTAATAAGGGTAACAGGATACAACCAAACAAAGACAAAGAGGGCAAAAAAGAAAATAAAGGATTTTTAAAAGGATAAATATTTTTTCTTTCAATATTTTTTTCTCATAAACTTTTTTTTTTTTAATTTAGGAAATATCAAGGAACATAACGTAGAACGAAACCTAACATTTTGGCCAGACTGTCTCATGAAGTTTGGCTCTTCTGAGATATTCGAGTAAGCAAAGACCTCTTGGCACACTCTATGCCCTTACTCACAACAATTAAATTCACCCTTCTAAGCAAAATAGGAAAATTAGTTTTCTGCACCAGAAATTAACCCACCATGCACAACTTTGCAACTACAGCATTCACTGGGTATGATCAAATTATAACAATATACTCTGCCACAAGCTGGAGCACTTTACCAGGAGGATGGAGAAAAGACTGTGACCCAGAGTCAGTGTCCTTCTCTTCTCCATCCCTTCTTTACCTCCTCTTGCCCACAACTGCACAAGGATTCCAACAATTTCTACAAATACTCTCAGCCTGTTAACAGGTCTGGAACACATTTTTAGAAGGTGGGCAAAATCCTACTTTGTGCCTGAGTTGGAACAAAGCTTCTCTAGGAATAGAAGCACAAATAGGTGCTATTTTCTGGGAGGTGAAGAGCCAACCATTGCTACCAGGGATTAATTAACACGGCGTGGTTGGTCCTACTGAGTACAGAAGATCAGCATTCCGATACAGACAGACTGGATTCATGATGCTTTAGTAATTATAGCTGTTATCTGCTCTGACCCAATACTTTAATTTAAGAGCATATTTTTGGAAAAGTCTCTTGACCCCAGTACCTGAAACAGAGAGGAAATCATCCACTGAAGTGATGTCGTCGACAGCCTCAGTGAGAACTCGCACCTGTTTCTCCCACTGGTCCTTAAACACGTCCATGTTGTCCTGGGCTACTTTGCTCTGGGGTCTGGCAGCCAATGTGAGTGCAGCATTAATTACCTGTTAGTCAAAGGCATTTGTTAGAGAAGGAGTGGTATTTTTTTATTTTAATTTTTTTTGCAAGGCAAAGAGCAAATAGATTATGGACTATGCTAAAAATACAGGATACAACCCATTTGATATGAAGGGTCTCAAGATATGGATGTATTTTTCATAGTTCATGGGAATCAGGCAATGACAAAGACAAGGCTGTGTTGTTCTTCTAATGCTTTTAAGTGCTAAAAGACTTCTCAAGTACTTTTTGGCAGGAATCCTCACTCACCTGTGGGCACAGACTATCAATCTGTGTGGCTGCCATACGGACTAACTTCACACCTTCCTCATTATTGGAGATCGAACAGGCCAGATTAGCAACCTGCAACGAAATCATGAAATCATCAGGATGAGAATCAAGTTTTAGGTAAGTGAGGCGTTTCTGTCTCTGCTCTTATTAAGCTTTGCCTGAAATGAAAGAGTTTTTTACAAGAGTTTTTTACAAGAGGAATAATACATCTTCTGTGGTGGTAAACAGAAACCCATGTAGATTATTTCCTTACTAGCAAACTGAACTACCCATCTTCTTTAGATTTTTCTCAGAATCTTCCTTCACTGTCAAGTGGCCTAGTGGCCACTGTCTTCTTCTACAGCTTGAAAATTATCTGCTAAGAAGTCATATAGGGAATGCAGAACATCCAGACATTTATCTGTACATTTCCTCTTCTCAGTTTCTTTTTCCTCTTATGAACTATATTCATTATTAATACAGGCTCATCCATAGACTCTGAGCTTGGCCAAAGGAAGGGTTTTTGATGTCCTAACACATAGAATCATACTTTTCAACCCATAATCAAAATTGATACTGGGAAGTTATATATCTCTCAAATATCTTCATTGTTTCTGATTGGTTTGTGCATATTACAATAATTTTAATTTTCAGGTGGACTTCTTTATTTCTATGTGTTTGTCAGCCCCGGAGTAAGATATCCATTAGCAACAGTAAAGTAACTTAGAGATGTGAAATAACTCTGTTGAAACCTTGTTCTGTAATACACACCTGAAGATCTCATTCAAAGATCTTTAAATCCACATTTACTTGCCTTGGCACAGATTTGGGAAGTCTGAGCCTCTAAGACTGAAGGCTATTTGGATAAGATTAAGACTTGGAGAGATATCTGAATGAGATCTAGAAATCAGACCACATCTCCAGACACAGCAGAGCTGCATCTCTGTGGCTTGAATTCACGCGGAGGAACATGTTCTCCCAGATAAGATAGCTTTTCCAAAAAACCCATTCCCAAAAGCTTTGTGCCAGCTCCATGAATTTTCCAAACAGCAATTCATATCCCAGTTGTTTAATCATTCAAAATTATGGCTCTTTATTCTAATCTTCATTAAAACAAACTTATAAAATTTTAAATATGCTTCCTTGATATTATTCACTGTGCCTGAAGGCATAGCTATCAGTTGGAAATGATTCATGAATTAGTTCAAATGCCCCCATCTTCCCAATTTTCCTCCAGTCTACCCTTGTGGTATTAATCTGTTCTCATCTGCAGTGCACATCCCTGCCTTAGCCCTGATCCATCTGTTCTGCATAGAACCTATTTCACTTCCAGTTCTGTGCAGCGTGGATTGCATAAATCAGAGTGCCAAAGCCCAGGCAAGAAAAGAACCCAAGGCTTCAAAGAGTCTTGCAGGCATTTCCTAGTCAAGATTTTATCATGATGTCGTGATTTTTGTTTTCATTTCATGATGAGACAAATGAGTTGGTCTGTTTGTTAACAGCCTTACAGCCCTCATGTCAAAAACATTCTCCTGAGATGACATCTTCCAATTAATTTACCATTTTCTGTAGTCACTTCTTTGCACACATCAAACAAAACCCTTTCATATTCACCAGAAACAACAGCTAAGCAGGATAATATTTAGAATTCATTAACATGAGTGGAAATTACAGACTTTAAAAACTAGTAAATGATATGAAGTTTAGCAAGAGCCGCCTTCCTGTATTGGAACTAAGTGGCTTTTCAGACTGCCCTTACATTTTGTGATTAACACGATGAGAATTTGTCCCATGGCTTCAGATGTAACATTTACTTTTTTGCAGACAGAAATATGTGACTGAAGGGGGCTGGGTGTCATGAAATGGCCATCAAACTATAAAGCAGGTCTTTGAGTTCCTCTGGAAGGGGGCAATGCAGATATAATCAGCAAAAATAAAACTTAGTTATTCTCTGTGTCTGTTAATTAGTCTTTAAATACAATCTGATAAGATAATATTTGGATGTTGCAAAGTGCCCTGTTTTTCTGAGAAGGATACAGACACAGTCAGAGAAATATTTTTTTTCCTTTTTTATAAAATAGAGTTCACCACATTGTTTTGGGTGTTGCTATCAACACAAGAGTACAAATGTAATTATTGCTCCATTAAATATATGTCAAAGAGCATTACAGTTTTCTGTTTAAAAGAAATAATGCTACACAAACCCTAAGTTTAATAGTTTCTGTGGTATATTTCAAGACTTGCATAAATACAGCCCTGCATCATCAGCAGTCAGGCAGCAATACTATTCCACAATGCAGCAGGGAGTGTGCCAGCCTGCACCACAGCAAGATCTGATTATGTCAAATAAACATACAGATAAGCAAATTCCACAATGGCAGATGCAAACTGGATAAAATTGAATTCAGCACTACAAACCTATGACTTTACCCAAAACTTAATTTTTAAAAGACAGCAAAAAATAGCCTTTACTTGCTCAAGCCTGAGTTTCAGTGCATAAGCATGGACCTGTGAAACATCACAAGCTTTAGGTGCACTCAATCACCAAATACCTCACTTCTTAATTACTTTGACTGACTTTGTTATCAAATACACAGTCAAGTCACCATCAATTAATATTCTTGCCACAGCAAGGTCCACATGCATGCTCTTACTTGATAGAAACCACAAGGTAATTCCTCCTGCTTAAGCTTATTATAAATCCAGCAACTTCAGATATTTTTCCTACCCAAAACTATGAACAAAAAAATTAATATACAACTGCACCCCACTTAGTTATCTGGATGAGGTGCCAAACTGATCCCTTTGGACAATGGATTAAAAAAGGGAAGGCCCTTCCAAGAGCTGTTCCTGCTTGACTCGTCTTCTAGATGTGTCTGGCGTATTACAGCTGCCCCTGGTGACTGTTGAAAAAGGTATTAGTGAAATAAAAGGTTTTACTGGTGCATTATAACTTGTTTGGCACGGGTGTATTTAATAGAACATGTTTTGTGAGGAACACAGACACTTTTGAGGGTGGGAATTTCCTTGATGTGCCACTCCTGGGCTGGATGGAGCAGGGAGCTTGGAAAGGAAAATAAAAAGGCTGTGTATTAGTGCAGCTGAAAATTTACCAGAACTTTGATTTGAAGCCTTTACCTTTGCACTTCAAATGCTCTGTCTCCACCAAAGCATTGAAGGGGAAGCTTCCTGAGAGGCTATGGAAGCAACCAGGTAGTTAATTTATTTTTCTTTTTTTTGTTTTACTGTTTACTAAGTACCTCGAGAACACTGAACTCAATGAGTGCCTAAACAGAATTTAAGATTATATTGAGATCAATGTGAACTGTCTGAAGAGTATTTATATCAAGGAACACATTTTAAATACCAAAATCAATGAACTGTGAATCATTCTCAAAAATACGTGGAGAAATTAATAACAGTGAAACTGCTGTGTAGATGAACATTATAGTCCAGAATTTCAGGTCTGCTAAGCTGCTCCTTTACCATCAAAACAATTGCTGAACACCTTAAACCTGTCCTGCAAGAGCACGGAGAGGTAATGAGCAAGAAGATAAACACCCAGCTCCAGTGATGCTGTATTTTTCTGTAATCACCAAATCCACTGAAGCAATCCTAGAACTGGGGATGTGAAAAAGCAGGAACCAACTCCTCCATATGAATTTCTATCAGTGGCACTGACAGCCCAAGATGCATTTCTGCCCCTTGCCAGTATATGTCTTTAATCATGCAAGGAGTTCCATTAGTTTCAGTTATTTAAAATACATACAGGACCATTTCCTATAAAATTTATTTGTCTGTATTTTTTTTTTTTTTTTACTTCAGCCTCAGCTTCTGGCTGGATAGCAGATTGGGGTGGAGAATGACTTTATTTCTAATGCAAATTTTTATTACTCTTTGTGGTGGCCTTAGGACACGAAAATTTTATTTTTGACACAAAACTGCATTCCAAACTACAAAAGCAATCAAGGATCTTTCATATCAATTTACTTCATTTTTACATTGATTAAAATCAGGTGTAGCTACCTTTTATTGTGGTTTTAAATGAGACTATTTCCATTTATTACTTGAGCCCTTTGTATTATTAAAGGTAACTATGACTATCAAGATGTATTGTGCTCTTCTGCCTACCAAAATCCACTGTCTTCTGGTTCAAAATGAAATTCAAAGATTTAACATGGCCATTTGGAATTCAGCCTAAGTGAAAAGGTCCAAAAGAAAAATCTATTGCTTAGAGCAAAAATGTAAAAAAAGGGAGCAGTATAAGCTGCAGCAAAAGAGCAACAGCAACACAAAAGCTGCAGAATATCCTATTTTTTAACATTTTCCTTTTATTCTTTTTTTCTCACCATAAATTGCTTAGAAGAAATGACACTGAAAAGGCTCTGCTCAGCTTCCCCAATCATTTACTCATTCAAAGGTAGAAAATGTAATCTATTTCTATCTTACGTTCTTAGTTCTCCATATATTTTGTAAATATGTAATTTCTTCTTAAATAGTTTTATTCACATTTTTCTATTTATGTAATTTATGTTTTCACTGTAATTAACTGGCGAAAGTAATAGGAAGAAAAAAAATTGCAAGAAATTATTCTTTATTTAGGAAAATGCAGAGTACTTCACACAAACCCAAGACACTGGTAAATTCATATGTCTACAGCACACATTTGAGAAGCTGAAACTTTTGAGTGCTTCAGCTCGAGTTGAAGGTGGTTTAAGTCAGAGACTTCTGCAGCACTCACAGGGGACTAAAGCCAAGCAAATAATCAATTACCATGTTCAGCTGATGAGATGTAACTTGCTGAGCTGTGGTAGCTCAACTATTTGTAATTATTTATCCATTCACTTAGTAATTTCTCCAGATAATGCTTCAATCTCTGAATCCTTAAAAATTCTGACATATATTAATGTTGGTACTGCTGTAGGCAGCCCAGTGATATTCATGGAGCCACAAATAAGAGATTTTTTTCTAAAGGAGAGCAGAGTTGAAGCCAAGTTACCCAAGATCTTCAACTTATTTATCCTCGCTGCACTCACTCAAGCATTCTATTATGAGCAAAACTCTATTTATCACTGGACAGGATGTTTTTGCACATACACAAACTAGTGCCAAAAAAATCAAAATGTCACTGAGAGTACACATTGCAGCAGATTCCTGTTCCTCATCATGCTCTGCAGTGCCAGCTCGTACTGCCATGAAAATATGAGACTGTGGCTTCTCCCTCCCAGCCTATTCCATATGGCATGGGGGGAACCTCATACTGGATAATATGGCCAATTTTCCCTCATTTATATCAACCAGTCACTTCTCTAACTAAGAGATGGACTTTTAAGTTCAGCTGGACATATATTGCACATCTATTAAATAATCTACCTGCATGCAAAGCAGCAAAAAAAGGCATTTCTTTTATAAATTAATAATGACATGATTTACCGAGTTTGATGTTTGCCTTGAAAGTTTCTAGCGCCAAACCTTGAACATATTTAACATGAACTGGTATATGTATCTAAGGAGATTGGTACCAGCAGGATGTTAGAAAGCTACAGAGCACATCAAGCAAACAGTTGAATGTTTTATTTCATGTCTTATATGCTGCCCACTGAACCTATGAAAGCCTCTTTTCACTCTCAAAAGGTCAACAGCATTTTCTCTCGTACTTACTACAGGAATGAGGCTTTTCCACTCCCTCCAACTCCCTTCACCCTTGCTCTGTATCAGATTTAGTTGGAAGAGCTTTAAAAGATTTCTGCTTTTGGTAATGTTCCAAGTACCTCAGACTTCAGTAAATTCAGCAGGTCTTCGTCTGAGATTTTTGAAGGAAACCTAAGAGAATTGGAAGCCTCATGTGTACAGAAAGCTCAACTCTAAATGAAAAGATCCCAATTTTAGACTATTTCAATGAAGTGTTGTTAAATCATTCTGAAACTCCTTCATTTTCCAGGACCATTCTGGTGCATGCCACAATTATGGCCTATAGGATGGAATAAAAGGGAGATCAAAAATGAAGTACCTTGAAAAGTCCTTCTACTTAACTATTTTCATAACTGAAAAGAAGCCAACTTTGGCTCATGTTCAATTATAGGGCTGCCAGTGAAGAACAGAAGAAAAAGGTATCATACTATGTTTGATCTTTTAATATCAGACAATAATAATTATTTCAGATATAAATAAAAAAAATCATAGAAGTAAATACCTTCTCTTCTTTTCTTTCCTTTCTCTTCATATATGGAATTTGATAACAAAACTCTGTCTTCCTGAAACAGGGCAAGTTTCTACACCACATTGCTGAGCCTCAACTGTGATAAATGTGCCTGATTGCAAACTCCTTACTGTGTCTAAAGACCTCCTAGATGAAGAGTGGGACAATCTCTGATTTTAAACCATCTTTCCAGGTCATTGTGATTTCTCAGCAGGATCATCCCAAGAATTCTCTATAGAAAACAGGAGAAAGCAAATTGATTAAGGAAAAAAAGCAGTTGATTGTCTCAGGGCATTTCTCCAATTTAAACCTGAGAAAAATAATTCTGGAAATTATTTCCATTTCAGTTTTACTTTATTTTCATTTGTAAAATTATTCAAGCAATGCTGCTGGACACTTGCAGTGGACACTGCCCAGAACAATCAACTGCATTCCCAGCTGGAACCAATGGGCCTGACAGCAACTGCCCCAGCTCCTACCTGAAGATCCAATCTCTCCATTAAAAATCCAGGCACACATCTGTCAGGAATTCTCTGCTCCACTGAATCTCCAAATAGCTTGAAATTCAGGGACTTCATAAAAGTGGGTGTGGATGTTAATCCCCAGGGCTGAAAGCAGTGGAAATGCTTTGTGCTGTGACTGAAAACGCCCTTGGGAATTATGGATGATCCTCCCTTGTTTTTTTACAGGTGTGTTTGTGAGCCATTCATCTGGAATAGCACCGAATGATAGAAGCAGTGGGGAGCCCAGAGATGAGGGCAGCAGGAAAGGAGTTCCCTCCTGAGGTTCACTCCTCCAGGAGTTGGGAAGCAGAGAAGGGCACTCAGCTTCTCCCTTCAGTGATTTGCTCACTACCTTGACGTAATTTCTGAATTTTCTCTCTATTCATGTGCACCCACTGCTGAAGAAATAAACAGCAAACAGCTGGAGTAAGCCAAGAAGAAGAGCAGGACTTAGTTAAGACTAGATTTGTACTTTAATTTTAACTGGCCTTGAGAAATATAGTGTTGCACTGATAGAATGCAGCCAATCTTTCTCCTGCTAGAAAGCAGCCTGTAAAGATGCAGGGGATCTGTTCCCTGTTGTTCATCTATTCAGGAGGATCATGGAGTAGATATCCTGTTCTAAACCACGCCACTCACATGATTGTTGAGTCTAGATAGTCTAGCTAAAAGTGATTAATTTCATTCACTGACTTTCTGAGTTACAGGTAAAATTGCATTTTACCTTTTTTTCCTTTCACAGAAAACAAAGGTAGAATTCCCAACTACAAGAATTCCTTCTGTAGAGGTCAGAGACCAGAGACCCATCTCAGCTTTCTCACCTCTGTTAACAGGATTGGGTTACTTTTCTATTTAATTTGATAATAGGTAAAGGATTTCAGACACTATTCCTCCATTACTGGTCTATTCACAGTGAAACACCAGTGAACAAAGAATGCAGAGGAACAAAACAAAAATGACAGCACTTTCTCTGAAATGTCAAAGACACATTGTCACACAACAGAACCTTTCCCCAACAGTAACTGTTAAGTTCCAAAGTGTGCAAAATGGCCAAAACAATTTCTTAGTCTGGTACATCAACAAAACTCAGGAACTTTCATGCATTAATCCTTTCTGGTCATTTTGCAACCAAGGCCACTGCTACTAAAACTCATCATGAATTATGAGCAATGGATCCTGAAATATCCAAGGAGCAAGAGGGCAGCTGGTGTCCTATGGAAAGAAGATTTACAACACTGCAATGTGTGTGAGTCGACCCCATAAAGCAATTTTGACAACATACCCCTGGCAGTGCTGTAATTAATAGATATTAATAGCAAGTAGTTACCAAAGCAATCCATCTATCTAATAGCAGTCCACTATTTTGGCAAACTGCTCAGTGACCCTGGGACATGGATGCATGCCTGACTAGGCTGTGATAATTAAATGTTAGTTATATTATCAGGGAGCTGTATTTTGACAGCTGTTGAAGAAAAAGAGGGGACTGTGTTGGAACTCAGAAAAGTTCAAGACATTAACAGAAGCTCTGAAGGCATTAACAGTGTGATATCAGACACCCCAGGGTATAAACAAAACACAAATTATAATCACTGATCCCTAAAGAAACATAACTTGCAGGTTGGATAGAATCAACTTCATTTACCTGACCAATGTGGATGGAGCTGAATTTGGCAGGACATGCAAAGAACAATGAGGGCTTGTAGAGGTACATCAGCCAGAAAAGGAAGGTCACAGAAAGTGCATCCCCTCTGATAAGCAAGACTGGCAACAGTTTGAACAGAATAAATGGAGGCACCCAACGACTTTTTTTTTGCCTCAGTGTTCAATAGCAACCTCTCTTCCCAAAGGGGGGACTGCAAGGCAGGGACTGGGGGAGCAAAGTCCCTCCTGCAGACAGAGAAATGAGGTTTGAGACCAGCTGAGGAACCCAAACATGCACAAGTCCATGGGATCCAACGAGATGCACCCCAGAGTGCTGAGGGAATTGGCTGATGCAGTTGCCAAGCCACTCTCCATCACATCCACCAAGTCATGGCAGTCAGGGCAAGTCCCAGGTGGCTGGAAAAAGGGCAACATTGCTCCCATCTTTAAAAAGGGCAGAAAGGAGGACCCGGGGAGCTGACCCTGCCAGCCTCACCTCTGTGCCTGGGAAAATCCTGGAGCAGATGCTCCTAGAAGCTCTGCTAAGGCACAGGGAGAACAGGGAGGTGATTCAGGACAGCCAGCACAGCTTTACCAGTGGCCAGCACAGCTTTGCCAGTGGCCAGCAGGCTGAGGGAGGTGCTTTTACCTCTCTGCCCTGCTCAGGTGAGACCACACCTGCAGAGCTCAGCACAGAGAAGATGAGGACCTGTTGGACTGAGTCCAGAGGAGAGCCACAGAAACAATCAAAGGGCTGATTTCCTTCCTAGGGGTGAGTGAAGACATTTCATTTGGAGTGGTATTTCAAAGGCTCACAAAATGCCATTCAGAGAAAGACTGATTTTACATGAACCCCATTTTTGTGCATGAATAGTTTATGAAATGTTTTTAAAATAATTCAGTAATGGCTTAATAGGAATGCAAAACTAAGTCATCTGCCCAGAACCAGAATGTGTAGACAAGGCAACAGAACTGGATGTTCCCTTTCCCATTCCTCCTGTCAGCTTTAACCCTGGCATGGAGAGAGCTCAAATTGGCTCAAAACATCATTTAGTTTAAATGTCTGCTTAGCAGCCCTGTTTTCTGCTAATAAATCGCTTTTTCTCTCAGAAAAGTGATATTTATGCTAATTATCCTTACAATAAGAGCGTCTGACACCAAAAAACAAACACTCAGAGTATTTTGCAGAAAAGCTGTATGGGGATATGAGGTATTTTCCAAGTTTTGTATTATAAAAAACTCATCAATCCATTATTCCTGACTTTTGTCATGTCACTGTCCATCTTTTTTGTATGACCAGAAAAAGAGATTTCTTAAATATAGTTGTTTACCAGCAGCTGCATTTATACCAGTAAGGTAAACACAGACCTGAGCATTTGCACACAATCATCCCCCTTTTTTCAACTACAAACTTAATCCTAGGCAGAGTTTTACCCTGAATTATCTCTTCTATATTACACATGGTCTCTCTCATATCTATCAAAAAGATGTTGGCCAAAAAGATGGCACTGAGAAACCTTGATGTGCTCTTGAAGATATGACAATGGGCTGAGAAAAACTGCTTTTTTATTAAGGTCTCTCCCCATCTGAAATGGGGAATACATTAAAAAAACCCCACAGTATTAATTATTCAATGTGCTGGGACACAGATCCTCAAATTATAATTTCTCCTAATTTAAGACTGCACTCTTAAGGGGTTTTGTATAGAATTTTGGTTTTGTTATAGTAAACATGGAAATTTTCACCTTAGTTGTGAACTCAGTCATGTTTATTTGACTAAAAACTGTCTGAGCCAGTCTTACATTTTTGTCCCAGCTGTCACATGTTTGCAGTTATGTGTATGAAAGCTGATTACCTTTGCAAAGGATCATTAGCTGAAAAACACCCAAAACCATTTCAACAAAACCCAGATTATTTATTGTGTATTACAGTGATGTTTTTGACCTTTTCTGTGTCTCCTCAAGAAAAAATTCATATGAATGCAGCTAACAAACAACTAGTTTTTAATAATGAGATTTTATATCAAGAGCTCTTCATGTGACTTTCAGCATTAAACAAAGAATGGAAACAAACATATATTTAAGAAATCAATACTGACATCAAAATTCTAAACAGAACTGCAGATACCTTTAATTCACTGTGTTTTGATTTATACTCCTCCTGGCATGCAAAGATTACAATAATAAGTCAATTGTCTCTGCTGTTGGTTTTAATGGCAACAAGTTTGGGATCTTTGGAACTTGCCATTTGAAAGTCAAAGGCCAGTAGGTCCATGATGAAGCTGCAGCGAGTCTCTCCAGCAGTCCACCTTAGTAATTTTTTAAGCTTTTGATTAATTTAATTCAAAGGAACAGAGAAGCCTCAGTGAAAATTAAATTCAACGAAAAACTAAAATTTAATGAAAATTAAATTTCAGTGAAAACAGGCAACTGTTCTGAGGACACAAACCTTATTATCCTCCTAATGCCTCACTGAGGAGAGAGTTTAACTCATGGCCCACATTGGGGAATCTGAGTAGCTGAGAAATTTCTTAAAATCTGTGGGAAAAGCTTCACTTGGATCTGACACTTGACCACAAACTACAAATCTCTAAGAAACCATGATTCATCCTGTCTGGTGTTTACAGAGCTGCTTTTCTGAGAGAAGAAAATCCTCCTTCCTACAAAACCATAGCAAGAACTGCACACCTGAAGAACCTCTGACTGGGAAGCAGGAGAATTTGGGTACATGAGCGCAGCCTTGGAGCTGGAAGATGTTTCAATTTGCTTCCACAGGGTCTCCTGACCATTGGGATAATCTGAAATTAACACTTTTAACATCAGCCTGGATGTCTGAAACCCTGCACTGCGCCAAGGAGTAGCTCCAGCACTTTGGTTTCAGGTTTCTGCAAGAACCTTTTAGTAAATCACCTTTAAATTTAGCCACAGGAGAAGGAATGATGAGAGCATGTTTCCCCACTGTGTTATTGGGAAGTTCATCACACTACAGGTCATCATTCAGTTTTCCAAGGAAAATGTTTTTAGATTAAATGATTTCTGAGATGTCAACCTGAAATAAGGAAAAAAATGAAGGAAAAAAAAAAAAAGAAAATGCAAAGACATATACAATGAAATGGAGCATTATTAAGTCTTCTCCCATTCTGCTTTGAGAATTGATAATTTCATTCAATAGTATGTCCAGGTAAGGTGATGGATGCTACCTGTATTTATTTTTTTTTACCGCACAGATTGCCCATGTGTGAAGCAGGTGGGGAATAACCCTCTGTCCTTCTTTTGGAGCAGCAAATCAAGTTTATTTCAATGTTGGGAACACTGTGGCTAAGTCTGATGAATTTTTACAGGAGAGCAGATACCACAGAACATCCATGTCCCTGTACTGACATTAATATAATACTGCCACAAGTTGTGGAAATTGGAGCTGAAAGGAAACCTAGCAGATGATGCTCCTGTCTGAAGGCAGGATCAGCTGTGCCTGAACCACTGCTGGCAGGTGTTTGTTTCACTTAGAGCCTGCACTGGTAGCAGTTGTATGGACTTCTGTACATGGAACATTTAATTAGGGAAAACGAACAGCAGCAGTGTGTGATGGGGTAGATTTGCTGCACCAACTGCAAGGAGTGTGCACCAGTCTGTGCTCATTCAAATGTATATTAAGAGACTGAGTAATGAAAGCAACAGGAAAATAAAAAAAAACCAACCCAATAAACACCTCTGCATATTTCTCCTTTGCAGACTCTCTGTGAGCTAAACTAGGTCTGGTCTGTTCAAATTTGTGAGTGAAGAGAACAAGGAAAAATCACATTTACCTACTGTACAGAGTATTTGCATCCATTAGGACTGTTTTTGCTTATAGTAAATTCACAGAACTTTAGGACCTTAAAAAAAAACCAACAACAAACCAAAAAACCCTAAATATGGGATATACCAAGAAGATACCACCAGTGGAGATGACATTTTAAGCTAAAAAAAGTTTTGACATCCCTTCATACTGACTTTTTTGCATGCACATTTCTGTGCTTGGAACATAACCCAAAAGATTATTGGTTGAGTCTAAAAATTAATGTTTTAAATTGAATTGCCACATGTTACCCAGGTTCTCACAATATCTTTATGCACTTGGATGATCAAAGACAAAATAAAACTAAAACATATCTTTGAAGGATTTTTCTTTCTCTCAGAGAACTTCTTTGTATCATCAGAACAGGTGACATGCTGGTGCCTCTGATGTGTTTAATGTGTTATTGCTGTCTCCACTCAGATGTCTGTAATAGCTCAGAATCCCCAAACAATGCAAAAATAATGATGAAAGTTCCATTACTACTCATGTTATTTAAAGTGGATTGCAGTCAGCTCAATTCTGAAAACTAGTCCCTGTTCTTAGAGTGAGAAACAATAATAGAAGCCCTGAACACATTAAAAAAGTTAGCAAATTTTAAATATGAATTCTTTAAGTGTGGGAGCAATAGATAAAGGGGGGTCAAGTGAAGCTACAAACAAACAATTCAGCACTTGCATAGGAAAGGTTCTATTAATTGTCTCACTCAATAATTCTCAATACAGACACAAACCCCATCCAGTCTCACACAAAATGATGGAGCCTCTTCTCTCAATCCATCCCCTGAGACAAAGCTGGAGATCCTCAGCTCATGTAGAGCAGCAAAGCTGCAGTGATTTACTCCAGCCCTGGCTCCTTGAACACACTCAGGTCTATGAATTGTAGCTTTGAAAAATTGAGGTAGAAATTAATTCCACAATCAGTCCACCAACAATACCAAGTGTTTCTGTGTTTTCACGTCTCCATCTGCACCATGGCATTCCAGAATGTTCAAGACTCCGTGCTGAAGTGTCTCTGTAGTGCCACTCCATGTATTGAAATCAACAATAAAATAGTATTTTCTAAATGTGACAATTGATCACCAAAGCTTTTCTTTCAGTGGCATGAACAAGGCGTGATTTGCTGGCCAAAGAGCATGTCATAGTCTATAGAAAAAATGAATATACCATTGCTAGCAGAAAAATGAGTAATGTATTACAGAAATACCTCAGTCCCTTTTATTCTTCTAACCCTCAACTCTTTAATGGTTAATGTGTTATGTATTCACTGAACAGCCATCAGCATACATTTGCACTACCACAAACTGGAATTTATTCATCTAGCTGCACAGAGGGATTTGTTAGTTATTGGGGGTCAGTGAACACAGCTTTATAAACTGATATTGAACAGGAAGGAACTGCATTAGAATGAAGCCAGAATAACAATAAGCTAAAGAGTCAGGTGAGTATTTTCTGCTTCAGCTCTTAAATACACTTTTTTTTTTCTACTGTCAGGAAGCTAATGATATATATCCATACATGTATGTGTGTGTGTGTGTATTTAAAATCTTTACTTCCCTTCCATTACTGCTTTGTTTAGCTCTTTAAAGCCCTTGACAGCTGCTGTGCAACAGGGGCTCCTCCCAGTGACAACAGGTCCCAAAAGGCATCACGTGCTCCAACTTCTCACTGTTAAAAGCTTTAATCCTACTTTTTCCTCTATCTTTCTCCAAAAATGTGTTTCTGATATATCAAATTATTGATTCTGTGTATTTTGTATTACAGGATCACCTGCTACAGGAGAATTAATCCTGATTTATGCTGGTGTGAGTGACAGGAGAAATGAGCTCAGTGGTTTTGGGGTAACAACTGTTGAAAATGTTTATTTGTGTAAGCTCAAGGAAATCAATTCCATTTCTGAGGCAATGGAAAGAAAACTTACCTTAGGCAACTCCCATCTGAGAAACCACCTTTTCTGAGGGAATCACAGACAAATTTTCTGCAGGATATTAACTGCTACTTACACCAACATTACACTGCAGTCTTAAGAAACTCATCAAGAAATGAGGTAAAATCACCCAGAACTGTGTGACACAAGAGTGATATTTGAAAAATATCACACCACATACACCAATAGTCATGCTGCCATTCAGGATTTTTTAAATATTAAAATTTTAAACAAAAAAATATTTTTCAGTTTATCAGTTGAGGTCAAAATTCCTAAATTTTTGTTTCCTAGCTGTCAAAATCCAGTATAAAGGCAAATGCACTTGTGCTGAGGATATTTGAACAGGACAGATGCTGAGTAAACACTGGTGTATTTAAGATCAGCATTACTCATTTCAGGAGTTCACAGAGGAACAGCTGATTTTCACGTTCTGTTATTCCCAGTTTAGACAAGCATTCAATTTGAGAAGGGAGCACAGAGGTGATTTAAATGTAATACCTCGATCTCATTTCAAGAGAAAGGCTTAAACGCAAACACGGTCAAGTTGAAAGTCTTAATGTTCTACTTGAATTCACATGATTTATGGCAAGGGAAATAAAAAAACCCTGCAGTGTTTCAACAGCCTGAGAAATGCTGCTTTCATCCACATGGGCCAGAGGAACCCAAATTCAAACTACAGACACTCAAAGTAACCTTTGACACTCAAAGTAACAGTTAACACTCCAGCTGACATTCGACACTGCCATTCAAACAAACATTCCAGCCAGGAATAAATCTTCCTTTGAAAAGCCCTAAATATGAAATAGGGCAGATACTGCATTCATCTCCAGGGGTATAATTAGACATACAGGACTGAACTCATGTTCTTACCCTGGATTTACACAGTGCAATTGAAGCCCATCTTCAGCCCTCAGTCAAATGCCAGACACACTGCTGAGAGGGCTCAAGTGGCAGTTCTTTCTCCTAAGAAATCCTGTTCAAATTGGAGTTTAGATGCCCAAATATGCTAGTGAAAGCTTCTCAAGTATTTTGAAGCATTTTTATCCATTTCCAGAATCACTCACTGGCTTTAGTGAGCTGTTCTTCACATTAGAAGCACACTCATGTATTAACCAAAATTCCATTTTTCCTTTAATAAATGGTTCTTTTCTTCAAGGCATTGAAGTCTCTACTGCCCAGTTCTCTATATATTCACATCAGAATATGCAAGGTGAGTGTAAAATGGCAAAATGTGGCAATCTTGTGCTCCTTCCTCAGTGAAACCCATACCCAGATTGATGATATTGCCTTGCAGACCAAAGTCAGTATATGAGACCACAGGCTTTCATAAAACTCCCTAAATATGTGTGAAAACAGAACAAATGCCAACACCACGAGCTTCAAGTAGCTCCCTGAGAGTTTTTTATAAGCTGTCTAATCTTACTTGCAGAACAGGAAGTAAATTTATTAAATGAATTAAATAAATAAACATTTATTGAACAACTTAACAAACCCATTTTGTCTGCTCCGAGGGAAAAACTTTCCTTTATACATTGGATAAGCCAATTAGAAAAGAATTCCCACCTAACCCCAGCAATAAGTATTCTATCCAACTTGAGAACAACTCATGAGGATTTTGGAGTGGATGTTTCTTTTCTGGACTGCAGGCTGTTTTCAAACTAACTGGGAGAATAATCCTCCTTAATATTTACTGATGGCCCAGCTGCTGCTATCAAGCAGTTTTCTGCTTTTAACAAGTTAAAACCTCATGTCCACTGTAAAAAGGTAGATAATAATCTGCCTGGTCTGAATTGGGAGAGCATTTTAACTTGGCAGTGATGTCTCAACCTGCATTAGTCCATTACCAAAACAAAACCAAAAAAATCTCATGATGATGAACCAGAGACAGTAAGAATTGTGATATTTTTCCTGCTGCTGCACTATTTTTCCCAAGCTAATTCCGCATGTCAGGAGGTAATGAAGGGCAATGTAATTCCAGAAGAGAGGCTCAGCTTCTGTCTATAATAATACAAATTTGAAACTCAGTTACTGTAAGTGATTAAAAACCTGTGTGCCCAAAATGTGTTCATTTTCCTGCAACTTCATCCAGTTAACAAAACCCATAAAATTATTTTTACTCAGGCTCTCAGGTTACTAATGCTCTCTGCAGCCAAAGGAACACTTGGGTTTTTCATTCTGCCTTAGCAGTAAAAACTGGCTTCAGCAGCTCAGAGCAATTTGTAGGAAAGCAAATTTACAGAGTCTCAATCTTGCTTCTGCTCTCACAGCACAAACGAGAGAGCCAAGGGAAAAACCTCTGTTCCAAAGGGTCACAGCAGGTGAGAATCTTTGTCCTCTCCCATTCCACCTTCCCACCAACAGTGGTGTCTCCTTGATTTTGGAATTTGGTGGGAAGAAGAGCTAGTATTTATCCATCCTTGTACAACAACTTAATTTTTAGACATCTTGGACCATTTCCATGCTTTGCCTGTGGGTGCACAGCTTTAACCTCTGCAGACCAGGCTCCAGAGCACTTTTCACTTCTCCTCTGCCTTTTATAGCAAAGTTTAAACACTATGCAAAAAAAAAACCTTTGGGATTAAGTGAAAATCAGCAAAGGTTTTGTTCCAAACCCAAACACAATCAATTGCACATAATTCTGAACCTCCTTCAAAGGGTGTTTGAAATAAAACAGTCATTCTTAGGCAAAACTCAGGCTAAAGCAGATAAAAGTGCTAAAGCAAGGGAATTCTAGTTCTTGAAAATCAAAGCAATCCTATCTAACCATTTATGTCTTAAAAAGGAAAATGTGTCAGCATTTGCTAAATGGTGTATTTCTTCAACAGTGAGCAAAATTTATTTAAAGAGAGTAATTACACACAATCCTTTATGCTGACAGTATATGATCCTGCTTTAAACTGCTACAGGGTTTAGAAATTCTAACAGATCTACTTTTTCTAATATTAATAGCTTATTTTTGTAAAAAGATAAAGACAATCTGTATTCCTTCAACCTAAATAAAATGAAGGATTTCCTTTCTATCTGAAATCATAGATCACATATCTCAGCCTGTTGACTTCTAGGTGAAAAGAATGATTTGGGTTTGGGTTGGGAGAGACCTTAAAGATCATCCCCTGCCATGGACAGAAGGAATTTCCACTATCCTAAGCCCCATCCAACCTGGCCTTGGGCACTTCCAGGGATCCAGGGGCAGCCACAGCTTCTCTGGGCACCCTGTGCCAGGGCCTCACCACCCTCACAGGGAAGACAAGCACAGAAAATTGAACATGAAAATTTATTTCCTTCATTCCTGGACAATTGTGGCTCTCTGAGCACATTAAAAAAAAAAAATGTTTATATCAAGAAATACTCTAGATCATATCAACCTGCTATTGCATTTTCTCCCTAATGCATGCATTAAATACATGTCAGGATCAACTTTATTTGCTCTAATTATCCATAGGCTGTTTTTTTTATCAAGCTCACAATTAATTTATATTTTTTTTCACCCACAAAAGTCTGGTGGTTTTTATAACAGAGTTTATCATCTGTTTACAAAAGAACCCTGGCATTTCCACATTTCAGCTTAAGGAAGGAAGTGAAGAATATATCAACTAAACAAAACTGAGGGGGATGAGTAAAATAGTTCCAACAGCAATTAGTCAGGGCATTATGTTTGCTATTACACACTACTGCAGGAAACACAACCAAGTTTCTAAAATATGCAAGAATTCCCACACAATTTCAAAAGATGGTACTAATACAGTAATTTATCCTGTGTTTTTCCTCCAGATCATTATTGTTATTGAAATAGAAAATATATATGGCCAAAGGGTTGAGATTGATTATAAACATATATGACAAATTCAGGAAAATTCTTTCATAACAAGAGAATAAAAATAAAAAAATTGTGCCAGACATACGATCTGTATGTAAAATATGTGCCAAAAAATAGCTGTTTAAATATTTATTTTTCTGTTTGGTGGCTGCAAAGAAAAAAAAATCACCAAAAAAAATTCTGTCAGTTGATATCAAGTAAATTCCTATTGGCCAAACAGAGCCAACTTTTACAAATATTTTACAAATACAAATACCTAAAAGTGTATTTCTTACCAGGAAAACATTCATAGGAGATATTTCACACAGCTTCTCCAGCTTCCAGGTTTTCTCAGAATAATTCAAACCTATATTTTTATACAATATGCATTTCTGTATTTAACATTCCCAATGTAGATTTGTTTAGAGGTGTCAGGAGATTTTGTGATCAGTTTTATGGATTCATTCAGCAGCTTCCGAGTTGTTCCCCCTGTTATTTTTAAATATTTTTAAATAAATACTTTTACCTGACAGCTTTATCCTTTATTATCAAGGCTATTTTCTTAGTGTTTAGGTTAGCATCTAACATAACCCAAACATTTAATGAGCTGTCTTATTTTTCAGTGCTCTTTTCATTGAGAATTTCTGCCTATTTTTCATGGAACTGACATTTTGCTGCACCATCCTGCCATTTTTCAGCCCCATATAATCACATGTTGTAAATGCAGGTATATTTATCAAACCATTATCATCAACTACCTGAGAGCTCCAGCTTCTGAGATATTTTATGAATTCCTGAGATTTTTCAGGGCACTGACATGACAAAATAAATGTCAGTATGTTGTAAAATAGTTGAAACAGCATAACCAAAAAATGAGGTGGGGGGAAAAAATTCATATTAAATACCACCTGCTATTACCCTTATCATGATCATCCTGCCTGTGCACATTTCAACAAACAGTTTTCTGGGAAGGAACTTTTCAAGGCCACTATCACAAGAGTCTCCAGGCACAAAGTGATTTCCACAAATGATTAAACACTATCCTTTCAGATTATCCATGTGTTCCCAGTAGATCCTCCCTTAAAATGCAACTCACTCCTGTAACAAGGGATGTAAAGGGTTGATTTAGAAAGAGATATTATCTATACCTGCATTGTTAAATAAGAGAATTCCATTGAATTATCTCAGCTCTTGCATGAGCTCTCTGATCCTCCTTTATTCAGAATTACAGATATATCTACAAGGCCAAAAGGCTTGGATTTAACTCACTGAGGAACAGCCAAAGAAACCTGGATTTCCTCAGTGCCCATCAGACCAAGTAACTGCAGAGCAGGGAAAAGATTAAGCAGAAATAGAAATTCTATTGCCTGATCCATCACAAGGAACTATAACAACCCTGACAGGTTACAAGCACAGATGATAATCTATTGTAAGACTCATATTTGTGGGAGCAGTTTTAAAACCTAAACAAACCAGATCAGAGCTAAAGCACCAAGACAGGAGCAGATAAATATGTTGAAGAAATAGTGATAATTTAAGAAAATACAATGAATTGTTAATACATACCATTGAAAAACTTCATTTAAAACAGTCACGTGTAAAAAGAGGAGCAGAAACTGTGAGGCACAGAGAGTTCCCAGGAAGTTTGGGGGAATAGGACAGTAGAGGAAGCTGCAGAAATGTTTTACAAATGCATCAAAGGTAAGTGCTTGGGAGGAAAAAATAACCTCACATTCTAGTGGGATTTTCAAAACAAAATTTAGAAGATTTGTGATCATTGTGGGAATAAAAATCGGGATTTGCTTTCCAAATCACTCTTTGACATAGAGCTTGAAATTTTCTGGATTTTATAGATTAGAAATTGGACAGGAATTAGAAATCAGGTTATTGAATACTTAGAGAATTTGAATGATTATTTACTTTCTTGCACTTCGTTTGTCTGACATTCAGCCTATTATAAGCAGGGCTTTTAATTGCCTCCTGTTTAGGCTCTTGGTTTATTTGTTTGCTGTTTTAGTCTTGTTTGCTTTACAGGCAGCCTCCTCCACCTTCATAGCAAGCATTCTGCCATGCTGGTAAGTGCAGGACTTCATATATCCTATGAGAAGAATTTTTTGAATTTGAAATTTGAATTCTGCCCTGTCTTCTAACACAAGGAAAGGCTCTCTTAGACATCAAGATGAAAAAATAATAATGGTAATTATCATAAGCATGACAGAGTTGCAGAATGAGGCACAAACATGAAATTTAATTTAATCAGAAGAACTTCTTGAAGATGATAATTTATATAACAAAGATGTATGCTTCACTTTGTAATAAAGTTGCTTATGAAATTAAAGTAGAGTTTCAAGCCACAATACTTTTCCTTTATTTCTCTCTCCTCCACGCCTTCTATGAATCACCTCAATAAAGACTAAATAAGTCCCTCTTGTAAGATTCAGATTTCCATTTCTTTATGCACACAAATATAGTTGGGCTTTTTTTGTTCAAATCTGCATCACAACAAAAATGTCATGCTCAGACAAGACATGAAGAAGAACACACAAGAGCTTGTTTTTATTTCTTACATTACGGAATAAAAATTCACACAGGAAGAATGAAAATAAGTACAAAAGCCTGTGCAGAAAAAGCTGTAGGGAAAAGGATCAGTGAGTAAAAGAAATAGATTTGTGCCTCCCTACTATAAGAACTTCTATTGAAAGCATCTGTATTATTTAGTTGCATAAAGTTGCTTTGTCCTTTTTTTGAAAACACTGAAAAAAAACCCTGATGCCATCTAGAACTAGACTTAATAGTGTGCTTAAATCTGGTAAAGAAAAATCAGTTTCCAAGGTCTGTGTAATCAGATGGTGTATCTGGTTGTACCTGTAACTGCGTGTGTAACATCTGTAGTTGGTATAATTGAAGAAATCAGAATAAAAGACCTTTGTACAAAGCACATGATAGTTTCTCAGCAGCCCAAAGGAAGCAAGCATTCAAATATGTTGCTACCCCAGTCAGATTGTTTCTTAAAATAAAAGCATTCCATATATTTTGCTCAATTTTAAAGAACGTGTCAAACATTTTTAAAAATAGGATTCAATTATTATATCCATATCTATATATACCTATATCTCTATATGTCTATATTTAATATTCAAATTCCCAATCAGTGTTAGCTGAGTGCATTCACCTTCCTGCCCAACAAATAGGACAGAAGCCAAAAGGATGGAGCCTAAATTCCTGTATGAAAACTAAATCTAGAACATGAAAAGGTGTAATAATAATCATCTCTAAAGGCAAAAAACTGTTGAAAAGGGGTAAGAAAATGTTAATGAGACCTTTATCCCTCCCTCAGAAGCCAAGGTGCACAAGGCAAGGGCACTTTTTAACTGCTTTTTAGTAACTCCTGTCTTTTACATTTTACTAGATTTATAAACTTCTAGTGTTTATTTTTCTGGAGGGGATTGCATCCCTCAGTTTTGCAGTGGAGTACCTGAGTTCCTCCTGGAATTCTCTGTGAGAAGATAAAACCTGGCCTGTTAAAGACTTAGAGTTGGTAGATGCTGGTCTTACAATCAGCCTAAAAAGGAGGGTAAATCCCAAAGAAATGGGGGCATCAGGAGCTGAAAACAACAGAACAGTGAGACCAAAGAGAAAACCTTCTTAAAATGGCACAGTGAGATGAAGCATGCTGACCATTTCCTCAGCACCACTTTTCAGGTGCCAATGCTCCAAGCCCTGTTTGTCCTCAGTCTTTTTCCAATGACAGCGAAAACCACGAGCATGACCTTGGAAACTCTTACTAATAAAATCCATGTGCGCTCCTAACAACATTTCTTCCTCTTGGTTGGAAGAAAATCAAAGTTTTCCAGGCATTTCATCCCTCTGGTTCTCACTAGAATCAATGGAAATCTCTTCCAATCCCACTAAACCACTATGAAAACTGTCCTCTTCAGCTACTCCAATTGCAGGGTTGCAGCTGGCACTTGTTAGCTTGGTCTAGAGCGTAAGAAGTTCTTGGAAGTTTATTTCATGGTAATAAAATCAGTTTAGCTATTTAAATGCTGAAAGGAGAGGTCAGCCAAGATGCAGTGTGTCCCATCTGTTGTGTTACAGTTACGTGCCAGGAGAGCTTTCCACGCACACAAGATGGAAACAGGAGCATCTTTGATACACACTGCAAACTAAAATAAGCCTGGGGAGCTCAAGCAGGTTAAGATTCAACTGACCATGGGCGGTGGCTCCAGGATGTTATTCTTTTGCTGCAGCTTAAAAGAAAATATCAGGGAAACATATCTTCAGCCTGCATGAGGTGGGAGATGCTGATGCTCCCCTAAGACACACGTGCCACTGGTTGTCTCACTTGCAAAGAGACTTGATATGATGGTGTTATTACAAGGGAAGGAATTTATGTAAATGAAGCATTTCAAGCTCTCACCAGAAGGTAATTATATGCACACAACATTCCATCTTCAAGAAACTGAAGGCAGATTTAGAAGTACACCACAGGAAAGAGCAGCATCTTCTGTGGGAAAAGCTTTTGCCATAGACGTGACTTTTGTCACTCCAGAGGTTCACCAAATGCAACACATCATGACCTGTCTGAAAGACATTTTTTTGCCCCTAATTGTCTAGGATCCACAGAATCACATCCAGAGTTGGAAGTGACCCACCAGGATCATCAAACCCAGCCCCTGGCCCTGCACAGACACCCCAACAATCCCACCCTGTGCCTCAGAGCATCATCCAAATCCTCCTGGAGCTCTGGCAGCCTCGGGGCTGTGCCCATTCCCTGGGGAGCCTGGGCAGTGCCCAGCACCCTCTGGGGGAAGAACCTTCCCCTGATATCCAACATAAATCCCCCTGACCCAGCTCCAGCCATTCCCTGGGTCCTGTCACTGTCACAGAGAGCAGAGCTGCAGACCCTGATGAGATCTGACCCATCTCCTCCAGACAGAACAGACCAAGTGATATCAGCTGCTCCTCATCCAGCTTCTCTTCAAAATCCACCTCCATCTCCACAGCTCTTCCCCTGGATGCTTTCTAACAGTTTTCTATCTTCATTATTAGAAAGCATCCAAGGGAGAGCTGCAAAGATGGCAGATCCCAACAAAGATGCACAAGAGGGAAAGGGATCTTCAGTCAATGCATCCCACGTATTTTGCCTGATTTCTCTAGTTTGGGATGACAATAAACACCTTCTGAAAGTCCATCTCCCTGCTGTGCTGTCCCAGAGGGTACAGACAATAGCCATCTAAAAGGTTAAAGGCAAAAGTTAGGCAAAATTAATTTTGTCTTGTATGTTAGCAAGGTTCTAGCTATTTAAAATTAATCCTGGATGTCTACCATGTTTATTTTTACTGACTTAAATATAGTAAAGAGTAGGTTGCATCTAATGGTTTCTAAATGCTCAAAGTTTTTTGCTCACTTGTATCTAGACTACTATTTTAAGTGATATGCAAATAAGTCAACCAAAAGTCAAAAGACATTATGGATAAAATCTAGAAATTGGAACAAGGAGTCTGAAAATCTCACTGATGAACCACTGACAGAAATCACGATGATCAGATTCTTTTTCTCTGTCTGCCACAGGTTCACTTTGCCTACAAAGTGGAGATATTGCCTACAAAGTGGAGATCATATTAATGATTAAATTTAAAAAGGCATTTTGAGTTAAAAAAAAACAACAACAAAAAAAAAAAAACAATTAAAAAAAAAAAAAAACAAAAAAAAAAAAAAAAAAAAAAAAAAAAAAGCAAACTCAAAATCTCCGAAACTGATGCAAGACAGACATTTGGTGCTTTTGAGCACTAAAAAGAGTTTGAGTCAAGAAGCATCACCCAAAGAGAACCTGAGCTGTTGCAGTTCTAAGTTCAGCCAAGTTAGAAGGCCTGGATTTAGCCCTGGTTGATGGACACTGACATTGTGTCTGTGAAGATGGAGGAAGATTTATCATTTTACCCCAACCAAGTATCTTGTTTCACACGTTCACCTACAGCGTGCAAAATGCCAAACTCATTTGTGTCAAACATTACAAAAAAAAGAAGGAATAAAAATTGCTATTCTGCTTCAAAGATGTTGGAAATAATTCTCCTCTGCAAGAGAAAAGACTTCATGAAGGCAGGTGACAACAAAGAATGGGATTGGACTCAGCAAAAAAAAAAACACTGGGGAAGAATTTTGTTGTATTTCTAACTGTGATGCATAAAAATGATGAATCACTCTGATGATTGCTACCAATTTTGGGTATGTTTGGGTAACACCTCATTCATTTGCAAATCAGGGATTTTCAAAAATGGGGACAGAAATGCAAGTTCCTCAGCAGAATTCTAAGTTTTATTAGAAACAAAACAAAAATATGATTTATGGCCATGATATGGATGAGAAAGAAGGTAACTTCTGCAGCAAAAGGCAAAGACAGAAAGCTGTAAGGTAAGACCAAGGTACAACTGTACTTGCACATTTGCTCTCCAGAGCTCCTACTGCTGCCTGGCTTTTTGCCATCTCATTCTCTGTACATATTTCAGATGGGAAAACTGCTATCAGCGACTTTCAGAAATGAAAATATATGGTGTGGCTCACAAGTGCCTTTCTAATGCAAAAAGGGATGGAGAGGAGAAAAAAAAAGGTAGACTTTTACCTGGGCTGGAAGGGGGAAATAATGAATACTAGAATATTATAGTACATTTGAAAGATTCATTAACCTCAATTTTTAATTGAGCGGACAGTAAATAAAGGACTGACTGGAAATAATCAGATTAATTTAATGATTTATGATCTTAATGCTTTTATCTGTTAGGCTTTTGAAAATCATCTGTCAGAAATGAGTGTAATTAAAACTTACACTGATGTAGAACCTTTTGTGTAACGCTGCCAGTGATCTGTTCATCCTATTTATTTATTTACCAGTATCCACTGAAATGGGCAAAGACTACAGGAATACTGAGATATTTGTGTGCAAGCCAAGGTACAAAATTTCATCTGCTTTTGCTTTCTCTTACATAGACTGGGAATGTGAAGTGTTGCAGCTTCCTATTTGTGTTATTTAAGTGTTTTACATTCTTTAAACCAGTGGGTGTTAAGGTAACTCAGTGATTAGCTGCAATACCATGCATGATTAGAGGTTTAATGTTGTAAGAACACAATATTGTAAGAACAATATTGTAAGAACTGTGGTGAGTAGCAGCTATTCCTACCTACACTTCAATTTTTATAATGCAAACCTACAAAATCACCAAACGCTTTTGTTCAAAGAGATGTCCTTTGACACTGTTATTACCTGAGAGGGGTCCCACAAAGCCTCAGTGATTTTTCTCTCCTGCATAAACTCTACAACTATATTGGCATCCCAGCAAGAATTATAATCCCTGTGAGGACTGAATCAAATAAGGTATCATTATTGCTTCGTTCTCATTTCCCCCTCTCCTATTTAAAATTTTCTTTGTTTTATTCTTAATACACACTGGTGAGTGCCTTCATGTTCCTTCTGACATTGCAGCATCAACAATTCCTGTAACAAAAAAGCACCCATGGCACGTCCAGTCACACCACAAACAGTGGTTTCAGACCTTATGGCTGCTCTTACCTGTTTCCTCGGCCATGCTGATATTTCCAAATCCCTTGAAGCTCTGAACAGCACAAATGGTATTTTGGGAAGGCAAACAACAGCTGATGTGCTGCATGCTCTGCATAGACATGGTCAAAAACTGTCCTTATTTCATTACAACTAAAAGGAAAACGGGAGTCCATTGCTTGGTGCCCAAAAGGGAAGGAGTATGGAATTACAGACTATGAGGAGACAGCAACACCTCAGTTTCTGGCTCTGTGATAAAAGGTTCTCACTGCAAAGCAGTGCCTTGACTCTGTCACCCAGATGTAACGACCCCATCTTAGGGTGACGGCAGCAGCCTTTCAGTTACTCATCCTTCAGAAGCAAAACCTGAATCCTACAAACCTTCTGACTGCAGGAAGTGCAGGTGTTGATAAAATCTGGACTTTTCCTCCCTTCTCTATCGTGTGCTTTTTCAAGCATAACATATTGTAAAGAGATTAAGGCTTACAGAACCACTTTTCCTCAACTTTTTAAGTCTTGGAAGCGCTTCAGGATCATCAAAACAGGACTTTTATAACCTGTGTACTGTGAAACTAAACTTACTGTTGAGATTACGCTTTCATGCTAAAATCCTTTTTAAGGATACTTAAAAGTTTCTTAAGAAGTTGTCCCCAGGCTGAAGTTGCTGCTGCCTGCTCTGAGGCCATAGGAAAAACTTTCTGTGACTTTGAAGAAAATCCACTTAATTGTTTTATTTGATTTTCAGAAGGCCAAGCCTGGAAATAAAGCAGTGAAACCAATGATTTTTTTTCAGGCTAAACGATGGAGTCAGTCCTCCTTTATTACCATCAATATTTCATAAACAATTTTCTACTGAAGCCTGATGCACTTGTTATAATGCTATTCTAACAGAATAGTGAGGTGGTTGGTTTTATCTTTGCAAATTTAATTAAGGTAAAAATAAATTTTCAAACACTAGGGAGATTTGTTATTAGGCTTATGGTATTTTACTCAGTAAAATCTAGATATTTTCTAAATTAGATTGCTGTTCTTTTATTTCATGAAGCTTTCCAACACGTCTTCTCCTTCATAACTGAGCTCAACTTTTCACCTAGGAGAATTCTGACTAAGAATACTTTCTTTCTGTATCCATATCTACGTGACATGATGAATTTTGTTCTTGAATCCTTGGGTTGTCAATAAGTAAAAAAAAAAAAACAATGAGAAAAAAAAATCTAGCCCCTTATGTGCTTGACATTCAGCAGCAGCATTGCAAGCAGGAATGAATAAATTCACTGTAAATTCACCCTAAAACCTTCTCTTATGCCAGCAGCTCTCCCAGATCACTATTTCTCACAGCCTGCTCTGTGTCCATTCGTATCATCATCCTGATTTTTCCTAGAATTTCCCTCATGCAATTCTGTAGCAAAAGCCTCCAGTGAGAGCTGAATATTTTGTCCAAATAACAACTGTCCTGGGGGAAACAAAGACATGGTTTATCTGACTCTACTGCTTATCTTGAGGATCTGCTTTGACAGAAAAATACTTTAAAGCTGCACAGGCCATTCAAGGCTGAGACTATCGGTGTCAAAACACAACAGCAATAGTTACTGAACCAATCCAAAACGGCAAAAGGTGCATTTTATTCCTGAGAACACCTGGGATTCTAGGAAAACACAGAATAAACAATGTGGGATATACCTATGACTGGTTTACCATAACCATGACACTTGTCAGAACGCAGCAAATGGGATAGAGAGGAAAAACCAGGGCAAAATCCACTGTGACCCACACATTGCATCAGCTGAAGAAACAGAGACACTCCAGTGCAATTCCAGTGTACCTTGATACTGGGATTCAAATGCATATTTTGTTCTGGATTAATAAATTAACAAATCATTTTTATTACTCAGTGGTCTGTATTTGCATATTTGAAATGTGTAATTTGCTTGCAAAATCTTTTTAAATCAAAACTGCTATAACTTTTGTTCAAGATCATGAGATTTCTAGATAAAGGATTACAATTTCTTCTTTTGCATCAGTTCAAAACTCCATTATTAAACATGCTGTTCTGTGCTCAAATCTTTGACAAGTATTTTCTCTGGATATCTACTCAGTTTTTGAGCAGGTCTGAATGCTCTCCAATATTTCAGGCTCACTATTTCCTTGTAAATGATTTTTTTTTTCAGTTTCCTCAGAAGTACTTACAGCTTTTACTGAACTTTCTCACTTCTTATATAGCTCTCCCCCTGCATTTCTGCCCTGAAATGGCTCAATTTTTAATGACAAATTCCCTTTCTCTGCAGTAATTAGAGCTGTTTGTTTAATTTCTTATTTTGTTGTGATTTTGGAATAACAGTGTAGATTCCTGTATTTCATCCCTTCATTTCCCACCATTCCCATTATTTCTCTTACACTTTGTGCTCCAGGACAGGCTATTTAATTAAGCTCTTATAGTGTAAGATGCTCATGTAAAAGCACAGGGCTAATATTTAATGACTGAAATATAACCCTGCTAATACATCACAGAACAAAGGCCAAGAGGCTAAACTTTCTATAGAGTAATAAAATGTTACCCTGTCTTCAGTAGCAAAAATGTACCCAACACACAGGTTTTAGAAGACATGTTGAGGTACCCATTTTAAAGAAGCACATGAGGAAAACATCAGTTCTGGTTAGGGCACAAATAAAACACTGTACCAAATAGGATATGAGAGTAAAAAAATAAAGAATGAGGGTTAATTAGGTGGGGCTGTATTAAAAAACATCTTTTCTGAACATCCAACATGCCAGATGTTGTACTGCACCATGGTGTACTAAGGTTTCAAATTCAAACAACTGGTTTGGAGGAGATAAATTCTTAATTTATGTAATCAGTTAATTAACAAAAGTACCAAGTGCTCTTGATTGTGTTATTAACAAGTTATATATCACAGAGACTGGGGTGTGATCGGATTGTAAGAGATAGGAAATATAAATGGATACTAGAGTTTGTAGGAGTCCTGTTATTTTGGGAAAACATGAATCACACGGCACAGAGCATGATCAGACTGAAGTGAGTCCCCTGCACAGAGGGTGTTATTGACTAGAAAAATATTTTTAAATATTATGATTCAAAAAAGAGTAATTTGATTTTATCTCTTTTAAAGATGCCTCAAATAATCATGGTTAAAAGTTAATTATCAAAACAAAAATCAGGTAACTGGAAAATACTGGGAAATTACTTATACAAATAAATTTCACTGCATGGAGATAACCAGGTATTTCTCACGAAAATAAGTAATAGAGAACACATAAAGATGTAAAATAATTACAAAAAAATGTGAAGAAGTAGCTGCTTTACACTTCTGTTGACAGGAAATCCTCCAGTATTTTTTTTCCAGTGTGTAAAACCACATGATATGCCATTTGTTAATGAATGATGACCTCTAGGAAATCAGATAACAGAACCAGCACAGCACTGGCTTTATGTTTACAGTCCCAAAGCTAAAAATGCTTTCAAGTTGGCATGGGAGATTCTGCAGCAATTTCCCAGTTAGTATTCTTTCAAATTTAATTTTTAATCTTGTACTCTCCTGGGAAGGAAGAAAACCATGATTACCCACAAGTTGCTAACTTCATGTAGCACTTGATGCCTATTTACATTACAGAAATACGTGTGAACAAATAAAAATATCCTTCGACCCTACTGGTGTTGCTGTGAAATGTAAGAGTGCAGCAGTCTAAGAAAAAAGGGCCAAATGAATATCAAATGATTACTCAAGAGAATGGCAATAGTCTCACTGCCTCTGGTGTGCTTACTCAGGTGTTTATAGGTAGGAAGAAATTTTGGCCATATTGCCAAAGCAGCCATGAGATAAGGAAGCTCCTCCCCTTCCAGCCACCCTGGATTCCTCAGTTTCACTGGAAATCTGCCAAGGGCAGGTGTTGAGGGATCAGCCTCTGCTGTAGCCAAGTTCTCCACCTCCAGTTGTTTAATTTCCCTCCTATTTCTGTGTCAGCAATGCAGTTTAGAGACCACAGGTTCTGCAACTGCTCCCTTCACAGCAGGTGCCAAGCCTTGGAGATGGACCCTCACAAACTTCTGGACCCTCACAAGGTCTGAACAAAAACAGTCTTGACCATACAGACACTGAGTGTTTACCTCCTTTAAAAACCTACCTTCGTCAGAGACAGGAACACCAGAGGCTCTAAAAGTCACAAAGCAGCAGCTGTTTCTGTGTCTCACCTTTTCTAAGGCACTTTGATTCCATTTCAGCATTAACTGAGACACCAGAAGATGAAACTGGCATGGATCCCAGTGGAATATCAATACACAGTGGTTAAAGTCAGTAAAAAAAAAGCAGAATAAAGAGTTCACCCATCACACTGCACTACCAGAAAGTTTTATCCTGAAAGAATCTGGAGCTCATTTTGCCTCAAAGGAGGACAAACAGACATAAGATCTGGCTGCAGGAGGGACTCAGGAACTTCACTCAAAGAGTCCAAACTTCTCATTGTCTCACTGCAAATAAGTGGACTTGTGGCTTTAGCTATGTCAGTACACTCCTGATGTTTACTAGGAATTAGGAACATCTGCTGCCCACACATGGAAGAAAGGCCTGGGATGGAAATTAAAACTGAGCAGATGAAACACTAGGACACAAAGGTAGCTCAGAGCTTTAATTTCAAATAAAATCTCTCAACTTGAATGAAGAGCCTGAATTAAACTAATCTATGACTTTCTTAACACTCCTTGCTTAGAAGCAAGGATTACCACCTCCTAAATTGTACTTCTTATCTAGCTTAATGTCAGCTAAAAGAAAAATGTAGAGTAAAAGCTGATCAGTCTGTAAGAGTAAACCCAGGGATGTACACATTTTTCAGGATGCAAGCTGAACGCAGAAGCTATGACAGAATACTGACACTTTTTTTCCATCATCAGAAGCAAATAGCTAGCTGTGTACTCTGCTGAAGCAGCAGTGTGCACTTAAACAAAAAAGAACAGAACATCTCAAGTATGTGTGAAAATATCAGCATGAACAGTCTTTGTTCCTTGAACTGAAGTTGCAGAAATAAATGAGCCAATTTCTTTTTCTTAGGCTTTTTCCTTTGGGTTTTGTCTGTCTTAATTTAAAATCTGTCAGTTCATGAATTTATACAATATTTACAAAAACACAAAGAAAATACTGTCATCTATTCCTTATGAAAGCCACCAGTGCCTCCTGGAAGGGAGCTGAAGTGCCACATGTGAACTCCCAGCACTTCATCGACCTCAAGTGCATTGCAGAGTTACACAGATGATCATCACTCCCTAGAAGAAAGTCTAATTTTGTGTTCCTTTGTGGTTTTCTGAGAGCTATTTCTGGAAAGAAAAAAATACTGGGTTTTGTATTAAAAATAAAAAAAAATGTATTAAAAATAAAAAAAACCCCAGTATTAAAATACTGTTAATGCTGATGTAAATTGAGATTAAATCCATTGAATCCATTGTTAACCACCTGAGTAAAATCTTCTTTCACAATTTTGCCCCTTTTCTCTCATTACCAAGTGAGCTAAGAAGGTGTCACTGAGCAGGGCCAGCTGCTTGTTTTGTGTGCAGTGCACACTGACAATGTTTTTTTCTCCCCTCCTGTCTTCAGCATGTAAATCTGTTTCCACATTTCTGATGGGAAAGATTACAATCAGTCTGAATTAGGGAGCTCCAAATAATACAATTCTTAGAAAATTAAAGGTAGCCTGCATTGTGTCTTATAAAGAAGTTCAAACTCTTTTCTTCTTTTTCTTTTTTTTTGTAAAATCAAGAAGTCCCAAGCCCCTAACCACCCAAAAGTAACCCACCACCCTATTCAAAGTGGCAATTACATGGGGAAAATTAATTAAGGCTTCTGCAAACTTAATGGACAGAGAGACTATAAACCAAAACCAGAATGGTGCTGGTAGATTTCACCTGCTACAATTTACCATCCAACCTTATGATACTATTGATGTGCTTGCACTATATCCACTTTAAATCACCATAAACCATTGCCTAACTCAGTTTTTTCACTGGCCAGGTGTTCTTACAAGACAACTTGGATTATCTGTCATGTCTCCAGAAATCTTTTAATTTTGTATAAGGTGAAACTGACAGATCCATGTGGGTCCAAAATATTCTTCATAAAAATCAATTTATTGAAAAGTAGTAAGGGACTTTGAGAAGTTCATTTTTAAGTGCTTTAAATATGGTGCTTCATCAGTTCATACTGAAGAAGAACACACCCCTTCATTCAGGTTTTGTTGGAAATAAGAATAATGCAACTGAGTTTAACTCTTGTAAATGTTCACTTCACCAAAATGAAGCATTTCCATAAAAGCATTACAACTCCCCAAACTGAAACAACTACTAGAAATCTCTTGGACTTATACCCATCCTTTTGAGAATGGAAGGTCTGATCCAATCCCCTATAATTTGAATTCCAACTGAACAGCCTGCTACTATGGCTCTTAAGTTTACTGGATGCTGAATTTCATCCACCAGGAAAACCTGTTAGATTTAATAATTTAATTTTTCATGAAACAGTCCAGACGACCAACAGTTAAACCAAGGAACCTCTAGCAAACAAAACAATGAAAATTAATTAATTAGCTTCCTTATAGTGCTTTGATAGATGCATTGAATAAGTCTGAGCTGATTTATCAGTCAAGTGCCTTTGTGTGGTAGGTATTAGAATTATCTGTCATTAACCTTATGCTACTAATGAAGGTGCTTGGGTAGAGAAGTTAAATGACTTCCCAAGGTCACAGCTGAAGTTGGCATTACAACTCAGGCATTTACTTTCAGCCATTGAAGATAATTTCTTTAAAAACATAAAGGGATTCATGAGGAAAAGATCATGACCCAGAAAGACACCATGATTTCTCTAACCTCAGTTTCAGAAGGCAGAAAAAAATTTGAGAAATGGCTGTGAAAAACCATTGCAAGGAAAAGAGCTACCCATCTAAATTCTGTTTTATTGTATTATTGTGTTTTACACCCAGAATCTGTCTGACAATTTGATTTATTTTGTATGATTTACATTATAGTTAAGTGACACCTCACTCTGTGTTTCCAACAAAACCCATAGACAAATCTAGCTGTCAGTGAATGTCTCGAAAAATGACAATCCATCTTTGTTGTTATCAATATTATGGTAAGAGGTAGGGAAGGGAAAATATTATATAATGAAAATGGCTTTTGAGAGAAGATTTAAATATTCTGCAATATGGACTATAAAAGAAACTTAACCTCCTCAAGGCTCAAGCTGACAAAATATATTTTTAAAAATGTATTGGCTATGCAGAGAAAATTCTGCCATTTGTATTCAACAAATATCAAGAAGTGTAATTTTTTTTTCCTTCAGGATGTAAAAATGCAGGTTTCATGTAAAGAAATATTAAAGCATGTATTATTTTTTCCTGACCTTTTGACAGGCTATCTATTGAGCTTGGTAGGACATCCAAGAAATTTAGATTCGGATTTCAAAATTAATGATTAATACTACAGACTTTTCAAAGTATTGAACTGGCAGTGCCAAATTCCTCTACCACGAGCAAGTGCAACTCCACGCATTTCAGCAGAGCTGTGTTTGCATATCTTAGCAAGCAATTCTGGCCCCGTGCCTGGGAAAGCATCTTACATTTCATAGTCACTTGATTATGGCTCATCTTTAAACCACACTTTACTATTTGCAAGATACTTGACCCACAAAACGAGAGAAGTCCATCTGCTAAGATTCCATTGTGCATCAGTAAGTAAAAATGATGAAACTATTTGAAGTGCAAAATCTAGTATAAAAGGGACAGAAATATATTCCAAATACGTATTTGCTTCTGCAGACTGATGAACTTGAAATTTGGGGTTAAAAATTTCACTTGCACTAGAAATTCATTTCTTCAAGATGCTTTTTACCTGAACCAGAAATAGTTCTTACTACTAAAAGGGCAAGATCCACCTAAAAGAACCAATCCTTGGAAAAAAGTAAGAATGCACCCACAAGCCACAGACATACAGAATTCAATTAAGAATCTGCTTCTAATAGTCTGGAACAACCTAAATGGAATAAAAATATTAGGTATTAGCCCCGAGACATCTATTGATACCAACACTGTTGCTTTTTGGTGGGGTACAAGCTAACCACATGTTGAAAATCATTAACCAACCTCCAGTTTGGTCTAAAATACAAATCTAATGTAATGTTAGGCTTGTAAAACCAAGACTAAATAATTGAAACTGTGCTCTTTTTTTTGGGTTCATAGAATCACAGAATGTCCTGGGTTGGAAGGGTCTTGAAAGTGCATCCAGTGCTACCCCCTGCCATGGGCAGGGACACCTTCCACTACCCCAGGTTGCTCCAAGCCCCATCCAACCCGGCCTTGGACATTTCCAGGGTTGGGGCAGCTTTTCTGGGGGTGTCAGGGTCTCACCATGCTTACAGTAAAGTATTTCCTCCTAAGAATAAACCTAAATTCTCTCCCTGACAGTTTAACAGCATTGCAGTTCTTCCTTCTTCCCATTAAAGTTGTGGGCTTTTCTGGCAGGGAGTTTTTGGCTTTTTTTTTTTTTTTTTTTTTTTTACTACACCCCTAAAAGGTATTTTTCCTCCTTTTATGCCATTACCACTTATGGTATTTTTAAAATATCTACTTAGCTATTTTTAACTTTTTTAATAATGCTATTAGACCTGTCATTGCAACACTTTTCTGCAAATCTGTGGAGGATGTGACTGCTATAACACTAACCCCACATATGTTCACTGCATTTAAGCCTACAACTTCACTGCCACTATAACTATGAACAAACATTGTGGAGGGGTTTTCCATTTGTTTGGGGTTTTTTTTCCTCTCTTTGTACACCTACCAGCTATTTCCTTTTTCATTGCCACAGCTCCAGTCACAAGGAGGCAGCAATAAATCTTTGCATATACACAGGGGCTGGGACTGAAGGTTGCTGACAGCCCTGTGATCCTCTTGCAGACAACAGCAATAAACCTTACTGGATTCAGCATTGGACAGGAATTTTACACCCCCAAGAGCTTCCTTTAGGCACCTACAAGTTAACTACTTTAGCAAACACCTGATTTCCAAAGCAGAATAAGGTACCTTGACTCCCTGTTTGGCAAGAATGAGATGCTCCAGAACATTTGAAAACACACACCCACTGTAAAAAGACATCCAGAGACTTATTTTATCAGGGAACTATCCAGATTGAGTCAATATTAACCAAGAAGACCAAACTCTTTGCCTCAGCTCAGGCTCTACAGAATTAGGAAGAGTCCTGTTTTTACACAAGACATTCAGAGGTATAGTTCAGTACCTGTCAGATCAGTAATTCCTTAATTGCATTTCCTTTTGCTAAATAGCACATTGTGTGACAAGAAAATATGTTGCAAAGGGGCTACAAAGCCTTCAAAACATTGCTAGTACAGAAAAATGCCACACAATGTTATGGAGCAAGTCACTGAGTTACATTTTTCTTTAAAAACACAATCACTTTTCATACCTCTTGGCCTGTTGAAGGCAAACCGAAATAACATCATAATTTTATTAGATGTCCATTCCATGAGTATCCAAGGTTTCAATCATTATATCGTATACTCCTCATGGTAGAATAAAGCTATTTCAATATCACCCCTGAAGACTTGTAATTATCACTGGTTGACTTTACAGTGTGTCTCTTCAGAAAGAGAAGGTACTATAAATATATATATATATTTATATGTGAACTACAGACCTTTCAAGACCATATATGTTATTAAGGCTGTGCCTTCTCTGTAGGTCCTTTGCCCTATTTTGGTTTTTAATTCAGTTTTTAATTAATAATTAAGTCTAGAGCAGTCCTTGGCCAGGACCAGACAGTGAAGCACTGATTTGGCTTTTTGCTTAATAGACATTGAGCTCAATTGTACTGTTAGTGAAGCTGAACTGAAATTTAATTCTTGTTGCTCATGTCTTTTGACAAACTGCTGGAAACCCCATTTCTAACAGGCTCAATTGCTTTCATGAACCACTAAACCACAGCACGTTCCTCTGCCCGTCATCCAAACATTTGCAGGGCGATCACCGGCAAAAAGTTGACCAAAACTCTTGAAACAACACCTCTAACATTTCACCCTGTATAACTTTTCCTGCCTCCCCTGGAGGTGCCAGATGGAAATCTGGCTGTGTCAATAAGGTCACTTACCTCCACCAACTTGTTGGCGTGTTCACGGAAGACCTGAGCGTATTCCTTCACTTCTTTCTCGTTCCCGCTTTTGGCGGCCTCGATGAGAACCAGCAGTGGGACGTTGGTCTCCAGGAATGAATCTGATATGTGATCCATCACTGCCTTCCGGAGCTGTGGCAAAGGACAGCAGATCAGTAAATAAAGGACATTTATTAGCACACATTCCCATTGTTCGTCTGTGTTCCCTGTGTTGCATCTCGCAGCATTATGTGGGAATTTGGACTTTTTGCTTTCTTTTCTCCAATATTTCCTGCGAGCAAAATTAAAACTTGAGGGCCTCAAGTTTTAAAATTAAGGGCCTCAAAATTAAAACTTGCAAACCTCTCCTGGGATTTGTGCTGACATACACCTAATCCTACTGGCCTGAACGGATCTGTACAGAACAATGGTGATAACTTGTGTAAGACATAGCAAATTGATGAGAATTGAAAGCTCCACACTACTTGAAAAAACAGTTCAGCTCACTAAAAAGCCAAATATGGATTAAGGAGCTTAACTCCAAGCAACCATTAAAAAATATTAGCCTGAATATTTCTAAGCCTTCTCTAATTCCTCCAGTGAATAGTATTCCATGCAATAATTAATATTTTGTGTAGCAGATGCCTTGTGCTTTGTATTCCCATTTGAATAGCTTCAAGAAGTATAAACAGAAAACCTTTTTAGCATTTTCCAGGCAGATTAGAAAACATATTACAATTTATTCTAAAGGAAGAAAAAAACGCCTTACAAGTTACTGAAGATTTAACACCTGTTAGTCCATATAAACATCTATTTGAAACAATATTACTGCAAGAATGATGTCACTAACCTCTTTTCCACCTTGCTAATGACCATTCATTAATGTCAAACTTCTACAAAATTTGAAAGACAGCCAGAAAGATGACTGAAATCTTAAATAATTCTTCCTGGAAGCATAATTGCTCTGTAGGATTGTGGATCAGAAACATCTTGATTATATTTTTCTCCAGCTTTTGGGTTGTTAAGAATGAAAAACTGTGGACTCAAACAGAAGCTAGGAGCTATTCAGCCTAGAGGCTTGGCTACCCATTAGTCTCCTTAAATCATGCATGTTTAGTTAGATGAAACATCCAGAGAGATAATTTTCTCTATTCTGCAGCCCAGACAAGAAAGCTTTAGCTAGACAAGGTGCCATCAAAACACCCAATCACACTGAAAACCGCGCTATTGTCAGACATTGCAAACACACAATCCAAGATGCATTTGCTGTTTGATGACAGCAATTCTCAGCTCTATTTGAATAAGTAGAAAGCTAACTTTGAATATTTCCCTTCATTCCCTGAGTGGTGCAGTAAAAACAAGCAAAGCAAAATAGCATCTTTGTGCTCGTAGGAGGTATTCATTTTATTTCCATCACAACTGAAGCAGTCAACATATTAAGCAGTTCTCAATTCTCCTTAAAAATTAATTCTACACAGATTCAACCTGGAAAGTTATTTTTTTTTTCCACTTTCAAAATGATTAAAGGCACTCAGAATAGCTAACTCAGTAACACATACAAATAGGGGGAGGAAAGAAGACAAAAAGAAGAAAAGAATCATCTATCAGAGACCTGCCAACAGTTTGGAAGCTGCTGTGTGTTTGCTACCACCTATTACATTTCCATCTTGTACTTTTTATTTTTTCTCCCATCAATCTGCTGCTCTCCACTTACTGACTCTTATTTTATTCTTACATTAAAAGCTCTTTCAGACCATGCTTTGGGTCTATTTGCACAGCATCTCACACAATGGGACTCTGATCCATGAATAGTTTTCATAGGTAGCATCTCGATATAAATAATACTATTGCTCCAAGTACATCAAAACATTGCAAGAAAAAGAAGAATAAATGTTCTAAGATGCTCAGTGTCAGAGAATAGTTCAGCAGCACAGCACTGCATTCTATGGTTGATAGATTTCCAGTCAGTATTTATAAAATTTAACTTAAGAATTCAGACACATGGTGGGATTCTTGGGGTTGCTTTGTGCAGGACACCCAGGAGTTGGACTCTATGATCCTTGTGGATCCCTTCCAACTCAGGATATTCTGTGATTCCCTATTAAATGAATAGTTTCACTTATAGCCAGCATTAAGGGAGAAATACCGCCAGAGAAGGTGCATCATAGATTTGCATAATTCTCTCTGCAGACATCCATTTCCCAGGGCTTGCTGGCAAACTCCAGATTAGATGCCTTATTTGTGTACCCATAGTTAGACTTTGATGCCCATTGTATCAAAAAAGGCCAAATGGTAGCATTTCCAAAGGAACACAGGAAGCTTTTAAAAATTCCATGTGGCTTCCAGCTCATTTTCAGTGAGAGATCCTTAAAAAATTCCACTTGCTCAAGTTCAGTATGTGCCAGTGAAAACCTACTGTCCACTGCACTAAAAAACCCTTACTTTAAATGCTAAATGAGCACCAACACTTTCCTGTTTGTATCCTGCCATAAGGAGGGGTCTGTTCCAAAGGCTTGTATTTATTCAATGAACAAGCAATTCAATTTTTAATCTAAGGTAATGTGGTGTTATGGATCGGGTTATAACAATTTGCCCCATGGAATTGTAATAGCAGTCTCAGGATGTTCAAGTAAGCAGCTTATTCTCATCAGTGTTAAATACCTTCAGCCTACAACCACATACCAGAAATCAATAAAAAGGACAGCAAAAGAATCAGCTAACCAGCAATTTGGGGTTTACCATAGTAAATATACAGCAGAGCTCTTTCTGAATCGAAGTGAATGAATAAAATGGATACCTCGTTTCTAATGGTAACTGTGTGTTGTACTCTGAGGTTCATAGTTGCAGCAGCTGAAAAAAAGGAATCTGAATTCTGACTGTCACAGGTTTAATAAGCACAAAATTAATACATTCTATTTTTCTTCTGCTGTGTTAATCATAGATGTCAGTAGAATATTTCTGGCCCCTCTTGTAAACAGGCACTATAATTTCTTTAGGAATTTGCTGTCTGAGTTATAGGACGCCCTTGCATTGGAGTTGAAAGGTAGAGTTAACGGGTTTTATGTACGCAGGAGACCACAAATTTTCCCATCCTTCACCACAAGCTGTAAAGAATGACTTGACAAAATCATTTGTTAAATGTGACAGCAGTATGAAGGCAAGACATTCATCCAAGAGCTCAAATGGATACATGACAAGGTAATATTAATGGCACAAGACAAGACATTTAAAACTACTGGCTCACCATTACCAGTCTATTTGATCCAATTAGGGCTATTCATCAAGGTAAATAACTACTGGAAAAGCAATCTTGTGTATTCCTGTGCATACTGCAACAAAATCCAGTCTAAGTGATGGCTTGTGCACCCAGAGATTTCAGTTTCATACAGGTAATGTCAGTTCAGAAGGGAATAGGAGAAGGCTGTGACTTAAATCTGAAAGCAGCAAAAGCCTGTTGTGTTTTATTCCAAAACCAGCACCAGGGCTTTGCTCGTGCACCTGCATTAACAAGTGCCTTTGCAATGCCTTAATTTATGCTGAGTTCTGATGTAAATATTATGACACACACTATTACTTGTAAGACAACGTTTTAGGTTTTTTTCCCCCCACAGGATTTTTAATTTAGAGATGAATTCAAAGCAAGAATTCCACCACGTGAAACTTCATTTATTAGAGGAGAAAGCATGTTAAATTAAGGTCTTGCTTGTCTTGCTTAATTCATTTTGTCAGAGACAAAACCTTATTAATGTACATAAAGCTAACAGATTAATAAATTTGCCACATCAACAAAAAATATAGAAGGAAAACATCAAGACTTGCAAATATTTTTGAAAGCGTGAATGGTGCACAGGCAGATTTTATACCTTTCCAGTTCAGTCAATTTTGTCAGTTTATGGTGCACAGTCAAGTTGCTGGTTTTGATAGCATCATGCTCTACTGTTCTAAGCACCATTTAGGGCTGTTTTATCATTGTCAGTTCACAGCCATAATTGAGCTCAAAGAGGTTAAATGCCCACCAAAACGATGTTTTCCATGGCTATATAACAATTTTAGAACCAAAATGTCTCAGTGCTACTTACAGTCTAGTAGAGAATTAAATGTCTAATCCTGCCACTGGAAGGTAAAGCCACAGCGGGAGATTAATGACTCCAACAGATTGTTAAACTTTATAAAGCCTGGCAGTACAGAGCTGCCTGTAACAAAAGTTTACCAAGGAGCACCTTATTCACAGTTTTCCATTTAACAGGAGTTGCAACCCAGCTCCAGTTTGCACCTGCAGAGAGCTCCCAAACAGGCATTAATTCAATTGAAAGGGATGAAAATAAAGCCTTCTCCACTGCACTTAAGGTGTGTCACCTCCAATACGCTGTGAAATTGAGTTCTGGAGAATAAGGCAGTGACCATTAGAAGCTGCTGCAGTTTGGTGCTAAAGAGAAAGTCTCAGTCAGTTCTGCAGACTGTGTCACATAGGATGTGACCAAAGAATGGTAACCTGGGGGATGGGGACAGCAACACCACCAGCTGTGTCTTGGCAGATTAAACAGCAAAATGACTACTATTTAGAACATGTATCACACTTGGACACTCAAACTACCAATCTATGGAATAGATTAAAAAAATAAGATTTGGATCAAAGATAAATCAGGAAGAAACGCTGTTACAAAGACAGGTAATTCTGACTAGAATCATGAAATGGCCTGGATCTTAAATATCACCCAATTCCAACCCCCCTGCCATGGGCAGGGACACCTCCCACTACCCCAGGCTGCTCCAAGCCCCATCCAGCCTGGCCTTGGACACTTCCAGGGATCCAGGGGCAGCCACAGCTTCTCTGGGCACCCTGTGCCCACCCTCACAGGAACAATTTCTTCCTAATAGCTAATCTAAACCTGCTCTCTTTTAGTTTGAACTTCTTAATATATTTTTCCACATGTGAGCTTTCCTCTCTCTACAGAGAAGCTGCCATATTCAGGAAAAGATTTGGGGTGAATTTGCTAACAGAAAGCAAGTTGAAGTGACATTTTTTGACCGAAAATTTGGAAGAGTGTAAGAAACACACACAAAGAACATTCCTCTAGTCATAGACCACTACAAAGGATTCCTCAAAATGGTTCATGGCCTGAAGCGTGGAAGAACCCAGTCACCAAGTGCTAAGGTACTTAAGGTACTTAAACCCATTGATTTAAATTTGTTTGTTGGTTTGCTGAGTTTTTTTGAGGGCCTAAGGTGGGTGGCTTATCAATTTTCATGACAGAAAAATTTTCTACTGCTTTTTCAAAAACACATTTTTCAGTGAGAGAAGCCTCAGGCTTGCTAGCAATATTAGTGCAGTTACATAAAAGCAGAGAAAAATTTATATGTTTGGGGAAATGATAACCACATACCCCCCAAACATGTGAGGATTATTAGGGTATGAACTCTGTCTTCCGTGTCTGGATAGAACAATAAAGACCCAACTCTGATGGCAGTGCTGGGATTCTATTAAATATTTATTATTTCTAAAAAATAAAGAATTATACAGGGGATTAACAGGTAGAGGACAGTATACAGAGATTCTCATCAAAAATGTGGGAAAACCAGAAATACAGGTAGGAAGTGAGCAGACAGTGAAAAGCATTTGGAAAGTCAAAAATAACCCAGAAGTGAAAAGACAGTGATTAACTTTTGCATTCTGTATGACCTGAGAGGGTAGAATTGTGATAAAGTGAATGTGGGAGGATGAAATTGCAGAATAGGAAATTGCATGTAGGAACAAAGAAGGGAAAAAACCTATAGGTTATCCAAGCAGAGAAAAAAAAGGGATAAGACTTTGAAAATTAACCTTGTGAAAAAGTGAAGAGGTCTGAAAAGTGTCAAAAATGTCACCAAAACTGCAAACCTAAAGAGTCTGATGTAAAAATGGTGGGACAAGGAAGAGGATAATGAGGAAGAATAGAGATAATACATTAAATAAGATTAAATAAGATTAAACTAAAAACCACAATCTATTGTGTAGCTTCATTTACTGTCTCAGGCCCTGTTGAAATGATACTTAAATCAAGCAGAGCTTTGGATCTTTATGGGTTTTTTTAATCAAAATATAGTAAATAAATAAAATAAAAGGGGAAAAGTAAATAAAGTAAAAGGGGATAAATAAATTAATTAAATAAATAAAAGGGGAAAAGCTGGTTTGGGGAGATGAAATCGCTATTTGGTCAAGATGGGAAGGCAATTTTCTACGAAAACTCTTAAAGAAGTTATCCTCTCTGTGAGCAGTCAGATCCCATAAGCCCTACAGGTTTAATACAATAAATGTCACACGTGTCCCATTTGCAGTCCCACCTGACCCAGCTGCATGAACAGCCTGGCATAGTAAATATTGTCTTCAGCTTCTCCAAGACCTAGAGACTGAGCCCAGTGGAAGCTGATGACAGCTCTTGGGTAGATCTGTCTGTTGAAGTGCCAGACAATGGCTAAAACAAGATTAAAAATTGATTGTGTGCTGCAGAAATGGATTTCTCATCATCTTGTCCAAGAGTCACTCAAAGTCACCAGCGGATCCTGCCCCATGCACAGAGATGATTGATACCTGATACTATCAATTATTACCCATGCCTTTCAAAAAGCCCTTACAGCAGTGAGATCAGTCTGGGTTTTGTTCTCGGGCTTGTTTTGTTGGGGTTTTTGTTGTCTTTTTTCTTTTTTCACTTATGCTTTGTTTTCTTCTCCTTTGCAGTATTTTTTTACACAGTAAGAATTGGAAACAAACCTTTTGTATCTGGTTGCTTAATTACAAGTAGAACATAACATTAAAGATATTTCATAACACTTCGAAATAGAGTTAGTGAACAAAATTAATGTCAATTAAGAAACAAATGTAATGTTGAAATCCCATTTGGCAATTAAACTCTATGTACTTTGGCACTGCTCATAAAGCCATTAGGAAGATGGAATTAGAGAAGTCTTTGGAAAAGGACTATTTTTTCCTCCACATTTATAGTGCTCCCTACCTCATGCCACTGCACTAACATTTGAAGCTATTGTTATGAATCCAAACTTCTACAAGTGCCTTTAGCTGATGTGACTACAGATCATTCTCAAGATGATAGATACTGCAGAACAGTGAAAGCTTCTTTATGTAAAACTATTATCAACAGAAGTCTCTTGAAATACATTTCTGGTGGGTTTTTTGCCTCTTTTTTTGATCCAGTTTGTGGGTATTTTTATTTATAATGTAGCAACATGATACACTTCCACTGAGCTTCTCCCACATTTACAGTGGTTTTTATCAAAAAGATGTCAAAAAACTCCATACTTATTCCACTGCAGTGATTAGAGAGGTAAGCATCTTTAAACACAAAGATTTGTTGAAATATCTGAGGTTTTACGAGGAATTATTTGAGGAATAATACACAAACTATGTGCAATAATCTCTTTCAATGCAATAGAGCTGTCACTGAGTTTTGCCTCCTAATTCTTCTCAAGGCACTTGGAAAGGCCAACCCTCTGCTCACTTAAAGTGACTTCAGTTAAAAAAAAAAAAAAAAAAAAAAAAATCAGGTCCCTATATCAAAAAGCAAAAGCAGCCACAGTTACTACACAGTGGCTTGTGCCAGAAAAAAATAATCCATCATGAATATTATGTTGCAGCTCAAAACTTCCTTTGTTTGATGAAACTGTTACACACTGCAGCCTTACCCAAAACTACCTGATATGGGCATAGTTTCCTGAAATATGGCACCATATGTGCATCAGTAAACATTATGTGTAGAGTAAATTAAACCAAGCCTTATAATTAGGCAGTAAGGAAATTACTGCAGACCTGAAAGAGTAAATCAGCAGTATTAAAGCACTCTCCATTTCCCCTGAAGCACTTCAGAGCACCATAAAAACCTCAATGTCACAGTGATGAACACCTAGAAGTGCATTTTGAGGGAGACAAAGATTTGTGCGTTCAAAGAAGTTCAAATCAAAATCCTTACTGATTGTAATTCAAATAACAGTGCATTTTCCCTAATTCTTTAGATTAGATGTTTGAAAATTCTACCATAAGTCCTTTCCTGAAGTAAATACACAAGTTATTCTACCCAATGGGAGCAGACAAAAGTGGAAGTATTGATCAGCATGCCAGAGGCTCACAGCCCTTTCAGACCATGTTGGTGCCATTCACATAATATTCATAAATTCAGTGGAAGCTGGAAGAGCAGAGGACTTCATCAAGTGGAGCATCGCTACCTCTGCCTTCTAAGCCAGTATCACACCAGAGCCCAGCCTAACACCTTTGTACCTAGAAAACAACTACAAATCTAGAAAAGAGCTACACACAATGCAGTGCACCCCTATTAAATAGAATACAAGGCATAAACATGTAGCCCTGGCACAGAAATAAATCTGTGTTAGCATTTGATAGTCTGTTTTTGGGAAGCCAGATTTCCTTATTCAAGAGCACTGGAGTCACTGCAGGTGAAAATCAAATCTATTAAGCAACAAGAAAAGGTGCTGAGTTTCTCACAAGCAAGAGCTGATGCCACAGGTGGCCTTAGGTTCAAAGAGTTTTAGATTAATTTGTGGCTGGCTCCCTTTAAAAAATGCCAGCATTTTGTCAAGATGTATTTTTGTGCAACAGAATGGGGCAATCTCAGTAATAACACTGCACTTTTCCTTGGAAACAGCCAAAAACTCCTCCTTGGTAATACAGCACAGACTCCTGTGGATCATCTGTTTAAGTGTGACCTTGCTTCAACTCTGCTTTTGCAAAATAAATCTTAATAAAGACTAAATTCTGAAGTTACAACCTCCTTGGATATTCTGTACTAATTCACACTTGCATGAAGTTTTGCATCTTCAGAACAGTGCAGCAACTCTTACAAACTCGCACAGCGTTATGTGAGCTAGGGGAGGTCTGTGGCCATTTCATTCTCTGTTTTCTTCCCTTATTTTAAATTATACAGATCTTGGATTTAAAAAAAAGCTCCCTTCAGGATTTATAACCTTACCCAATGTCCTCTTGTTTGCAACAAAGGGCTAATCACAGAAGGAGAACACACTTCCCCAGCCCCCCCAGAAATGCACTGATTGCTGCACTGTCAGCTGGCTCTAGTGGACAGCTGGAAAGCCAAAGGACTCCTCACACAAATCTGCCTTTAGGGTGCCTAAATTAGAAATCAGATTGTTCATGACTCCCTTTGTATAAAGAGCTTATACAAAACACATCCTGGAAACCCCAAGTCACCCTCCAGAGATGAACTCTCCAGTGACTGTAAGGGAGGCTGAAGGAAATCCACTTCTTTATATCACCACCTGATTTCTATAACTGACATCAGCTGGTGTGAATGTTCAGAGCTCTCTTTTTCCTCTTCCCCCTGCACCCTCACTATGAGTTTTTTATTTCTTTGGATGTGCTCTTCATTGACTTTGGGAAGCTGAAAAGAGTTTGTTATTTCATCTATATTAAGTTTGATTAGAATTGGGTTCACTGTTTTCCACTAAAGATTTGGGTTTTGCCTTTTGAACCTTTATGCTTCCTTTGGGCTTATATCTTAATATTCAGATGCTGTGAACCTCCTAATTCTGGTACAACACAGAATACCTCAAGTGAGGCAGCTTCACCTTCAGAAGCAACTTTATTTTCTGAGCTTCAGATTATTCTTCTAAAACTTGACACTAAGTCTTGCTTATCCTCACAGAACACAGTAAAGAGATGATAAACAAAAAAAATAAGTCAGTTAATCATGATTTAGAGCACCAAGATTTAATTTCTAGGTGCTGCTGGCCCTCCCTGCAGCATTTGCAAGTCATCTGGTCTGGCTGTGAGACAGCAGCTTTGCTGCAATAACAAGATGATAAGATTTCCTCTTTTGGAGGAAGTCTTCCTCAAACCACTTACATTCTGTGAAGAGAGAGATTTACGTCCACAAACTGAAAACTTATCTAAGTGTCTATCCATGATATAATTGACATTGTATGGGTTAGCTGAGATAAAGTCTGTTCCAACAGAACACATTCTTTCAGTTTTAAGTGTCCTGCCAGTCTAATTCCATGAGTTAATATTCATGCTTTTTATTCTGAGAATCCTTCTAGAGTCTACACCAATTTTTGGCAGGCTTCAAAGTGCTAAACTTTTTTTTTTTATCCTAAATAGCATTCATAAACAGCAATACAACTTAATCTACGTGGAAGTGAGTAACAGAAAGAGTAAACTGAGACACTGCTGCTCAAGGAAGAGAGAGATGATAAATAAGCCTAAGAACATGCTGAAGCCTGAGATCTAGTTCAAACTGGTGTAACCCATATTAAACAAAGGACAGCAAATTGCAAATCCTTTCAGAGACCTATGAAGTTCATAAAAACTGAGTATGATCAAGATGTTGTCCCCAAGCTCTTTTTTTTTTTTACCCAATCTGCACAAATAAATTACAGGAGGTATTTGTCTCATCAAACTTTAGGCTTTTGCAAGCTTGACTTGCAGCCTAATGCAGCTACTGAAACAGTGCTGTCAAGGATTTAATGATCATTGTGAGTGCCTTCAAACTCAGGATATTCTGTGGCTAAAATATAATATAATAATTGTAGATTGAAGGGAGGGATGTTAGAGAATATGGCTGATAACAGGCTGATGAAAATCATGCCCAGAGTCCACCAAGTGTCTTACAAAGGAATTTGCAAGATCCCATCTTAGCACAGGGGAATGCAAATGACTGATCAAATATAGATAAGGGTCATGTGAAAGGATGTACTTACTGCATTATACATAAAGAACTGACTGGAGGTATAAAAAGGGCAAATATGACCTGGATTTTTTTTTTTTTTTTTTTTTTTTTTTTTTTTTTTTTTTTTTTTTTTAGTTTTGGCTTTTGCAGAGTGTGTGCCTGGTAGAAAGACACCACAACATGGTCACTGTTAATATTAGTTCATGCCTAAACCTGCTCCTGAGTACCCCAAAGTGTGTCCCCATTCCTAGGACACTGATGGTGGCTATTAGAAAAAGCAGACACTGAAAAGAAGCAATCAAAATCCTAACCCATCAGAAAGAGGGAAAACTCATCTAAACCAATGCAGAAATCTTGGAGAAACCTATCTTACAGCTTTCAGCCTACCAAGGAGCTCTCATTAAATCACCAGTAACAAGGACAAACCCCAGATAAACCTGAAAGGCATTTTTTGGGAAATCATACAGGAAAACAAGCTCTGTGGCACTGTGAAAATCACATAAAGGGTTTATTTAAGAATAGTAACCTGCTATGGTTATACAATATCAATGTTACTGCAGTTGCAGATTGCAGAGGAGAACAGAACCATACTCTGGACTGGTGTTCTGAGGGAATGATGCTCATAACAGTAAATATGCCCTTTTTGTAAAATTTTTTTTCAAACACATATTAATCAGTTGGCCAATTTTAAAACCATCTGACAGAGAGAAAATGTCTTAAAGATGGTGAATAGCTGGAGTTGGAAAGAAAACTGTCTGTGTAGGAGAAGAGAGACCCAAATTGGTGTCCTGTGGAGGGAACTTTGTTATGTGAAGTCAGGAGCTGGCTGGCCAGAGTACCCACACAGGTACCAGCTGAGCAGGAGCCAAAAGCAGCCCATCACTCTCTGCATTTCACCTGGAGTAACAAGTCACCCTCAGGGAATGAGGAATGAGCAGGGAGAATGGCAGGGGTGAGAAAATGAGAGGAAACATGAGAATCAAGGACCTGAGATTATTGCTGTAGAAAGCCCTAAACAGACAGTACAAGGCCAGAGAAAGCAGAATTTTATTAATTCGGGTGTTCACAATTTTGGTTTTCAGTCCTGTGTCCACAAAATATGGATTCCTCAGAGGTTTGTAGGATGATATCTGGAAATGACAATCTGAGAAGAGGACATTTTTGATAAAAAAAAAAGTGCTGAAGTGGAATGTTTGGCCTCACAGTGGTGTGAAGAATTCTTTTTTCCACATTCAAAATCACCACCTTAGCTATTACCTGTATACAGCTACTAAGAGAATGCTGATATTTTTCTGCTTTTTGTGTATCCATCCAAAAGGTTGAGCTGGATTGTACCCAACAACACATAAAGGCCACAAAAATATAATCAGGTGGCAAAAATTGCATTTTGATACACCCAAATATGTTTGCTTTTTGCACACCCAAACTTAGATTTCTAACAGTAAAATAATGTCCATTAGGCATCTATTCCATTAAAGTGAAAACCCAAGATGTCAGAACTAAATGTTCAATAGTATTTAGCAAAATGCAATTGGTAATTCAGATATTTCAGGTCTTTTTACTCCACAGTTTCTAGGAATATATATTTTAATGAAGTTTTGTTGCCTAAAACTGCAAGGAGAAGCAGAAATCCCACATTAAGAAAAAATACAGTATTTTTAAATTTTTTTACTTTTTCTACTTTCAGATGAAATATGAAAATTTAAAACCTAGCAAAATTCTTTGAAACAAAGAAAAATCTCCTTGGCCATTGTAAAAATGAGGGTTTCATTTTTAACAATTATTCATGTGTAAATATTTGTATTTGCAATGCTAAGCTAAAAATAAATTAATAACTTTCAAAGTGAAAACTGGAAACTACTGGAAAAAATCCACACTAGACTTCTCAACAATCTCAGGCTTCTTTTTTTTATATATATATTTTTTTAATTTTAAAAATTAAATTTCTGGATCATTTTGGAAGTTTTCCAGTTTTTTTTAAGAAAATGATCATTTTCTGTGGAGAATTTATTTCATGCAGTATTTCTAAACAGCTTTATTAATAACATAAACATCAGTCTGTAGGAGTTGGATGAATACACCTTAACAGCTGTATGAAAGCATAATTTCCAGTATAAACTGAGAACTGGTGGTGAAAAAGAAATCTTATTTCTGTCCAATTCCTTCCACTTGGAGGCGCAGGAGCCTTGAATGGGCAAAAATGAAACAATCCAGGCAGGCTGCTGTAATGGCAGCACAGATGGGTGGTATTTAGGGCAAAACAAATGGTTTTGGTTATTCCACCTCGAGTGGCTCGTGCAGAACGAAGCAGCTCAGCTGTCAGCTGGAACAGGACACGGGGGTGGCAGCAGGGCCAGCAGGTGGGACAGCAGTGCTGGTGACAGTGACACCCCAGCAGTGCTGGTGACACCCCAGCAGTGCTGGTGACAGCGACAGCACAGCAGTGCTGGTGACAGTGACACCCCAGCAGTGCTGGTGACAGCGACAGCACAGCAGTGCTGGTGACACCCCAGCAGTGCTGGTGACAGCGACAGCACAGCAGTGCTGGTGACACCCCAGCAGTGCTGGTGACAGTGACACCCCAGCAGTGGTGGTGACACCCCAGCAGTGCTGGTGACAGCGACAGCACAGCAGTGCTGGTGACACCCCAGCAGTGCTGGTGACAGTGACACCCCAGCAGTGGTGGTGACACCCCAGCAGTGCTGGTGACAGTGACAGCACAGCAGTGCTGGTGACACCCCAGCAGTGCTGGTGACAGTGACACCCCAGCAGCTGCTGTTCTGCTCACGCAGCTCCAGGCTGAGCTGCACCTCCAGGTGCTGTGACCAAACCCTCTGGTGTGTCCTGCCTGCCTCTTTCTCTCTCTCAGTGTCACCCCAGAGCTGCGAGGCTCGAAATGTCAGCTGTTGGGGTTGCCTGTAGCATTTGAACTCTTGGGTTGGTGTTTCTCTTTCCTCCTATGGAGGAAAAACTAACAAAAGAATTGGAATCAACCAGCACTCACTGTTGGCCTGGCTTGCTGTACCACACAGGGAAAGATGCCTTTATTACCTTTTGGGTTTTGTCCTTTTTTTTTTTTTTTTTTTTTTTTAAACTACAGGCTTGCATACTAGTAGGAAAAAGAAATCCTCAATCTTGCCAATTGGCACAACTTCTTATCAGATCCAGTTCTTTCTCCAGCTTGTTCAAAATGAAAGGCTGATTCAGCCTGGAGAAGGGAAGGCTTCCAGATCTTCTAGCACCTTCCAGTGCCTAAAGGTACTACAAGAGAGCTGGACAGGGACTTTTGGAAAGGGCATGGAGTGACAGGACAGCAGGAATGGCTTTAAATTGACAGTGGGCAGGGTTACAGAATCACAGAAATTTTAGGGTTGGAAGGGACCTCTGGAGATCATCCAGTCCAACCCCCTGTCAAGGCAGTGTCACCTGGAGCAGGTGACACAGGAACGTGTCCAGGTGGGTTTGGAATGTCTCCAGAGAGGGAGACCCCACGGCCTCCCTGGGCAGCTGTTCCAGTGCTCTGCCACCCTCAACATAAAGTTCTTTGTCACATTGGGGAGAAGCTTCTTGTGTTTTGGTTTATGGCCATTAGTCCTTGTCCTGTCACTGGGCATCACTGGACACAGTCTGGCACCATCCTGTGATCCCTGCCTTGGAAATATTTGTATGGATTGATCTTCTCTTTTCCAGACTAAACAAGCCCAATTTCTACACTATCTCCTCATGAGGGGGATGCTCCAGACCCTTCATCATCCTTGTGGCCTCTGCTGGACCTTCTCCAGTAGCTCCTTGTTTAAATTGTACAAAGGAGCCTGGGTTAGATTTTAGGAAGGAATTGTTCCCTGGGTGGGCAGGCCCTGGCACAGGGTGCCCAGAGAAGCTGTGGCTGCCCCTGGATCTCTGGAACTGTCCAAGGCCAGGCTGGACAGAGCTTGGAGCAACCTGGGACAGTGGAAGGTGTCCCTGTCCATGGCAGGGTGTTGGAATCACCCTGTGATTCCATGAAAATCCAGAGAGGAATGGCAGCAGGAAGCCATGAGCTGGTGAGGTGTGTCTGCTTCCAAGAACTTGCTCAGTCTGACTTAGCTTGATGTTCTTGCTGGCAGTTTTTAATAAGGCATATAATTAGATCTCCAAAATAGTTTCCCAATTCCCAGGAGAGTTGAAATGATAAGTTTAAAAGAGGTAACTCCATCAGAATAAGAAATATTGAAGTGACTGTGAATTGTGAGGTGGAATTTTAGCACCGTGTGTTCCATCCACAATCATGTCCCATGTCTGCATGTTATGCAGATAATGAAATCAAATCTCAGAAATAAAGAGCTAAGTGACCTGGGGAGAAAATGAAATATCAGTCTTAGATGAGTGAATACTGAAGACTTGCAAGGGAGCCTGACTACCAATTGGAAAAGAAAAAAAAAATTCTATCTATTTATCTATATTTGTATTTTTCATCACCAAAGCGCCTCTGTAGGTTATTTTATGGTGTTCACATTAAACATCCAAAGTCTGAAAAGCAAGCTTAGAAAGGGATTCATTAAGACAAAAGGCATGATGATATTCAAAGTTGGTTGTCTCTCCAATGATTTTTCCCAGAATAGAAAGACTGAAACAGCAGGACTCTGTAACCTCCACTGCAGCTCATTTCTCTGAATCTTCAGGCTTCTCTCCCCAGCCATCAAAGCAAGCCCTCAGTGACACCCTCACATTCTGGAATTTAGCAGGCAGGTCTGGGCAGCCACACACAGGTACTCTGCTGATTATATTAATGTGATGAAGCAGAACACTGATCATGATTCTGAAGGATTATGATTTACAGTCAGAATGCACATTGTTGAAAGCAGACTACATCTTCCTCTATGTTTGTGCAAAACCCAGCACAATTATGATTTAATCTTGATTAGTTTACTAGCAACTGCCACAATTTAATAAACATTATACCTACGTGATTAACTTCCATAAATACCAGAAACTGTACTAAAAGCTTCATATCCAAGCAGGAAAATACAATATCTGTGCTTCACTTTTCCCACATCCAGAGTTCCAACCTCTCTGAGGCTGAACATTGCAGAAGGGTGAATACACATGAGAAGCACACAGCTTATTAAAGACAGGTGCCATTTTTATATCACGTTTCAGAGTAAATTTGGCTTTAGGGATGAGTAATTCAGGCAACTGCTGAGAGCCTCACACAGAACTCACTCATGTGTTAGTCTGCTACTTCGTTGAAGCAGTGAGAACAGAGGTGGGAGGCAACACATGGTCCCAGCTCCACTGCAGAGCCGAGGATCCCACAAATTTGGAGGTCAGAACAGCAGAGATCTCTCTTCTGTCATTAGCTGAGCAGCAGATGTGATGCCAGGCTTTATATAGGAGACTCAGTGATTCATATTGTCTGTAGGTCCACTGCAATGGGTTTGTTATTTGGCAAAATAAGCTCTGAGAAGATCTTCAAACACGTCTGCTAAAGGTTAAGAAGGAAGAGCTGAAATGAGCTGAGTTTTAGCAGTGCAGAGCACGGATTTCAAAATGCCTACAGGGGCCACTCTTTCCAAAACAATCGTGCTGCAAATAGGGGCTTGAAGATACATTTAAATCTTTACTTGGTTTGGCAGGCTTTCTGGATTTGGGATCATTTTCACAGAGGCCAGGTAGAATTATTATTATTATTATTATTATTATTATTATTATTATTATTATTATTATTATTATTGTTAAATTTGTATTAAAAAATGCAGATTTGGGATCATCTCAAAGGCAGAAAAAAGAGCTAAAAAGAGGCAATCTGTCCTGCCTTAACTTGAGGTTGTAAACAGAAACCTCTCCCTTTTGGTTGCCAATTCCTTTCACTTCTTTTCCATCTCAAGCTTTTTGAATTAATCTTTCTTTCTTATCACAAAACACAATGATAAATGTAACAGAAGAAAGCCAAAATTTATGGTTTAAACTAGGTTTTGCAGTTATTTATAAAATCATAGGATAGCTTGGGTTAGAAGGGGCATTTAAAGGTCATCTGGTTCACTTCCCTGTGCCTCGGGCAGGGCCATCCTCAACAAGGTCACGTTGCTCAGACCCATCCAACCTGGCCTTGAGTGCTTGCAGGGATGGGACATCCACCTCTCTGGCCAAATTGTTATTTATTATGACTTTCTGCATCTTCACAGGATCTTTATTTAATACAGCACCTTGTAAGTTCTTGATAATATTTTACTCTTACAATTTTGCCTTTTCATATTCTGCTCATCTTTCCTGTTACTCCAGCGAGAGTATTCAAATAAAACACAAATAAGCACATATGCCAGTGTTTTTATGACTGGGGTTTTTGAGCTGCCAAGGCAGGGAAGGTCTGGACAATCTGCCTCCCCTCCCACATGGAAAGACCATTGGGGGTTGCATTTGGAATGTATTTCCTTCTCCTTTTTTTTTTTTTTTTTTTTTGTCACAGGAAATGCTGCTACTTTGCTTAATGTCATGTGCAATGTAGGGCCATATCTAAATGAGGACACCAATTTTTTACACCTCCTCATGTGGCAAAACCAGCCTCAAGTTGGAAAGCAATGATTTCCTTGGAAAATCAGGAAACATTATCAAAGGCAGGGCTTACCTGTCTCCGAAGGTCTCGTGTCTTCTTGGTCATCTTGTCAATGGCAATGTTGAGTGGGTCTCCCTTCTCCTTCCTTCCAGTCTGTTAAAAACCCAAAATTTTAGAGTTAGAGAAAAATCCTCTAGGCAACATAAACTTTAAAAAAAATAGTAAGGATTCATCAAAGGAAATTATTGCAGCTTTTTTGTTTGCTACCATCAAGTTGTTATTTCCAAAGTAATGTTTTCAACGTGTTTATGTGCAGGAGGCACAGAAGATTATTTTAGAACAATCCAAAAGTGATAAGAACAAAGATTAAGGTGACTCACCGGAGAGTTCAGAACTTTTCCACCAATAAATTATGTGCATATATTATAGCTAATACTCCAAAAAATCTGGCAAGACCTTTCACTATAAAATGAATATTAAGAGTTTCTAATCTCCATCCTGCCAAGCACTGGGAATGTTAAACATGATAATAAGCAGCAACACAGCTTGAGGACAGAAGGAAAATGGTCCCTATGCCTGTAACAGGAATCATATTGGCAGACATTAGGTTCAGTATAAAGAAGAATTCCACTTAAAACACTTTCCTGCAGGAAGTCTCAAAGCAAAACTCCTCACGAAGATTAAAAAGGGGGAAAAAAGCCTTTTGTGTCTCATAACCAATGGGGGGAAAATATGGTTTTCAGGTTCAATGGCACAAAAAGCATTAAGTGACTTCGTTAGCTGTATTACCTTTCTCTTAAGAGAAAACTACTTCTCTAAAGATTTGTCACATCTTTTGCACATTGAACACTGTTTGAAAGCTTTTCATCAAGAATCAAAATGATCTTCCATTCTTTCTGGCAGTACTCTTTCCTTCCCAAGGCTGTTTTCAAATGCTTCTATTTAGAATTGTTCCTTGCATATGATTAAGAGCGATTTTCTCTCTCCAGCTGAGCATAATAGCACACGTTTCTGGGAGCTATTGAGAAGTCACTTTTGGGGTGGGATGGGGATTAAAAACCCTTTCAATGATACCCTCTCACATGTACAGCACTGTTATCAGCCCTACATTGGCAAGAGGCCTCTGTTCCAGTCTTTGCTTTAGGCATTCATTCCAGAGAACGCCTGCTTTCTGTTATTGCCTGTAATTCTAATTATGACACGAGGCCAAAGCTTTTATGATCATTTAAAAATCTGTAAAACCCATCTCCTTTTTTTATTTAGAAATTCAAACATAACAATATCAAGTGCCACCAGAATTTAATACAAAACATAAATTTACCTCTTAAGTTTTCTAAAAAGGATCCATTACAAATTCTGGAATTAATCACACAAATTGACACCAGAAAACAGAGAGAGAAAGCATTTGCTATCACACAAGAGGAGGCATCTGTGTCACCCGCTGATATTTTTATCTCACTTTTCTTGTGTTCATCCTTTTGACTGAGTTCTTCTGGTCCCCAGCTGAAGAACCACATCTCTTTAGCCTGAGCAATGTCAGCACAGGCTTTTGGGTTTAGATGTCCCAAATTCAGTCCCTGGTATTTTGTTCAAGACAGCAGGTGTCATAGGTGCACACAATCAAGGCCGGTTTTCAAGCTGAAATTTCACAATAAAGCTGAGGCAGGAAAGTTTGGTTCAGGAAGCCTCTCCTGACTGTTGGAATAGTACAGCAGGGACTGCCAGATGAGCCAGTCTCAGCCAGGTTCTAGTTTGTTAAACTACAGAGTTATAGTCTAAGAAAACTTAGAAAAAAAGAAAATTATTCCAGCTGTGTGCTGTGCCGTTGCTGAACCAGGTTTCCTTGGTGACATTCATGTTCTGGATGCTTTATTTTCCCTGTCAAATAATTCAATTTATCTAATATTCTTCAAATTCTTCTCTTTCTTATCATTATTAAGCTTTAATGGACCAGCTTAGGAAGATCCATAACCACAGAAGATATGCTAAGACTTTTTTTTTTTTTTTTTTTTTTTAGGGCAAAGATAACCTTTGTTTGGCACTTTTTCTTTCCTCATTTTAATAAAATCAGGGAATAATTTGCTAAACAGGCTAAAATTCCTGTGAGTATTAACGCAATGTGAATAATCCAAGAGCAAACACCAAGACACTTAAGACTAAACAGGGACGGTATTTTGCAGGTCTCAAATAAAACAAGTGGTTCACAATTCCTCTTCACTTCTCTCATGCAGGGCAGATGTATTTTGTATTCACCACCAACATGGTGAGGTCAAGCAATTAATGCTTGGCACCCATTTAGGGGTCAGAAAGTTGTCCTTGAGCAGGAACTTGGGAATCCTTCCAGGGCAGTCAGCTATGGGATACAGTGACACTAAATAAATTAAGCATTTGATGAACTGCACCATTTAGAGGAAATAGCTCCTGGGCATTGGAAAAAAAAGTAGAAATTTTGAGAGTGACATCAAAGTTTGTAATTTAGGTTCCTAATCTGGGTGTGTCTCATAGGTGGAAACTCTCACTGAGAGCAGGCCCATGGCAGCCTAAATCCAGCACCCTGCCTAAGCTTCCCTTCAAATCCATCCAGTAACTTTTTGACTCCAGTTTTAAATAAACAGTATTTATATAAACAGTGGCCCTTAAGGTACATCCCATTGTGAAACACAAAACAACTGGGAACCCTTCTGTGACCCTTAGGCCACACAACACAAACTGTCCATATCCATCTGGCCAGTCCCTTGTCCCTCCAAAGCAGAGCAAAGCCTGTTCCACATTGCTGCGTGCAATTGCCCAAATTGTGCCTCAGTGCTGCCTGAGATGCTAAATGGCATGTGCTGGAAAACTAAACCAAAACAAGAGATCCAGTTGAGCTCTCTCAATGGCAGTATTTTATTAACTCACACAAATACCCCTGAAGTCTCCCATTCTGCACCATTTTTACTTATCCAGGAATTTTAACTGACCTTCACCTGTTACTTATAAAATGGCCTGTATACAAACCCCCATTTATTCTGTATACAAACCCCCTTCTTTACCATATGATTTCAAAGAAATTTGTTTAGTAAATCACGTTATTGAAAAATAACTAGCATGGCATGTGATGTTACATAGCTTCAGGCAGGTCTGTCAAACACCATCTGCTCTGTGCTGAAAATATAAGTTTATTAAAGTTTATTTATTTAAGTCCTTAAATACTCTTATTTTATTGTTGCTCTGTGATAAATTTTTGGCCTTCATTCCTAGAAGGGATAGAAAGGAATTTATTGGTTTCTTTCCTGAAAAAAAGAAAAAGCTTGGTATTGAGCCATTTGCCATTTCTCTGTTAATCTTTTTCTGCAAAGGGAAGAAAGATACTTTGGGATGAAAAGGAAGTAAAAATTGCTGCTGGCATTGGGTTAAGAGGAGGAGGAGAAATGCACAGAATTCCTTGAATGCCAAAATATCTGTATTCAAGTTCCTATGGACAGAATTACATCCATTCATAGTGTAATGAGGAGAACTTTGCAACAGGAGAATGTATTAATCAATTCCCTGATTTCTTGTGACCATTACCAGCAGTTGCATACTGCTTGTACTCGAGATATTTTCAAACAATTTTCTCAGTCTGAGTTGCTTCCATTCTAATTTCCTTAGAGCTTTTCCCTGCCCATCTGATTTATTCTCAGTTCAGGATGAGCTAATTCCCACAGGCTCTGACCAGGGGCTGTGCTGGCTGCAGACTCCCCCAGGTCAGGAGAGGATCTTCCACTGCATTTCTACCTCAAGGCTGCAGTTCCCCCCCCCAGGTCACTCAATGTCAGATCCAGCTCCCTGAATATAATATTCAAGTGTTTTTAAGCCTGATTTGCCACCTGACATGAGAAGTTGTGTAGTTTCTCAACACATCCATGTCTGGTAAGTGGGAGAAATCAAGGTACTGACTGTTCTACTATTACTTCAGAAAATGCCTAGAGTCTCAACCAGTGTCCACAGTGTTACCTGAACAATAAAGACAGAACACAGGCATTTATATCAAACAAAGTCTGAAAAGTCTTACAAGTAAAACTGCATTTGTTTATATAGGGAATTTCACCTTCCTTTGGTTAGGAAATTAAATCAAATAAGAACAAAATGCACTTAAGGATGGTGAGAAAGTTCAGCATCTGCTGAATGCTAGAAAGATCTCTGCTAAGATATAGCACTAGTTTTCCTTTTTACAAAGACCTTTTCCTCTCCTTCCATTTTTCCTTTTTACACTTTAAACTGTTAGAGTAAAATATTAAACTCCCAAAATATGTATCACAACTATTAAGGACATTTACATCCCACGATTTGCTCATTACAGAACTCTTTTGATCAGCATGAGGTACTTAACAGGACATTTTTCTAACCCTAGAGAATATCACAGAACCAAGACAAAGACAGTCAGGCCAATCAGCCCAGAGACTCAGTGCATTTTAGATGAGATATGTTCAACCTTGAAAGAAGATGCTCCAGAGTGGAACTGTGTTGTTGGTTTTTAATAATTCCAGATACCAATAATGAGGAAATTGCAGAGATCAAATTTCAGCCCATGAAACAGATGAAATTATTACTAGCAAAATCATTATGATAAAGACAAGTGTTATTGTAATTAATATCCTTGCATGGAAAAGTTCGGATCACTTAGAGATGTTGGAGAAGCAAAGCCAATACTTTGAGCATGTTATTATAAAAAAATGCCAAATGAACAATGCTGACAATGGTAACCAATAAAAGAAGGGAATGGAGTGCCAAGAAATACACAAAAAGTGGGGCAGCTGCAGGCTACAAAATAATGTCACAGACAAAACCCCAATGTGTATCAAAACTAAAGGAGTGATTGTTAGAGAACACTACTTTCCTTTAAAGTTCATAATTTAGGTGCTCAGGGTTTCAATTAAACAGTAACAATATTAATAACAATAATCTATGTAAGATGTTTTGGACCCACCATTTTCAGACATTCCTCTTTTTTCTCTGCTGCTCCAGATGTAAGCCAAAATATCTGGCAGAGCTCAATCTCCTCAAACATCAAGTGTTGCATGTCCAAGACACCCTCACTACTGTTTCAAGTAATTTAGCCTCCAGGAGACAGCTGGAAAGATTATCTATTGATCCAAAAGCTACCAAACACTGATCTATTTTTATATTTTCATCATCCCCTAGGTAGAGGGCTCCATTATTTACAGGTTATTCAGAACTTCAACATCACAATGTTTTATTAAGGCGTAAATTGCTGCCCAAAAATGTATCTGTCCTAATATTTTATTTTAAATGTTGAACATCACTCCTTTAAAACTATGCCAATGTTCAATAGCCCTTTTAAAAGTGATGAAGAGAAGCTTAGTACTAAAAGAAAAAAACATTTTGAACAACAGGCATTGGCTGCATCAGTGCTTTTAAGCAGAAATCCAGGTTTAAACATACCAATACGTCGTCCCCTTCTGATAGAAGACAATTTATTTTGGGTCAGGAAAAGGCTAAACAATATATTTCAGGAGAAGTAGAGACTAAATTTCACTGGAAGTTGAAAATTCCAGCAATTTTCTATGGAGATGGGTCAGGAAAATAAGTTTAACAAAATCTGTGTGGTTCCTCTAGAGATGAGCTGAAGAAGACTTCTTAAAATAATAAGTTTAAGGAAAGATTGAGTGTTAAGAAGTCTCTTGGGAGTGTGGTATGAACGTGAATTACTGTTGTACTCAGATCAGTGATTTTATTGTATTTTTAACCATATAAATTATTTTGGTTTTAGAATTTATTCTAAGGAACTGCATTGGGGGTTCTGCAGTCACCCAATCTCCAGCTTCAATTTTGCTATAGAAACCCCTCCTGGGGAACTAAAATTTGTACGTTCCCATGTCCTCTTAATAATTCATTTATTTAGTCAGGAGAAAGAAAAAAAATATAATTTTGTACAAAAAAAGGTTGTGTAGTAAGGTCTTTAGAGCTTTGTTTATGTGGTTGCAAAGGAGAAAGGCTGAGTCATCACAGAGAAAGGAAAAGACAGAAATAATGGAATCACAGAATGGTTTGGGTGGGGACATTAAAGTCCATCTCATCCCACTCCCCCTGCCATGGGCAGGGACACCTTCCACCAGCCCAGGGTGCTCCAAGCCCCATCTCAGCCTGGCCTTGGGCACTTCCAGAGATCCAGGGGCAGCCCCAGCTTCTCTGGGCACCCTGTGCCAGGGCCTCCCCACCCTCACAGGGAACAATTTCATCCTAATATCTGGTTAAACCTGCTCTCTGCCAGAGTGAGGCCATTCCTCAATGTCCTGTCACTCCATCACTTGGAAATATTCTCTCTCCTTTTTCCCTGCAGGTTCCCTTCAGGCACTGGAAGGCCACAATGAGGTCACCCCAAAACTTTGTCTTCTCCAGGGTGAACAATCCCAAATCTCTCGGCCTTTTCCCCCAGCAGAGCTGCTCCATCCCTCTGATCATCCTGGTGCCTCCTCTGGACTTGACCCAGCATCTCCCTCCTGTACTGGGTCAGCTCTGCAGGTGGGGTCTCACCTGAGGGGGCAGAGGGGCAGAATCCCCCCTTTCCTGCTGCCCACCCTGCTGTGGATGCAGAGAAATCCCATCTAGGTCAGGACGTGGCTGCTTTGCAACAGAACACTGAATTACAGCCCCTTCCTTCCACAGAAATGCTCAGTTTTAGAATGCCACTCACTAAATAATCTGCTCATAAATGTATGATACAGGCTATAAGTTCTCCTTAAATAAAACAATTGCTCTCAGCAGTGTTTAATTACCTTGTGACCAGCGAGTCTATCTGGTTCCAGGGTAGCATGAATAATTACAACTATGGAGAAACCCGGGGAAGCCACCTCCTTGCAATCTCAGATAGTAAATAAAGTCAATAAAATTAAAATGAACCATGAGCTGGACACAGTATCAGTACCTGGGGTGTGCAAATCTTATCCTTGGCCTGCATCCAAGCAAGTTTTATCTAGGTCTGTACATAATTAAAACTAAGTATGTAATAAAGAAATAATAAAAATTGTACCCATTAATGGTTGAAGAACATTCTCTTGTTATATTTTATGAATGTTTTTTAATGCAGGCCACATCACCACAATATCTGAATGCCTTCAGGTGGTGAATTGATTAATTAAATGGTTTGTTTAATATCAGCCATGTGCAGTTTCTTCTTTTAACCTCTCCAAAGTGGGAAAACTTGTGTGTAGGGGAGTATTTTATTTTGGTTTGTCTCATTATTTTTCTTGTTTTGCATAATTCACTTTTGTAGCTACTTCTTGTCTTTTGGCAATAACCAAAGAGTTCCAGAAACATCATCAGTGGCAGCAGTTGGATTTGAAACACCAGTTAGGATTAGGGCTTGATCATACTGGTTCCCAGGTGGCAGCTGCTATTATTGACTGATATTTACCCATAATCATGTACTGGCATCTAAGCTTAAAAAAAAAAAAAAAAAAAAAAAAAAAAAGAACTGGCTGAAGAATTTACATTTAAAATTATTAGAGGCTGCATGAAATGGAGAACTTTTTCACTCTTGAGAATGAAGGCAGCAATGTTTTGGGTTTGGTGATTTTTTTTTTTTTTTTTCATTTGTAGAGGATACACTGAATAGTTCTGAAATTCTGTGTATTTTTGAACAGGGTTTCCAACATCACTGTGGTGAGGACGTATTCCTGCTTTTCTACATACTAGCCAAGACTGGATTTTACAGCATTCTGAGGCATTGAAAATTCAGAAAAGGCATCTGGTGGGGCCTTCCTAAGTGACAAAGCTTGTGTAACTTCCAAATCTCATTGACTTTTCATCTCATAAAATACATGCATTGTTTGGAGGGTTTTTTTTGACAAGGGGTGAAAGCCATGCAGCAATATTAAATTCTTCCCCCTGGCAAGAATATCCTGCCATCATTAAAGAGGTGTGCCATTTAATCAAATTCAGATTACAATGTTGCACACTCTGTCATTTTCAGGAAGCAGTGATAGTGCTCAGGGTAGGACCACCCCATTTCATTTTACCATTCTGAAATACTGAATCAAATCTAGTTATTTTAGCTCCTTCTATATTCAAGATATAGTGACAGGCATTTTTAGAGCACCCATCTGTCTTGCATATTTATTTTAATACAGAGTACTTATCATCACAGGGGATTGCTTCTCTTCATTGACAGTGGAGGGGAGCTTGAAGTACTTGATGATTAATTCTTAAAAGAATACTGATTTACATGAGATTTACATGCCTATTTAATAGCTGCAATGAGTGTCCAGCCCTCCTAAGGATCAGGCTGGAGATTGTATTTTGGACAAATGTGTGATTTGCATTATTTTCTTCCAGAGAATTAAAAGAAATACAGCATTACAAGCTTCTGCACAAGACATTCTTGTCCTCCTAGGATGGGATATTTTGAGGTCCTAAAAAAATCCACCTTCTTCCCACTGTCTGAAAGAAACACAATTCATAATTTAGATTCAACATTGAATCTTAACACTTTCAGGTCCTTTCCAAGCTGGCAGCCTGTCACAAGTGGGACAATATTGATCCTCAGGGGTCAATATTGGACTCAACATTGTTTAATATTTTCAAATAGGCAAAAGAGAAGTGGGTAGGCTGAAAAAGTCCAAAAAGGGGCCAGGAGGATGGTCCAAGAACTGGGAATGCCATGTGAGGAAAAGATGAGGGAACTGGGTCACAGAAACACCACAACTTAATGAAGACAACCAAAAAGCCCCTCCAGTTATATCTTTATTTCTTTAATCAGCTAACAGACATATGGCAACATCACCCTAATTTGGAACTGAATTTTGCTGATAAAGGGGGGGAAACAAGGGAATGCAGCTGGAGGAGCCAAGACTGATACCCCGAGAGAGGATTTCTGATACAACCTGGAGAAATCTGGCAGCGTGTGTGTAATGTGATTTCCATCTCTGGGAATGCAGGGGATAGGAGTGTTAGCATGCAAGTCTACTTCTCATCCTCCTTTCTGTCCCCCTGTCCTTGGGAGCTGATGTCTGTGAAGCTTCCCCTCACTCCTTCCTGTTTCAGGGGGGATTTTATAGCAATATGTGTTAGAATTTTAATCGGGTGGAGTATTTCTTGCAGTTAAAGAACATCTTTTCCTTTGCAATGCCTACTCAAAGAGGAAAGCATCAGGGTTTTCATAGAAGAAACTGCACATTTCTATTCAGAAGATGCTGGTACAGAAAATTGATGCTGTTACGCTTAAATGCTTACAAAAAATAGAATTTTTGAGGAAAGAAATGTGAATGATGTAAACTGTTATAAAAACATCAGCCTCACTGAAGCCACACTAATTTACACCAGCTGAGAATCTCCCCACTCATCATTTAAGCAAAATCTTGCAGATGTTTCCATTTAGAAGGTCAGAAATGTTTACTCCAGAATTCAAAATTATTCTAATTTCTTCACAGACTTCTACTTGCAAAGGGTCCACTACAAACTCCTCATTTAACCACCAACTGCTTTGCAGCTGTAAATTGCAATCTGCTTTTAATTTGCTCCTGGATGCCTTCTTTTAATCTAAAATAATGAGAAAAAGGAGATAGTACACAATTTTTTCTTTCCATTCAGATATCAAAGCCCTTAGTGAAGGACTATGCAAATAAAAAAATGACAAAATTTACCTACTGAAATACAAGCTTTTGAGAAAAGTCTATTCTATTATTTTAAGCATAATAATGTTCCTGAGTCATATATAGTTATTAACAAAACCTTGTGCCTTCTGTTAAAATTCTGTTGGTGAAAAAGTTGATGCAATACAGGCAACTAAAAAAAAAAAGAGGGGTAGAGAAGTAGAGAACGTCTCACAACATGTGATGAACAATACTTCACACATCTAAACTCTGAAATATATTGACTGAATCTTTGTTATGTGCCTGTCACAGATTAGTGGAAATACTTGTCAGAGCTCTTAGTGGAGGTGATATCCATGTCTGGTATTTCTGTCAGTTTTATGTTTTATTCACTTTTAAACAGCACCTGTAGCTTTTCTCTTCCTGGTTGGTTTTAGACTAAAGAGTGTATTAGGAGCCACAGGAATTAAATGCAAGACTTCCTGAGACATCTCAGCATTCCTTGAAAACATCCTTTCAGTATTTTCCAGCTCTCTCCCTTGAAGGAATAGTAGAACCATGTAACACTGCTTGATTACAAGCAAAGGCTTCTTTGTTTGTTTAGATATTTAAGATTTATTATCTCCATTTGCCAACAGCATTTGTCTGTAATGTTGGCTTCGACAGCATGGACTTTTAAGCATTTTTTTTTTCAGCAAAGAAGCTTCTTAACCAAACAAGCACCTCTGCAAATGAAGTGACCACTGGAGGTTCATCAAAGCATTCACATTTACAGGTATAAAATGAACATTTCTCATGAACATATTGAAGCTCCAGCTCTGCTTTTCTATTTAGGTGCAGAATTACTGTTCAGGGCACAATGATAAGTATTACACAGAAATTGACTCCCAAATGTCACCTGTCTGTGTCCTGGAAGCACAGAACTGTTTTGGCTGCACTTACAGTGCTTTGATTAACAAATATCACTGAAAAATAGGATTTCAACTGGTTGGCTGCATCTGTCACTATGCAATAGACCTCTGGATGAGATGTGTATTGACTATTACATCTGCATTTCTTTCTTTTTAATTGCACTGTGCTTATATTCCTTGGGTGATCCATGAGGAAACAAGTGTTGTTTATGTCCAATCAAAAATGTTATCATCAAGGCAGGCAGCTGAAAGTCAATGTCAACTCAATATTTCCACTTATAACAGAGTAGTAACTAAATGTATTATCCAATTAATTGTTAGCTTTTTTCCCCCTTATCTTGCCAGTTTACTCCAGACCAACCAGAGAGGGGTTTTTCTCTGTTCATTCTCTTTAATAATCCAACTTCCTCTGAACACTTTATTACAGCACACAGTGAGACAATATTTGACACAATTTTGGGTGATGTTTCTTGCATCCAGTGAAAGCACTGCTGCTTTCCAGTGCTGGACCCCATTTGGCACCTGCTGTGCAGCCTCCACAATTACCTGGGGATGTTTCAGACCCTCTGAGGGCAGTGACATGTGCCTGGCAAGAAGGGTTTTCACTCTGGCACTCTCCTGTGAAAACCCCACCTTCAAGCAAACCATGAGTGTGAGCTTTAATTGCACATGCACCATAACTTCAGCTCCTGTTTGGAATGAATGGAGACAGAGCAAAAGAAAATAACTCAATCCTCATTATGGTAATTAAGCTTTCACTTGGAGTACAGGCTTCTTTCCCCCTTTGTAGGACATCACAACTGTGAGGCAACTGGGATGAAATAAAAGAAAATAAAATTAAAAAGAAAAAAAAAGGAATTTTTAAACTCCAACCCGACATCCAAAAGAGTTCAAGAGCAAAGGACCAGCTCTATTTTCACAGAGCAAAGCCATGGTCTATTCCTGCCACTGCCTCAGATCAATGTGTTAAGTGATACCCATTCAAATTACTTGTCAGTTTAATCAGAGGAAGTGAAACACAATTACAGGGCATTAGTGTAAAAGCCAGCACAAAATAACAGAATGTCCATGTGGGATATCTGCAGCAAAAGCCTGTTGAAAATAACTCTGTGACATTTTCATCAACAGTCTTTTTTACAGAAAAGAAACCTTTTGGAAATGCTATTACAAACTAATTAGGCATAAAATAATGCTTTACTTCTACAGACTGATTAGAGGCCTTATTTCCTCTTGTAGATATCAGAAATATTTTTGACTTTTGTTTTGTTAGTAGAATAAAATTAAATACATAGAGACCTTTATTGAAGTGATAACTGGTGCATTTACAAAGCCTCTCTGTGCTCCCTCTCAAGTCAGCAGGAGTTTTGCTATTATTTCCACTGAATGATTGGAGCATTCATTTTTCATGGACACTCCAAATTTCCATTGAATAAAAGATATATTTTTTTTGATTCCTCAAGCAGATGACTTGGATTAAGTGAGTGAAATGGGAGCAGGGAAGGGCAGGGATGATGCCTTCTCCAGCTGAAGGCAGGGCTGCAAATTTGGTAGATTCCAAAGGACAAATGAATGCAAACCTGCCCTGAAATAAATCCCTGCCTGGAGTCCCCAGGTGGGATATGCTGGGGTGGGCACTGTGCCTGGAGTCCCTCTGACTCTTTCACCCCAATCTGCACCACAGCTCAGTTTCACTGGAACAGGTAAAAAAGTGCCCAGTTCAGAGGTGTTAAGAAAAAAAGGATTTGTGAACCCCCATGATGGGAAAGTAGACTGAAGCCCTACGTGATCCTCAACCATTAAAATTAAAATAGAGGAGGTAGAATAACCTCTATGTGTGTTAGAATATATTTATTTTTAAATTTTAAACCCTTATCAATGCATGTCTTGAGGACAGAACTGAAAAGGTCTTCCCCTTCCAGACCTAATTGGATTTTTAAGATCCAGAAGAGATGGGAGCCTGGACTTTACTCAGCACTGTGAATCTCCTGGAATGAAGTGACTTCACTTTTTTTAAGAGCCACAATGCATAGCCCAGGTCTAGGTGCCCCTATGTTAAAATCACTTAAAATTATCATCTTGTAATTCTGAGCTCAGAGACTCTGAGGTCTTTAATTGGATTTGGCCCTTTATCTTCTATATTCATGAGATAGTAATTAATTTGATCATCCCTACCTGGTCCACAGGGTAATTGAATGAATAGCTCTGCAGAGCACATAAATGCCTCCAAAAAGAGTTATTACTATGACTGTGCAGTGTGATGAGTTAACTCTGCCCCGTTGGTAATGATGGCATTGAAATTCCCGAGGAAAGTGCCACTGGAGCCCATCTCACAGTTAATGGGAAAGGAAGAAAGTGAATATGCAACATGCAAAGCCAATGCAAAGTTGATACTCTGCCCTTTAAAATAGTGACAATTACAAAGTTATCCTATTTTTCCAAATTTCCTTGCCATACCTTCATCCTGGAACTACTAAAACCCTGAAAATACCTCAGAAGGGGTTAAAAGCAACTTAGTTCTTTTGGTAGATTGCCACAAAGACTTCTTGTAAGAAATGAAGTGGAAAAAATGTTAAGGAATGTTAAATGGAATCACAGCAGACTGAAACCTGTGGTTCCAGTGCAAGACCTGAAATAAATTTGAAACAGATGCTAATTGGCACCACCTTCACTCTGATGTTCATAAATGAAACGAACGAGACTTCAGAGGTGCCAGAGGAAGACCAGCCATCCAAAGAACATTAAAACAGGCTTGGATTTGGTTTGTCAGCTCCAAAGTTATTTATATCCGTGTAAGTCATCCAGATCCTTCTGAAAATTCATCCAATGAGACACATGTGTACATTTTTAAAAGGACTGAAAGTCTGTGGAATTGAAATTCTTAAATTACCCTGGATATGCCTTCCATTAGCAATCAGATTGGCTTTGGAGGTGAACTCCAGATCTAGGGTTGTACTGAGTTGCTCTCCGCAGGAGATTTTTCCCTGAGGAATGGGTAATGGTTTGTATCAAGACAAACAGGGTTGTTTGCAAGTCTCAGTGCAAATCATGCACTGCCACAGACATCTGCAGCTGTTTGGAACCCCTTTTAATGACAAAACTAATTGCACGTGGTAAAAGTGCTGACTGACCACTACATCTGGTTTGATCCTTTCCCTCACGAAAAACTTGATGTTACAAGTCAATCTTATTTTTAATATATAAGGATATCCAGCATTTTAATTAGTATTATTCCAGTAATTCAGCAATTTGGCCCTTCTGTGCCTTCAATATCAATTTCTGTACTAATACAATGCAGCATTCCACATTTCCTATTTGTTACTCTATTCTTACATGCCGCAACCTATAACCTCACTGTCATTATCTTTGATATTATAATTGAATAAATGCTTACTATAAAAATGAATGATTTCACTAAAACAAGAACAATTGGGGAACTACTGCACGTTCCACTTGGTCGTGATGTGTACCACGAGGAGAACAACTGAATCCACAGTCTACAGGAATTTGACTCTACTTCTAATTCCCAGTCCTGGTATCTAATAGACCACATTTTAGTGAAATTTTCTTCAGTATGGCAATTAGTGTTAAGGGTGAGTCAATTCCATGATGATCAAACACCTAAAGAAATTTTAAAAAAAGAAAAAAAAAAAAAACAAACTAAAGCTCAGCAGGAGAAGCTCTGCGGCTTTCCACACCACATGATGCTTTTCACTTCAAAACCACTGAGTAAATTACTGAGAAGAAGTTACTGTGAATAAAATGGGCTGCTCTGTGTTAAGTAATTATTTCTAAAGTGTGAAATGGGTAGGAAGTATCTCATCTCAAAGTAGTGCCATGATGCATATTACCTCTCCAGTATAAAGTGAACAGTCTTTTTTTTTCCTCCTTTTTTTTTTTTTTTATCTTGCAGGAGCAATCACAGGAATGAAAACTTTAGTTTCTAATGATTTTGTATGTGGGAAAGAAGTGTAAAGACTCAACCTGTGAAACTCTGCTGTGCTCCACTATTTGTACTGTGCTAAGGTTTCGAGGAGAATTTCTAGAGGTTCATGAGCTGTCAGGAAATCCAGAATGGTTAAGGTTGGAAAAGACCTCTAAAATTGAGTCCAACAGTTCACCCAGCACCGCCATGTTCACCACTACAAACTCAGTAAATTATGAATGCATTTGGGTGATATTCCTCATTTAAAGAATGCAGGATGGAGTTGTGTTTTCCTATGTCAAAGATCAGCATTTCTGTGAGTGGCGAGGGATGCGCCTCAGGGAAGATTTGATTTTGGAACAATGCTGGACACTGCTTGCATTAAGTTTGTCCTTCAGTCATGTCATCCACACACCCATTTTGCCCCTCAGTCCTGAAACCAATTGTAAAAGAAGGTCATTTTAATTGAAAAATTACCCCACAGCATGGAGTAGGAAAATACCCATCTTGCTTCTGAGAGAACAGAGGGGATTCTTGCCATTAATTAACACCTAGATGCATAACAACAGGCTGCAAGAAGAAAAGGCTGGGGGTTTTATTGTTTTGGTTTTTTTTTTAATTTTTTTTAACAACTATTATTAAAAGTTGCAAGGATTGAGGAAAAGAAAAAATGCGAAAATCAAAGAGGAGCCTTCCCCAAGACAAAAGGTGACAAAAATTGGTTGTAATGACCTGGCTAAATACTGCTGTCTATTTAAAGAATAATTACACAGACATTAAAAATTTATGCAGCATTCATATGAAATTCAGTTCCAGATCAAAATCAAGAGATTGCAGAGATTAAATAAGAGAATTCTAGTTCAGGTTTAATAGCTGACAAGCAGGATTATTTTTCCATAATATTTTTCCTTAATAATCTGTTTCAACAACATGCAATGCAACCTTTTGCTTTCTTTTGTTCATGCACATAAAAGATTCATTGCAAAAAGATCAGAAAGGGTTATTTCCCGAGATTGAATATCAGATGGATATCCAAATTATACTTTGCAGGGCTGTGACTTCTGAACACTCAGAGCCATTCAGTGTTTGCCTAAAATAAAGAGCAAAAGTGCATCTACAGAGTGTAAACTCATTCTGGCATCGGTCCTGAAACTATCTTTGAGGTTTGACCTTCAGAAGAACTTCACAGAACACAGATGGGTTGACTAGGGCTGGCCACAGGAAAGTGTTTAACAAGTCAGTGTTGCACAGCAGTTGGAAATGATGCAGAACAGGACTCTAAACAGATCAAGTGAGCTCTGCTGAGATATCTGTGTGCTCATAGCTTGTTCTCTGGCATCAGGAGGGGAATGGACAGAACACTTAATTTGAATAAAATTTGGGAATTGCACATTATTATTTTTGATTTTTAATACTTTATTCTTTAATTAGTTTAATAATTGATTTTTATAATTCAATAATTTAGTTTAATGTTTGAAATTATTTTATAAATGTGCATACTTCCAAATACAGTAATTGTTAGGTGGGGTTAGCCTGTATTTAGAGGTAAAATGACAAGTCATTTAGGAAGCTTCCCTGTGATGTAGGGAAATGACACAAAGTTATCAGGAAAGGCCACTTTGTCACATTCCCTGATGGCTTCATTCCTGCTGGACATGGACAGGGAGTGGACAACCTCAAATCCACCATGTCAGACAAGGTACAGATAAATGTCTCTGGTGAGCCTGTTTAATCTCACATGCTCATGCAAAACAAACAGAATGAGTTTACAAAGTTAATATTTCATCAGCTTCTCTTTAGACAGAGATCTACGTCTTTAAAAAAATAATTGCCTTAAGTGCACAACTCTGTGTACACATTTGTAGATACTTTTAAACTCAAAAATGAAATTTCTTTTCTTAGATGACTTGCTAAATCAAGAGAAGAGTGCCCATCAATCATTTAATATAGCTAAAGAGTAGAAATTCTGGTAAAGAATGCTTTTTTAAAAACAAAATGAGGCTGGTAGAACGATTGCCTACGCCAGCACTCACTTTGACTGATGAACTTCAGAGTAGTTTATTACAACAAATAGCATCTCCTAGTGAAATTCTCTCCTTCTAATATCACTCTGCTCTACAAAAACGTGTTTTTGACATCAGAAACAAATTGCAACAATGTGCAGAAGAATGAATTGTTGCCTCTGAAAGCTATTTCCAAAATACCACATAACTTCAAATTTTATCAAGACAGAAAGCTGGGTGACACATATTTATGCATTTGTGCGTATGTAATGCTTTTGTAATTCCAAAACACCATGTTTTACCATCAAATCATCAAAATACATCAAAATACTCATGTTTTCTAGATTGGTATCATTAATATTTTCAATGCTAAGAAGGACAGGGCCCAATATTATGCACTGTGTTAAATATCTTAATTCAACTGCCATTTTTTCTTTCATGTCACTGCCCTCCTCAGCTGGGCAGGATAAGGTCAAGATTAGGACAGGGAGTGATCCCTCACCAGTTCCTGTCATGGCCAAAAGAGACTCAACTGGGAGAAACCAGTTTAATTTATTATCAAGCAAATCAGAGTAGCACAATCAGAAATAAAATCAAATCTCAAAACACATCCCCTGTACCCAGAAAAATTATTTAGAACAGCAAAAACTGATGTGGAAAAAATATTTTCTTCTGAATACCGAATTTTACAAAAATTTTTGGCTTTGTATCCTCATTGCTCATGACTTAAATTGACTTTTGAATTATATTGACTTAACTAGTTTTGGTATCACTGTTGATATTTTTTTTCTTATAAGAAAAGACAACCATTACTAGAATTGGTTATTTCTGTAAACCTTGAATCTAGTGAGTTAATTATGACCACGATTCTTCTCTTCTGTAATAAATCCTAGTAACCCAGCTGGATTTATAACACCCTATTATACAGCATATTCATGAATATAGACCAATTTTCAGTTTCCTGGACTAGAAATCATGATCATATCTAATCTCCTGCGCCTCACAAGAAGTTTATGATGTTTAGTGGCAAAGCTCACTGACTTCAGAGGTCACTGAAAGAGAGCACAAACTATTTTACACAGCACAGTTTTTAGTAAAAAAAAACCTGAAACAACAACAACACACCAAGAAAACCCAAAAAAAACCCAACTAAACAAAAAAACCCAAAAAAACCACCTCATAGAAGGAATATAAAACAAATTCTCCTTTTGCTTTTTGTGTTGCTCAACACTACATGGATTTTATGGGCCTTTTTATGCCACAGACGTTATACTGAAATAAATACATAAACTCAGAGATTTTTTTTTTTTTTATTTTCTTGAGTATTTTGGGAATTTCAAAGGCCACATTTTGAGGTTGGATGCCCCATCTCTGGACAGGCCCCATTCAAGGTCAGGCTGGACAGAGGTTTGATCTAGTGAAAGATTTCCTGACTCACAGCAGAGGGACTGGAGCAGATGATTTTTAAAGGTCTATTCTATGATTCATTTAGATTCTGAAGTGTATTTTTCATTCAGTATGCTTTGTTTTTTTTTTGTAAGCAGAGTAATTGAAACTACTCAAAACCTGCCCTTGGTATTACCACAATGAGAATTAATTCACCAGTCTAAGAAACAAGATTTATATTTCTGGAAATGTCCCAGATTTTGTCTCTGCATTCTCCCATTCTCCCACTCTATGCTTTGAGATCCTGGCTTAGCTCTGCTGGGAAAAGATGCACAACAGTGCTGGGTCAGCTGGGGAGTTCAGTGAATTGGAATGGGAATTTGGGCTCAGATCTGACCTCTCACCTCCAAACAAAAGGCAAGACTCCACCTGAACTGTAAATAAAAACTGCAACTTTGTGTATCCTGCACTGATACACACAGTAAAAACTTTACTTTTTTAAAGTGATGCCTTGTATTGAATTGAGCACTGTAAAACCAGCATTTAAATACAATAATCTTTTCGAAAGAATGCATAGAAAATGAACAGAACGGTTTACTGCTTCAAAAACAGAGGGTGAAATACTCTGTTTTGTAAATATGATCCACAAATATTTATTTTTGAAAAGCCAATAACCTAAACATTTTTCCACCAAAGTCTTTATTTAAATGTCAATTACTATAGCACCAGAGAGCATTCCTACAGCTAAACGATGCTTCAACCAGCTTGCATTGATAAATGTTCTATGGCCACTATAGACTATCTATAAAATACTTTTTATTTGATCCATTTACAGGACTTGCATTGAACTAGCAAACCAGTGGAAGAGAAATAAACCCTCTAGTGATTCCTAGAATGCACTTTATAAATATAGTAGGGCAATTTAAACAAATTTGGACATTTGCTATCGTTTCAAAATTCTTCTTTGAGAGCCCTGGCGAGATGATTCCCCTCTTTATATCCCTTCCAGGTGGCATTAGCCCACAGTACTGAACTTAATAAAGATAAAATCCGTAGAGACAATAATGGCAATATGAAGAGTTTGAAATAGACACATAAATCCAAAAGAATGCTGCTTAAAATAAAACATTTATTATAAAAAGGCATTTTTATATTTTATTTTTTTCTTTTTTTTTATGTCTTAAGATACTGTGCTTCCAATATCTCCATGCATGCCCAGTTAGAAGTTTCCTTTATTAAAACAAAATCGGGAACATTTTGTGTGAAACGAAGATACGGGAACTTAGAACTGAAATGTTTGGTGGTATGGAAACAGAAGAGCTAGCTACAGCAACAAAACAGAAATGATATTTACCATCCTCCTACTTCATCATCAAAGCCCTTCCCCGTTCTGGGGCAGTTGCCACCTACTCCCCCTGTATCACTTCAGCGAAGGCTGCAAACGCCACCCAACTTTTATTTTATGTTCCACAAACACATGCAAATCCCTATGCATATGTATAAGCACAGAGACACGCCTCCAGAATGAAACTCAGCTCCCTCCATCAGGGTCAGCATCCTCTAACTCCCAGCTCCCAAGGCAAGGAGTCTGATTGGAATGGGTATTGCAGTGGGAAAGGGCAGACTGGGAATGATATTGTCACAGAGGATCCTTTCAGGCTGTAGGGTTCAGTCCTTTGTCTCTCTAGCTTGTAGATTCCTACATTTTTTCTACTTTTTCTTGGCCACAGGTTCAAGGTTTGCTCCTCTATGTGGCAGTTCTGATGTTTATTGCTGAATTTCTGTCTATTTAAACAATCTCAAATTGTCTGCCTGGGCTCATGTTGTTTTCTTACAAGAGGGTCACAATTCTTTTGGCGTTCCTTTCTTTTCCCTCTTTCCATACACCCACTAAATAACCCAGGTTTCCTCTGACAGGCTGTCAGTACTCTGCAGGACACCTGTGTGTGCTCAGGAATCTGCTCTGCTTCCAGAACACTGTTTTTGTTCCCTGGGCTGAGATACACCCATGGGTCAATACGTTTTCTTTGCCTCCTGCTTCACCCAAGTCATCCTCATTCACCCATGAAATAATTTCTGGACTTGAGGCACCTGAAGAGCCCGTGCCACGGAGACACCTCCTGGTTTGTTAAGCTGGAAATGCAGCCCCTCAAAATATCCCACTTAAATGCTCTCCTTTGCCTCGTTGCTTCCATTTCTTTACTTCAATGCTGCCCCAAATTTTTGGACCAATTGACTTTTCAGCCTTCACTCTCTCCTGTCATACAGGATCAACACAAAGGCTTATTTTGAACAGTGGGATTGAATGTTGTGCCCTCACAGAGACACATGAAAATCAAATCAGGAAAAGTTAAAAAAAAAAAAAAAAAAAAAGAAACAACAAAAGGGAGCATTTCACAAGCCTAGAAAAATATTAAAAAATTGAAATTCTTTTGTAATCAGTGATTTAGCACAGTGATAAGTATGGCAGCTAATTGTATTTGTTCAAACTCAATAAAAGGAACTGAAACACAAAATGTTGCAAACTAAATGAAATAATAGCACCAGTCATCTCTGAAATCATTATTGTACTTGAAAAACATAATAAAATTCAAGTGCATGAGACTTTCCTGGAAATTTCCCACACACTTTCTGCAGACATCTGTTCAAAGAAGAAATGTAGGGTAAATTTCTGGAGAGGGAAGAAAAGAACAACAACAAAAACGCTGCATCTTCCTGATTTCCCCTATAGATCACACGATGCAGAGCAATTTCTTTGGGGCATTTTGTGACCTTTTCCGCTTGTCTGAACCTCTCCTGAGCTCTGGGGTGCTCCAAGAGAAGCCCTGAATCAGCATCAGCGCTGTGAAGCTTCTCACGAGGAACAGAAATGGACTTTCAGCCAGGCTTTCTGTGTCTACAGACCCATCTTTAACTCATTTGTCCCATTTAAATCGAGTGCTGGTGACGAAGGGACACCCCCAGCACACACAGGAACCTTTTGCTAATGCACTGTGAACAAATTTCCGGTCTGTGCTGATATCAGGAAACCATATTGCACTGATCAAAACCCCATTAACCACTGCCACACTTACAAACACAGGCAAGAATTCAATTTAAATGTCATTTTAAATTTCCACTATTAGACTTTGTCACTGTAACTACCCCCATTTTTTCCTTACTCCAAGGCTACTGAGCATCTTTATGTTCACAGATTTTAATTTTAATTGCACACTCAACTATTCTAAATTATTAGGCAATGTACCAAGGTAGCAGGAAATTTGCATTATAGTGTTTTCTCCATATGCTAAGCAGGTTAAACTATATCACCCATATGTTGAATTCCTCTCTGCTGTGAGTAAAACCAATGAATGTGGTCTTTGTATGTCTGTAACAGACTGCAGAACTGTTCAGACCTGCTGACAGCTTCAGCAGACCTTGAGGAACCAGCACCAGTTGTACTGGGCACATTTTTCTCCCAAGATTCTAAATATTAGATCACTGGGCATATATATTTGCATAACTTCTGTCTCTAAAATTAACATTTCTACCAGTTCCATCAAATACTTGAAACTTCCTCACAATATCAGTATCTGTAAATTTATGGGGTTTTCCCCCTGCTTTTTTTCTAATATTGTATTTTTCCATATCTGCTTTAAATCCTTCTGAGTCAGTTCTGCCCCTATTTTCTCTCCTCTCTCACTACTCACCATTTCAACCTCACAAATTCACAGCCGGTACTTCCCTGCCTTTCAAATCCAGCTGTAATTCCTGGCTCTCCATTTATAAGCCATCCTTTAACCCAGCCCCTCACCAAGAGCCAAAGTGCCTTGACCAATTCAGCTTTTCTGGCCACACAAATATCTGAGATTCACAGGAGAGGAGAAAGGGTTGCAAAAGCTGTCAGTGGTTCCTGCCTTAAAATTGAAAGTCCAGTAAAACCTTGTCCAGTGCCACTCTGAGATTCCATTCTGGCCAAATAATCTGGCCGGCTTTGGGAACCAAAATATGAGACAAGGAACAGGGAGCTTAGGGAGCAAATATTGAGGGGGGAATGTGTAACTCACAAGGAAGGAAGCTCATGCCCAAAACCACATTAATCTGCAGGGTAAAATGGCTCTTTGGGAGGTGGTGGTGCCTAAACCTCCTCCCAGCCAAGCTTTCCCCGTGTCTGTGACACAGGTGGGTCCAGGCAAACAAAATATTTCTAAAGATTATATTACAAACATTCACTCCTCTAATTCATGAGACAAAATGAGACACACTCTGCATTAAGTGTTTCAAGGGATACACAGATCCCAAAGGCATTAGGATTGGGATCTGCACTTGGGATTTCTTCTGCAAATGCTTCTGCACAGCTGATGCTCAGGTGCAGAAAAAATACCACCACCAGCCTGTGTGGCCATTGGCATGTGGCCATCTCCTGCTGCAACCCCCCAAACCAAAGCAGGACTCATGTCCTGCAGGAAGGAGTAGCAGCCAGATAAAATGAGAAGATCATAATTACCAAGAGAGATAATAGATTTTACCACCGGGAAAAAAAAATCCCCTAAGCATTCAATAAAGGACATGAGATTTGAAGCTGCACTGAGGGTAATTTCATATTATATAGAGCATTTAAAAATGTAACATGATTCAGCAGAATATTTCCACAGAGATTTTAAGGCTGTGGTGTCAAAATGATGGAGCAGAATAGCTCTGAATTCACCTGCTGCCAGCCCTTTCCAGACCCCATAGTGGGAATATCTGCCTGGAATACAGCACAACTTATCTGGTTCACCAAGGGCTGGGGACAGGGGCTGTGGCAAGCACATTTCTCTCTCTCTCTCAGGATTTTTCATAAAGGTGCACAGAAAGAAATGAAAGAGAAAACAATTTCTATTTCTGTTCCTTGTTTTTCCTATGTGGAATGTGTTTGGAGAATTGTTTACCTGGAGTGATCCCTTGGTTGGATCATGGTGGATTATTTGGGCCTGATGGCCAATCCAACCCACCTGTGTCTGGACTCTCAAGAGAGGGTCATGAGTTGTGAGGGAGTTAGATATGACAGTTAGAGAAAGTAGCATGTAGTTTTTAGTATCCTCTTTTATGTAGTATATTATGTATTATAGCATAATTATAATAAAGAAATCATTCAGCCTTCTGAACTGGAGTCAGACATCAGCATTCTTCCCATTGGGCTCACTGGCATCTACAACAAGGGCCACCTGAGAGCCCGGGTGACATCAGCCCATGTGTGACAGTGAACCCCTTCAGAGAGGCAGGTTACACAAAACAAAACCTGGGATACAAATAAAGGAATGAGAAATACAAAAGAAAAAGCCAGCTCTGGACAAGCTGCTCTTTTTTCTTTCCATGCCTCACTAAGGTATTACGACTTCGTGGGCATGAAAACCAAATTTCTGTGTGGGGGTGAGCTGAGCAGGATGTTTTGTGCAACAAGACACAGAAGAAAAGGTTTGGATGCCCACGGTGTCAGTTTATGACTTCTGAAGCACAAAATCTCTGCTTCAGCATAGGAATCCTGTGTGGTGTTTGCTCTTTTTAGCCTCTGTTTACCTTCTCTATTTATAAGCAGGAATATTTCATGCAGGTTTTGAAGATAAATGTCACAAAGAAAAATACTGGAGTTGCAAAAATACTATTGCACTGGAATCTTCAGCTATACTTTAGATAGCTGGAAGTGCCTAGAGTATTGGACAGGTGTCAAATAAACTGCAAGAAATATTATAATAGATCATTTCACATAAGCCAAAGTTTCATGAAAACACAGTTTAGATAATAAAAAAAATCCTATCAACTTGTCATTTATTGTGTGTGTGTGTGGGCTTGTAAAAAACCATCCCAGCTAACCAAACCAAAGCAAACCTCTTTGGGTATATTCCCAGGAGAATAACACTATGAAAAAAAAATAACAGGAGTTTTATTTCAGCTCAGAAAACCAAAGGTGTCAAAAGGTCACCTCGTTGAATGTATTCTGCATGTGAGATGGTCACTGACTAACAGGGATGAAAAACTGAAGTTAAAGGCAGGCAAATATACCTGCAAGTTAATGCACATAATATATTCCAGGCCTTCACTGCAATAGTTAATGCTTTGAGAGTCCTCGGGGGCACAGCTGTCCAGCTCCATCAATTTTTACACATAATGCAGGTAATCAGTAATTCAAATGTTACTCTGAGCTCATAGAGACAGAATAGATTAATGTAGTAAGTCTTCTCACAGAAGCTCTACAGCTAGACATGAGAAGGTGTATTTATTTAAAATAGCAGAATCTTATTTCATATTAAAATAACATTTAGGAAAATCCATAATTCAGCACAAAGTGATTTGTGCATTTAAGTGAATGCTTACAATTCTTGAGCTCTGTAGGAAAGGCTGTTACACAATGAAATGGTGGAGATGGGAGCTGCAGTTGTGTGGGCACCTGTGGGATCAGAGTAAAGATGAAGAAAATCCCTTTTATTGTGAGTTCTTGCAAATTTCCTTATTTAAATTACAGAGTTTATTCATACCCTACAGACTTTCTGGGCAGGCAGAGGAATGAAATATGCATTGCACTGCTTATGCATGTTACCTAAACACTCTTTCCTTCTCGTTACAGGACTCAGCTCAGCTCTAGAAGAGGAGAAAATCTATTTTGTTCTTCCTATGTACAGCTCGTGAGCCTCAGATGGCACCGAGGCACAGCCAGGTAACTTCAACTCAGGCAAAAATTGAGAGGAGAAAAGGAAATCTTGGTGTGGGCATGCTCTTCCATCACCACTGTTTGAGGCAGATGCTTCCTTCTTTACACAGTTTCATTAACATAATATAATTATCCATGCTATATAATAAGCTTTTTACCTACAGCAATTCACTTAGAAATGGCACAGAAAGGTTTTTTCCTGGGTCCATCTATGTTTTATACCATCATTAATGACCTGGGTGATAGCACATGGAATATGCTTATTGAGTTTGGAGGTGACACCAAGCTGAGAAGCACTGAAAGTCCTCAGGAGAGCAGAAAAACAAATCCAAAATGATTCTGACAAATTGTACTTATGTCCTCAAAGAGAAAAAAAAAAAAAAAAGAAAAAAGAAATGCTATTCCAACAGGGTCATGTACAAGATATTCACTCAGTCAGGAATAACAGCTATAAAACCCAGAACAAGTAGCAGCTCTATAGAAAAGCTGCAGAAGAGGCTCCACGGGCTCTTGCACATCATGAGAGGACCACGAGCCACCAGTGTCACCCAGCTGCCACAAAGGCAGGAGCCCTTCCCCAGCAGGAAAAGCCAGCAGCAGCCAGGAGAGCCTGTCCTCCCTGTTAGCAAGGTCACAGCTTCCATACCTTGGGGTTTGTTCTGGCACTGTGTACTCAGAAAATGTGGACAGCTTAGGAGGGATCCAAAACAGATCAAAAGCAGCTACCGAAGATCAGCGTAGGACTGCACCAACGGGAGAAGCCTGGGCGGACTGGGCTTGTTAAACTGGAATCTGAGAAGTGAATCACAGAATTACAGATCCTGAGTAGGAAGGGACCCACAAGGATGGCTGAATGCAGCTCCTGGACCTGCACAGACACCCCAATAATCCCACCTTGTGCATCCCTGAGAGCAGGGATGTCCAAACTCTCCTGGAGCTCTGGCAGCCTCGGGGCCGTGCCCATTCCCTGGGCAGCCTGGGCAGTGCCAGCACCCTCTGGGGGAAGAACCTTTTCCTTGAGAAGTTTTCACAGCCTTCAAGAGGAGCTAATGTGTCAAGAATGACCAAATGAATATTGCTTTAGATAAAGACATGAACCAGGTGATTTCTTAAATCCATTGCACTTCCATGGACTAATAACTCCAGCAATAAAGCAAGGATAGAACTGATAGAAATAGACAGAAATAACTGATAGAAAGAATCATGTAAAACTGAGCTGAGCAACTTTTTAACTCTTATCAGAGGTGTTTATATTTCTTTAAGAAGATGGGGTTAGATGAGAACCTCCAAGTAAAGCATTATCAATAAGGAGGCACCAAAATACAGTCAGGGCTGAGACTCAAAGCTTTAAAGGTAATTCAGAAGTCTCCATCGCATCATTTTGGTGAGAATCCACCTCAGCTCCAGAGGATCCACAGATCAGAACATATGTTCTTCAACTCTGTCCATTCTCCATATTCTAAAAATAACTCAGCACTGAAGTCAAACTTATTTCAGACTTCAATATTTAAAAAAAAATATTTTTAAAATTAAAATAAAATAAGCTCCTAAAATAGCTCCCCTGTTGTATTCTATCTTTACTGGGTAAAGTGGAAGCTAAATGTTGGAAGTTTCTGCTAAATGTTGAAGTTTCTTTCATCCCAGAAACTTCCCATTCCAAAATGATGTCCTACATATTGACTAAAACTCTATTTTTTTCCCTTAGGGATTAAGTGCAACATTGGAGAAATGAATCTAGGGGACTTGGTTTAGTAGTGGCCTTGGTGCATCACCTTAAAGGGCTTTTCCACCCTAAATGATTCTGTGATTCTACACTTACTGCACCTATAAATATTTTTTCTGTTTCTTGATATTTTGATTAGGCTGACTGGATTACACATTTCATATGAGGGTGTTTTTCTAATTCCCACTCTGAAATGTTCAGCTTTATAAACTGTCAAGCAAAACTTAACTACATACAGAATTTACTCCATTAGCTTTGACATGACATTATCTAAACTGGTATCCTCTAAAATTCCAAAAGAAAATAAATACATTGCAAGAAAGTAAATATATTTTTACAGTCTCCCGTAGTTGCTAAACTACTCTATCCTGTTTTGTAGAGAAACATCTGGAAAATCGACTTCAGAATGAAAAGTAAGGAGTGTGATGTATGGTATATAGCAAAAGTAGATTTTTTTTTTTTTTAAATTCCTGCAGTTGTTCGGTTAGAAATAAACCATGTAAATGGCTAAAGGGGAAATTTCTCTGTATTTATAAAAGTAATTATTTATATGGAATATTGTGCTGCAGACACAGCACTTAGAGTGTAATATCCATTGTAACACCCACCATTTGCTCCAGATTTTGATGGGGCCTCTTAGGTAATGTCGCATTTGCAATCTCTGAACACAGCACTCAGGGAAAATCCAGTCAGCAGGAAAAAATGAGGATGTAAATGTGCTTGTGAGCCATCCAAGGAACTGCCCTTGACAAGCATAAAGGAAAGCCAAACACCTGTCTGCCTATTTTCCACTACCAATCTCTTTTAATATCAAACACCTTTGCATTTCAATGGACACCTCCGTCTGTAAAGCACTGAAAGAGAACAAACACTCCCAAACTACTGCATTTGTAAATATCACATGATTGTGTTTTAAAACCAGACCAGCAAAAGGAAAACCTGCAATTTTGGTTTGGGCTCATAAATAAAAGATCTTATTCTAAGTCAAAATTTTATCTGATCATCACCATGAGAAGATTTTACAAACTAGGAAATAAACCCCAAGCAACCTTTTTTTTCTAAATTTATTGAGTTATTGAATTCAGAAATACTTGCCCATATGAGTGAGACACAAATTTTAAGGAAAAAAAAATTTACAAAGGTGTGTCGTGGTTTTGGCTGGGACAGAGTTGATTTTCTAGAGCTTTGGATTTAGGATGAGAATGGTGTTGATAACATACTGATGTTTTAGTTATTGCTCAGCAGGGCTTACTCTAAATCAAGACCTTTCCAGTGTCCCATGCTCTGCCAGAGAGCAAACACATAAAAAAATGGGAGCGAGCACGGCTAGGACAGCTGACCTGAGGTGGCCAAAGGGATCTCCCATCCATGGGACATCATCCCAGTGAATAAATTGGGGAGAGTTGGCTGGAGGGGCCAATCACTGCTTGGGGATGGGCTGGGCATTGGTCAGTGGGTGAAAAGCAATCACAATGTGCATCACTTGTTTTGTCCATTACTATATTATTATTATTATTATTATTATTATTATTACTATTATTTCTACCTTTACTGTCTTAATAAACTGTCTTTACCTCAACCCACAAAGTTTAGTATTTTTCCCCAACTCTCTTTCCCATTCCAGCCAGCAGGAGTGGGGAAGTTGACAGCGAGTGGCTTGTGGTGCTCTGTTTCTGCCTGGGGTTAAACAACAGCCCTTTGGTGACTCTTTTTCCTTTGCAGGTCGAGGTTGATTTTCCATCCCACATCCTCATGTTCTCCCCTTGGTCATATGGGGCAGCCTGTGAATGTTGTGAACATTTATCCTCTCTCCTGAGCAAAGAGATTTTTACTCCCAAGAGCAGAGATACAGGTGGGGAGTAAGTTGAGACCAGGATGGGGTAGAGAGGCCCTGGCACAGGGTACCCAGAGAAGCTGTGGCTGTCCTTAGATCCCTGGAAATCTCCAAGGACAGATTGGATGGGGCTTGGAGCAACCTGGGCTGGTGGAAGGTGTCCCTGCCCATGGCACAGGTTGGAAAGAGATGGATTTTAAGGTCCCTTCCAACTCAAACCACTCTGAGATTCCACGATGTGCAGTGATAAGCAACATCTGGATTATTCATGAGCAAGACTTGCAGGAAGCAATGATATTTATTACTCCTCTCATACATACTGTGTTCACACCAGGAGCTGTAGGATTTGAATGGCTTTAACCAGTACTTAACTCAATGCTCTGCTGTGCTCAGTATTTTAGTCAGAAATATCTGACAATGACCTTGCCCAGCTCATGAGATCTTCAGGACACATTCCTAAACCACATCCTCACTGATGCAGGTGGCATTCAATGGGGTTTTAGCGGTGAAAAAAATAGAGTCATATAGGTCAGGTGCAGGGAAAGATCCACAAATGTATGCTCTGCACTCCCTAATAGGAGCAGCAAGGTCTTTCCAGTCCTGGAACAGAATTTTTGATGAAGTGCCTGGTGGCGAATTTGAAATACTAGCCTGGGGGCCCCGATGAGACATAATTCATTCCAGAACAAATCCAGCTTCTACATCCATTCCTCTAAAGCCATTATTGACCCAAGGGAAAATGCTGGCCTTAAGCAAGTTTTAATAAAGACTCTGGTGGAGTCGTTTCTGCAGCACTAAATGCGATAATGAGAAACAAGCCACTTAGCTGCAATAGACCCAGGACCTGTATATAACCTCAAAGTCAGTTTTCTGAGGTTCTTGGGATTCCTTCCAGAGATGAAACAGGCATCCAAAAGAGATTTAATTACCTTGCTCACTAATTTGTTACATAAAAATCAGTCAGGCTTAAATGGACCAATATTCTGCTTGTCCTATATGAGTGTAATTTATTTTAATACTGTTTCTGCGAAGTAAAAATATCCATAGACTAATCAAGTCTGGGTTGAAAATCAAGGTTTTTACTAAACCAATAAAAGTGTGAACATATAAATCTGGCCTTAAATATTGCTCTACTTTAGAACTTTTCTTCAGTTTATTTTAAACAAGAAATGTTTGCATCTATGACTGTAAGACTTAATATGAAATAGCAATGTTTCCTGGACTGAGAGTTTCTTATGGGATTACTGAAAGTTCTCTATGGATGAAGTAGGTAAAAAATCCCTGATAAATAGCATGTATTAGTTTTAAGTTAGATTTGTAGTTATTTAAAAAAAAAAAATCTGTACTTTGCTCTGTCCCTTTCTAGCCATCAACCTCAAAATAAAAACTTGCTAGACACAGTGAAAGTGACTTGAAAATTAAACTATAGTCTTGATAGAGAGAGATAGAGAAAGGACTCTTTGTGTGACTGTTATGATCCTTAGCCTCCATCCCAGGCAGAGCAAGCACAATCTTTTGTGCCTGTGGTTGATGTCTGGCATTCACTCACAGAGAGATGCTTTGTTTTATGCCTTCAAATTCCACAGGCAAGTATTGAAGTTGTGAAAGTCAGCAGAGGAAAAAAACAGAAATAGGCTCCTCTGCACTGATGCTTTGGTGATACAATCGATGGGAGGGAATAGGAGCACAACGAAGAGAGGCTGAGTGTGGCAGTGCTTCAGGCAGGAGGGAAACGGGAGAATATTCCCATGGCTAAACCATGCAGAGAACCCCTGGGCCAACTCCTGTCCTCACCCAAAACCACCTGTATCCATGTATATCATTATGAAATTCATAAATTTACAAAGTTTTCCAGGTCTGATCAAGTGTTTACTATGAACAGCAAAAATAAATCATTTAATCATTAATCAGGGGGAGATACACTTCATAGCCAGACCATCAAACTTAAAGCCAGTGCGCTGTACTTGCAGCCAACCCCTTCCTTTATTTCACACAAAAAGAAGTTTGGGGTACTAATCCTTTTTATGAAAATTCCTAAAATATTTTCTAAAGTGACGGGGGAATCAGTGTGTGCTTTATGATCCAGGAGGATTGTCGTTTACAGGCCTTTTTTTTTATCACCCTTTCGGTACTGTTTGAGTTGAAATCAGATACTGGGTGGTAATTTCAATAAAAGCAATATTGACTCACGTTTTTGTGAAACTCGTAGATATTTATATGAACGAGATGCAGGGGTGGGGGCACAGAAAATATTACTGGTTTGAATGGAGATGAAATGTCAGGAAGACTGGAGTTGCCATCTACTGGAATGTGCAACGAATGACAACTGCCATGCAAAAATCCTGAATTTCAAGCATTAGTCACAGTTACGGCCCAGGTACGTTGCATTGGCTCCAGAACAAAAAAATACACACACAAAAACCCCAATCAAATATTACAAAGTAAATCTCCAAAGACAAAGAATTATTCTCCACTCAGCTTTTGAGAATTCAGAAGATGCACAAGGAGGCTGTGTCAAACCAATCTTATTTGCCTGCGTCTTTATCCACTTTCAGCAATAGATTATATTTATCACTCCTCATCAGAACACTGATAATTGCACTTGCCAGCTTCAAAAGCACAAAAGAATGTCAGAATCTGAAAAGGAGAGAATTATAAATTCTTCAAATATGGGCATCTAATCACCACTGCATTATTAAACCACCACTTTTAATACAAGATAATATTTAGGAATATCTTCAGCTGATGAAACACAGAAAAACATAACAAAAATCTTCTTAGAGCTGCTTATCATCAAAGACAGTTAGTCCATATTAATTTTGCTGTTCCAATAATGTGTAGTAAGTTCATATCAGAAAAAAAAAAGTATTCAAGTATTCACTCTTGTGCTTGTGGATGATCTAAAGCAGAATTTTTGTTTCCTACATCCAGGTCTTGCAAAAGACCAATTATTTAGCTAGGAAAGTTCATACAGCAAGTCTTTACAGCTGGACAGACAGACAAACCAGAACTCTCCAAGGCAGTTCAGAGGAAAAAAGAAAACAGAAATGTCCTGGAAGTGTTGTGACTGAAATGACACCGAATGAGGAGGAGACTCGATGCTGATAGCAGCTACAGCCCAGAAATTCAAGGTATTTGCACACATCAACAGATCACATCCCACCTCACCATACCAAACCTATACACCAGCATTTTCTGCAAGCAGTTTAATATTTTCTCATATTCAGTGAAGATGTTTATTACTCTCTTAATAAATGGAGAGTATGGAGTGACTGGAGAGAAGTATCTGACATGTGAACTCTGTTATTATGATTAATGGAGTTCATATATAAAGGGTTATTTCTCTGGAAAACGTCAGATTGAATAATTACTGGAATTACTCCCAAAGGGCTTTAGAAAATGTTCTGACAAGTTGCAAGTCACGTTCTTATCACAGTTTTCCTTTGACTAGAGGGTGATCTTTAATTGCAGTTTTAAGTAAAACAAGTACTGTAAGCAATTCATTAAACATTATGAAAAATGATATATTTCTCTAACAGTCCTTGAAAGGAGCTTTTGCTTTTTACCCTTGTCTTTAGGCAATAGAGAAAAACCAAATCAATAAATAAAATGGCTTTCTTCTGCCTTTGAAACAAAAAAGCACACTATCCTTATTTCCCTGCACCAGATTAGGTATAGAATACCCTAGAATTGATATATAGGAATATTACTGGCAATATTATTAAGATAAGTAGGGAAGAGATGATAGCATTATTTGGTCTCTTGGATTTCTTAAATCTAATCAGTATTTAATGGATACAACGGTGCCAGAAAATCCAGACAGTCAGAGAAGACAGCTCAGAAGCTTCTGAATGTGTTTCAGGGAAGTATCCCAAGGTCAGCACTACTTTGCAGTGCTGCAGATGCTTCCAACGGGCTCCACGGTCCTGCAGAGTGAGGGCCAAGGAAAAGCAGCACAGATCAAAGGATAAATGCTTTCAGAACAGGCTTTCTTTGGGCTGAAGGCAAAGAAGCCAATACCACCCCACCTCATCCCACTGGCACTAGGAAAGCTTCTTCCCACTATGTTTTCAATGTCTTCTGCTGCTCGTTGTTCTCATGACCCTGGTGGGAGCAGCTTCAAGCGAGTTCTGCTGACCTGATGTCAGTGCATGGCCCAAGCTCAGCTGCACGATAGGCTGCAGAAACCTCATTGTACAGATCCCACACCTGGGAGCACTGCAATACCCTGGATTCTTGTCCAACAGCTGCTGCCTTGAACACCAGAACTGTGTTGATTATTGTAATATTCATTATGGTCAGAGCACTGCTCATGTGGAGCCAGGCTGGGAGAGCTGCGGGTGCTCACCTGGAGAAGAAAAGGCTCCAGGCTGACCTCAGAGCCCCTTCACCTAAAGGGGCTCCAGGAGAGCTGGAGAGGGACTTGGGACAAGGTGTGGAGTGCCAGGACAAGGGGGAATGGTTTCCCTCTGCCAGAGGGCAGGGAGAGATGGGATATTTGGAATAATAAATCCTTGACTATGAGGGACAGGGTGCCCAGAGAACCTGTGGCTGCTCCATCCCTGGTGTTGGAGGCCAGACTGGAAGGGGCTTGGAGTAACCTGGGATAGTGGAAATGTTCCCTGCCCATGGCAGGAAGCTGGAATGAGATTATCTCTTTAAGGTACTTTTCAACCCAAAATGCCTGTCATTCTCTGATCAGGACACAGTAAAAGATAGTCCATGCTGGGCATTATGCAGGGACATAGGAAAAGACAATCCCTGAAATTAAGAACTGGAAACAATAAAGCCCCCAAAAAATCAACAACTGTTGATGTAGGAAGAAATAGGGCACAAAACAAGCAAAAAAAATGGAGATACAATTAAAAGAAGCAAAGTGAGGGTTTGGACCTGCTTCCAGGATCGATTTTTAGCAGGTCTGGCACTCACTATTGTGCATTTCTGAATCATCTTTTGTCCCCTACCTGCCATGGGCACACAACACCCCCAGCCAGCGTTCACAGACCACACCAAGCATGAAGTGGGGATCATTCAGGAGTTTCACACCAACAGTTCCCCAAATTTTTAAGATTGCTGCAAGGAACATTACTGATGCAATCATGAAAAGTGGGTATTTGTCCATGGCCATGTGTGCATCACACAGCATCCACTTAAACACAAATACCTTTTCATAGACAGAAATACCTGAATAATGGGGAAAAAACTACAATATATCTTGAGCCACAAGCATGTTACTATACTGACCTTTGGTTTTGATTTAGAGGCTCTAACTAATAAAGCTTGGCTGTGCACCAAATCCGAAGAAGAAAATCAAGTACACTCTTGTCAAATCATAATTAATTTGCACTGCAAAAAAAAAGAGCAGAACTAAGCCAAGCATTCTTTAAAACTGGTCTCTAGAATTCAAAACACTCCATAAAATGTCCTATATCTTGAAAAACAGGATGATATTTTCCTGCCTTTTCAAGTTGATTACGCATCTTTCCACTCATTTCAAATATAAATTGAGTTGTAGGAAACAATAAGCTCTTCATTTTACAGGAATATTAAAGATTCAAAAGTACAGCAGTAGGAGAAGGAGTGTGATTATGAAACACAGCTGAAGTGAACCCTAAAGCTTTGTTATTGTTTGCCCCCCAAATCTGCTGTTTCATCATTAAAAACATATATAATGGCAGGGTAATTTACATTCACACTACTGTACAGATTTTGAGAATGTATTTAGCATATTCTTTCTAAAACCTCGGAAAATTCAGGATCTTTGGATATGTTACTAGAATTTGGTATGCCTCTATATATTTATTAAGAGCAACGAAGTAACAAAACTTTTGCTTCCTTTGTATGTTTCTTCATTCTAAGACATGAAAAGTCTTCACAATACATTGAAACAAAACCAAACAAGAGTCAGGAATGCGTATTTCAAAGACTGCCATTGGATCTCACAAAATTAAATTAGCTGTTGAGCAAAGCTGAATTTCTAAGATTACACATCCACCACACACAAACCTCCTCCACCATATAAACTCTTCAGTAATGCCTTGAGTATTTTTAAGTTGGTTTAAAAAAAGAAGGTCAGGTTATTCTCTCTTTTTTTTTTAGAAGGCATGACTATCTTTTGTTATGCCTTTAAATATGTCCTTCTGAGACTCCTGACCCATGACTATTTCTCTTAGACATTACATCAGTTGCAAATAAAACGTAATGAAACCATAAATATTGCAGGTAGTCAACAAACCATCGTCTTTAAGGTTGCAAAAATCACAATGACTTCTCTCTGAAATACGAGTCTTCAACCTAGTTTCTGCATTATTAATTCTGTCTATGAGCTAATGATCCAGAGGCCCTCTAATCTCCCTTTAAGATGCAATACACACGCAACCAGGATTTCAGGATTTTATCCTGAGTTTTCCCTTCAGAATATGGGTATCATTGGTTGGACAGGGCTTGGAGCAACCTGGGATAGTGGAAGGTGTCCCTGCCCATGGAGATGATCTTTACGGTCCCTTCCAACCCAAGCTATTTCCAATTTTATGATTCTATTTTTCTGTGGAGTCAGTTCAAATGGTGTTCTATGTGATGGAAGAGGACTCAGTAAAAGTCTTTTTCAATTTCAAAATACCAGCACCAATTTCATAACTAACCTGTATTTCTAGAAATAATGTATCCACAAAGACCAGCATGTAAGTTTTTTGTCTTTTCTGATTGTGCTTTAAAATACATTGGAAATGAGCACAAGAAATGGAATAAGAACAACTGGTTGTCTAATGCTGAGAACAGATTTTCTGTTCTGGGAGAATTTTCCAAGAGCAGTTCATCCACTTGTAAAACGACTTTCCAGAAGACTGCCAGGAACAGCTTTTAACTTGTTCATCCTTGCTTTTAATAATTGATTTCATAAATTCCTCTAAACTCTCCATATGTCCTGCACTTTGGGAATCTAAAATGTGTTCACTGCCCCTCAAGGTATTGCCATTGGTAAAAAGAATGAAGGGTTTGGCATCAGGAAGGTTATCCCAATGTATTTCCAATGATTTTCTCTACAGAATGGTGCTTCCTGCATCCTCAGGTGAGACCTCCCAACTTCCCAAGCAACACAAGTTATTCTGGAAAAGGACACAAAATGCTGGTAAGACATGATGGGGTTAGGACCATTACTAGTTTGGCTACAGGGGGGATTTTTCACAGTCCTAAACAATCCTGCTATTCTGTCACTTCATCCAGCCTCTTGGTTAAGTCTGAGTAAATACACCAACAACCAACCAACCAGCCAACTGACCAACCCCAGGTGCAACATCTGGGAGAAGCAACATCCATGGAAGAACAGAACCTTTCAGTCAAAACAAGTCTCAAAGCACAAATAAAATACTGTTTAGCACCAGAGTTTATCCAAAAATAACCTTCAGAGATGAACTATCAACAGCAGCAGAGGGCACAGTAGATGTGTTCAGGAGAGTAGATAAGCTGTGGCCCTCTCTGCTTTTAAGAGAATTGGAAATTAATTACAGTTCATTTGTTGGTACCTCCATAAATACTTGGGAAGATCTCGAGATAAACCTTTGTGAAGTGTCTCACTTAGCACTTCTGAAGGTGGAACTAATTGATTTCCAATCAAATATGACCAACTAAAACCTTCACACTTCCTAATCATTGCATTCCACACGTGCTTCCTCCATGACTTCCTAAGACATTTTTAGGGATATAAATTAGCAAGGGTTAATCAAAACCCAGGGTTTAAATTTTCACTTTTCCTGGAAACCAGGAGTTCCACCACCTGGTAACGTGACAGTAACACACTGGCCTTTGCCTAGCCAGGATGTTGCATGATCTTCATGCGTTGATTAATCACAAAAGGATAATTTTACTTCTTGTCTTTTTCCCATTACCCCTGGCCACTCAGAACCAGTAACACTGTCAAGAGTTTTGCCATCATGTCCAGAAATCCAAAGGTATTTTCACAGATACTTAAGAGAGTCAGTCATTTTTTTTTAGTTTATTCAAGTAGTCCATCAGTCATGAATGGAGGAGAGAGATCCATACTCAGGATATGTTGTCCTAAAAACTGACATTTCTGCACTGCAGTGACAATTCTGCACATGGGTCTCTTCTGTCAGTGACTTTCTAGAGCTATGCATGACCACTTGCAAGTGAATGTGGTTGATCAGGATGGAATAACTGCAATGTGACAGAAAAATGTTTATCACCTTGTCAAAAACAAAAAGGTCATTTACATAGCAACATCTATGATTTAAAGATAGCCACAAATCCAATGTGTCTGTCGGGTACTGTAAGAATTTAATGACATCTGGAGCCAACAGGACTATTTGGTCAAAATCTTGTATAAGGTTACCCATTTTTATATCTACTAAAACAGACATTTTATAGAACTGGACTTCTTATCAGCTGAAATCCTAAATTTTGTACAGAAGGGGAAGCTAATAAATGTTCAGGATGACCAAGACAGAAATACAAGAGAAATAACAGATGTAGTTTGCTTTACCTTAGGTCATATCTGTTTTCCCCCTTTTCTGCTTTTAAATGTTTCTTTTATGCAAAATGCCATGGTTCAGCACACTTGAAAATTAAAGACTACCAAAGATCAAGGTTTGAGTCCTTCCATTCATGAAAGGAAATTAAAATCATCACTAAAAGCATCACTTTTTATTATTCTGATATAAGCCACTCAGAAAATACCAAAAGGAAGAAGTATACCCAGTATTTAATAGGCTGGTTTGCCTTTTTTGTATTTTGGTGGAGAATTTATTAAAGGATGTGTATATGAAGAGTTAGACATCAGCAGCCACATTCTGATCTCACCCCATCTGTCCTGGATTGCAAATTAAGGTAAGGTAAATATCCAGGCACAAACAGTAAAGGAATATCCAAGGGATCAGCAAGAATTAAAATATTCAGAGGCCAGTTAAATTATATGGGGCACTTAATGGTTGGACAGGATGATCTTAAAGGTCTTTTCCAATCTTGATGATTCTATCATTAATCTGAACACAATATTAAAAATGTGTAGAGCAAATACATTGAAAAGTGTTTTTCTTTTCCAGCCTGAACAATTCTGACCATTGCTGCCACTGAATTATCCTTGCCATGACTACAAGAAGGAGCTTCCCACATAAACTTTCTAAAACTTTATTCATGTTGTTCTTCTTGTAACCTACTTTACATTGATTTAATCAAGCTTCTTTAAACACATACAAACTTAGTTTGCCATTCTTAAAATGTTTTATAATAGCACATTTAATAAAGCTAATTTAAATCTGCTAATTTATAGAGACTTGCCAGAGGCTTTGAAACTTCAGAAAACGTGTAAACTTAACAGTTTGGCTGTGATAACAGCTCAGACAGTGGAAATTAAACCCTTTGCATTACAATCATCTTCAAAGTGGATTCCTGGTTTGATTGCCAAAAGGGTACATTGCAAAAATACAGTAGGACACCAATTTACAAAAGATATTTCAGATGCCCCAGTTCTTGAATTTGGTCACTACTGTGCCTCAACATCACCTCAAACATACACTGAGGTCTCTCATTTTAAGACTACCTGGATTCTTTTTTGCAACCAAATTTTGGATAAGAGCAGAGTTTCTTATTCAATAGCCCTCTGTTAGAGCTCTGAGAGTGCACTTTAGGGCCATTAATTCTGGGTCCCTAATTCTGGTTGTCAGTCTTCCAGCTGCTGCTATATAGGTTTGCTACTGTCTGCTCTAATTCCTGCCTTTGAAAACCAAATGATAATGGATTATATGCCAGAGTGGGAATAGGCACACTGGTTGGGATGCAAGCTGTATCCCAGGTGATAACAAGAAGCAGTGAAAAAAAAAAAAAATCAGCTCTTCAGTGATGTATCAGGGAGCTTCATCTCTACTAGAAGAAGTCTTTATACACAGCATTTAAATGGTAACTAAGTGATCCTTATCATCATTTGATTTGCAGAAAATGGTTGCTTCCCTTGAAAATATAATTTAAATTTTCAGGGCTACTGTTGCACACCTCTCCCCAAATTTTACATGGGAGAAGGCATTAAGGCTTCACCCAGGAAGACTTGTAGGGTTGCAGACTTTTAAGGGACACAACTTCATTGCTTTGAAGCTTTTTTCAGTTAAGTTTTTTTGTTAACTTCTTTTTGTTAAGTTCAAGTCATCCTTTAATCTTTTTCCCCCTGATAATTGCACCAAAATATTCATCAAGGCAATCTGGAATATATTCTTGGATGGGATTTTTTAGTCTCTCCTGCTTCAATGCTTTTTCTCTCAGTTCTGTCACTGCTTTCCTTCCTGCTCTTGTGTACCGAGAAACAGAATTAAGGTGTACTGCAACCAGTGGACACTTGCATAAACAGCCTGCTTTGAATAAAACTGCATGATCTGGGGAGAGGAAAACCACCTTCAGCTCTCCTGCCCAAATGCTAAAACATAGATGAGGCTCATATACTATTAAAGCATCACATTTTTGCCTTGAGACCACTGAAATGTTGTGAAGAGCAGAAAAATGTAAATAAACTGAACAGGGAGCATAAAAGCACATTGATCCCCAGGTTCTGAAACTGCAATTTAAATGGTTTATATTTGTAATTTATTTAAGACTCTTTATGGCAAATCCATTAGTAATGAATCTCCTTCACACATTTTTATTTTTATGCACAAGAGCTTTAAGTTTGCCAGGACTTCTGCAAAGCAACTTTTACTGCATCAAATTACTGCATTCCTTGATTTCTCCCAGCACACACTCACAGCAGCCACACTCAAACACAATGTTTAGCTCTGCAACAGACACCTCCAAAACAAGGTATTTCTTTTAAATTAACACAGCTGTGAAAAAGAAAGCAAACGCAGTGGTTTTGCCCTGTCCCTCCAGCATTTTGCATCCGATATCCACTTAAAATCAGCATGATCCTCTGCAATCTTTGCATCCTAAATCCGTGTGGAACTTCTTCTTTGGGTATTGATGCAGAATTGGGAGCTGTCAGCTCCGATCGCTCTCACCAGCACAGGGGCTTGAGATTCTATTTCATAATAGGAAAAGATGGCCAGCATTTTCCTGACAGAAATACCATACATTTTTCAGTCAGTAAAAATTACAGAGATCATTGATGATGCCTTTCCCATAGAGAATGAGGACTGCAAATTATCCAGCAAAGATTTTTTTTTTTCTTGGTGCACAGAACAAAAACCAGCACGATCTGCTAAACTTATTAACTGATGGGGTTTGAAACCCCCTTTTTGCATGCTGCTGACACGCTCACAGCAACCTATGCATTGATCTTATTCAAAAAGCACAGTAATCTTTATGCTGCTAGATTTTGAGTTCTGTGTGCCATAGCATACACTGCAAAGAAAAAGGAAAAAAAAAAAAAAAAGCCTTCAGGAAAGGCATGTGCTGAACACACAAAATATGCAGGATGGAAAAAGACCAAATGTAATTAAAGCTTATATGAAATGAGACATTCCTATTTGCAGAGCTCTGGCTCCATTTCTATGAGAAAGAATGCACAGAATTTCAAATCATGCTCTATTTAGACAATGTCAGAAGAAAAAAACCCACATTTTCCCCCCACATACCCCACAATCCCCCACATAAAGACCAAAAGGCAAATCTCATCATCGGAATCAGAGAGAAAAAGCAATCCAAAGAGACTGGTTTACATATTCCTTCCCAAACCAAGTAATCGAGTCTCTCCCTCTCCCGGCTAATAGCTTATAAATTCAGACTTTAAACAAAAGCATCCAAGGAAAAAAAAAAAAAAAAAAAAAAAAGAGAAAGAATCCTAATTCTCAAGCTTCCTACTTAGCACTGCCTTGCTTTTGATGATTTGTGCGGCTGTGTGTGCGTGCCTGTTTGAGAAATGGCGAGATAGGCTTAAAGTATTTTCCATTTCATCAAAGAGCATATATTACTTTCCTGGTTCGCTCCGATGTTGGTTTTATGCCCACCCCTTTTCAATCTGCCCATGTCTGAGATGCACAGTGCAGGCGTACAATCATGAGCAGCTTACGACACTCAGTGAACACTGGGTGCCTCTGCATGCTCTAGCAACATACTGCTCAGCTGAAGGGAAGGGATTCTTGCTGTCTCTCTCTGCTCTAAGCATCACCTAACAAGCAAAGCGAACAAAGAATGGGAAATAAAGCGACCCTTAGCCGGTCTGTGAATGAATGGTAACCTCTCTCTGGAGTAAAGGTTGTGCCGGTCCATGGTCGTTGCAAATGATGGACATTAAACAGATTGACAAATCCTGTGGAGTCGTTAGTAAAGAGTTTGGAGTTTTTTTCACGCCACAGTGTTAACTGCAGAGGAAAGGACAGAGGGAGAAGGAGAAGATCAAGCTCATGTACATAGTTCTGAAACTTGCAGGTCCTAGGAGGCAGCTCAAAAGCTAGCTGGACAAGCCTTTCGCTCGTTGAGCAGAAGCGAAGTGAGACATTGTGAGCTTGCCAGCCTTGCACAACATTGAAAGGGACTGAATTTGTAGCACAGAGGGGTCTTTTTTAGCTCTGCATATAATTAGTCCAAACACAAAGGAAGCAACTGAATGGAGGTTGTCACTCTCTGGAAAAGGGTGGGTAAGACACTTTTTAATTAAATTCTTTCATGAAGAAAGATTTTTTTTTTTCCTTTGCTGCAGCATTTAACATGAACAAAATCACTATCATTTTACCTTTGAATGTCTGTGAACTTTAATGCTGCACAGCTCCTGCATGCTGTAAAGTGAAATATTTGCCTCTGTGTTTGTTCTGTTTGCTGTTTTGCTTTGGTTTTCGGGCTTTGTTTCGTTGGTTTGCCTTTTTTTTTTTTTTCTTCCCTTAAATAAAATATGATGTAGAATTTGAAAAGACTCAATGGACATTCTCAAGCATATTTGGAAATATTCTTGCTAATGGATTTCCTTCTTATTGGTCTCTGTTTAAACTGGCTGCTGAGGAAGCCCCCGGGGTTGATATTGTGTACGCTGGGTATCTTTTCTAAAATGCTTCCAGCTGTGAATAGTGGGTGTCCACAGCTCTGTCGGTGTGAGGGCAGGCTTTTGTACTGTGAATCACTGAATCTCACAGAGATGCCTCGCAACCTGTCGGGCATGATGGGCTTGTCTCTGCGGTACAACAGCCTTTCAGAGCTGCATGATGGACAGTTCACAGGGTTAATGCAGCTCACGTGGCTCTATCTGGATCACAATCACATTTGCTCAGTGGAGGGGAATGCCTTTCAAAAATTGCGGCGAGTTAAAGAGCTCACCCTGAGTTCCAACAAAATAACCCAACTGCCCAACACCACTTTCCGCCCCATGCCAAACTTGCGCAGTGTGGATTTATCGTACAACAACCTGCAGTCCTTGGAGCCTGACCTGTTCCACGGGCTGAGAAAACTGACAACTTTGCACATGCGGTCGAACGCCATCAAGTTCGTGCCAGTGAGAATTTTTCAGGACTGTCGCAGCCTGAAGTTTCTAGACATAGGATACAATCAGTTAAAGAGCCTGGCTCGAAACTCTTTTGCTGGCTTGTTCAAACTCACTGAGCTGCACCTCGAGCACAATGACTTGGTGAAAGTGAATTTAGCCCATTTTCCCAGGCTCATCTCCCTGCACTCCCTCTGCTTGCGAAGGAATAAAGTTACCATCGTAGTAAACACTTTGGACTGGATATGGCAACTCGAAAAGATGGATCTCTCCGGCAACGAAATCGAATACATCGAACCTCACGTTTTCGAAAGTGTACCTCATCTCAAATCCCTGCAGCTGGACTCCAACCGGCTGACCTACATCGACTCCCGAGTCCTCGACTCCTGGAAGTCCCTCACGAGCATCAGCCTCTCCGCCAACGCCTGGGATTGCAGCCGGAACGTCTGCGCCCTGGCCTCCTGGCTGAGCAACTTCCAGGGTCGCTACGACAGCAACCTGCTCTGTGCCACCCCCGAGTACGCCCAGGGAGAGGATGTTTTGGACGCCGTGTACGCCTTCCACTTGTGCGAGGACGCCGACCCCACGAGCGTCAACACCTTCTCCCCGGTGACCAACAACAGCGAGCAGACGCTGGGCTATGGCTCGGCCACCGCCACCTACGACGCGCCCGACGGCGACGAGGACCGGACCACGTACGCCGTCACCATCACCATGCCCGGCGAGAACTCCGAGAACGCCGTGCAGATTCACAAGGTGGTGACGGGCACCATGGCACTGATTTTTTCCTTCCTCATCGTGGTTTTGGTGTTGTACGTCTCCTGGAAGTGCTTCCCAGCCGGCTTAAGGCAACTAAGACAGTGCTTTGTCACACAGCGCAGGAAGCAGAAGCAAAAACAGACCATGCACCAAATGGCTGCCATGTCAGCCCAGGAGTATTACGTTGATTACAAACCCAACCACATTGAGGGAGCCCTGGTGATCATTAATGAGTACGGATCTTGCTCCTGTCACCAGCAGCCAGCGAGGGAATGCGAGGTGTGATTTTCCTTTGGGATTTAAACAGTGTGCAACCAAATAACAGCGTGCAGGCAGACAGTGGCACGGGGTGGGGGGGGGGGGTTGCTGGGCTTTGCTGGTGATTTCTGACGTGCACCCCTGCCCAAATTGTTTAAGAGGGGCTGTCCGAGAGACTTGATATTTTAGCTTTATCGTGTCTTAAAAACCTTCAGGACAGCCAATCTTAAGGTTTCATATGCTAATAATCCCTTTGAAGATCTGTCAATATTCAGGAATCTGAGAGTGTAAAAAAGGTACCAATTATTGATCTTTTGTAAACTAAGGAAACTGTTTAAAATAAAAAAAATAGCATTTACAGTTTTTACAGACTGGTGTATATTACATGAAAGGTTCCCTGTATACAAAATGCAACAGTTTAACCTCTCTCTTCATGCTGAGTGTTGAAAAGAAAAGTGGAGGAGCAAAGAAGCCACGTAAAATAGAAAGTTTAAAATGACCCAGGTGGCTTCCCATTGTAATTAGCACACATTCACGTACATCATGTTGCTGAAGATATGAAGCATGACGCTGGAATTCTATTTTTGTTAATGTGCTACCTGTAACTGGACGTCAGTACAAGGAGTCAGAGCAGCTCAGAAAGGCTGAAGTTTTGACTGTGTCATTAGGACAGGATTTCTGAGGATTTTTAAGTACAGCTCACTTGTTAGTTGCTGTAAGAGCCATAAAAAATGCATTATGACCCCTAAAAGTATTTTGTATCAAAAGTGATGATATTGTGAAGACTCACTAACAAAAATCAACCTACAAAACCCAAACAGGTGAAACACTGCCAAAATGTGCTTATCAGAATTTTCTTTAATATAAAAAAAACTCCAAAAAAGTTCTAAATTTAAGGGTTTTTACTTGCATTTACCACTTTTATGCTTGTTTTGAGCTATACCAAGAGCAAAGACCCCCTCACTTTGTGCCCTGTGGTGCCATGGTGAATGGAGAAGAGCAAAAGCAATTATTTGGGTGTCATTGGTGAAGCTCAAGAGCAAAACCACTGTCAGGGTAGGACAGAGAGTTTTCAGAGCACCCTTCTGGTGCTGTAGTAAAGTGCTGGCAAAGCCCAGCTCCTGTCCCTCCCTTCCAGCACCAGCCTTCACTAACAAAACAACCCTCAAACCCCTGCAGAGGCTGGAGGCAAATGTACCCTCCTTACCAAGGACTGAAAAATGGCTTTGATGGATATAAGCAGTGATTTCATGATGTAGAATCCCACAGCTGTTTTATCTGACTGCCCTTAAATAAAGGCTTCCTTTCCTTGTATTTTGGATTTTTCATTCCAGAATGTGAACAAGCAACCGATTGATCTTTTCAGCAGCTCCTCTCACACTAATTGACGATGAGGGAGTTTTATAACATCAGGCAGAGCATCTTGAAATTTTCTTCCTACAGCATTACATGCGAATAAAATGTTATGGATAATGAACTGGGTGACATTTCTGTGCTTTGTACATGTTTCTCTATCCTCAGGTTACCACCAAGAGAGGAGCAATTCCAAAATGTAACACAGGTTTTTTTCCTTTTTCATTGCATTAAAGTGCTACCTACTCTTACAAGGGTACAGCAGGCTTATAAAGCAGAAAAACAGGCACAGAAGAAATAATTTGTTTTCTTGAATAGCAGGTTTTAGCCATTAATTTTAAATGTAAAGAGTGAATTTTGTATTTCTTTTCTGACTAAAACTATTTTTAAAGAGTCAGAACTTATTTTCCTCTATTTGGTACATCTCATACAGTTTATTATAAAACATGAAAAATAGTCTCGTAATCAAAATTTTTACTCAGTGAGACTGCAATGTCATCTGTGAAAGCAATGAGATTATGTACTGGGAGAGGACAGTTTCACAGAAAATTTAATGAAAATCAACTGCTTTTTTTTTCCTAAAGCCACTGCAAATTCACCCACAGCTCTCAAACAAGCAAGCACTGTTAAACCCAGCCTTTTCTCTCTTTAAACAAATGCACATTTCTCTCTCTGTGCCTCAAGCCCACAAGGGCCTGATCCATCCTGGAACTCCCAAGTGACCTGAGGGGTTGAGTGTGCACGTACAAACCTAACAGGAGGGGCAGAGGGAGGGTACAGAGCCCTTCCTCTCTTTGGGTTCCTGACCAAGTTTGAAGCAAAAGTATTTTATGCCATGCTAACTGAGGGCCTGGCTGTATTTATTTTCCCCATTAAACCCTTCTCTGAAATCAATAGGGAATTTAACTGTGAAAACTTGGCTCTCTAACTTTGGGCTATGTGTTCCCCAAGCCCCCAGGCAGCACTTGGTTATAGCACCTTGCCAGGAAGCTTCCAAAATCAACCAAGGTTGTTAAAATACTGTCTGCATATGGTAAAACAAAATATGAACTGGCTTTATTTTGATAATGACCCCCTGTTGCTAACAGGAAATGTGTTGGTGCAGTCATGGTTTTGCCCCTGTGAACCCGAGACAAGCTTGATACCAACAAACAATGATCCCGTGGTTGTATTTCCGTGTATTTTTAGCATTTTTGTGGGTTGTATTTGAAACACTCGAGTGACTGCACCCCTCTGGAGTCATCCCTGCTGTTTATTGGTGTTAGCAACCTCCAGCTACATTTGCAAAGACGTGAGCAGTTCTGCCTTTGGAATTTATTCACCTCTGTGCTCCATGCATCTCACATTGACAGCCCAAGGAAACGGAACAGAGCATTTTTCTTTGAAGGTGCAGTGATTTCTTGAGTGGGAGCTGATTTGGGGTTTGCCTGTTGCCATTTCTCCTGGAGAGAGGTGATGCCCACCAATGGTTTGCCACCCTGAGCAGGATGATGGATGGATCCCTCCATGGAGAGCACAGCACTCATTAAGGGATGTATTTCAAAATCCTCCTGCAGAAATCTTTTCTAAGGGTAATCCCTTCTAGAGACAACCTCCTGGTGATCCCCAGAGGATTTCTGGAGATCCTGACACCCTCTGAATATTTACTGGAGAAAAGAGGGTGTCACTGCTGTTATGTGGCATGAAGGCACCCCAAAGGGTGCCCACATCCAGGCTGAAAATTTACATGAAATATGTGTGGGTAATAAAGAAATAAAAGAGCCTGTACGTCATTTCAATCCAGCTATTGCAAATCCAGTTATTCATCCTGCTCCAGGCTACTTGCATTGGTGTATATGAGAGTTATTATATTTGTACTGCATTTAGAGCAACTGCAGGGACAGATTTTCCTCAATTCTTCCTTCCAAATTTCATGTTCAACAACTACCCAGAGATAAGTTATTCCCTCTCTTTTGATGCCCTTATTCTGGCCTATTAAATGGCTCCAAAATCAAAAGAAAGAATAAAAGGAAAAAAATATGCTTTTGGGGTGAGCTGTGAACAGTGTTTTGTCCATGAAATGCTTGGGGAATATCAGAGGAAGGGAAATATTTTAAATATTCCCTTTTTGATGTTCCACTTAATAGGACTAATCTCCCTTTTATAATTAGGTAATTAACATTGTTTTTTTTTTAAATTTAACTGCCTTTTTGCACACAAGACAGGGTGAAAGGCAAGCAAAAGCACTACCTTTCCTGAAGCTGGTTAGCAGTACCAGTGTTACAGATCTCTAATATGCATTCTCTTGCTGCTAACATCAATACCCACTCACAGAGCACCCAGTGCTGAAGGAACTGTTGCTGTGTATGCTTTGAATGTATATAAGGGATGATTTATTTTCCTTTCTGCCTTTTTTTTCCTTCCTTTCTGTACTACTTAAAAAAAAAATGGTATGAAACCACAGAATCAATGCTAATGTACCACATTCTGTTTCTGTCCTGAAAATATAAAATACAAAGAAATTCTGTTAAAGGTGCCAATTCCCTCCTTTGCCATGTCTGGGTGCTGCAGGGGGTGAGCCCAAGGGATGACCCATTCCTTGTGGTCACAGCAAGGCTGCTCTGGACCAGGCTGATCCAGCTCCCTGCCTACCTGTGCCACAGAAAGACCATGAACCATCCCTAAGGGTATTTTTGTATGCTTTAATATATTCTCTGTGTTTTCATGGCTAAGGCATTGAGGGGTAGTTGAAACGAGTCTATTTGATAATCTTCTTCGGTGCTGATAAAAAAACCCCAAACAACCCTCATTTGCTTTTGAGATGGACTACATTTGTTCCTTGTGTGAGTCTCATTCTGCATTAACAGCAAAAGGACTCTCTGAGTCCCCCTTCCTCCCCCCTCCAGCTTCTACAGTGGTATTCAGAATGGCAAAAAGGGAGTGTTTAATGAGGAAGCTCATTTCTAGTGCTATTATAATAATAATAGCAGTGATAATAATGAAATTAAGAGGAGACAAAAGATAAGAGGAAAGACTGGAGTAATGGCAACCAAACTCAGGGTGTTTCTGGATTCCTCTGCCTTTTCCTTTTGTAAAGATGGTTAACCTAAAGAAGTAGCACAGATGAAAAAACAAGACTGAGGGTGGGTGGAGAAAGCAGTTTTAAAAACTGTGCAAGCAGGGATGAAACAGCTTCTGCAAAGGAGGGTACACCACTAAATAGCTCCATTCAGCAGGAGAGAGAAAAGGAAAGGGTGAAGGGACGGGATGAAAGGGAAGATGAGAGCTGGTGAGAAGGCAAGGGGGGCACTGTGCACACATGGGAAATGAGATTTCTCCGTGCCTTCCCCTCCCACGTTCGGGCTGTGGCAAGGACAGCAGCAGGGACTGAAGGAAGATGCCCAGCATCTCTCTCTCTCTGCCCCTGCCTTTCCCAGCAGGGCGTGCAGGGAGGCGCAGTCGGACGCGCTTCCCCAAGCACACGTGCCCGCGGCCCCGTCATTTCCTCCAACACCTCCCTGTCCCCTGGGAGCAGCGTCCCTCATCCATCGCTCTGCCTGCCCAACTCTGCGCTGTGCCTCTGCCACCAATTCTTTGGGCTGGATTTCTTAGCTGTCTTAGTCACAGCTCACCAGAGACTTGCTAGAAAAGCGGACTTTTCTACCCTATATATTTTTTTTTCTTTTTTTTTAAGAAACCCTCATCTAGAGGGATGGTGTTCTTGAGCTACTGCAGATTCTCCCGCTAATTATATCTACACTCACAGTCTGCTTTCACATTCACAGCTCTAATGACAAACACATCTGAGATATTTTTGCTGTGTTCAATTTACCATTATGCACCAAGGTTATACTTTCCCTTGACCTGCCCAACCCAGTCTAATATTAACAAATTGAGCATTTATGCGAGTTCCTTTCCAAGCATGAAGTTGATTAGGAATTTAGGAAATGCTGGTGATTTAAAGATTAACCTTTCATATAATTACTGACATAAACCAGAGCTATTAAGGTATTAGAAACAACTATTCAGAGCATATTCTACATTAAAAACCAAATCACATTTAGAGCCACGCGAAAGACTTTCCATACCAGCCAATTTTTTTTTTTTTCTTTTTTTTTTTAACAGCAGAAGAAAAACCTGGTGAAAGGAAAGGAGTAAGCACAGCCTACCTCTAAAGTTATGGGGAGGAAAGCAAAGCTATAAAAATAATACAGAAACCAAGCAACAGTCTTCTGCTGGCAAGACACAGCTTGTAATTGGGTGGGTGGCTGTGAAGAGCTGAGATGAATGCTGCAGAGCACTGTAATTTTACTGCACCCTGTCTGCTCTAAAGTGAACATATTTGCAATGAAATCTGTATTTCTGTGAGAACAGGGCAATTGGGTTTTTGGGTTTTTTTTTGTTTTGTTGAGTTTTTTTGTTTTGGTTTTTTTTGGGTGTTTTTTTTATTATTAAGATCATGTCACTTGTTGGCATTCAGGCACAATTCTTGAGGTTTTAAAGCAATTACTGTTCTTACTCCCTTTGCTGGGGTGATAGCTGGGAGAGACAGTCAAAGGGAAGAGGCTGCACTGAAAGGAGTTTGAGCTCCAAGTCCCAGATTTGCATCACAAGAGTAGAAATTCAGTCGAAAATAAACACCAGCTTTTCACCTTTCCCTCCATCTCCCCTCTTCCTAAAAATCCAAATATGCACATCACTGATAAAAATCAGAGCTAGGTGGCAGTGCTAAAGGATTAATACTGTGCACATCTGTGCTTGGCAAACAGCACCTACTCTTCTGCTAAGGCACTTTTATTTTAAATCATTTCCCTGCTCTCATGTTCTTCACATCCTCACCATACACAGTCACTAGTGCCAGAAAGATGTCTTTCAGCACGGGTGCTATGGGAACATGACCAATTCCCTTCAATTTCTGAGCTAACAAAGACTAAATCCAAGATTTCAAAGGCAATAGGTAAATAGAAAAATGTACTTCATCACTGAATTATCACTTTTAGCACAGCAGATTTCTCTGACGTGATTAGACACTAAGCCCAGTTATTAATTTATTACCAACTTTAATCTGGCCCTTTTTGCTGATGTGCCTTTCTTCTAAGAGCAGAACAGAGCACACCACTGGAAGAAGAGTTTAAATTTTTTGGTAAAATCTAAGATTTAAAAAAATATGCATGGACACTTGATTTAAGGACTGATCCAATGAAAAAAATGCAGTTTATGTATAGCAGATCTTCCTGCAGTAGCACACCTCTGTACCCTAGTGGTTACAGTCAGGTATGAGCAAACATCCTCCTGAGAGCTGGGGAAATCAAACTGAAAACAGATTTCTGAATACCTTTCAAAATATATACTTTCCCTCTAATTTTTAACCCTTCTTACCCATTCTCACATTTTTCATTCCCAGAGCCTCACAGGCAGGGTGAACCAAAAAAACAAGAGGGGGAGGAGGAAGAGGAGAGCCCTGAAAGTCCCAAACTAACCTGCAAGAACAGTACACAGCTATTGAATTCCTGAGGTTTTGAGCCTTTTCACAACTGTCAGCCCTTTGAAACATGTCTGCTATCAACCCCCTTTGCAGGATGAGAGGTAAAGTGAGCTCCCAAGAGTAAACCTGGATCTGTCTTTGTGGTCCAGTGCCTCTCTGACAGCCTGGCTTGCTTAGAGAGCCTGGTAAATATTAAAGAATGTTAATAATGATGAGATAAACCATCTAGGGATTTTTTTACCCACTCTTTTTTTCTTTTTTTTTAAATTTGGCTCCATAATAAAGTTTATCATGACAGAAAATTTACTTCTCTGATCCACATTATTTCCCAATGCAATTTTTTTCCACGGCAAACAAATTTGTGGCTGCTGCTCAAAGGTTTGCAATCCTCAGGCTAAAGAGGCCACTGGATGTTAAATGTTTACCTTAATTCCATGTAAATGTCACTCCATATTGGACATTTTGTGTTTCTTTACCAGCGAATTCAGCTGCCTCCACCTTCACAAACCTTCCCCCTGCACCATAACTCCCTTTCCAAACAGCCCAGAACCCGCTGCTCCTGTCAGATCAAATTCCCAAACAACAACTGGATGCCATGAATTTATTATGTAATTGCTGTAGTCTAATAAATTGGATGTGCAGGCTATGGCCTGAGAGATGAAGAAATCATGGAGACAGCAAACAAGCAGGAGGAATGCAGCTGACGTTCTCCTTCTGGGGAAAACCCACAAAACAAAATCCCTGCGTGGGACAGTGCTTGAGGAAGGTGGAGGGCACAGAGCACCAGCTGAAAAAAAATGGGGATTACATGGGATAGAGGAAATCACTGCTATAAAATAGAGGGGAAAATTGTAAAGGGGACAGTGCCCGTAACAGATGAATCAGAAAGAGATTTAGATGATAACCAACACAGCTGACCCTCACCAGGTGATAACAAAGCTCTGTGGTGATTTCTGATAACAAAATAAGCCTATATAAAGCTACATCTGCAGTGAGAAACAGAAATCCACAAAGTCCCAGGGAGCTGAACCCTGGGCTTATTCCTGTGTCCATCTTGGCTTTGTCATGATTGGCTTTTTGGTAGATTAAAAAAAAAAAAAAATAAATATTTGTTTTTTTATTGCTGTCATGCAGAGAACTGAACCCATGGAGATTGTGCTTTGGCTTCATGGGGAATATGCTAAGCCAAAAGTTGTTTTCTCAACGGGTGGCACTTCTAGACTAAAGCAAACCTTCCTATATTGCTTTGTGTGTCTGTTTCTCTGATTCTAGCAACTGTTGGGAATTACATTAGATTATTCTAGCTGGCAGAATGAAGAACTTCCCAAAAAGTTCCCTGAGTAGTTTTATGAAGTTACACTGAGTATCTTTCCTAATAAGAGTTGAAAACTCTTTTTTTCCCCTGGTTCTCTTTTTCCACCATGTAGGATACTCCAGCCCCAATCTGTCATTTTTCATTAGCACAGGAGTCAAGCTATGGCTATTAATGAAAACTCTTAATGAGGAATTGATGAATAAGTCCTGGAAAATGAAATTTGAAACAAACAAGCTAAAATCTGTGTCAGATCTATTTTTTTTTTTGTAGGTACTAGAAATTGGGAAAAGAAGGCCTGCATAAAGCACTAGGAAATTTAAAACAACAAATCATATTTGGACTTTTGAAGAGCTTTTGACAAGATATCCATTTCCCATAAGTAAGACAAGCTCTATTGTCATAGAAAACTAGGTAGGAACTCAAAAATACAGTGGCCTTTTATTCATACAGGGAAAAAAATGGAGCACAGTGTGGTCCCAGGGCTGAGACTGCTGAATCATCTCAGCTATGATCAGGAAATAGATGGTATTTTTCACATGACAGATTATTTATATTGTGAAAAATAATGGAAATCTTGTGGATGTGCAAAGGGACTTCCAAAGGCTGAAGCTTATATAAGCTTTGATGGATGAAATTCTGAATTGTCAAATACAAAGCAAAAGACAAGATATAAGGGAAACTGTTCATCTGTGCCTCGCTGATGTAAGTTATAGGCAACAATTGGACAACTGTCTTCCAGGGTATTGCATTAAAACCTCTGCCCTGCATGCAGAGAGGGGAAAAAAAGAGGAAAAAAAGAAAAGTGGAATAACATCTCCAATGGAACAGCTCTCAAGAAATTAAATAGTGTGATATAAACCACTCCTATGGCTTCGGCTAGAAAATTCTGTTAAGGCTAAGTTAGAAAAGGATCTAAGCGGTAGATAAGGATAAACTCCTGCCAGGTGAAAGGAGGAATGATTTGGGAAAGTTTGCGAGGAGGGAGGGAAGGAAACAGACCTACAAGAGCGGCACGAGAGCAAAACGTGGATCCACCCCCCCTCTAGTGGCCAGTCCCCACCGGCTGCTGCAGAAGCCACCCAAACCACCGGGCAGCGGCTTTGGAACAAGCACACAGTCGTCGTTTTTTATTCCCCGTTCAATTTGATGTTGCTGCACCGTATATTATTATTTTCTATTCCTCATTAAACTGCCTGCTGCACTCCTGTGTTGTTTCTTGTCATTACTCAGTGCACAAGCTGTTGTGCAGATGGATTTTTTTTCCCACCTGCCTGCAAGAAGAGGATACAGAGTGCGACAGGGGCCACAGAACAATCATAAAATTAAAAAAATTAAAAACATTTGGAAGTCACTGTACAAGACATCACCGATGCAAAAAAAAAAAAGGCATTAAAAACAAGGAACAGTTGTACAGAAATGGGAGCGTGGAACTTATTTGGTACATATATGCCTAAAACTTTTTAGATTAAAACAGATACTTTTTTAGAAACAGCATCTGTCACAGGGCATATCATGCAGTGGAAATGTTTGGGTTTTTTTTAAATTTATTTCTTACTCATGGACCAGTCACTGAATTTCTGTGTTTCCAACCAACCTGCACACCTGGGGAAACTGAGGCTGGCTGAACTCTTCACAGCCCCACATTCTGAACACACACAGGTTATTCTTGATCAGTTACTCCTTCCTCTCTAGGACATGCACTAAAACTGGAAGAATCCCCATTTTTATATTTTTTTTCCCGAATAATTCAATATAACAGACCATTTTCTGCTGCTATTGTTTAACAATCTACCCTGGGACACTTTGTGGGCTGAGGAGAGGGGAGGAGATGCTGAGCTGGGTGCAGAGAGGGGCTGAGAGCACTGAGCAGGAGCTCAGCCCTGTCTCTGGTTGAGGTAACACCAAACACTTTGTCAGAGCTGGGTGCTCTGTTAAACTTGTACATTCTACCCAAAAAAAAAAAAAAAAAAAAAAAAAAAAGAAGAAGAAAACAGAAGAAACCTGGAGCAGAAGTGAACATCCTTCAGCTGCATCTATTTCATCCTCAAGCTAATTAATTCCAGAGTACCAGGCTGGGCTTGTAGGGCAGATGAGAAGTCACATGGAGTTGTATTTGCCTCTTGTAAAAATCCTTCCATCACTTAAATTTTCTCAATCCTTGCTTCAATTGCCACCCTCAGCAGTGATTTTTAAGATGCAGCAGGTAAATATATGTATTTGATAGGGAGAAATATTAACCCTTCCTAGGGTGATTTGCTAAGAAATTGCCTAAGAATGTATTTTTAATTAAGGCTTGTAAGACACTATGCACTCTTGTATGCATTTTAATAATTAAAGCAAGGCTGCTGCCCTTCTACAAATTATTCTGAAATTACCTGTTGATTATCTAGGATGATGCCTTGTTGTATCCTGTGGTGGCTCAGATGGAGTTCAGAGCACCCTTAATTTAATTTGAATAATTAATTTGTTCAACTGAAAGTGAAGAATAAAATCACAAACAAGGCACATTTTGGCTTCTCACATGTTAAATTTAAAGAACAAACCCATATTCAATGTGTCTTGATAATGTGAGCTTGTTAAAAATAGTCAGATAACAGACTATTCAAAAGATTTGTATATAATGATGTAAGCAATTTGCTCTTCCATTACCAAATTAATTCAAGTTTCTGTACATGGCAAATATTATTTGCTAAGTCTCTTTTGTGTGTATTCTGTGCTTCCAGAGGATTAAAGAAGGAATTTTGTCACTGCAATAGGAAAACAGATTTGCAGATGTAGCAATCTTGTAAAACCCTGAGCTCAGAAAAAAACATTTGCAATGCTACCAAGACGGAAAAATCATTTCCCAAATTGTCCCAAGTCTCTTCCTACAGAGATTAACAGGACAATGATGCACCTCCTACGTGACTCTTTTCAACTGCTTGCAGGAACAGGCCAGCTCCCATTCCCTTCCTGTGATTAGGCTCAGGATTATTCCACGCCTGTCTCTTGGTTCCTATATTTGTTCATGTTAGGCATTTTTTTTGCAAGGTGAACACAAGTTATTTTATTTAGAAGTGTGAAAAAAAAGTACTGGTCCCTTGCTGCATTAGTCAGGTTTCCATCACTACGAAGTAAAGCATCAATCGGGATGAAAACTCTAGAAATCACTTTTTTTTTTTTAATTCTTGCCAACTACATAATTATGCCTCAAATGATTTTGTGCCAGGTGGTTTGGCTAACAGATGGAATGGTATATTTGTTCACTCTTCATAAACCAAGCTCCTTTCAAAAGCTTGTGAGCCAAAAGTATCTAAATTATTGATTGGCACTTATATATGTCTAATAAGTAATTGAACTAGCTACAAATTACAGTGACTCCTGTGAGCATTTAAAAAAAAAATCATAGTGAAAATATGTGATTGTGTCTTTCCAGTAACATTTTTAAATCACGGCAGATAAAAATATTGGTGTGAAAAGATGCACTCCAGACAAAAGAGCTTTGGTAGGAAGCACCTTAGAAATGTCTAAAGCAGGACACTTTGCATAGCAGGGATGCATGGGCTGAGAGAGGGACCTGGGAGAGCCTCAGGAGGTTCAGCAGGGCCAAGTGCAGGGTCCTGGCCCAGAATGAGCCAGTCCCAGGCACAAACACAAGGCTGAGTGGAGAATGGATGGAGAGCAGCCCTGGGGAGAAGGAGGTGAGGGTGCTGGGGGGTGAGAGCTGCGCGTGCCCCAGCCCAGAACCCGCCGTGGGCAGCAGGGGAGGGGGATTCTGCCCCTCTGCCCTGCTCAGGGGAGAGCCCACCTGCAGAGCTGCCTCCAGCCCTGGGATTCCCAACATGAGAAGGACTTGGAGCTGCTGGAGGGAACCCAGAGGAAGCCACAGAGATGCTCCAAGGGCTGGAGACCCTCTGCTCCGGAGCCAGGCTGAGAGAGCTGGGAACATTCACTTGGGAAAGAGGAGGCTCCAGGGAGAGCTCAAAGCCCCTTCCAGGGCCTAAAGGGACTCCAGGAGAGCTGGAGGGACTGGGGACAAGGCATGGAGGGACAGGACAAGGGGGAATAGCTTCACACTGCCAGAGGGCAGGGTTAGATGTGATACTGGGGAGAAATTTTTCCCTGTGAGGGTGGGGAGGCCCTGGCACAGGGTGCCCAGAGAAGCTGTGGCTGCCCCTGGATCCATGGAAGTGTCCAAGGCCAAGCTGGACAGGGCTTGGAACAACCTGGGCTACTGGAAAGAGTCCCTGCCCACAGACAGGGTTGGAACAAGATGGACTTTAAGGTCCCTTCCAACACAAACCAATCTGTGATTACATGATAAAATTAAAAGTTGCTCCTCTAAGATGGGTTGTCACAATCCCAAATATTACCAAAGCCCTACTTAACCAACTAGAGCTTGTGAGCAGATCTAACAAAAGCAGTCAGGTTCTCAAGACTTTCTCAGACAACATATCCTCAATATAACCACCACTCTGGAGGGAGAAATTAAACTGAGATCAAACCACGAGCTAACCATTGCTTCATCCATCCTGCATTGGGAGTTATCTGGGGCTCATTCATTTCTTGCCTGCACATCCCAGAAGGAAATCCAGAAACCTTTGTTATGCATGGAATGGCCAGGAGTCCATTTCATCAGGAGGTGTCACACAGTTTGGGAACGTGCTCCACACACAGAGAAGGCACAGAGTAAACCCAGCCTGGCTGGAAGGTGCTGCGCTTGGAGCACACGTGCAGATCAAGCGTGCTGAGGAGGCACAGCAGGCATTTGATGAACAGCACATGTCAGCAGGTATTTTCAAGCTGGAAACAGCCTGGATTTTCTCCTCCTGTGCCCATCAGCTGGGCTGTAAAGGTACAAGAACTCTGCGACAGAGCCGACCCCGTCCCATTAAACATTTCCCTGAACATCTGCAAACATCACTGATTTCCCAGCCTGTGTAATGTTCCTCATCATAATCCCACCAAGCTGAGGGCAACAACAGATCCATTTCCCACCCAACCTTCCCATGGGAAAATAGCAATTAATTTAAAAAAAACAAAAAATGAGAAAAGCTTTTTGTCATAGTGTATTAATATCTGTGCTACTGCTATCACAGAGCTGTGCCAGAAACATTGATTTAATAGGCACTGCAAAGCAATTACCATGCAAATAATATTAGCCAGCAATTTATTATTTTTTTTAGTGAAGTCCTTGTTTTGGCTAGCAGACCACAGTAACAGATTCCAATAAAACTGGGTAATTGAAAGAAATTGCAAGTGTCTAAATAGCTGTGACACCAAACATATGAAGCAGCAGCTCTCAGCCTGGCCTATTGGTCTCCTTGTGATTTCAAATATGGACAACCTGGGGAGCCAACAAAGGAACAGCCTACACAGCAAAAAGAGAGCACTGAAGCAACCAGAAGGAAAGAAACTGAGGAAAACTCTCTTCATAGTGACACTGGCAAGGAGGACAATGGAGAATAATGTAGAGGGTTTTAAGCCTCTTAGAAAACAGCATTCCTGCCTCAAATCCTTCCTTTGCCCCTGGTTTTCTTCATAAGAAACATATTTTTTTGAGGAAGTCTGTATTTTTTGAAGCAATATATGCTCATCTATTTATAGCACAGGACTGGAGACTTGCTTAGATTAACTGAAATGTTAATGTCCACGTTCAGCTTCAGAAGTTGCCCATTTACCCTCTTGCCTTGGATTGATCAGAGCAATAGGATTTTACCTAAATCACTTTTGTGTTCTTCCTGTGACTACCAGAAAATGAGCTAAGTTGCTTAGCTCACACCAGACTGCTGTGACATTCACAAAATTAAGCAAACTGCACATTGCAAGACCTAAAAATATTTAATTCCCATACAAAAGAGATACTGACAGCTGTGTACTTTGAGACATAATAACATGGCTAACAAATTATGCCTCCTAGGAAATCTGGGACAGGAAAACATGTCACAGTCAAGTCTGTCATCCCTGGAAAGACCTTTGAAGATCATCATATATGCACAAACTTTCTGAGCAGGGTCAGCAGAAGCCAGAAAGGTCACTGGAAAGCTGGGGGAAAATGCCAATAGCAAAATAGATGAACATTTTTTACAAAAAAACTTTCAGACTTTGAGACAGCAAAAACCTCATCATATTTTCAGCACTCAGTTCACTACAGGACTGACTCAAGAAGTAAGGGAAGGGTAATGGGAAGATCCCATGCTGTGTAAAGCACGTTTATGTACAAACTCAGCCTCTAACTGAATCCATCTTAATGTAAGTGAACAAACATAAATGTATCATAAAGCACATCCCTCCTTTGAAATAAATACCAGTCTCCTAATGTCTTTATATCTCTAATACTCTTAATGATCTTAATTAGTATTAATTTCTTAATTATGATAATCTTTAAATCTGCCTCATTTCCTCAATAGTTCTTCAGGCAGAATGGCAGCTGACATGACAAAAGCAGGCAGGAACACATTTGGCATTTGCCACAAGCCTATATCAAGATACACAGTCTTGACTCTGTAGCTTTGCCAAGGAGTAGGAGGATCCACAGGCAAGGATCCCAGTTTTAGACACCAAAGTTTTAAATACAGTAGAGGTGGTTAAGCACCAACTCTCTACACCTGAATCCAGTGTCAAAGTTTGCATGGATTTTCACAAACTGGTGGCTCATAGTGCTGGGCTGATTCTGTCACTGCTGTTTCAGATGTGACACTTTTTGGCAGAGCACAAACCCAGGGTCACTGAGGAGAAGGTGGCATTGGCATTACTGTTCCCATCTAACATGGGAATGTAGGATGTCTCCCAATCCAAACATGGATCAAGTGCTGTTTTATTCCCATGGAATAGAGGTTGGCCTAGAACTGCTGTGGCAATAAAGCCTAAAAGCACAAAATCTGTAGGTGAGTTGATTTCACCCCTCACCACTTCCTCACCAGAAGCCCTGGAGGAAACCAAGCTAATTGAGCATAAATTGCAATCTTCCCATTCCGTGTAGGCTTTCACAGCCAGAAGGTTATTTCTAGACCTGTCCTAGGTCTAGAAGTTGGTAGCTCAGCTCAGTTAAATTCCAAGTCTGAGCTTACCCCAGGAATCTAAAAGACTGACAAGGACACCAGGATCACAGAGAAACCAGAACCTCTTTGGTTATGAAGCTTTTCCCTTTGCTTCATTCCACAGATGGGAGCTCAGCATGGCTGATGCTGATTAAACTGGAGCACGTCTGGAGAGATCTGGAGACAGATTTTTTTTTTTTTTTTCCCTTAGACGCATCACTACATCAAGGGCTTGGCTAAATCTCACACCAATGTCTAATTCTCAGCTATCAATGCAGTGCTCCTCAATAACCTTGTTGTCTTCTTTCACTGTCAAGGGCTACCTTGGTTTATTAGACAGCTAATAAAACACAAACACTGGTGATTAGACCATTTCCTTAGAACTCTGTGAAAGAGGTTAGAGATTTGAAACTGATATCAGTGCTATCAGAAAAGAAAAAAAAAATTGTTTTACTTCTGCCATGGTAACTAAGAGACGTGATTCTCAGATCACAGTCTGGTTCATCCAGAAGGTTTCTACTCCTCTAGTGATGTTACAGCCTTCATTCTTCTGGAAGTTTCTGCTAAATTTGTGTATTCATCTGGCTGACTTCAGATTTTTCAAAGATAAGTGAAGATTCTCCAGAATTATGCTGGCAAGGGAGTATCAGCCCCCCCTCCAGATATCTGGAGCATGGCTAGAAAAGGAGTGGTCTCACATTTCTGAGTCAAGAAGGAACAGTCTTGAGCCACACAAGGACACACCCCACCAGAGAGGACAGCAGCCTGCTGAATGTGACTTTGAACAGCTACTTCCAGAAGCAGCCAAAATTTCGGCAGTAAATTCCACTACAAGAACTGAGATCACCTCCAGCAAGGTCCTTTAGCTCTGACTGATTGTGCAATACAAGTTTCCCTAGCAAGGCTCACCAACTGTGGCACTCCAAATTCACTCCCCACTTCAGAGAAATTTCCTCAAGTAGGTAAGTAATATCTCTTGAAAATAGAGATTTGCCTAATGTCAGAAAAAAGAACTGGTTGTAATGAGGTACTGCCACCAGCATATCAAATGGCTGAATTAGAGCTAATTGAATATTTTCAATCTAGGCTGGTGTCACCAGCCCCTAGAACTGCATCAGATGATATTCAGGGGATAAGAAACTCTATTCCAGACAAAAGTGGCTCTGAAAAACGATACAAGATTTTCAAGTCTTTTGTAAGGGAAAATGTTCAATCGTCTTCTCTTCTATGCAGAGTAAGATAAGAAGCAATCAGCTCAATTTGGAATAAAAGAAATTTGTATTCCATATTAGAAAGCATTTGCTAACTGTAAATATAGTTCAGCACAGAAGATGAAGAAAGTTCTGTTTGTGCCCAGAATTTCAGCATTTTAATCCTTTATTGCAACTGAACTGAATTAAGACTCTTCCAAATAACTGTCAATATTATATTACTTTTTAGGAACTGGAACATTTTGCATTCTACTATGAAAAATTAAGACCTTCTTCACTTATGTCATCTCATAATATTTTCTTAATTTAAAGAAACCTACACACACAAATATTTAAGTGAAATATATATGTGCATGCATGCATATTCACAAGTGTCTGACAGCATGCAAACTGACACGTAATTAAATGATGAAATTGAATTAAGGGAATTTTCAAGGAACAATAAAGCTGGTGTGTAGAAATCCCAGTGCTGGGATTCTGAGGGGTGAAATTCCTGAGTGGCCACCAGCCCCCCAGCAGGTCCATGGGCAGCTGTAGGGAGAAGCTCACAGCAAGGTTTGATAGAAAAGTTGGTGTCACTCAGAGGGGCACAAGCTCACACTTTTCCTTGGAAGTGCATCCATATATTGTCACTAATTCACTTTGGATAGACTGAATACTGCTGCTCTTCACAGTAATGGAAATTCCTGTTGATTGACAGCACAGACAGACCATTGCTTAGTGATTTTGAAAATAAAGTGTAATTGGAGACTGAAACAAGGACATGCTGTCAGCTTTATTCTATTTCCTTGTTTTATATGTAACATAAAGGTAGAGTAGGACTGTAAATCCCTGAGTTTATTTTATTAAGCTCCTAGTTTATAAATTGGACTATTTTTGATCCCTGCTTTTTTCAGTTGCTTTCATTCCAAGATTTTTTGTTATTTCATTTTAAAGAAGGAAGATTGCCAGAAGAAAGAATGGGCATCACCAATTCAGATTGTTCATATTCAGAGCAGGACTAAGATTTTAACAATTCCAAATGGCTTTGATGACAGGGATATGGAACAGCTTAATTCAGCAATATCTTTATACCTTCATTTCTAAAATATTGCATACAAGTCTATTAAACATTGTTATTCAGAAGCTAAAATGACAGAAGAAAATAATGGAAAGCATTTTAAGAATCTATGTAGTTTACTTGCCTGCAAAAAGTCAAAATCAATTGTATCATTCTTGACAAATGTGGCTATTATCAACACCAGCCACTGATAAGGATTTTGCAGCATCCTCAGGCAAAATCCTTCTGTGCTGTATTCTCATTACTCCTATTACACTGTCCTTAATTCTAATCTAAACCTTTCCTGCTGCAATCTTATTCCAGAACTATTTCTCCCATCCTGTAGCAAAATGAAACCTGTTTATTCTATTCCACTTTGCAGCAGCATTGTTTGCCGTTCAGGACCTGGAGGAAAAATCGGTGCAATTTTCACTTCTCCAGACAAAACACCAGTTCACTCAATCTCCTCTCATAGATCTGACTTTTTTCTAGGTCTTTGATCATTATTTTTATGTTCATTTCCAATCAGACTTTATCTTTCTTGAAGTCTGTACCCCAAATTGACACAGCATTCAGCAGTGCTCTTACCAGTGTGCTGGGGTGATATATTCTGCTTAGAATATCTTAGAATAAAATACTCTAAGGAATAGGAACAGGTTATGGTGCACCATAACTCACTGACATCTTTCCCAAAGAATCACTGCACACTGGATTTGTTGTCCCTTTTTATAAAATTCATGTTTTGGTAGGTAAAGATACAAGGGAAGATCAAGGTAAGATATTTAGGATGACAAGAGGGCTGGAGCACCTCTGCTATGAGGACGAGGAGAAGAGAATATTCCAGGCAGAGCTCAGAGCCCCTTCCAGTGCCTGAAGGGGCTCCAGGAGAGCTGGAGAGGGACTGGGGACAAGGCATGGAGGGACAAGACACTGGGAATGGCTTCCCACTGCCACAGGGTGGGTTTATTTGGTACATTGGGGAGAAATTGTTCCCTGTAAGGGTGGGCAGGCCCTGGCACAGGGTGCCCAGAGAAGCTGTGGCTGCCCCTGGAACTCTGCCCCTGGAAGTGTCCAAGGCCAGGCTGGATGAGGCTTGGAGTGACCTGGAATAGTGGAAGGTGTCCCTGGCCATGGCAGGGGGTTGGAATGAGATGAGCTTTGTGGTCCTTCCAATTCAAATCACTCTGTGATTTTATGATTTTGCTTTCTTATGAGTAAATATTGAAGCTCTGCATATCTGTAGTCTGTGTTTTGTTTAACATCTCAGGTGCATTCATAAAATTCAGATCTGGCAATACTGTGTATACTTGAAACCACATTCTTTTAAGGCACCACTTTTCTTTGGGTGAAGCAGCTCATTCATCTAAATTGATCACACATAAATACATTTGCACTAGCAGAGCTGTTAATTTATATGCCTACTTCAGCCAGGCACTTAACCAGAAATATCCTTATCCAGAAATACAGGCTTTTAAAGTGACCTAAACTGGGAATAAGCCATTAAATATAAAATAATAAGTCCTTTGTTTCACAACCTGCAGTCTGGAAATGCACCATATTGGAAAACACTTTTAGGAATTTTTTGAAAGAAATTTTGTTTCAGAAAAGAATTTACTCATCAGAACAATTATATACTGAGCAATACTATTTTATAAATATATTGTGGGGTTCTTTTGTTATATGAAGTGGTTTCATTTTTTTCTCCCTCCCAGGGAATGGCAGCTCTCCTGACAGCGCTGCAGTGCTTCCTCTGGATGTGGCCCAAGTAAGCTGACATTTGAGAGACATCACAGAGGTGACAGGAACTATATTAACTTTTATGAAAAGCCAAAGCTGACTTCAGAATACCTCAAACAAAATCAATCACTCAGTATTGTGTAAAACAGGGTTAAATTACATCCCACATATTATTTTAAGCTCTGATCTTCGTTGTAGGTTTTAATTAAACATTTTTAATTAAAAAAAAATAGAACAAAGGACATATCAGGAAGAATGCTTTAATGAGAATATGAATATTCAGATGGGAGATGTGAAAGCTAAAGCTCTGTAATGACCTGATTCAAAGGTCAGTGAAGCAAACAGAGAGATTTCACATATCACAAAATCACAGAATGGCTTGGGCTGGAAGGGACCACAAAGCCCATCTCATTCCAAGCCCCTGCCATGGGCAGGGACACCTTCCACTATCCCAGTTGCTCCAAGCCCTGTCCCACCTGGCCTTGGACACTTGCAGGGATCCAGGGGCAGCCACAGCTTCCCTGGGCACCCTGTGCCAGGGCCTGCCCACCCTCACAGGGAAGAATTTCTTCCCAAAATCCCATCCATCCCTGCCCTCTGGCAGTGAGCAGCCATTCCCTCCATCCCTTGTCCCAGGTCCCTCTCCAGCTCTCCTGGAGCCCCTTTAGGCCCTGGAAGAGGCTCTGAGCTCTCCCTGGAGCCTTTTCTTCTCCAGGTGAGCACCCCCAGCTCTCCCAGCCTGGCTCCAGAGGAGATTTACTGTAGACTTTATATTAACCAGCCAAGGATCAGCCCCTAATTGTCAATGCACACAAAGGTATCTCACACAGACTTCTGATTTTTTTTCACAAATTCCCTGTGGTTTTCATTCCCCCTTGCATTGAACAGCTGTGTGCACACCAAGCTCCTTTTCCTTGTCTCCAAGGCTCACAACTTTGGGCTGTTCTTTCTTATCCACCTCCCCATGCAAACAGTTTCTTCCTCCACACCTTTCTTGCCTGAATTTTTTTGTTGCATCTTATCCTGTTTGTTTGCAGACTTGGCACCAGCATCTCTTCCTTGTCTCCCTCTCTTAGCTCCAGCTTTCTCCCCTTCCACATTTTCACAAGCAAAAACATCTTCATGGCACCAGTCCAGAAAGGGTCTCTCAATATCTATCTATAGCCTGTGGCTACAGACCTGAATTTATGATTAATTTTTCCATATCGCACCACATCCTCTTTTTTTTTTTTTTTTTTTATCTATTACAAGTCTTTTTCTTCTCTTTTTGCTAATTTCATGCACACAGTTCCTGCAAGTGCATCACATACTCAAGGCTCACTTTTACTCAAAGCACATATTAAGCTAGAATGCCTTCCAAATATACTGAATTCCTAAGTTTAGCTTTAATATCAGGTTTTCAGACATTTGCTCCAGTTTCTGCTTGGGCTGTAATCTCTCTGGGACATGCTTTGTGTCTTCATTTGCATTCTGAATGTAACATTTCATAAATTATTTTTTAAAATGTTAATTTTGTTGTTGTTGTTGTTACTTGTGACTTTAGCATTAAAGCTGTATCACAGTTAGCATTTAGAAAAGTTTGGTCTTTAGGAGTTTTCTGTTCAGTCCTAATTCAGGAAAAAATTGCCTGGATTTAATGAAATCTCTGACTAAATCCAGACTGACGTAATACTTCGATCTGTGAACACTGGGAGTTTTCCATGACGTAAATGAATCCAGAGAAATAATCTAAGAGACGTATTATTAACAAGAACATTTATATACCTATATATATATGATTTAATGCTAAAGATTATCTGATTGGAGATATTTTTTTGTACATGTGCGTGAGTAACCACAGCCTGGTATGTCCTGAGCTTTACTGCTTTTTCATTACAGTTATTCACAAAAATTATTCCCATGTGGAAGCAGACAGAAATGCTGATTAGAACACATTAGCAACTTTACTTGGTATATTCAGGATTAAATATATCTTTTTATGAACATTCTTTTTTAACTGTCTCGTTTTCAGACTCCAGAGCAAGGACTGCCAAGAGTTCGAATCCAATCAATTTCTTTGTGAGTCCACATGAGTAATTTGGATAAACCATCCTTGTATTTCACATGGACACTCCAGGACTGTTAAAAGCAGCAGTTCATCTCTTCATTCCAATGCAATCCCCAGCTGAATTAATGAATTCACTGCCTGGCCTTGAAGCTTTACTGTTTGATTTAGCACAGGCAGGGTGAGTCCCATATATAATCTCCCCCTGGCACCTCTCTCTCTCCCCCCATATGTTACTGTATATATAAGATTATAAATACTATATAAATATATAGATGGATATGTATATTCATGCTGATTGATATTTCTGTTCCAGCCATGCTAGCACTATCAGTGAGATAAGGCTAATCCTAAGAATTTCTTGAATTTCTTGTATTACATTTGCAATAATTTAATATTATCAAGTAGTTAATGCTTATCAGCATCTTCTGGAACTCTCAGAACTAATTTTAACAGCAGAGAGTGTGCCCACCCTGCTAAAAATACAGATGCAGTGAAGACAGAGAGCCTTTAGGAGAAAATAAGTTTCTATTATAAGGACAGAGACAAAATACTTCCTTTAGTCCCTCATTAGTTATCTATTTTAATGTAACTATTTTAATGTTGTTTTGCCTTTAGCAAACACAGAGCCTTGGTGAAAGCTCAGCAGTGATGCCCAGTCAGGAGTGGCAAAGATCCCAAAGAGATTTCAGCCCTATCAGATAATAATGCTGCTGCTGAAAGCCCCTTCATCGGGATCTTTAGATGGCTCTGCTAAAACATTTTTCTTTCTGACTTGCCAGCAGCCAAACTAACAAGACTTCAGTGACAAATGATCTGTTTAACCCTCCAGAAAGGAATCCCAACTTCCTTTTTTATGTCTGAACGACCAGACAAAGACACATCACCTTTCAAGGAAAGTGAATGCAATCTCAAAGTTTGGAGAAGCATCTCAAAAAATATCATTTCACCACAGTGTTTTTGTCTTTTTGTTTGATGGCTTTTGGGAAAAGAAGAAGGTATATACAGAATACAATAAAAATCTGATCTACAGCAAGATTGCCTTAAATTCCTGAGAGGCTATTTCCCTAATTAAGCAGAACAAACTAATTATCTAATTATGTAGGTTTTTACCTTTCAGAGGTGGAATCTGGGAAAACCACGTATCCCCTCAGATTTTAATTGTCATTAATGAGTTGATGCAATGACAGAGTCAAAGCGAACAGGTGTAGGTGAGACCTTTGGAGGCTATTTAATATTTCCCTTTCTCTGTGTTAGGTGTCATGATCAGCTGAAATACGACTTTTTTTCAATCTCAGACCTTTAAACAAATTGAATTTTGTTCTATTGCTAAGTTTATCTTAACAAATGGTGAAGTTTTATTTGGTAAGAGATGCTCTCCTGTAAGGAAGTCTTGACTAAAGCAGTTTATTTTCACAGATGCCTAAAAAACCAAACCAGGAGATATCTGCAGAGTCATTTTGTACTTGTAAAACTCTCAGAGAAGGCAACAATATCTCATTGACTTTAGCATCAGATCTACTTCTTCCAGTAGAAGGACATTATTTTTCTCTAAAAGCAAACTGGTCAAGGGACCTTTACTCGTTAGGTTCACTGAGGTGGAGTAAGTGCATGCTTGTCTTGACCCTCTTGGTCAAGACATTGTGGATTTTCAGCTTTAATCCTCCTTGTATTCATTTCATTCTCTCACAAACCACTGGAACTAACAGTTACATAATCAGCTTCAACAATTTCTCTTTTTTTTTTTTTTTTTTTTTCCCCATATCCATGCTTTTCAAACACCTACATACATATCACATCCTCCTGAGTTGCTCCAGATCCAATGTTTGAACTAATTCTTCATGACAGGATGTCAATGTCAAGCATTATTGAGCCTTAAACAGAGGCAGTGATTGCCAAATGTAATATTCCAGCATCTTCCCAAGCAAACTGTTGAGAGCTGATTGCAGGGAGGGGCTGATTCAGCTGCACTTACCTACTTTTCCAAAAATAGCTTTTTAACCTCTTTTTTTTCTATAACATTGGTTTCTGTTTCTTTGCTCTGAAGGGTGAAACAGTTCATTGCTCTGAGGGCTCATATAAGAATTATGTTCAATTTTCATCACTGGAGCAGAAAAAGCTGTGAAGCCAAGGCACAGCAAAGACATTCTTGACAAATAATATGTGGTCTGCTTTCCTTTCCTTTCACAATGTAATGGGAATGAGACAGTGGTGCAGCTCAAAGGAAATTTTCATGGGCTCTTGAAAAATAAATACAGAGCTCAAAACTGACTTTAAATTTTGAATCAAACATATTTTAACAACCACTCTTAAGGTGGGTTACTTATGAAAAGAAGGTATTACACAGGTAGGGAAACAAAATTGTGAAAAAAAAGTGGATTTATTTTTTAAATTACAGTAATATATCGCTAAACCATCTTTATATACATGCATCTTAAGAAAATAATGACAAAAATTCAAGCCAGGCCACAGAAGTGGAAATCTGGCATAATTAATATTCTTTTTGACAACTGTGAAATTCCTGTTTTCAATTTGTAATTCAGCTGAGCTGATGACAGATTTTTCCTCATCATCACTAATTTATGAGCTCATCTTGTCAACTTTTTCCCCCTTCCCACACTATGTATACAAGCTGAGGCAGTTTTTTATCCTCAGAACAAAGGACAGCATTTCAAGAAAAACTATCAAATTGTGTAGATCCATAACTGCCTTTTGAAATTAAGCAGATTTTGTCTGGATGCCACAAGTCAAGTATTCTAAGGAAAGGACATAAACAGAAAGCAAAACTAAAAGAACAGCATATGATCAGAGTCTGAATGTCTCAAACATCTTCTCTTTTTTTCCAGGGTTCTGGGTTTTAGTTTGGTCTTAACTTTTTTATTTATTTAATTTATTGGTTGTTGGTTTTCTGTTAGATGGAACCTGATAATTTGCTCATATTCTACTTTAATGGAAGGACTTTCATCAGGAGCAAGTGAGTTGTTGGATCATTAATTAGCACACTGCTACTAAGAATATGATTAATAAGATGAGCAATAATTCATCTAACATTGATATCATTTAAAGAGGAGAAATGCTCATTGAGTATCTATTCAGGTATTTATAAACATTAGCTGATAATGGAATATTTCACATTCCAGAGTTAAGAATGAAGATATTAAAGAGTAACTCCAATAGAAGCTGGAGATTTGAAGCAGAATGTTTAATTGGTTTGTGTTAGAGAATATTAACAGATTTAGTTGGGTCAGTGCTCTGGGGTGGAAGGGGAAAAAGAAAAATGGCCATAAACATGCATTTCAGAAGTCAAACCAAGCAAAAGGGGGAAAGAAGATTCTCTAATATAGTTATTTTGGGGCTGGAATTTTTACAACTTTTCATTTTAGGCAGAGAAACCTCACTGAGTATACAAACATTTCAAAAACTCCAGCATTTAACTTCTCAAAGTAAAACTAATCACACAGTTCTTGTCTGTCCTTCCTCTTTTTCAACTGCAATCATCTTTTTGACCTCACACCTCCAATCCGAAGGATAAGGCTTGGAAGACAGGAGTGTAGCCATGCAATTATGGTACTTTTATTATCAGGAAGTCTGTCCTTGTATGGAGCTGCCGAACAGGCAGGTAAGAGAGCCTGGCTGATTCTTTTGATTAGCTGAATAATCAGGCAGTTGTTTCTCCAAACGACCTTGCCTGTTATGATGCAGTTTATTATTATCAGCTTCCTTACACTGCCTGCTCTCTAAATACTCCTCTCTCTATTGTAATCTCTTCCTTGACTCAGGAGAATATATTTTCTCCTTTACTTTTCTCCCACTGGATTTGTCAGCATCTCTCATGGTGCCTCCTCTTTGATCTCTTGGATCAAGGTAATTGAATGCTTATCTCTTTTTTAAGTGACACCATTTAAAGTTTCATTTCAATAATATTTCACACCACATATGATACACACAAGTTTCTGTAACCCTGCCAGGGAAGGAAATTTCTACAGAAACACCAGGGTCAGTTAATGTTTCCAGTTCACTTGTCAAACATCACATTAATTCATTCATTCAGCCCGAGTTACATACAGGAATTTGTTAATTGTATTCAGGGGTCAAGCTCTACAAAAACCTTGTAGGAAGGATATTGTGTAAGAGTTTTTTGGGTACATCCTCCAAGAGCAGTGGTGTGGGAAATCCAGTGTCTTTAAACAACCACATTTGCAAGAAAAAGAGTATTTAATTTGAATAACTACCAGGTATGTGGTAGCACTTATTTGTGCTTCTTTTTGCTCTTGGTCCTACAGAGACAATTCAGTTTACCTGTCTCAAATGCTAGAAAAAAAGAAAAAAATCAGTGCAAGTAGTTTTGTTGATGTAATTTATGGAGCTAGTTTAGAAAAAAAAAAAACATAGAATGTCAGCAAAGGGAACTATTTTTATCACAGTCTATTGTTTAACAACCCTTCACGGTCAACAAATTTAGTGCACCTATAAAATGCAAGGCAGCTGCAGGGGATGAACCAGCAGTTTAAAAATACTAAAGAGCCAAAAATTATCCAAATCCCCATCTCCCTGGTCCACTAATATTCCTTGGAAGTGAAGTGTATATATAGTTTTTACAAAAAGTTGTCAAAGAGTTTTAAAATTGGACAATTTTAGGATGCAATTAAAGCAATTATTAAAATTAAGAGAGTGAGTGACTGTCCAGAGCTCCAAGCTGAGTTGCTGTGCTCAGAAATAAACAGCAAAGTCCTCACAAGCCTGAGGTAAAGTCCACAGAAGAATGTTGTGACATGTATCAGACACAGAGAACCAAATTCACACTTAATGAAACTTTTAACTGAAAATTTATAATGGTCCAAGCTGCCATAAGATAAAATTTCATAAAAATAATGTTGTAGGGGGGTTGATCTGGTTTTTGTTTGATTTGCATCCTGATGGCATGGGAAACCATTAATCATTGGGCTCACTCTCCAGTTTCCTGGGGGAAAGAAGGAATTGCTTGAAAAAGACTTGAATTTTTTTTTCCCTGTTTCATTAGTTTTAATCTAGCCACCAAGTATCTGGCTCTGTATTGACTATTTTTGTCTTTCTGCTTCCATTCCTGCTGCTGTCAAGCCCACATCCCTTCTCTCCCCCACTGAAATCTCCATCACCAGCTCTGCCCTTCAACCTCCCTACCTGCTCCTCTTCCCAGCACTCTTGCAGGATTTCATCTCCTCCCCTGGAGTCAAAGACACGGCTCAAAGATTTGGGCATTGACAAATATTTCTGTGAAAAGCTTGCAAAAAGTCTTAAGGAAAAGAAAAACCACAACAAGGAGCTGGAAGCCTGTTCCAAGGAGCAATGAAGGAGAACCTTTCCCCACCTGGCTGAAAACCTCCAAGGCAGCACAGGGCAGACTCTATTAATGCTTGGCTGAATAGTATTTAGCTTAGAAATCTGCTGTGTGTAGCAGCCAATAAATATTTGATCTGTGCTCTTATACTGTGTGTATAGGACTTGCAGAACCTCCCTGTACTCAGCAAAAGGTGCCCAAAAAAAGGGATGCACAGGGCTAAATTTTCCTGATGATTTTACCAGTGATAGAGCTGGTGACCCCTAATCTTATATCACTGCAAGAGTAACCCAGTCCAAGCCAAAATCCCACCATTCCAAAGAAAAATCACTGCCATTGTCAGTGTTTTGCAGCAGCTTCCTAAGTACTGAGTGTATTTATGCAGGCTAACAATTCAATTTTATGTTATAAATGCTGTTTTCTCTTCCATTTTGTGCTGGAACCTTTGAGAGAGAAGCATTTCTGCTTCAGCCACACCACTGAAAGTGGAGGACAATCAGAGTCCGTGAGGTGGCTCATTTTTCATTCAAATGGAAACAGGATCGCACAAATAGTTGGCCACTACCCCAAAGAATCCATCCTGCCAGGCTGCTTTACAATCCTCCACTTTAGGAGATGGATCACCTGGTTCCTTTCCCTTTTTTTTTTTTTTTTTTTTTTTTTGAGAAATTTTCAACTAACACTCCATTATTGCCAGGATTCAGGAGCAATTTTTAATAGTCTGTTTTTCACTTGGAGCGTTTGGTATTTTCCTCAGGAACTGAAATTTCTTAGAAGGTGCTCAAAAACACATCTTTGAGTAGGTGGCCTATGAATTCTCCTCCTGTGGATAGTTTTGAAGTCAGCCAAGAAAAAAGTGGTTTTGGTTGTGGGTTGCTCTTCCTTTGAGGATAGATTAAATTCAGGACAAAATATGATCAGTGGGAAAAGTACAAAAGGAGTCTCTTAGTTGCTAAATGACCTGCCATAGCCTGATAGCCATGCTCTAATGTTATTTATTCATAGACTCCACATTTATTTTTTCCTGGGAAAAGCTTATCAAAGTGACAAAACCCATTTAAACCTGACAGAAAACACAGCAGACGTGAAGCATTTCTGTACAATCACATCCAGTTAACTTCTCCTCACACCTTCCCTTTGCCGGAATGTGGGATTTCTACATACTGCACCTTATTATCCCTGCATTTCAGAGACCTTTGATGTCTCTGTTCACATTTTGCAAAGAAACTTTTGTTTTCAGTTCTGAAGATCAAAAAGCCCTTGTTGATAATCAAAAGCCTAAAGTTTTCTGTGTCTCTGGGTCTTTGACTTCAAAATACCTACCAAAAAAATCAGTGCAAAAGGAACAGCATGGAATTTCATAGAATCACAGAATTTCTGAGGTACGTTATCCAGATAATCTCTAACAATATAGAGGCAGTGTTAATCAGAAATATTAACAAGTGCCAAATTTACACATGCATCAGCTTTGGTCTTATCATCCCTGAGTTATGAAGTCATCCAGATCTTTCAAAAACATTTCTCTTTGTCTTTCTTTCCACAAGAAAAGGAAGTGCTTTCTCCCAAGGACAGATTTTCCATACCTGTATCAGAATATTTAAGTTCATAGCATGCATCAACAAGTGGACATATCAAAGGAAAAAAGAAATATCTTTGCTGAGGGATTGGAATAGATGATGTTCAGGATAAAAACTGGGCTATTCAGGAAAGGGTCTGTGTAAGCTGGTAGCTGATGTTAGACTGGGGTGGGTTTCTCTAAATCAGGGAGCCCTTTCCAGCTCCCTGCTTTCTTATCCTGGGGTCTGATGGTAGGTTAAAGGAGAATATTTTATACAAGCTAATAATATCCTTACCAATACTGCAAATGTTTTATGTGAGACTGCAGAACACTCTGCACTCCTGCTTCCCTGTGCTCATAACTTCTGCAAACCTTCACACTCCTCGGGTTTGTTTTTGTCAAAAAGATATTTCCACTTCTTTGGATGGAAGAAAGAGCTCCAATATGAGCAGGGAAAATAATTACAAAATAAAATTAGAACAAAGCTGGAAAATGAGTGTAACACAGACCTGCATTTATGGCTGAAATCAGCCTGGCGTGAGCACAGCAGGGACACAACACCAAAGTCCTCTGAATGTAACAACCACAGCTTTGGAAATAAACTGAAATCATACCTGGCAGGAAATAGAGGTGCCTCCTTCACATTTGTTGCAGTGCTATGGAATATTCTGTAGTTCCAAACTGTTCCTGAGCTAATTTCACAGTTAATGCTACAAAGGCATGTGCAGTGAATGCTGCTCAGAAACTAGAATAAATGAATTACTTGAATTCATTCATTAAAAGGGAGAGATAGTTCTGGCATAAACCCATTACTCACTAGCCAGGTTACATAATTTTTCTAGACCTGTTCATGCTACTCTGTGTCTCAGGCTTACAGGTGACAACAGAGTTCCTCTAGGAAGATAAACTGATCCACAGACAGACATTTTTTCCACGCTAATCTTCTCCTTCAAAGAACACATAAACAACAGCACTGGGAACTCCTACATAAATCACACAACTCAATAACTTTTCCACCTGCATATTTTTCTAATCCTGACTTAAAAAGATGCTGTGATTCTCCATAACAGAAAAAGGAAGCTCTTTGTCTCTGCAGATGAAACGCAAACAGAAAATAAAATACCCCACAGAAAGGCAATGTTTGGGATTTTTTTCTTTTTAAATAAGAAAATCCTGATTCATCAGTGTTGGACAATTTTGTCAAGATTATAGTTTCCTTTCCTGAACTCACTCTCTGAAATGAGGAAGACAGACAAAAAATAATTCCAATAGACAAAGGGTAGAATAAATAATTCCCCTTGTTACAAACCAGTGAATGTCTAACTGTGTATGCAAACTGAAAGTTGCAGTGGGAGACACTAATTCCACACTTTTATTGTTTTGATTGCCAGGTTCAAATTCCTGTATCAATTCCTCTACTCCTGTTATTCTGTGGTAAAAAGCTGGTTTGGGTCGATGTTTCAAATACCTTCTGCATTCCACAAAAAACCTTCATGGCATAAGAAATGGCTTTTATAACCCTCATTTTCAGTTTGGTTTTTGGTTTTTTTGGGGGGTTTTTTTTGGGTTTTTTTGGGTTTTTTTTTTTGTATATAAACACACAAACACACACATATGTGTAAATAAACACAAATTTACCTACAAGGGCAACAGGAAAATAAAAGGCATAACTGAAAGCCACAGAGCAACACGTGAAATTATGACTTGATTGAAACAGATTATTTCCATTATTAGAGATAGCACTCTATTAATATTAATTTAAGGCTAAATAACTGCAATGCTTAATTATTTGATTAATCAGGCAGCAAGCTCTTCTTGGATCCTCTCAATAAACTATTACAGACCATGGAGGCTGAGATCTCTTCTGGCTGAGAAGCTGGGACAGCAAATCATGCAAAGATGTGGGGTTTTCTCCTCCTACATTTTTTCCTCAAGGCTGAAAATTACATATTTTGAGAAGAGGGGGAGAAGAAATTCTGAACAAATCAGGCCATAAAATTGCACAATTGTACATTTTATGAACAAAAACTTCATTTTTTCCTATTGTATTTTTTTTTAGGAAGGTGTATACATTTTGAAGTCTAGACATTTTGACTTTAGACACATTACAGTCTTCAGAGCTAAGATTATGTGTAACCCAACCAGAATCTGACTCAATTGATTTTTAAGACCCTTAACAGTCTTTCAAACTCCCCACCTGATCCATTTAATTCTGCCTGCTGCCAAGTACCAAAGGGATTATGGCTTTGCACCTGCTAGAAGTAATTGATTTAGGATGAGAGAAGTCTAATTCTAAGCATAGAAGTGATAACCAGATGGGGATGCATTCCTCAAAGAAATCCAAGCCCTCTGTGTGAATAAACAATGATTTAGGGAAAATTAAACCTGGATGTTGACTCTGAAGGCTGCTGAGAAAGATGCCCAGACATGGCAGTGAAACATCAGTGATATCAACACCATCCTCAAAAGAACTGTGAAAATCTGAGGATTGCACTGAAGGTTGTAGGGGGAAGCCCTCTCTCCATACTCAGGCTTCCCAAATTGTTTACCTGAGCTCTGATCAAGCAGACACCAGCAGCTATTTTTAGGCTAAGCAATAGATAATCAATTAGTAGAATAGAAAATGCAATATTAAGTGCATGGTGTGACAGCCCCACTCCCAGGAGTTTCCTGGTGCCACCACAGAGACCATCACTGGAGGGGCAGATGAAGATCACCAGATGCACACGCTTTGTTTCACTGCCAAACAAGTAACAATAACAGCTGAAAACAAATTAACCTGTTAGCATTGACTGAATGGGGAAGGAATTCAAAAAGAAATTAATCCCTCCAAATCAGAAGAATCGGGAGGAAAATTCATTAGCAAAATTTCTGTAAAGGCTCAGGGTTTATAAAAGAAGCTTGAGACCCTTTTCACTTCAGAAGCCACTTAACAAAGTGATATTCTACAGTGTCTTTTTACTTATTTTTATATATCCAAAGTGAATGTGATTATGTTTTAGAGGAAATTATTTATATAATAAATCATCAGACGTCAGCAACCTAAGAAACTGTTTTGACCACCTATGTGGAATGAACTGAGTTTTAAAGGTTAAATTGAGCTTTCTATTGTAGTTACAGACTGGTATAAAAAAAAATTGCAGCCTATATAATTTCTATCATCATTAAAATGTCATGACATTCAGTCCTTAAGCTACCAAGACCATTCTGAAAATTGAAAAGAAAAGAGATTTTGAAATAAATGACATGACCTTCAGTTCTTCACCACTGAACAGAAATTAAGGTAAAATTACATGCTCCTAATACCCACATTGCATTCACATTTCACAAAAAAAAAAAAAAAAAAAAACAAACCAAAACAAACAAAAAAAAAACAAAAACAAACAAACAAACAAACAAACAAAAAAAAAAAAAAAAAAAAAAAAAAAAAAACACTGAAAGCATTTACAAGAATTCCAGAAGAATTTGATCCCCTAAATTGTTGGATATCTAAAAGTTTGGATGACAATATAGCATACTTATCCAAATCTTATATGCTATACCAACAGTCTTTTATGAAGCTCTTTAAAATCTGTAACACCACTGCAGAAAATCACCCCGTTTTTAAAATATCTGTGACCTTCAGTAACTCAACCACTAAAATAGTATAAATAAACATTTCCCACCTATTATCAGTAAGAAACAAAGGTGAGCACAGGTGTGGGAATTTACAGCCTTCATGGTGTTGAGGGCAGATTGCAAACTCCCATCCTATCGAGACCATTTCCCACTGAGCTATTGGTGCGTCAAGGCTTGAAATCAAACACCGGTCCCGTGGTCCCACACATCATTTTTCTTTCCAGCATATCATTTGATCAGGCTGCAGGAATGTGACCTGGAAAATTGGGAAACCCTGATTCATAAATTATCCCACACCTCTGCCCACAGGATGGGCACTGGAGCACCTGGGAGGTTTCACTTTTAATCCAGTTTAAGGCGTGTTGGCACCCCCGAGCCTCGTGCTGGTGCTCAGCATGAGCTGGGTGACTTCACAATCGTGTTTTCTCAATATGCAATAGTAACAAAATGTAATAAAAATGTTAATGAGGTAAATTAAGTGCAAGAAGTTAAATGATGCTGATAATATCATAACTCTGTGTCAGCTATCTTGTGTACAACATCCACACTGAGTTAAGGGAAGGAGGAGGTGTCAGCTGTTCTTTGTATTGAACGTGACAGTTTTTGAAACATAAAAAAATCTCCTGAGATAATGAATTCACAGTATAAATTCAAAAAGAAAATATTTTTCAGGGGTGTGGAACATCTTTTGTTCAGATGTTAAATTTCCGTGGAGGGAGGGAAGGAAAGGGAAAGGGAAAGGGAAAGGGAAAGGGAAAGGGAAAGGGGAAAGGGAAAGGGAAAGGGAAAGGGAAAGGGAAAGGGAAAGGGAAGGGAAAGGGAAAGGGAAAGGGAAAGGGAAAGGGAAAGGGAAAGGGAAGGGAAGGGAAAGGGAAAGGGAAAGGGAAAGGAAAGGGAAAGGGAAAGGGAAAGGAAAGGGAAGGAAAGGAAAGGAAAGGAAAGGAAAGGAAAGGAAAGGAAAGGAAAGGAAAGGAAAGGAAAGGAAAGGAAAGGAAAGGAAAGGAAAGGAAAGGAAAGGAAAGGAAAGGAAAGGAAAGGAAAGGAAAGGAAAGGAAAGGAAAGGAAAGGAAAGGAAAGGAAAGGAAAGGAAAGGAAAGGAAAGGAAAGGAAAGGAAAGGAAAGGAAAGGAAAAAACTTGCAGTATACCCAAATACATATCAAAAAGAAAATAGACTATATAAGTACTGGTGATAGTGACCTGGTTTCTTTCTTGCTCTGTGCTTCTCACATATTTTCCCAGGAGCTGGAGTGTGCTTGAATTTCCAGGTATCTGAATGTAGGAAACAGCCAGACTCCCCACATAGAAGTATTTCTCCTTTTGCTATAATCACAGAGGAGCAAAATGAGAGGCAGAAACTCCACTTCCCACTGCTGACTCCCCTGTGCCTTTCCCCAAGCTCACACCAGCCAAAGGAATACACCAGTACCAAAAAGCTTCAAATCCTCACTGCAAAGTTTAAGGTAAGCTCCCTTGGATTTCTAAAAACTTAGAGCACCTCAGTGGTCCCAAATGACAAGTTGTCTCAAACTGGAAGGTCAAAAAAGACAAAAGAGAGAAAATAGAAGAAGCACAAACAAAAGGAAAAATAAAGAGTAATAATTTACTTCCACTGATAATGGAAGTATCTGGCCATGAACTGGCCATGAACCAGGGAGTGCTTCAATATACTGTAGGCATTTTTGTCATTTCACAGCAAGCCTTTATCTTCACTCAACAGACACAAAATGTACATTTTATAGCAGTAAACTGCAAACCCCTGCTTTCCAGCTTTATTCTTAAATATGCATTATTGATAATTTAAGCACTATACGCCTTGCACTGGCTATTTTCTTGATTGTACACCTAGTCTGGTTCATTACTGACATAAATACTGGCACAGAGAGTGCTGGGATACAATGCAGTGCATACTGAGATGCTGTATCTACTCTAAATTTCAATTATATGCATCCCAGTGCGTGTATATATATATATATATATATATATAAATACATATAATGAAGAAATAATAAAATACCATGTGTATACATTATAAAATAATATATAATAAATATATATATATATAAAATAAAAACATTTTCTGGTCTCTTTTTCATATTGCACTCACTTGCAACCCATGTTCCTTTTCCTTAGCTCTATGCATCTCACTGCACCCTATTTTATCCACTTGTACTGTTAATATTCCTCCCACACCTGCATTTCCTGACCTGTGGGGGCAGAGGTATCAGTACAGAGTTCAGCACAAAGGCTTCCATCACATTTGAATTTATTTGCTTTCAAGAGCAGTGGAGTGGTTCTCAAATAGAGTTAATTCTGGTTTTATTTTTTTCATAGTTGGATGAGACTTGACTTCACATTAATGACCTTTCTGCACCAGAAGCAGCCTAGATCATCTTGGAATTGCCTGAGCCTTGTTTTCCTTGACTTCCTTGCACCAAGTTTTATTCCACCTGCCTGGCTCTAACATTTACCCTTTTACCACCATCCTGCTGTACTTTTGTGGTGCTCCACTCCACTTACACCTGCCCTGCTGCTGGAGGCCTGGAGTTGCTGCATTTGGTGTCTGACCCATCAGAGCCTCAGCCTCCTTCTTTCCCAGTGCCCAGGACTTTCTGAGGGCTGAACCATCAACCCACTGTCCATCTCTTGCCTCCTCTGCTGTACTGGGCTGCCAAAAGAACCTCACAGGCTCTTAGTAGGTTCTGTCTCCTTTTTATTGCTTCTCTTTTCTACATTTCTGTTATTCTCATATTTCTGTTTCTCTATTGCCCTGGAATACCCATCCTTGAGGATATTCAAGTGTGCCTGGATAAGACCTGGGAGCAATCTGATCTAAGATGACCACAAGCTTGGAACAGAGACTTTCACAGGTCCTTTCCAACCTAACATTTCTGTGCTTGTCTCACAACTAAATGGGAAGGAGAATCTGAATTGTTCATTCTGTCTTGAAGCTGGGTATCACCCATGAAATCTTTACAGCACCATCAAATCTACCAAACTTTGCTCTATATTTTCTTGATTTCCTTTCTTTTGTATGGAACTCTAACTTTTTTTTTTCTTTGCCACCAACACCCTTTGTTACTTCATGGGTACTGACATGAAGTAATCCTGTACCCAAATTTCATGTATAGCTCTCTGCCATCGCTATTTGGGGCCATTTCATTTGCTCAGATCTGCTTTTCTCAGCAAGTGATTCACAATTCCTATGAACACTCCTGCTGCTAATTACAGATTCATTAACATTTTCAAGGCTACTCCCAAATACCACAGTTCTAACACTGCAGTGTCTTCTCTTTCCATTTTTTTATTCCATGCAAGAGAAAATGTAGAGAGCTTGTGAACAATGATCACAACCCATTGAGGGCATGAATCATCAACACACATAATTCCTTATCTCAGTGCCTATATAACTTCTTGAGCTATTTCCTCCCCAAAATAAAGTTAGAAATTCTTAATTCCAAACTTGCAATTTTTGCTACCACTATAAACCCAGTGCTTTTATGCTGGTGGGACAGTGACTCTGGCTGCAGCACCTATGGAAATGTATTCCACATTTTGGACTCACCAGACAGTGATCACTGAGAAGAGCTGGTTTCAGGCAACAGCATTGAAGAGACTCTGTACCAGTACAGAGAAACTCTTGCTTCGTGCTGGGGCACTGGCAGAGATTCTGCAACTGCAGGTTGTCTTCAAGACTGACTTTCCCTTATCTCCTCCAAACATTTATTTCCTACACCTGACTGTGTCTCCAGCTTTAAGACACACCTCTGTAAACACAGAATTTTAAAGATATAAAAAGTTTACACAGGGAACGTTGGAGAGCCAGGATTCCAAAGTATATTTAGCTTTAGAGTATTTGGATTAAGAAAAATCTGGTCTTTTGGGAAGACCAGAGATGTTTTGTCCAGGGAGGTTGTGGCTGGCCCATCCCTGAAGGTGTTCAAGGTGAGGTTGGACAGGGTTTGGAGCAACCTGGTCTAGTGGAAGATGTCCCTGTCCTTGGCAGGAAGTTGGAACTGGATGGTCTTAAAGGTCCATTTCAATCCAAACTATTCTGGAACTCTCTGGTAAGACCCCTCTTTTTTTTTTTTTTTTGTTTGTTTGTTTGTTTGTTTGTTGGGTTTTTTGGTGTTTTTTTTAATTTATTAGTTTTCATTAATCGAATTTTTAAAGAAGTCCCATAAATAATTCCACTGAGAAGCACAGCTAGAATGCAGCTTTCCCAAAGCACCACAGAGAAAATGAGCAACAGAGGATTAACTGAAAGTTTTGAACCACTTTTCTTTACCATAGAAAGAGAAATGTGAAGCTCTCCCCTAAAGGAAAATTTTTATGTAAACCAGAGTGGATTACCAGCATGGTCTCAGCTGCTCTTGGATTAAAATATGGATCTGCAGTTGCAGAAATTGGAATCACCCAGAACTCTGCTGAAATTGATGTCACGATGCTAAAAGGGACGTATGGAGGATATATGATGCTATAAGGGACACAACCTCAGAACCAGATGGTCTGATCAAAACCCTCCCTATATCTGAGAAGAGTCTTACTGATTTTTATAGGTCTTGAATGATTTCTTATTGTAATAGAAGTTCCCTTGTTGCTGGAAGAAGATATTCTCCATTATTCTGCATTTATAAGTTCAAAGCATGTCTTGGTAATTTCCATTAAAAAACTCAAACCTTCAGTTTCAACTTTCTGCTGATTTATTCCACTTTAATTTCATCCAGATCATTCAGAAATAGACCCGATTTATTGCATCAGGTCTTTTTTTTGCTAATATCCCAAATTATCAAGAAAGCAAACTCTGTAACAGAGTTGGCTACTTTCAGTACCTGACTGTTGAGATGTATTTTAACAGGCAGGGTTCATGTTACAAGTAGTAAGTAAATTTTTTTTTTTAATAATATTTAACAGCAACAGTGGAAAAATCACCACTGAACATCTTTGTTTTCCTTGCATCAACAAGAAAATATAGCACAGAATCACAGTAATAAAAGCAGATCTCAGCAATGTGGTGAGGCAGTTTAAGAATATTTCTGGAATAGTCAAGTGAAGTTAAATCTTCTCTACTTAAATTAAACAATGAAAGTGATGATTTTAAAATATCTCCGAATTGAGTGCATTCCTGAGGATACTTTATCTTTAAGTAATACTTTCAATACTTTAATGAATGCAATTTTACCTATCAAAAGAAATCTAAATTTTATTTCTAGTTATGGTGAAAAGATGGAGAAAACAGAAATGCAGGGAAATATGGATTAAAGAAAAGAGTAAATACACTTAGGGTTTAAAAATAAGACTCAATAGCTGTTTTCACATTGTTTTCCTGCATAGGTATTGCTACAAAATGTAGGTTCCCTCTGCTTTGTTTTTTTTTTTTTTTAACTGTCCTTCTGAAGTGTGCTCCTTGCTTCCTCACATATTCCATTTTTCGCTCTTCAGCCTCTCACCCCATTCTCTCCCCTCTCTGACAGATGTTTCGTGGTTTTGCCCTTGAGCCCCAACCTCTCCAGCAGTGCTGGTCCCCTGCTCCATCTAGTGGGATCACTGCTGCTCCAACAGCCTGCAATGCCCAGGGAAAGGGATGGGAGCACAGGGAGCCTGGCCTGGGATACAGCTCCAGACTGGGGCTTATTTCCCAGCTACCTTCCACTCTGAAATCCCCAGTTTATTCTACCAAGTGTGGAGCACAATCCAAAATTGCTGCTGGTATTACCTGACCACCGTACCAAGAGTTCTCAACACCTGTGGATTTTACAGAATGCCACAACAGGGTTTTTATCTTGCCTGCATCAAACAAAAGTAAATGCACACCAGCAGCTTGGAACTAACACCCAAAGAGCCAGAAAATGTACGACTGAAAGTAAAGATAAATTGATTCAAGTCCTTCCAAGCTTTTGCAACAGACTCTGAGCGCCAATTTGGTAAATAAAGTATTTAAGCCCTCAGTGCTATGTGGGCTGCTGTAAGATTAATATTTGAAAGTCTTTGGCAGTGCAAAAAAGGTCTTTAATTTATTTTCACTCTAGGAATCATGGTCAGCATCAGCACGGGAAACTGGCTCTCTGGTTATTCTTTTAATATCAATGTTTTTGTGATACTTTCATCTCTTGATTTTGTTTATTCACTGTGCACGGGCCCTTGAGCACTGACTCGAGGAAGGTCTGTCCTTAGCACACACTAAATAAACTTGGATCTCACCACTGGGCTCAGATTTATTTGCAGTGGTGACAGCTGAGTGAGCATGTCTCAGGAATTTGGAATTTAACTTGGCTGGGATTCAGGGCCAGCAAAATGAGCTCACCTGAGCCCAGCCAGGAGAGGGTCTGCAAATGTGTCTCCCACCAAGCAATGTGACATCCAGACTGCATAAACCCCCCAAGAATATGATGCTAATATCAGTGAAGTCGGGAAGACTTGAGAGGACTGAATGCAACCCCCTAGTTTTAGATTTTGCCAGCTTGTGGGACAAGAAGGCTGCTTTCTCTGTTGGATGTCACACACCAAACTCACTCCTGCTTCAACTGGTGCATGGCACATTCACATACACCCACTCAAATGACACAGAAATCCAGACATTTCTATGCCAGTCCACAGAACTCTGCATATCACAGCTGCTTTAAGTATATGGCAACTTCAAAATCAGACATGTTGTAATGAAGAAAACATTTATGGCTGCCTTTTCAAGAGAGATGGGATAAGTGAACAGTTCCAGAAATTATTCCTGAAGTCCCAGCAGGACTTTAAAAAGGCTATAATTTTTTTATCAGTGCTAATTACACAGGGTTGGAACCACCAAATCCTCACCTGGAACATATAAATGGGTATTTCCAAACTGATGTAGCAGACTCCATAATGTATTTGGGGCTCCTCATGCAGTTAATGGACAAGGCCATTCAGGGCAGAGATGGAATTATTGGCTGCCAAAGGTGCTCTGAGTGTTTCCAAGTTAGGAATTGAACTTGCTATCAGTGTCCCTTGGTGAGGGTCTGTAGTGACAGAGTTCCCAGGCAGGTGTGAAGGAGAGCTGCTCTATTGCAAAAACCAGGCCTTTTTCAGCAGTTAGCCCATTCTCAGGGTTTAAATCATAACAAACATAATTCAACCAACCACAACACACCACGATGTGAACACACAATGATTATATAACTTGTTTTTCTACCCCTAATTCAGCTGAGTCTCTTTCTGACAGTCCTGTTCTACGTAGCCAAAGTCATAGGCCTGAGCCATGGTTTTACAAGGCCTCTCTTTTCTAAAGCCTTTCTTATCCTTAACACCTTGGTACTGTCCATGAAGGTTTTTGTGTAACACAACTTCTCCGACTCTGAATGCAAACCAGTAGAATCACAGAATGGTTTGGGTTGGAAAGGGCATTAAAGCTCATCCAGTCCCATCCCCTGCCATGGGCAGAGACACCTTCCACCATCCCAGGCTGCTCCAAGCCCTGTCCAACCTGGCCTGGAACACTTCCAGAGATGGAGACAATGGCAACTTGGACTGCTTTCTTGCATTGCCTGCTGATTTAAATGGCTTTAAGCAGCTTTGGAAGCTCCTGTTTGTACTGAGCACAGTATTTAGGAGCTGAGACCACCACAAAGCAGAGACCAGTGCAGCACTCATTTTGCTCTGGTGCATGTGTACGTGTTTAATAATTCCAAGTTACTGTGGCTCCAGCACCCTGCATCCCTGACCATAAATGCCATTCCACTGGAGAGAAAAGCCTCATGCTTGGGCACAGATCTCTGTCAGCAGTGAGCAGAACTGCTCTGCAAATCCCATCTGCTGGGAGGTCAAGGCTTCATTATCAGAACGAGTAAATGAGAAATTAAAATGGATTCTGGCCAATTCAGCACATCTGCCATGGAGCAACATCAACCCCTGGAGCTTTCAGGGGAGAGGGGTTATTAAATGCAGTTTCTCCAGAGACAGAGAAGGTGTGAAAGGCACAGCAGGGCTGCAGCTGCCTCTTGCTGGGACAAACCCACCTGACCCCACCCTCAGGAGCACCCTTGGATGTGTCACAGCTCCGAGTGGTCTCTGAGGTGAAGGTGCTCCCGTGGCTCTCATGTCCACAACTGCAGACATAACTAAAGGAACACAAAACTTCCTGGCACATCCCTGCTCACCTGGCACTAACACCCAAATTACAAGTTTCTGACAAATTCTTCAATGTGGTTCATGAACACGTGAGTACCAGAGAGCTGACTTCAACCTGTACTAAAATAAAATAAAATAAAATAAAATAAAATAAAATAAAATAAAATAAAATAAAATAAAATAAAATAAAATAAAATAAAATAAAATAAAATAATAACAAACCCAAAGAGTCAAATTTCCAATATGAACCCAAATCACCCTTTAAATACAAACCACCATTGTCCACAAAGCTAAGCACATGGATGCTGGTGAGAATCTGATACTGAAAATGGTGGTTTAGTGATTTATTATGTTAATTTTATTCAATAAGACTAAGTACTGAACTGTATTTTTGCCAGGGAATCAACTTCGTTTGTAAGACACCCATTTCATTACCCCTGAGCTATCTACAGAAAGGAGGTAAACATTTTTCATGTTTTTCTTTCCAGGTGTTTTGATACACCAATAAATTAATGCTTCAGGTTCTCATTAAATGCATGACTCAATGGAAACCCTAAAAAAGTTGGGAATTTTAAAAAATACAACAACAACAACAACAAAACCCCACAGATACTCTGCTTCTTTTCAGGAAAAAAATACTTTTTTCCACAATATAGGTTGGTTCAATAATTCTCAGGCAGAATCATACAATATGCTGAGTTGGAAGGGACCCATCAGGAGCATCAAGCACAACTCCTGGTCCTACCCAGGAAACCCCAAGAATCCCACCATGTGCCATGTAAAGACAAACCTACATTTTTAATAACCAACAATAATGTATTTATAATCCTAAATCCTAAATCCTCAGAAAGCATAAAATAAATATTTATAAATCAATTAATTTAAGGCTAAAACAGGCTTTTGCTCCCTCTTCTTACCGTCCCATTGTGACTAATTCTTTTTTAACAGGATGAATAACTCAGCAATGATACAAAATTCTCCTATCTGTAAATAGAACAAGAGGAACAGTGAGATGCAACAGCTCCAGGAATATTTTTTTTTTATTTATTTAACTCGAAAGATGACAGTTTTTTAGGCTCAGGTCCATTCCTGCAGCAGTTGATGCCAAACTCCACTAGGTGTCGTCTACCACTGTATTTCTACTGGGAATATGAAAACGCTGGCACTGAAGACATCTCACAGTAATATTTCTATATATTAGTCCTTCCTTCTGTTCAGTTCTCGGGATGTATCTATAAATTCCCGTTCTATATATTACTTATGCACGTATCTTATTATTACAGCCACTGTCACTGCTCTTAATTAAGCTTCTTTTCTAAGAAAATATACTTTCTTGCAGGCATGGAAAGCTGCCACATCCTTAGGAAAAAATGAAATAAAAATAATCAAACTAATTCCAAAGGAAAACAAAACTTGTTTTCTATGACATCCCTTATGCCTGAATGCTGCTGGTTTTGGATGAACACACCATTCCTGAGGTACAGCTAGAAACAATCAGTCACAGGAACCAAGACGAGGTTGTGTCAGGGAGGGTTGGGGTGGACATCAGGGAAAGGTTCTTCCCCCAGAGGGTGCTGGCACTGCCCAGGCTCCCCAGGGAATGGGCACAGCCCCGAGGCTGCCAGAGCTCCAGGAGAGACTGGACAACACTCCCAGGGACGAGGTGGGATTGTTGGGGTGTTTGTGTAGGGCCAGGAGCTGGACTCAGTCCTGTGGGTCCCTTCCAGCTCAGGATATTCCAGGATACTGCGATTATTTCAGTCTTGTAATAAAAACCTTCAGTGGTTCTGAGAGCTCAGTGAATATTCTGGACATACCAACAGCACCATCAAACCTGCATTGCTGAGAGGCTGGCATTCCTTGGCTAAGAGCTGGAGAAGCTGGGTAGAACCAAACCCACAATAATCCTGAACTATTCTAGAGATCTGACTTCCTTAAGACAGTCTTTGCAACCCATCCTGTACAACTCAGATCTACCTCTGGTCATTATGAATGCAAATCAAAAGTTCAGCTGAGATTCCAAACCAGAAAATTACAAGACAAATTCTGTTCTCAAATGCACAGTGGAGTTCATGTAAAAACAACATCAGTATAAAAAGGTATCGTTGTTGCTGTCTGAGACACTGATACTGAAATGTGAAAAAAAATCCTATCACTCCTTTTCAAGGCTGATAAACCCCAAATATAAGGACTGAGTGAAAATTGCTGCCAGTGCATTTCAGCAGCACAGGGCTGTCTGTGCAAGGAATGGGACCCAGAGAGACTTGCTGTGTTTACAAGAGTAAATAAAACCAGAAGGATGTAGTATTTTGAACAGCCAATACCTCTAGAAGAAAAGAGCAGCAAAGACTGACTCAAGTGAGAGGGCAGTTCTGCCCAAGAGCAATTAGATATGACAATCAATTAATTTCAGTTAATGCAAAAAAGATAAATACCCATTAAAAAGGTAAAGGTTTCTGAAAAAGGTGGGAATATGAACAGCTATTTTTAAGGTGGACACTTCTCTGCTTATCAAACTTACATCATACAATTCCTGTTGGAAGAGGTTATGAAAAAAAAATCAATGGCTTTCTGATGCAACTGAAATAATATTACTTTTTAATTAACTTTGTAATGTAACCCTGAAAATGAACATGTATCACAAATTAAATTTGATTTTACTTTTTAGTTTATTATGCTTCAGCATTTTACTGTCTCAAGACATGGCATGTATGCTCTACCTCAAAGAAACAACACACTATAATGTAGTAAACATTTATCTCTGATAAGGAACCTGATAGCACTGGCCAAATGCTAATTTTCATTCCTTCTTACTGCATTACTTACAATATGTTTCCAAGCTCAGGCCCATAGCCACAGTTTTCAAGATGTTGGTTTAAAATACTGCAGAATTGTTAGTTATTTTATTTTGCACAGAGTTCATACTACACATTGGACATGGGTGGCAGGAGTTAGAATGAGATGGGCTTTAAAGTCCTTCCAGCCCAAGCCATTCTCTGATTCTATGGTTCTACATTTTTCTGTGGTGGTTCATAAAAGAGCTATACTGGAAAATTTCCCAGAATTTCTGACTTCAAGGTGACTTTTGGGAATCATATTTAGCAAACTAACTTGAGTTAACTGGTAGAAACAAAAAAAAAAAAAAAGAAGAGGACAAAAAATAAAAGAGAAAAGCTCTCCCTGTAGAAATTTTGGTGGGTGTTTTTTTTTTTTTTTTTTTTTTTTTTGCAACTTCATCCATGTAATCAGTGTTTAACTCCACAGAAAATGTTTCCTTTATTCCTTACAAAGATGGTACAGCCTGGGTCACTTCCCATGTGAGCCTCTATTGTATCTCTATCCCTACAGTTTCTCTTTACCATTCCTAACAATGATTTCCTTCATTCCAATCTTTATATCAATGACCATAAAATGTTGGCATGATGGACAATGCAGTGTCACACCATCCAATGTACTTCCAGTTCCATAAGCTGACTTTGCAAATGGCTTTTCTCAACAGTCCCTGAGTGGGAAGCTTTATCCAGCCCAGATACCTGAGCACCTGAAGCTGACTAAATTCCCACTGTTTTGGGAAGCTTTTCCTCCCTCACATTCCATGTACATTTATTTGCAGTATTTCCTTCTAAGCAGTGGTTTATAAAAGATGCAGTAGTTAAGCTCTGAACAATAACCACTGTCACCTGTGATTTCAGTAGGAACAGTCAAGTCAGTCCTAAAAACCCCATTTTTTTTCCCTACAATATCACTGCACAAACCCCTCAGGATTACAGAGCAACCCCCCCTGTAATTAACAGCTGATCTTTTTCCATCCTGCCTTTTCTCACTCAATCAATTCACTATTATCATTCACCAGAAATTTTCCAACTTAAAAAATACCTTGCCATTTCCCAGTCAAACCCCCCAAAACACAAGTTCCTCCCTCTTCAAGAGGCATTTGGAAAATGGATGCGAGAAGAGCCCAGTCTCCCAAGAGACTGTAAGAGCACACACAAATCTGTAATCAACTCAAGCAAAGTGCTGAAAATTCAAATTATGAGATAAATCTAATGCTCCCAGATACAAACAAAGATTTATTCTGTTAGCAGCTTGGTTTTCCATGCTCTACCCCTTAAGTACAGAAGGATTCACATCATATCCAAGATTGAGACCATGAATTTTTGAAAAATCCAGAAAAGTATGTCTAGCACTAAATACTACATATTGGTTGTAAAATGGAAGAGAAAGTGTGACTTGAGAATTGGTTTTATTAAAGAAATGTTTCCACAAACTCTCATGTCAGGATGATCCTTTTGAGTCCCTTCCAACATGAGACATTGACCTTGCATAGCCAAGACCTGCTCATGGTTGAATTTTCAGACACTTTGTACAGTGTCTATCAGTGTAATGATCAAGGTGCAAGAATTATTTACTCCCTTCTCCCTTTTTGAACCCAAATCCTTCATGGATGATGTTAAGACTGGACCAGACCTGAGGGAACAGGTTAAAAAAATTAGAAAAAACACAACACAAACCATTCTGTGGTTCTACAAGTCTGTGTTTTCTCATACATACTTTCTATATCCAATGCCAGGGATGTAAATGCAGAATCTCTGTCTTGTCCTGAAGAGACCACTGTGTCAGCATTGTAACTATTGGCCTCAAAGACCTGCCAGCTTCAGTGGCATAAATAGTTCAAACAGTGATTACTTCAGGGATTTTGTCTGTGTAATGATAAGGAGATAATGGGCATTTGGTCCAGGAAACGTTAGGAGTTGCACAAAGGGATCACAGCCCCGTGCTCAATGCCTGCTCACGTGAAAATGTCCCTTTTATCTTTGTACATAAATACACAGCAACCTTGCAAAGTCTCCAAATTACTTAATTTTCTTGGGAGAAAGAAACTGTAATTGGGTGGGTGTGCAAGCTCATTCTTCCTCCTGCTAGTTAAGCCACGGACATTCATCTTTCCACAAAGAGCCCAAATTGTTCCCATCTGCACTTGAATGTTTTGTTGTCTCATTTTAACTGACCCATCCGACCATAAACAGCGGCGCAAGGCCCTCACATCTATTAACTGGTGTCATTAGGAGTCCCTTCTCATTTATTGTTAAGGACTAATACCTCCTAGAGAAGAACTGAAAGTCTCATGAGAAGCCACTCTGAGGCAACACTGATTAAATGTAATTCCTCATTAAAAGATACCAAGCAGCTGGGCCTGGCTTTTTGAGTATATAGACATTTCCTATTAAGGTTCAAACAAATAAACAAAGTTTCCTTTATGGTTTTCTTTATCCTACATTATTCCCCTCTCAGAGCAGGCTTCTGGCTCACTGTGAATAACAGCAGAATTTTATCCATGTGACTCTTAAATTTCACCTACATCTCCCAAATAAAAAAAAAAAATCTTATTTCCAACATAACTGCTGCCAGAAAACATTCATCAGCTGAAGGCTGTGAAACTTCAATTAACAGGTGACCTGTAGGCAGCATTGCCTGGCTGCAGGCCGTGAGCACACATAAAGCAGCGCATTAAAACCACTGCTACATTAAACAGCTTCACAGGGCACCGAGCACCTGAAGACACTTTGTTCTCTTTCTACCTTCACAAAGGAGATTGTCCCTTCACCAATCCTGCAGGACACAAACGGTTCTTAGGGAAAGGCTCTGATTGCAGAACAGTGGTGTGAAGTGATGGACGACACAGAAGGACATTAATAATGGGATCCGGTCCCTTTGGCGATCCGTCACTGTCTGTGTATTTAACAAGGACATTGTACAGCCTGGATGTCCAGTAATAAGGTCATCCTACTTGCCTGGCCTTATTAATAAAATAATCTCATGCTGGCTGAATGGAGGCAGTTCAAAGGATGCAGCAGGAATGTGCAGGAGGGCTGGGAGGTGATGGAGCACGATGGCTGCAAAACCGTGCCCGAGCTGGGCTGCCAGAGGGGACACAGGAGCAAAGAACAAGTCTGAGATATCTGTGGTAGCCTAAAAAGCCTCCTCTAAGATGAATTCCCTATTGCCAGGCACACTTTTAAATGTTCTGGCTTAGACTTGTTTTATACTTGTGCAGGGGAACCACACAGCAACTGGAAAATCCTGAGATGTATTCAAGAATCTGCTTAAATGATACTGTGTGACTATTCTGTTGGAGCCAGCAGGGCTGGTATCTGTTAACCAGGCAGGTTTTGGAGCTCTTTCACAAAAACAAATCATACCTCAGCAACTATTCAGACATTCTGATTCCAGAGGTGATGGGATCTGTCTCTAAAGCCTTTCAGAAGCAGATCAAGAACCTCCTTCCTGACTATCTTACTAATTTTTCTAACTTAAAACAAGCAACAAGATAATTTTTGGTAACATTTGGAAAAGCAAAGTTTTTTCTTGACTGCTAATGATGCAAATGATAAAAACAATCTTGGATCTAATTTACCCTCCACATAGAACTCTTGCACAGAAATTGTATTGACTTAGCTGACAACAGAATTTACTCCCAGTTAATAAATAAAAGCCTCTGTATGATATAATCAATGAAACAAACAAGTTGTAGCACTTCTGTATCTCTCTTCATCCACGGCTCTGTTTTAACAGCTTTCCAAGTAAGTCTGGCAGACTCTTCTGTGTTAAGGGTTTTTTTTTTTGTTTCAATAAGCATTTGATGGATTATGGACACAGTGAAATCTTATATATCAAGGCAATTTCTGTTTTGTCTGGTCTTCTCAACTTTCTTGCACCTTCACTGCCCTGCAAACTTCCCAAGAATTAATGGGCAGTTGGGTCAGCAGGTCAGCTACCTCCCTTCAGCATCCAGAAAGGACATCCTGAAATATCAGAGACTAAAGGAACGTGAGGGGTCAGCTTTCCCAGGGCTTGCTTCTGCAGGAAGAGCAGAAATAGGGAAGATCTCAAAAATACCAGGTTTATGTGGTTCACACCTTGTTTTTCTAATAAGCACCTTCAGTTGCATTAATTATCCCTTACCAGAGCTATTTAAAGTAATAACTAAGAAGAACCATCCCAAATGTGAATGTCCTTTCCCGTGACCAGGCTGGGAATAAGCCATCATCATAGAAGTTGTCTAAATGTATCTGATTGAGGCCAGCAGATGTAAAATCATAAATCATTAAGGCTAGAAAATAAGATCACTGAGTCCAGCCATTAACCCAACAGCACCATGTTCACCACTAAAACAACTTCTCACATCCACCTTTTGAACGCTTCCTGCATGGCGATTCCACCCCTATCCTGGGCAGCCTGTTCCACTGCCTGACCACTCTTTCCATGAATACATTTTCCTAATTTCCAATCTAAACCTTCCCTGCTACAACTTGAGTCCTGTCACTACATGCCATGCAGCACAGAAAATTTCACATCAGTATACAATGGGAGAAAAAAAAAAACTGAAACCATAAATATATTAATTTTAACATACTTTTTCAAATCAATTGGCTTAAAATGCAGTGATATAGAAGTATCCATTGTTATACCAGCAGAAATCAATAATTAACAACAATTTACTGGTCTTGGCCCCAGTCATCACAGCTGCTCTGAACATGTTTTCAGCCTGACTTTTATGTAGCACAACTGCACTTAAGGACTCCTTCACTCTCAAAGTTTCATCCTGCTCCTATTAACATCAACACAATTTAGAAAATCCACCATAATTTGACACCAAAAAGATAACACCCAAGGATATGGAAAACAGTAATTCTGCAACAAATTCCTTGGATTTATTTTAATGACTCCTGGTAAACTAGCTCTGGGGGGAGGCAAGTTAACATTAACAAACACACAGCAGCATGCATCTACATACAGATAAAAACCAAAAAGAGCTCTACTGAATAGCTCGAAGAAGATTTGAGGCACTGATAACCCAAGTGCTTTCCCTGAGTCATTTTATAATATTCAGTTGGAACATTCTGGATGCTTATTTTGATGAATTGACTCAAAAGCAAAAGCCTGCATATGGATAGACTCATCCCAGATGTCTTGCAGACTTCAGATGAACTGCAAATAGTGTGTCCTTCTGACCCAGTTTCATCTGAAGTTTTACCCTTCTCTACTGAGGAAAAGACTCTGTGATGCTGGATAGAGATTTATTTCCACGATTCAATACTTGGGCATTGAAGCTGAAAAAATTCAGAACACCAATAAACTCCTAAGTGAGAATAATAAACCCAGAGGAAAACTGATCAAGGCTCAGTGAAATGTTCAGATCAAAGCTGCAGGAGAAAGGTACAGATGGGCTGGATGTACTGGGGCTGCCCAAAATCCCGCCTCAGCCTGGGCTGCAAGTGGGGTGGGCAGCAGGGGAGGGGGATTCTGCCCCTCTGCCCTGCTCAGGTGAGACCCCACCTGCAGAGCTGCCCCAGCCCTGGGGCCAATATCAGAAGGACCTGGAGCTGCTGGAGAGAGTCCAGAGGAGGCCACAGAGCTGCTCCAAGGGCTGGAGCCCCTCTGCTCTGGAGCCAGGCTGGGAGAGCTGGGGGTGTTCACCTGGAGAAGAGAAGGCTCCAGGGAGCCCTCAGAGATCTTCCAGGGCCTGAATGGTCTCCAGGAAAGCTGGAAAGGGACTGGGAACAAGGGATGGAGGAACAGGACACAGGGAATAGCTTCCCACTGCCAGAAGGCAGGGAGAGACGGGATATTTGAGAGAAATTCTTCCCTGGGAGGGTGGGGAGGCCCAGGCACAGGGTGCCCAGAGAAGCTGTGGCTGCCCCTGGATCCCTGGAAGTGCCCAAGACCAGGTTGGGCAGGGACTGGAGCAACTTGGGATAGTGCAAGGTTTCCCTGCAGGGGGCAGAGGTTTGGAAGAAAATATTCTTTAAGGTCTTTTTCAACCCAAACCATTCTGTGATTCCATGATTCTATATCAACTGGTCTGAGCTGGTTAGCACACAAAGCCAGTCTAAACCAGAGCACAGGCAGGGGAGACAGACAAGACCCTGAGCTGCAGCTCAATTTGTCACACTTTAAGTAACTGAACACATGGGATGACTCTTGAAAGGTTCTTGTCTCTTTTCCACTTACTTAAGAGAGCTGAGACTATGACAGGATTTTTTTGGGGGGGAGATGAAGTTGGGTGAGATACATTATTCATCACATTTCAAAGTAGCACGGACTTTATCACCAGACATAATGCAAGAGGAAATTTATATCATATCTTATGCCAAAGGTCAGATTACACATAATCAGAATGGCCCTTTTGACTTTAAAATCCATAATGGTTACAGATTAGGAGCAGGTCCCTTGAAGGCAGCACAGTTACATGGATGGGAAACTGATGTGAAATGAAAGTCATTCATGACAACTCGGTTATATTTCTTTTTAATAATGGATGTCAATAAAGAAAGCTCAGTTCATTTTTAAATGACTGAACTTTTGAAGCGATCTGCTAATGGCTCCTGTGACATTGACAAAACCTGAACAACATTTATCAGGTACATAAAGCTGAGAACATGGTCTGTACCTTGCACCAGAGGAATTTTCCCTAAGCTATCCTATGCTTGCTGCAATCTTTAAGAAAAAATGGCTTTTTTACATAATAAATATTACTACTGTCTCAAGAGACAGATGATATGAAATTCTTCCACTTCGCAACAAACCAGCATTTTTTATCTGCATAGAAGATTGTGGTTTGTGTTCTGTCTGTAAAAAAAATGCACTTTAATAAATGTAATAACTTCAGAAGAGTGTGTTCGGCAAAAGCTGAATAACATCAGATTTACACGATTTTAAATAAAGATTCTCTGACCATGTTTTAATTTTTACCCCGTTCAGTTTCAATGTTTTCACTGGGATTTGCCAGGTGTATGCACCTAAAGAAGCAGAATGGGGTATAACTGTGAACAGGACTAGAATTTAATGGCAAAAGAGATATCTATCACAATAGAATCTAAGAACATATTTTTCTTAAAATGTGTACTATAAACCCTTTGTATTTTGGCATTTTCAAGATTCTCCTTTTAGTATGACCAGGGGTTTTGCTGTGGCTGCCACATCCCTGGAAGTGTCCAAGGCCAGGTTGGACAGGGCTTGGAGCAAAATTGGATAGTGGGAAGTGGCAGGGGGTAGAACTGGATGGTCTTTAAGGCCCCTTAGAGCCCAAACCATTCTTTCTGTGATTATTTTCCCCATTCATAACAATAAAACAGTCTCTCTGTCCCTATTATTTATTTTTTTTATTGGCAGTTTCCCACTGACAGAATAAAATTATGTACTTTAATAATATACTGACATTTTTATTAACATACTGACACAACAGAAACAAAATAATAATGCACCAGAGAAATTATTATTTAGCATGGCTGGGATGGGTAGTAATGCACAGTGGGTACCAGAAGGCAGATGTTACAGCTAAAATTTTATCTGAAGTATCATTAATATAATTTCATTTCTCTGTAATTTGCTTGCCTGAGGACTGGCAAGAATTTACTTTAAAAACCACCTGGACTCTCAGAAGAACTTCTAAACTTAAAATAGAACTGGACCAGTCATCAGCCTGCAATAGTTGTCTCAGGGATTATAGAATATTTTAATGAAACCCACCCTATAATTAAGTTATTGCCTAAATTCTTAGTGCAAAAGTTACAAGTAAACTCCACAGCAGGAAGAGAACACAACACCTTCCAACCATCCATATAGTCCTGGCTCCTCCTAATGGGTTATAGGGAACAAGGCAGTTCCAAAATGTTTAACAGACAAAAATCCTTGTCAATCTTTCTAACAAGGTACAAAATTCTTACTGCCCCCCCAAATCTGCTGACTTGAGCATCCTTAAGCAGGTAAACTTAATCTCAGTAGGAGCATCCTGTCCATGATACAGCTCTAGGTGAGATTCCTCAATAATTCATAGCAAGGCAAAAGGAGTCAGAGAAATAATGAAACCAAAGCAGGAAGAGGAATAAAGTCTTCATGATCACAAAAAGCCCTGGATTATGAGATGAATACTGTATAAATACACTTCAATCTTAGTTATATCCAAAGGTTGCAGTTTCAAGATAAATGTTCTCTGGAAATAAAGTCTTCTTACTTTTTCATCATAATCACTGCTAGGAAAACATATAAGTAAAGTATTTTATAGTTTTCTTTAAATTTTGATCAAATTTATTCAGATTTAGGTTCTGTTTCTCTTCCATTTCCTATCAAAATTTTCTTAATCAATTGTACAAAAATGTTTGTCTCTTCTTTCAACAATTACCACATTAGAAATTTTAAGATTCATCTACTGCACACAGACACATCACCAGGCAAGGGTAGATGAGCAAGATATAATTAAGCTTTTTAAGGCTTGAACAGTACCACCACATCAGTAGAATTTTGTGATTGATTCATTAACAGAAGATCTTCAAGAAACTATCTGGTAACAAGGAAAAAACCCCTCACAGATCTGTATGCTGTTAAAAGATCAAAGACAGTCAATTTTGCCAATGAGGGGAAGTTATGAGCACAGTCCCACAGGGATCTGCTTTGATTCTTTGCTCATCTTTATGTCTCTAATTGATCTAGAGCTGGTGAAGGAGTGAAACCTGCCAATATACCAAAATATTCAGCACAGTTAAAACTAGATGGGTATTAAAGTGTTGCATCACCCCAACAGTAGATTTACAACAATATTTCCTACTTTAGCAATTCACTCAGGACAGAAATCTTGTGTCAGCTTGAGTTGTTCTGTAAAAGAACATTTATAAATAAACAGAAGGAATTATTTTTAAAGGCTTTGAGAACAACACAGAGACCATTACCCATTAAGGTGTAGGGGGCACCTGTACCTGCAGTGCCAGAGCTGAGCCAAAGAACAGAACATACAGACAAGAGTAATAACAGTATAAAAATTCTTCCATTCAAAATGAGCTTTGTGGAGAAAGAAGAGGGAAAAAAAAAAAAAAAGGCAGAACCATGCATTTATAAACTTAATGGAAAAGGTGACTAGAAGGTAATTATTCATTGCTCTCATTATACAAGACCTTGGGGAGAACTGCACTGAGTGATTAGACAGAGGAAAATAAATACTTCCCAACGCACAAATATTTGTCATAGATATCCTGGAGCCATATATTAAAGAACTCCAAAAGCAGTTAAACAAATTCAAGAATTATTACACAAGAATGTCACAGATGCAACTTTTATCTCAGAAATGCCTCGAATATAAAAGAGAAGGCTAACTCAGCACTTATTGATGACTTCGGAAGCTGTTGCCAGCTACTCTCAGAAGAAGTTTAGAGATCCTTGATGTCTCTACCTCTGCAGATACAACTCTGTCCTTAATTTGTGGCGAACATCCTCACTTCTCTCCACTCCCACATTTCCCAGCACCTCCACAATGTGCCCATCACTCCATGCTGTTCCCAAAGCATAGAAGCAGGGACCCACAGAATGGTTTTGGTTGGAAGGGACCTTGAAGACCATCTAAATCCAACTCCCTGTCCTGGGCAGGGACACTTCCACTAAGCCAGGTTGCTCTGCGTCATCCATAAGATCTCTTCCCATCCAACTCTCGCAATCTGTGATGGGGTCCATCCAAACCAAACATCTTCACACAACCCTGAGCTCTTCGATGACACTGTTGAGCCAGGGATGGGCGAAATGACTCGTACGATTTCAGAAGGCAAATGAGCGTTTATTCAAAAGCACTTCTCTCTTTTATAGAGAACATTGTGAACATTAATTCCATTGGTCTTAAAGTAAAAATATTTCACATGATTGGTACACTGGACTTAGGTCAGTGTGGTAGAACATATCTATAAACAATATGAAGAGAAAGAGAGATAATAGATTGTTTACATTCCTCTTGGACTTTTTTCCCAGGCTTAGCCTGGCAGAAATCTTCCTCTTTTTCTCTCTGACTGAACTGAGAATATCCACACTTCCCATACTCCTGCCTCACATCCCTTAACCCAGAGAAACCTTTTTGGCTGTCACAGCTCCTTGTGTTCTGTTTGATGAGGCTCCAAATTGTGCACTGACAGCTACCAGTGCTGGCTCCTCTCTGATGCTGAGTTCTCCTACAAGTTTCACTATCCCTGGAGAAGCAAAGCTTTCACAAAGTTGCTTTCACAAAGATCAAACCCAGCAAAACCTCTCGGATAGAAAGCTGTTCTCACAAACTGACATGATTCTGGAGGCCATAAAGGAAGACATGAAGGAGAACACCAGGTGTCTCTTGTTTCCAGGCAGAATAGGTCACAGCCAATGATTTTCAGAACATTTGCTTCTCTTCTCAGTTCTCTGCTTGGGTGGGGGGAAACATCCTGCATCATTTACTAGCACAAAGTGCTCTTCTGAAGTGTGAATGCTTAGCATCTTTAACAATCAAGCAATTTCTTCAAATGTCTAAAAATGTATCCATTATTTCCCTTCTGTCAGTTTTAAAAATAATAAAAAAAAAATACACTGAGATTCAAACTGAGACTCAGTGGTTTCTGTACTGTCGTATCTTATCTTAGAGTGGCTTAAATAAAACCCTTGAGAGCCTATCAATGGGTTAGACTTTTGTGTTAAAAATGCTTCTTTTCCAGAAGGCATAAATAATTGCCGGGAGAACAACCAGAAGTCTCATCCAAAGGCAGTAGGAAGACTCCTACAGACTTCATCATACCTGGATCAAGCTCAAGGTTTGTATTATAGCATAATGTATTTTTATACTGGCACTGCAATGAATTCCAACAAAAATAAATCTCTAAAATGTTAAAGGGGGAAGAACAGGTTACACTGCTAAATCTAAGGAAATTTTGAAATGGAAGCGCTTCCTACACTTGGAGCATCAATCCTGCTCTTCTATTCCTGTCTACAACAACATAAAAGTCCCACTAGGTGTCAAAATCTCCTCCTAATGCTGTCTCCTTTTCAATACATACAAGACAAAATGCACTCCCTAAACATATTTCCCTTCACAAACTGGTATTTAAGTAACAATTTCATCTCCTCTTCTGATCCTTGTTTAACTCCTGCATCCCCTTTCTCCAGCTCTGAACATTTAAAGAGCTTTATACCACTTTAATTACATTTGTGAGGTGGTTTAATTCTTGCAGTAATTTGAGAAATAATCTATCAGAGAAGCTTTCAGCTCCTCAGGACAATATACTTAGGGAAACACACTCTTCTCTTTTAGGGATAAATCAGTTTTTTAACTCTCATTGCTGAAGTCAGACTCAGAGGCATCCAAATCACCAGGACTGGCATTCCTTCAGGAATTTTCTTAGAGTATGTAAGAAAAATGTTTTGATAGTTTTGGTTTAAGGTGACAAACTTTACCTACAAACAGAAACTATCACCAGATTAAAAAAAAAAAAAAAACAAAAAAACACTAATCCAAAATGATGTTCCTCGAGTAATTATTGGTGACTTTGTATTTTGCACTTTCAAAACATGCCAGGGAAGAACTGGTGAGCACATTTCATGAAAATTATCAAGATGTTATGGTGGAAAACATGTTTTTTTTTTTATTTTTCATCAGAGCAGAAAAAGCCATAAAATCTCATTCCCCCACAAAAGTTGGGTCAGCCAGGATCATGAATCTTGAAGGCAAGCACTTTTTTTTTTTTTTTTTTCCCTCAAAACTGTTAGAATTGAGGTGCTGATGTTGGTTTGGAATCCAGTGCTGTATACCATGAATTTTAGAGTGGAATGTCATCAGAGAGATGAATGACTGCAGGAATAAAAGACTAAGGGCAAGAGGGGATGAACTCATCAATATTTTTACTTCTGGAGGACCCAAGCACTGGCCACAAGGTCCTGCAGCATCACTGCATGGTCTTTAACGTAAGCAGCATTGTTTATTTTTTTCCCTTGCTCGGTGAAAAATGGTGGCAATTATATAAAACTGCAGAGCTACCAAGAATTTAATTTTGTGCTTTAACAATATAGAAATTAGGCACTGGCACAGCTTTTCTAAATGAGATTTGCTTCATTTCCCTGTCTCCTAGACAGAATGCTCCCTCCTTCCAGAATAAAATACACCAAAAATTATAATAGCCCAAGGGAATCCCCTCCAGGACCACAGGTCCCCTCCAAAATTTGGCTCATGGAAAGAGAAATGTTGGGAGGCTCCAGATAGCAGCCTGAAGGAAACTCAAGACCCATGCCTATCCTCAAACATTTATTCTTTCCCTTCCCCCAAATTTAAACAGAATCATTTTTTCACCTTACCCTAGGTCTGCTAATTCCTTCTAGGCTTAAAATTAAGTTTGTTCAGATGTAGGTTAAACATTTTTCAGCTGCTGAGTTAATGCAGATCCCAGCAGGATCTGTGTCCTGGCTGGTAAACGCAGCAAACTGAGCCCTGTGGAAAGACTCAGTGGGTAACAGCACCCTGAGAGCAACTCATTGCTTGATCAGTAATGTCAGCATGCCAAATTATGCTCTGCTTAATTGCTAGACACAGAAAGAGAAATATTTCACTGGAACAGGATTTGTAAATAAGGATTTAAGCATTAGAATTGGGCTGGGTTTGGAGGAGGACTATTATTTTGGTTTCTAACTTGGCTAAAGCTGTTACATACTAAGTATGATAAATGCACAGAAAAGTTACTGATTGCATTAGTGAGCAAATCAAAAAAAGGGGGAGCATACTTTAATGTCAATATTGCACTAGATTTTAATTTCTGGTGTCACAATAAAATCAGCTGAAATGCTTACCCTTCCTCCAATAATTTATCTTCCAGTTTTTTTGGTTTTTTTTTTGCAATGAGTATTAATGCCCCTTACTGATCTAATGTCAGGGATATCAGTATTTATTGCAGTTTTTGATTAGCTCTGCTATTATAATTCACGGAAAACAAGGCACAGCACAAATAAGAAATGCTGTAAATCTCCAGAGGAGCAGAAGCAATCAGGTTCCTATCAAGGCTTGCAGTTTAGGCCCAGTTCTAATAACACACTTTATTGGGCACTTGGGCTAAGCCCATTTAAGCGTTTCAGGTAGGTGCAGAATTTTCTGCTTTATCACATTAAACCCAAACTTCCAGGTGCATGAACAGAAGAAGAAGTGGGCATTTTTAGTGATGATGTGGATATTTCGGATGGTTCATCCCTGGAAGTGCCCAAGGCCAGGTTGGATGGAGCTCTGAGCAACCTGGCCTAGTGGAAGGTGTCCGTGCCCATGGTGGGGGTTGGACTAGATGAGCTTTAAATGTCCCTTCCACCCCAAACCACTCTGTGATTCTGTGATTGTGTATCAAAGCATCTCCCTTTAAGTTATTTGGAGCAGTCTGGGACTGTGATATCTCTTGGAGACTGTTCACATTGTTCCAGTGGCCAAAGGACACCCACTCCTCAAGAGAAGTCTAAATCAGAGCTGAGAGTGCAGCAGCAATGTAAACTGATAAATCTCCTGTCAAATCTAAGCAAGAAAGAAACCCAAACCTCACGGGTTTTGGCAGAGCACCCGGTTCTGTAACACAAAAGTAAAACAAAACAGAGCACAACAACATAAAAATGAAAGAACACGTACTGCAGCTTCAAGCTTTTAAACAGAGTGAGTTTGTGGTGTGTTTAAAACTTTCTTTGAAGATGGGCATTTGTCCCAAGCTGTGTCAAGGTGAGCATCAGAAACAGCCTTAAGGGCAGCACCACTGCTTCTCCAACATCATGGAGGTTCACCGGGTTTTTCAGACACTTGTGCCTGCTTCAGATGCCAAACCCATTTTGTTTTTCCATCACTGAGCTTGGCATGATGCTTTAATTATTTCTTAGGAGGCAGGCTTAAAAATATAGGGGTGCTTAACATAGTGACAGAATTATGATGTGAGTTATGCAAAATTTATTCCCCTTTTAAAATACATGGCTGCAAATTATCAAGGAATTCTACAGCTGATTTAATTTCATGTATTTATTTATTTATTCATTTATGGGCAGGAAAGAGGGGTGACTGCTAGATTTATAAATATATAAACCCTAAAATTATTCTGGCATTTTTGCCATGTACATATTGGACATAAAGTTCCACAGAAGTTTGAAGGAAGATAACTTGCAATACAAGGCTCTTCCCACTCCTAATACTGGCAATATCTGGCACACTGATTTCTGGAAAATTGTAACTTAGAGTGAGAATTCACTTAAACCAAACTCTAATATGAAGAACTTGGTTTATGAGGAAGACAACATAAATTGTAGGGGTGAAAAGATCAGAAGCCAATATGTGAAGCTGATTAAATATTCCACAGAAGTCAGTTTTATATCATAATGGAGAATCTGCAAGCAAATTTCCATTGCAAATGTCATTTATCTATAAATATTAATGCATAAATATTAACTAAAGCTATTTCATACAGCTACATTAATAGAACTTGCATATTCACGATGTAAATAAAAGTTTACTATTTTTAATTTTATTACTTGTAAAACAAGATTTCTGGGCACATTTTATGTAACTAAATTATATAATTAACAAAATAAAATTATGGCTCTGTGTGCACAGCATGGAAGATGAGAGTCATCACCCAGGTGTACTTACACTTTGCAGGAAGAATTGTGACCATATTAAAGATAACAGTAAAATGTAAATTTCAATCAGCAGTATTATATTGCTTTCCACATATACAATTAAGAATACTCTGGAGATAACTATAATACTCTAAGACAAGTTATTACTATAATCATAATACTGGTTGAAAAGCATTCAAAAAGAGCCCTGAAACCTTCCAAGCTCTGCCAAGTCATGCCTGTTTGAAGGTGGAATATGCTTCCAGGATAAAAGGCAGAAGATCTTTAGTTGGCAGATTTTAAAACATCACAGTAGGAGAAAAATCCTGATTTTCTAGGAAAACTGAATGAATGACCTGAAATGTTTTTTCATTCATCTTGCAAAACATTGTGAAGAGATGAAGCAGGGGGTTGGAACTGGATGGTCTTTAAGGTCCTTTCTACCCAAACCAGTCTGTGATTCTATGGCCCAAACTGGCAATGCTGCATTGAAGCAAGTAAGAGTGAATGAAAACAAACAGCTGTCAAGTAAATTTGGGGTACACATTCTCAAAAAAGAGTGAATCAAATCAGGACCTGAAGGCAGAGAATGGGAAGCAGCACAAAATTTATTTTACCCAATCTCAGCCACCCCAAAATTGTGCCTATAAACTACATCAGACAGGAGAGAAATGCATGTTCAGAGCCTGACTCCTCCCACACTAACACAGCACCTTAGGCAGTCTATAAAATTATCCTCTTGCCTCCTTTTGCTGGCAACATGGAGAACATTGAAATGCTTAATTTTAATTATCTAAAGAGTAGGTGAAGTGCAGGAAGGGCAGGCCTTGACTTTGTACCTGCAGGAGCCCAGCGTGGCTGAATCAGCCCTGGGGGGAAATGAAGAAAAATGGGCTCCAAGAGAGACTTCCATGACTTTTCTTCATGCATATAAAGAGTAACACAGATAAATTTCATCCCTACCTCGCTCCTGAAGTAGTACAATTACAGGCTGCTCTGTTTTGTGGGTTTCCTGCTCTGAAAGTTGGTCTAAGCGTTGTGGTAATTGAATTATGAAAAATATATGAGGTGATCACTTGGAATTGATTTGCTGCCCAGCTGTATCATCTCACCCTTCACATGAGACTGAAAAAAGAATAGAAGTTTTTAAAACGCCTCTCAGTTGCCCCATCTCTGAGTCAGAAAAGAGCTTAATCCAACATGGATGTCCCCATTCCTGGAGTTTTAAAGGCCAGGTTGGATGGAGCTCTGAGGAGCCTGGGATAGTGGAAGGTGTCCCTGCCCATGGCAGGGGTGGAACCAGAAGTTCTTTAAGGTCCCTTCCAACCCAAACCATTCTGGGATTCTGTAATACTTTTAAACTGTACCTGGAGACCAAAGCCTGGGTAAAACACACTCTGGTAAGTCAAGATATAAATATATTCATGAATAAAGTTGTATTAATTTTCATAATCTAAAAATACACAGAGAACTTTTCCAGATGATTGTGGGGCACTGGTATCAAATATAATCTAATATTTTACTTTCTTCATTGTAAGCAGGAAAAAAATATTGTATTACATATGCAAACTTGTGCATAATGAACTATCTGCAAACCAGCATAGCTTGGCTCTCTCTAAATATAGTTTTTTTTTCCTGAAAAACTAATAAAACACCAAAGAGAGAATTCTGTACTGGTGGCCCCAGCATTAACATGTGTTCACATCTCTTCCCAAACCTTGGACATGACTCAGCCAGTTGAACTATTTTCTCCTGCAAATCCTCTATGAATACATAAAATATAAACTGTAAAATATAAAATATAATGTACAAACTGATTTTTCTGTAGTATTTCTTAATCTTTTTCCAGAAATATCTGCCAGTTTCATGAACCAGAGCACATTCTGAGAAGAGCAGAGACCCCCTGGATATGTGATTCAGCTATTTCCATGTGCTCTGTGCCTGTCAAAGCTTTGCAAGGGGGGTTCTAATAAAGAATTTCCCAGTGCCTACACAGGCAACCCCTTCCAAGGTGCACAAAGCCTAAAGTCACAGCCTTGGCCATTTTATAATTCAAATAATCTCACTGCAGAAATGCCTGTGAAATAAATAACAACATTTGATTAAGAAGTCAAAAAAAAATGCAGCAGCAGCAAATTGCATCCAATATTCTGTTTAGGAAAGTACATAAATGAAGTTTTTGCCTTAGGGCAGGAAATGTAATTTTCTTTCAGTATGGAGCATTTAGCATCACAGGATCCAAATCTAGCTGATAAACACATCTAGGCAAATAAAAGTCTTTTCCAATAAATCTGAGCACTTTTAATCAATGTGCTTATCACAACTAAATATTTATTTACTAATTAAAATCTAAAACACAGGGATTTTAAGAATAAGGAAATTGAGCCAGAAGGTCTGTATTTGTTGAACAGGAGTCCTGTGCTGATTGCAGCCTGAGGTTTGTGGCTGGGAACCTTTCTCCACACTTTTCCATACCTGTGTGAGCTTGAACATGATCCTACTCAAAAGAGACCACAAAAACCCCTCTCAGCTTCATTACAACTTCATAGAAGGGTGAGAGCAGCTCTGAAAATACCTAATTCTGAAAAATCACATTCAGGAAGGTGCAGGGGACTCCTCCTAATTGTCACAAAAAGTCTGCAACGTCAACCCAACCTCCACCATCCCCTGGTGAACCCAACCACAACTCCCACACCTCTAAGAGACAACTTCAGTATTTCTGCTGCAGGCTTCCATTTCCTTCAGTCTAGGCCAGGCTTAAGAGCAGACAAACCCATGAACAACTGGAGTTTACAAAAGCTGAGATGGCAAAAATCTTCTAAATTCAATTTAGCGAACAATTTTTATGTCTGGGGATGGAATCTTGTCTGCCCAAGGATGCCAATATCAACTGAAATGTTGCAATTTAGATTTCTTTATGAGAATCAAATCTCACCTCACTGGTACTACAGCAATCACCGTATTTTTCAGCAATTTTATTTTCCTCTGGCACTTTGTCACTGGAGACTTTAAATAAAATAGTTAGATATCAAAACATAATGCTGAAAGAATTAAAAAAAAAATACTAGTAAGGTATTTTCCCTCTCCTTCATTCCAGTTTTGCAACACAGTCAGAACATGGCCTTGCTCATAACTCTGAATAGCTCTGGCAAGCGCTGCTGTTACCTGATGATTTTATTTTTATGGTAAAAAGATGTTCTTAAATTAATCATTTTTTAAAAATTTTTCTTGGATAATTTCAGCTGGTCCCAAGCTCATTGAGCACATCTTGAATCAGTCTCAAAGGACCTTAAATTCTGCTGGTGTTTTTCCCTGTTGAAGGGCTGTTGCTCAAGCAATTCAGTTATACAAAAAAAAAAATCCAAAACTCGGTGGACAATCTGATGGACAGCCAGGGTAGCAAGAATTAAACCAACAAATTATATTACAATAAAACAACTGACAAGTGGACCTTGGTTTTGCTAGAACCTCACCAGCTAAGCAATTTGCAACTGTTTTATCTTTGATTTTCTACTCAATCTGCTAAATCCTGACATTTTTCAATGTTTTATCTGCTACTAAAGAACTGGATGATCAGATTTAAGATAACAAATCTTATGCATGGTGCATAACACACTCAAGACTGTAGAGAAGAGACCTGAGTAACTCTGCTGTGATGGGATTCTCCTTGAGGCTCCATGGAATTTTCTCTTCACCACTCCGTCCTTATACCCAGATACCCTCAATTCAATACTGCACATTCCATGTAGATGAAACAGCAAATAAGAAAAGGATCAATATTTTGAGAAGCACATTTATTAGCCAGGGCAAAAATCATCTTATGCAGGGTTGATTCACAAATACACATAGAGGAGGATCTATAGAAGAGCAGGGCAGTCTTTCTAAATATTTCCTTAATTATGAAAACACAGAGAAACACAGAGGTGTGAGGGTATCACACACAACCACCTCAAGGTCGTGACAGCACCAGCTGCTTTGCCTGCTGAAGCATTAAGGCAGTTGGCAGATATGAACAGTCCTCTCACATAAATCCCATTACTCAGTTTAAAAGTTTAAAACCAGGTACACATTTAACATTATTATGGCAGGAAAGTGGAAATGCGCCTGGCACAACACATTTTTGTTTACATTGCCCACCAAACGACGATACACAGCCATGCCCTTCCAGCTCTACACATATTTATTTTTAAACAATTATCTATGTTTGACACTAAACTATTCATTAACCATGCAATTCAAACCTAACCTAAACTCACCTGCTCTGTTTAACGTGTCTTCCCTCTGCTTTTGATTAATTCCTTCACAACTTTTCCTTGTAAAAAAAATCCCCCATGCCTGCACTCTTTCTGACTTAACAGATTGGACAGTGGGGAGATCTCCTCTTTACTGCCATGGAATTATTCAATTTAGCAGCAGCATATTCAGGGAAGAAACCCCAGGAAAAAACTTTACCCTTTCTGGACTGGGCTACTCCCAGTTCTTTGCAAAGGGAACATTACTACAGGGGCTCATGGAGTGCACTGACACTGAAAGTGATACAGATCACATACAGAATCACACATACAAACAACATTTTCATTTAAAAAAAAATTAAATTAGGCTGCTACGATTCCAAATTAAAATTTAAATACCTGTAATATAAATATTCAAAGCACCCATAATTTTAAGTCAGCAATTAAAAGAAACGGGAAAAAAAAGAAACCCAAAAAAACCAAACACTTTCTAGAATGTCATTTGAAATAAATTAATCTCTGTGTTGAAAGGGAAATTTATTAAGTTTGTTGAGTGTTTTAATGAGACCTTCTTGTTAGAGCTCACACAGAATCGATGTCTGAAGGGAAGTCCAGCTCATCAGGCTGCAGCAGCAAAATTTACTGACATATTCTCCCTCTAATAATGTATTATCTTGACTTATTCTTCATATGAGTTGTCTGGTCCTAACAGTAAATACAACCATAAAGCAATGAGAAATCCCAGCAGGATGATGACACTAATTGCACTGTCTTGACTTGAATTCAAATTGCTGAGCAGTAAATGAGATTACTAGCCTAAAGATAATCTTAATTTAAATGTGCAGCTGCATTTATCTCATCTCAGATACAATTTTCCAAAGTGCTCAAAAAAAAAAATAATACCAGGAAGGCATCGAAGAGGAAGCTTTATTTCTGAAGGTTTTCAAGATAATTAAGTGGCCTCATGTGTTTTGTTCTTTGGCCATATTTTATAACAAGCAGTAATTTGCAGATCAGAAGAGAAAAATGAGGGAATTTCTTCTATTGTTGCAACTTTTTCTGCCTTTGATACTGTCTTCTAATTTTTGTTTTCCAATGTGGAATGTCTTTGATGAATAGAGAATATTTAAAATAGATGAAGTTTCAGACCCATGACTTACAAGTAGTCTATCTTGAATAATGTAATTTTCTTGTAAGCATTATAAAGCAATAGAAAACCTTTAGAAAATGATTTTAGAATATTAATTAACCTACCAATTCTAAAATGAAACTAATGTGCCAGGTTTTTTCAATTAAGGGATTATGCTGACAAACTTAATTAGAATAATCACAAACAGAAATTGTGTTTTCAGTGTATTTGCACATGTGTCTGTCTCTAGAACACATGAGATTTCTCTAAAAACATTTTTCTTTCTCTTAAATTCAGAAAATATTGGAATACATGCAGTTAGTAGGGGCTCCTACCCCCTGCCAGAGATCTGCAATCCAAAACTGATCTTGGATTCTTGGGCACAATGCAAAGTCTCAAAGATAAAAAAAAAAAAAAAAAAACACCGAAAAAAAAAAAAAAAAAAAAAAAAACAAAAAAAAAAAAAAAAACAAAAACAAAAAAAAAAAAAAAAAAAAACACAACAACATCCAAACCAACCCCAAAGACATTTGAGATAAATACTTTGGAATGGATTACAATCTTGTTGTAACATTTGAAAATGAAGATTTATACCAGATATGAGATCAGCATCTTGGTGAAAATATCTCATGTTTTTTTCTTGTTCTCTTCTAAATTTCCTAAGCCCTTATCACCCTTAAGTAATATTTCTTACTGATTATGTTAATTCAGAGTGTTTAGGGAGTATTTTCTATACCCCAGAATTCTTCAAGCAGCTTCCCAGAGCAAACTGGATCAGGATTTATTGTCTTTCCATTATTGTATTTTCATACAATTTCCAGCTGCAGAGCCTCTGTACATCACAGGACCTGGAGCACAGGCAGTGTATTAGAAATTTTAAAGAGTGTTAAGGCTACCATCACTTGAGTCTTCTTCTCCCTCAAGTAAATTTACATCTGAATTTTATGTATGTTAAAGCAATCGTTTTTTGCTCACAGTAAACATCAGCTTGAAAAGCAAAAACCAGGAGTAAGAAAATAAAGGAGTGGGGGAATGTAGCAATTATTAACAAAACCCCCCAAATTTAAATCTGAGCATAGAAATACATTGCAATAGAGATCTCTCCTCTGATAGATGTGTACAGTGCCAAGAGCTGTATCTAACAGGGCCAGGCCTCAGAATACAAATCCCTCCTCCTGCTCCCACATTTGAATGCTCCTGCATGTAGCCCTGCTTGCCTCAACAGCAGAATTTGTACTGATCTTCATTTGAAAGGCAATTCTTTTTATAATTGATAATTTTTCATCCCTTTGTAACTCCAGGCTGGCATTTAACAACGAAGCCCAGCAGCCTGTGCAAGAGCTGGAATGGAAAGGTCAAGGACAAGAAGAAAGTTTTGTGAATTGCAGCTCTCCCCCCACATTCCTTCCCAAGGTGCTTTTCTGAATTAACAAGTTCTGTTGATGCTGAGCTGATGTAAAAAAAACCAAACCAAAAAAAAAAAAAACAAAAAAAAAAAAAACAAAAAAAAAAAAAAAAAAAACAAAAAAAAAAACAAAAAACACCCCAAGAAATCAAACAAGGGACCTGGTTTGTGTCTGACTTACATGAAATAAAACATCTTGTTCCACCTGGTTCCTGTGCCTGACTGTTGTGGCCATCCCCCGTGCTGGCCTTGGCTTTGCCACCTCAGAGCAGCTCTGAAAAGCTGAGTTCTATCTCTTTTTGCAAAAAGCAAATGCCGATTCTATTGTGATAAATGTCCCAAGATGGATAAATCAAGGTCTGCAGAAAAAGAATTCTGTTCCATTCCCAGCCTTGCTGGTGAAAATGGTTGGAGGATTAATCAATGAGAACTCCTCCTGTTTTTCAAAGGTACACAAGCACTGAGGCTGACTGAGCCCTTCTTCAGTCAGAGCCCTCCCTGCCTTAAAAAGTAATGATAAATCAATTTATGTCATTCCTTCTAGAAGGACTCGGCTTCTATCCACAAGGATCAATCAATTTATGGTCTAGATATACTATTTTAAAATTACCTTTCCTCTGCAGACATGCATGTTGGTAAGAGCAAAAGGAACTCATATTTTTCCAGTATAATATTCAGTTATTAGCACTCTTTGTTTTTTTTTTTTTCCCACTAGAACATACATTTGTTAAACATAATCATTATTCTTTAACTCTCTGGATATATGATATCCAATGACATTTTCTAAGTAAAAGTAAACAATCTCTTAATTCAGCATAACTGCACAATATCCTATGATTTATTAATGCTGGTGACTTTACTGTCCTCCAATTTTTATAATGATCCCATGAAAGCTCTTCAATTAATTTAAAAAATGTAAGTGTTTGAAAGGAACTCTCAGAGATATTATGAATTACATGTAATGCTGACATAAGACTGATATTATCAGTAACTGATGATTAATCTCAGCATCTAAAGAAATCTATACAGGAAAGCTTGCATGCACTCATGTTTTTATTTTCTTTATGTTTCCATTGCTATTATACACTTCTAAGCTGTGTTCTTTCTTGCTCTTAATTGTGGTGGGTTTTTGCCCATGGTTTATTAATTTCAGGTTTCTTGTTTTTGGTGGGTGGTTTTTTGTTGTTGTTGTTGTTTCTGTTTTTAATAATTCCTTTTCAAAATCTCCTGGAATTTTAGCAATATGTGTTTAGAAGAAAACTTCCATTTAGAGTAATTCTTTCATGACTATTTGTAAATATAAGTTCTGTGGTGAATCAAGTCCATGACTCATCTAATTAATAAGCATGAAGTGTCTTATAAAAAAGAACTTAATTCAAAACACAGTTTTTCAGCCTGACCTCCTGTAACAGCAATGTCTGCAGGAATGTTAACAAGAGGCAGCTGGGGGTTTCTAGAAACAAGACTGACAAAGAGAAGGGTGGAGGAGAAGCTGTAAACCACAAACACAAATCTAGAAATCTTCCCTTTAAAAAAAAAAAAAAAATCAGTACCGGATAGTCTGGTGTTCTTTTCTTTTAGCAAATGATGGATGCTCTGCTGAGTACTTCTGGTGGTTACAGCTTTGAAGGAGTGACATAAAATGTGATTACACATATCCAGTTTTGCCTTTCATGCTAAGATACCTATCCTGTTTCTCCTCTTTATGATTCCTGAAGTACCACGTGCTTGTATGGTGCAGCACAATCAGCTCTGGGTCATACCTAATGATTGCTTCTATGGGGAAAAAAAAGATGAAAATGAAACATTAACACATTCAATTAGCATATGAAAAATCTGCAGATAGATTAAGGGTTGGTTTAATTTCATTTAAATATAACCATGTAGAAATGAGACATCCAGCCTAAGCAGTTATCCAGGCTGTGTTTACATGGGAGAGAAGGCAGCTTCCTTAGAGGATAGAGTCCAGTCCTCCCAGGCAAATATTCTGGATGAGGACATAGTTCTGCTGAACGCAAGATCAGATTTGACCCTTGCATTTGAGACAACTGGAATTTGGAGTCAGATTCCACTCTCCATGATTTTCCTAAGATTGTATGACATGGCAAAGGCAGAATCATCAGAGATTGGTCACATGAGTCCCCTCACCACAGGAACATTCCCTGGACATCCATGTGCCTCAAATGTTTTCATTTTCAGATGATGCATCCATCACACAGGAGAAACTCAATTCAGTTACCAAAAAACACCATTTTAGTGGGCACCACATTTGATCCACAAGGTTATTTCACTGATCTGCTCAGAGAAATTAAATTCCCAGAGCCATCCACTCACAGGCCATGGGGTATTGCGTATTTAAATTGTCTGGAGCTGGTAGCACCCCACATTCTATGATATTTTGAAACTGGGTAGAAAATGTGAATGAAAAGTTCCAGCTCCCTATATACAGTAACCAAATATTTAGAAAGATTGGAAAAGTTTAAAAAAAAAAGTGGAACTTGAACAGAAAAATATATTATTTTTTTCCAATGTTAATACTATGCCTACATATCCCTCGTCAAGAACTGTAGAAAAATGGAATGACAATTTTTCTCCTTTCCTTTTTCACAGAATCCCCTCCACTCCTGTTCTTTCTTCTCTGACCCTATCTATGCCTGTTATAAAATTCTGGTTTGAAGAACTCCTTCCTGTCTTTACCCAAATCTGTTGAAATATGGTAGAAGTCTTCCCTGTCCACTGACTAAAGTGTTCCCAAATTGTTTTTTTACAGCACTACCTTTTATATATTAAAAACTACATTATGGTACTTTTAAAAAGAAAAAGTTTTAAAAAGAAAAAAAGTGTTTACTTGTTTAAAGAAGTCCATTATTCCATTTGAGGAGCAAACCAGCATTCTCATGGTAAGCAATAAAAAAGCACCATGACTCAGCATACACGTAGTTGGAACTACAGCTGAGTCTTTCAAGTTGCAGAAGAAAATGTTCAGAAACTGTTGATTTTGATCATAATAACTCAAAGAATTCCATCCCCTCAGATGCAACCATAAAGTCAGACATGTTATTAAAAAAACCCAAAAAAAAAAAAACAAGGAAAAACAATGTTCAAGTGGGTGATTTTGCTGAAGTGAAGCAGAGGTAGGCTTGGCTCAAGAGAAAAAAAGATTTCATCTGTTCTCGCACTTCTGCAATATCCTCTTGGATACTTAAAATTATATGACACATATATTCTGATCCTGACAAATTAAGAGATCCTTTCTGGAGAGTAAAGGCAGGCCTGAAGAAAGAAGATCAAAAATAATGTTACATGACTTTGTTTTCTGCATTGCTGGAGGAAAAAGCCCCCATCAAACAGAGCTTTCAGAGCATCTGTACAAACACACTCTGCCCTGGGGCTACAGAAGGCAAGAGCTGATTTACCTCCCCTTTTACTTCAATTTTCTAGCTTTATTCTGCCTTTTTTTTCCCCCCTTTCCTTCTTTTCTACAAGCTTAGCCTCCTGCTGACTGATGTAACAGCATTTCTTTATATTTTATTATCTCCTTCTGTGATTTCACAAGCCCAGCTACTACTGCTGTTTTCCTGAGTCAGCCAATCCTGCAGAACATGAGATAAAGCAAGTGTTCCTCTACCCCATCTCCTCTCAGTTTTACACCATTTCATCCACTCCCTCACTTCCATGTGAGTGAAATGGTCCATCAGTACTTGCTGAATACAGCAAAGATCTCAGGAATGGCTGATATCTCTTTCTAAAGAGAATATACATGCTACAATTTATTTTAGCGAAGTATACTTAGGGAGGAAGTGCCCCAACTTCCTTAGCACTGAGTAAACAGCAATAATAATAAATAAAAAAGAGCAGAATTGAAAATGCAGGACTTAAAATGGCCCAAGACAAAGTCTGAGCAGCTTGAGGTCAATGAAGTTGGCAATTTAAGCATTGCAAGGAAAAAAATTGAAAAAGACAAAATTGTGGTGTTGTAATTAAGACACTCCACTGATGAACTTGCTTGTCTTGCTTGACTCAGGATATGGCACCAGACTTCTGGAACAAAGATAGTGCTGCTCAATTAAACTGCCTTTCTATCTGATGGGGCTACTTGAGTAGCAAAAAGTGATTAAATGGGACCATCAGCAAAAAGTCTTCGTTACTGCAGCCCAGCTCTTCATAAAATCCCTTTACTCAGGGGTTGCTTAGAGCATGGGTTCTTTAGAACAGAATTCATTCTTTAGGATCTTGTGAAATTTACTGCAATGCGCCTCCAAAGCATTTCTGAGAATTCCAGCTAACATCCCTATGTTCACCACATTCTAATTTGCTTAATTGTTTTTAAATCCACACTTTTGCCCCAATATAATTCATATTCTTCAATTCTTGCACATTTTCCAAATGTTGTTGTATCTTTTTGAAACTGCTACAGCCTTTTAAAGGACGGTTGCACTGTGGCAATAACCAAAAAAACAGTGCTAGTGAAATATTTTGTTTGCTTTGAAGAGAAAAGGGATGGATAAGCTCATCATTATTTAAAAAGAAAGTGCATCTTAGGAGGCACATGTAGATATTCTTCTGCTGCTGTTTTACACCTAAGAAGAAGAAAAGAGAGAGGGAAAGGCACAAAAACAGGGGGAAGGAGAAAAAGACAATAACAAAGAGAAAGAGAAAGTTAAATGAAATAAATACCAAGGAGACGACTGAATGTGGAAGGAAAACATGTGAATCTCCAAACATCACTTGGAAAAGGAATATAATCTTCACCCACTTTTTGCTAGACTACCCTTGCTCAGTTTCTTTTTACCTCTTCTGTGGAAAAAAACCTCAAGCTTTTCTTGTTTTGAAAAGTATGTCCTCACAACTGCATATCCCCACCTCAGTTTTGCATGACGTTGACTTTAATTTTTCCCCCAAGTCCTCTTGAGACTTGTCAGGAGATATGAGGAAACAGTATAAATCCCTTTATTAAGGTCATTTACCAACCCTCCTGATATTCTTTTTGCCAACTGTTTTCTTAATAACCCTAACACTTTTATAATTTCCACTGGCACTCTGAAATTTATCCAAGAGTTCACAGCCATCAGGATGTCCTCAAGCTAACCCGTTTTACTTGGCCAAAGTATAAGTTGCAGAAAATCATTATTTGAGTCCTTTGCTGCAAGAGCTTGCCAGAAGCATGCTGCTAAAACCTTTAGATTTATCACAAGGATTGTAATTTTCTACTGACTTGATTTGATTAGACTTTGCTTTTCAAAATGCTTACTGGTGGCTCAAAACTAAACAAACTGGAAGCAGAAACATATTTCTAACACACAAGTAGTATCTCATGCAAGCCAGGGATGCTCTAAGGATTGTATGGAACTGGAATTCCCACTTCAGAAAAAAAAAAAAAAAAAAATCCACCAAACCAAAACAAAAAAGCACAAACCTGGAGATGAAGAGAACATTTTTAAACAAATATCACATTTGTCATCGTGCAGAAATTTAGAAATGGCAGTTTTTTAGGAAAACCAAGCTACAACTCGATTATCAAATACTTTCAGTGTCCATGACGTATCTGGAGTAGTCTCATGATGAGCAATCACTGGAAAAGTGAGCAGGGATCTTTGACAGCTGATATAACCCAAATTTAGCCCAAACTTTGGATATCAATACTGCCCAAGGGAAAAGTTTATAGAGGGAAAATTCCAATCAGCTTGGGTTATCCTCTTTCCAGAGAGCTTGGCCACACTGCAGAGCAAAGGGGAGACATCCTGAAGTCGTGTTTGCTTCAGATCCTCCAGTGTCAGAGGTAACTCACAGCAGCACCTGGAAATTCTCAGAGCAGTTGTCAGGGGTGAAGGAGATCAGCCTGAGCACCAAGAAAAGGCTGCACTCCTTGACAATGACACATAAAGAAAATTTATTATTGCAAATTATTTAGCATCAAAACTGAAGAGAGGACCCCAAAGCTCACTCAGAAGGGCTCTTGTACTTTTCCTTTCCTGCTGCCTATTCCTGTTTTCAACTATAGCCTTTCAACTCGTGTAATTCATGAAATAAGGAGAAGGAGAATCATTCATTATATAACAGGGATTTATCTTGGAACATAAGTCACTGATCAGTGGTTATAATCAAAGGCTGAAATAATTTTAATTAAAAGACAAGTTATGCTGAGGCACCCTTTATCTTCAGCCATTCATTTGGATTTTTCTAGGTCTGATTTTTGGGGTCCTCCCTGTTCCACTCCCTCCATTTCATCTTTCATCATACCCATTTTTCACAACCAAATCTTTGTGTCTCAACTTTGCTAGTGCAGAGGAGTGAACTAAAAAACCTCCTGAGATCTTTCTAGCTTATATTTTATAATTATTGAATTAATTAATATAATTTAACATGATCATGCTAAAAATAATGGCACTGCTTTAAATTCATAAAAGCAGAACTATTTGATTAAAAACTAAAGATTTTTGGTTTATTCTGTTTAGTATGCATTTTCAGCTTAAGCAGGCAGCTTTCAAAAAAAAAAAACAAAAAAAAAAAGAAAAAAAACCCACTTAAATAAAATATCAGACACTATGGAGAACTGAGAAAGCTGCTATTTAACTACTAAACTCACCTAAAATATAAAATAGACAAAATTATTATTTTAGGTCAAAGGCAAAGACCTGATGTGTAAAATACAGCATTTAAAGTGAAAATAGCACATTACAGATTTACATTCATTTATCTAAGGGGGAGGCTACAGCAGCTTCATAGGCGCATCCTTTCTGCTAGGAAAACATTTCAAAATACAACAAAACCTTCCCCAAAAAAGCCAACATTTCAATTCAAGAATTCAAAATACAACAAAACTTTCCCCAAAAAAGCCAAATTCTGCTCAGCACATACATGGAGAAGAGATGGATGAGCTACACACCAGAAAGCAAAATCATCGGAAGGAGTTTGCAGAGAGCAAGTTAAGTTTTACAAGTTCCTGGTTAGTCGATTCTTTCTCCTGCAATTATTCAGCACATCTTTTTTCATGTCCTTCCTCCCACATAATAAATCAGGAATATTTTCTAGTGTTTTCCAAGGACAACAGATACAATATTTATGCTGCTTTTTAATAATGCTGAAAGGTACCTTAAGCAGTAAATATTCAGCTTTGCTTCCAAATATTTAATTTTCCTATTTTTCAGTATACTTTTTTGTACCTTATTATATATTTTTTTAAATAAGCTATCAACTTCCTCACATACACACACTGATATTTATATCCATCTATGTTTAAATATTTATTGAAAGATAACAAACCAACTTTGAAATATTTCTCTTCTGAAATACAGACACTTGAGAAAACATTATTTTATTAATATATATTAAAGGATCTTAAATTTTGGCATGATATCATTCCCTGTGTAAATCCTATGGATGGGAATACTTTTCAGACAGTCCCTCAGTTTGATCTTGGCTGTGACTTTTCAGGGACTGTCACCCCCACTGCAGCTGATTATGCAAAATGAAAGAAAATTTCACATTTCAAATTATGTTTTTCAGATGCAGCTTCGAGTCAGTTCTCACCAAAACTAAGGCAGGTCAGTTGTAAAAACTGTGAGCCCCATTAGCCTGCAAAATCTATTTTTCCCTAGCAACTTTTGGAAATCCTTTTCTTTCCCCCCTCCTAAACTGAAGCCAGTGATCTTTTAAAACTCTGGAATGCTTGAAGGGTTTGAATTCCACAGATATATGACACTTCCTAACAACTCACAAAGTGCTGAACAACTACCAAGACTCAGGAATATGGAAGAACTTATGGAAAAGGACTTTTTCTAAAGATAAAGCACACTCTAACTTCATAAAAAAGCTGAGTGAGGTGAAACATGAAAACACAGGGCTGTTGTGAGAATATTTAGCACTAAATTTTGTAAGAATGGTCAAGAGTTTCTAGTGATTACCGTAAAGAGGGTTATGCAGTAAAACCTGGACGATTATTGGGGGTAAAAAGGAATAAAATGGGGGGAAAGCATGACAATTTCTATGATATTTGTGTTTCCAGGGAAGGGTCTGGAGCAGCTGAGGGAGCTGGAAAGGGGCTCAGCCTGGAGAAAAGGAGGCTCAGGGGGGACCTTGTGGCTCTGCACAACTCCTGACAGGAGGGGACAGCCGGGGGGTCGGGCTCTGCTCCAGGGAACAGGGACAGGAGGAGAGGGAACGGCCTCAGGCTGGGCCAGGGGAGGTTTAGATTGGAGATTTGGGAAAATTTCTTCACCCAAAGGATGGTCAGGCATTGGCACAACTGCCCAGGGCAGTGCTGGAATCCTCATCCCTGGGGGAATTTAAAAGCTATGGGGATGTGGCACTTGGGGACAGAGGTCAGTGGTGGCCTTGGCACCAATTGGGCTCAATAATCTTAAAGATCTTCTCCAGCTTCCATGATTCTGTGGTTCTAAGACAAGTATCAAACCACTAATAAATGCTGTGATGACCAGAACAATTGGCAGCCATTAAGATAACTACAAATTTATCTTTTGTTTTCTTTCTGTTTTAAAAGCACCTTCTTAGTTTTAATACCAAAGTGACTTTGTAAAATACTCCCTAGGAAGTTCTGCTCATTGCAGTAGCTGCCCTTCAGCTGCAGAGTATCAGAAGAAAGGAAAAGTTAAGTTCAGGAATTAAGCACAAGAGGTATTTGCTTAAAGAAAAGATGAAGTATTCTTGGCAAGAACAGGCGATTCCTGCTTGCTTTCCCTGAAAGAAAGCACAAAATGGTCGTTCTGCAGAGCATCAGTCTGAATGCAACCCTGTGAATGAGAAAGTCATTCAGAGCTGGGTTTTTATCCTAAATAGTGCTACAGATCTTATATCTGTTTCAACCTAAAGTTGTGAGTGTAATGGAAATCCCATCTGGGTTGAAAAGTTATTGGAAGCAGCATTTTTTAATAGACAAGGCATTAGACATGGTAAAATAACTTGGGATGCATTGCTGTAGACTTCTGTGACTTTGAGGAAAATAACAGACAGTACTTATTTTCCCTATCTGCAAAATTCAAAAGTGATACTTTTTTATCCTTTGTCACGTATTTTGACATCTCTAGATAAAAGGCAAAAAGACAGATAAGTAATATTAAATTTTTTATTTGTGAGGAATGCAATTATCTTCATCCATATACTTTTTATGGCCTTTTTTTTTTAAAAAAAAGTTGAGTAGTTACATGGAGTTTCAAAATCCAATTTTATATTATGCCAAGTGATATTATATCAGGGAAAAGAAAGCATAGAAGATCATTACACTTGAAAGATCTAAAGGATAATTCAACCCATCACAAATAGGTGTCTTAAGTAATTTGACTATTTTTTTTCCTCTATGTGTCTCTCCATTGACTGACTATAGAAGGATGATTATCTTACATTATGTGCAAAACTCTTCCACAGCTGCAAGAACCCTATAAACACAGTAAAACAGGATTTGGGATGTAAACTCAGAGTTTTGGAGTTGGGAATTATGGAACTGTGGTGTTTGTATGCAAGCTGGAAGCTAAACACATTAAAAGCCAGCTGAATGAATGTTATCGACATGAGCACAACTATTAATGTGATGGCAGGGACAGGTGAATTTTGGTGCTACAAAATCATATTTTTTAACTGGAGGGCTATAAAAGCACACTGGAAATAACAAGGTAGAGTCTCCGTGTATTCTAAGAGTTTATTGCCAAATTTTAGCTATGGGTTATTCCTCTTAGTTGTCTGGTGGTTTTAGTGATCATTGAGCCACTGCTCAAGGGATTTCTGTGGAATCAATGTGACAATCACTCTATTATCAGGGAAGAGAAGTCAGACTCATGTAATTATTTATGAGTTCAGATTACACTGTCTTAAAAATTACTTTTTTTTTGCTTTATGTTTTTAATTAAGTTTAAAAAACTTCAACAGAAAAACACTCTTCTCTTTATATATATACTATTAGGACTTCCACCCAGCACATTCCAGTGCCTAAAGAGGCTCCAGGACAGCTGGAGAGGGACTTTGGACAAGGAATGGAATGACAGGACAAGGGGGAATGGCTTCAAACTGCCAGAGGGCAGGGAGAGATGGGATATTGGAAGGAATTATTTCCTGTGAGGGTGGGGAGGGATGAGCAGAAGTTGCTCAGAGGAGCTGTGGCTGCCCCTGGATCCCTGGCAGTGTCCATGGCCAGGCTGGATAAAGTTCTGAGCAATTTGGGATGGTGAAAGGTGTCCCTGCCCATGACAGGGGGTGGAACTGAATGCTTTTCAAGGTCTCTTCCAACCCAAACCATTCTGACCTGGGACTTCTTTTTTACCCTTTAAAGTCTGAATGAATCCAGCTGCATATAGGCAGGTACTCATAGATAGTTCCTCACTGTTTAGCCCCAACTCACTTCAGAAAAACAAAATAACAAAGTGTTCAAGTGAACTATCTGGATGTTAAACCTACACACTAATATGTGCATATAGGCTCCCTTATAAACAAACCATACTGTTGCACTCAGTTAAAAATACAAATATACATAATTGCCCAAGCTTAGTTATCTCCCCTTTTGAGCTGAAAAGCTGATATAAATAGTTTTCTCCATACAGTTCAGCTACTCAAAATAAGAAAGACACTTTAATATTGCAAAAGTAGCTAAAGCCAATATTTGTTCTGCAGCAAGAGCATGTGTTGTTTTTTTCTCTACAATATTTTGAGCTGTTATAGAGGCATTGCTATACTAAACATAATGGATTTCAAATTAATTCAGCATTTATATTCTGATCATATTTTCTATCTTATATCTGAAAGGATGCATTCAGCTGATAATAACTGGCTACAGGAAACAATACTGATTATTTGGAATTAAAATGGCTAAATTGAAGCTATTTTATGCTGGAAGGAGCCTATCAATGCCTTAATTTGCCAGGTACAGCCAAGTCATTGACACAAGGACCAAGGAGGTGACAAGTCAAGGTTAAGTGCAGCAGAATTGGGTGTTTGGGGATGGTCCTGACTTTGTCATCCATTCCTTTGCCTAGAAGAGCACCTGGAAAAGCTCTGGAAGCTTCTTCCTCCTATTTTTTTAATTACAGCAATCGCAAGAGAGTAACAGGAATAATCCCATCTCCGAGCTGTGGGGTAACTCAGTGTTATACACAGAGACAGTCAGTAAATTACAGGGGACACAACCAGACACAGCAGAGCTAAATGCTGAAATCACACAGGAAATGCAATAAATGCCACATTTATGCCACATACCAGCATTGCAGGTATCTCTTTTTGTGCATGGAAAGAATGATGTGCAACATTAATTAATCTTGTAGCCCAGAAAGTCACTTGTGCCCTGGGCTGATCCGCCAGCGTGGGCAGCAGGAAAGGAGGGATTCTGCCCCTCTGCCCCACTCAGGTGAGACCCCACCTGCAGAGCTGCTCCAGCCCTGGGGTCCAGAAGCAGAAGGACCTGGAGCTGCTGGAGAGACTCCAAAGGAGGCCACAGAGCTGCCCCAAAGGCTGGAGAGCTGGGGGTGCTCACCTGGAGAAGAGAAGGCTCCAGGGAGACCTTAGAGCTCCTTCCAGGGCCTGAATGGGCTCCAGGAGAGCTGGAGAGGGACTTTGGACAAGGGATGGAGGGACAGGACACTGGAAACGGCTTCCCACTGCCAGAGGGCAGGGAAGGATGGGAGATTGGGAAGGGAACCTTCCCTGTGAGGGTGGGCAGACCCTGGCACAGGTGCCCAGAGAAGCTGTGGCTGCCCCTGGATGCCTGGAAGTGTCCAAGGCCAGGATGGATGAGGCTTGGAGCAACTCAGGATAGTGGGAGGTGTCCCTGCCCATGGCAGGTGTGGAACAAAATGAGCTTTAAGGTCCCTTTCAAACCAAACTATTCTGATTCTCTGTAGAAGCAGAAATAATGTTTCCTTGCTATTTCACCTGTGGTCTAACAAGGCTGAGTTCAGTACAATACCCACCCCTCAGCCTCCTGGCTGCTTCCCCATGGACACAGCCATAGATTTTTGGCTGCAAGAGCAGCCCTGATGTTTCATCCTTCCTTGTGCCCAGCACCACCTAATCCATAGGTAAATGTTGCTGCCAGCAACACAAATAAAGGAAATTTATGAGCCCTTGTTCTTCATCTCCATCATCAACACTATCAGAAAAGTCTCTAACATTTGTTAGAGGACAAATGTAGCTGCACTACTCACTGTATTTAACAATTTTACCCAAAACACATAATAATGACAATTGCCAAGGGAAAATGATCCCCACATTGGGATCTTTCTGTGGACTTACACAGCAATCAGTAATTGGCACAATCTCATTTTCAAGGCAGAAGGAGGTTTTGACATCACTTGCCCTGGTAACCATTATCTGTCCATTAGATGGGAACAACAGAAAAGCTGAATCACAGAACTATCAAACCCAGTCCATGCTACTGAAGAGTCACAGCTTTGCACTTCTACAGCTTTTTCATGTGTTTTAATTGCTTGGCAGTCCCCATTATCTGCCTTTGACCAATTATCTGTACTTGATTGCACCACTGCCTATTTTCAAATTTGTAATATACTGCTGGACTTTTTCCAACAGGTAAAAAGCCTATTTCTCTGCATAAATCAAAATACTAATAACCAGACATGATACATTATTATGATAAAACAGTTTAAAGATATGCTTTATACATCAACTGCCTTGGAAATTTCCATGGCTTTTTTTGTTCTCCCTACAGAATATATTTTCACAATTCTTTCCCCTAAGTATAAAAGAGGATTTGAAAGCTTCCACTTCAGAAATTGTGTTCTCCCATTGCTTCTGGGTTTTTCTCCACCACAAAAGATTTGTAGTCTTCTCCAGTGATGAAGGTCGTGGATGGTTTTATCATGCAGCCAAGCAAATAACCAGAATTTGGCCAAGCAGCCCAAAGTAATTTTTCAAGTTCTGCAGCTGTCTGCCACAGAGAGGCGATGGAGCCTGGAGATTTCACTTTAATTAATCTCTCTTTTCCCTCATCTCCTCTCCATTCAAAGTGGGTAAAAAATTGGCCTCATCCATGACTGTAGAGATTGTTTTGAAATTTTAGTAATGATTTGCTAACAATTAACTGTCTCAAATCTGCCCAAATGGGAACCAGATACTCTGTACTCAGCTAAGAAAGAATAAACAAAAAGCCCCAAAACGCAATAAAAAAACACACAAAAGAACATTTCCCCCCCACCCCCCCCCCAAAAATAAAACAACACAGTAACTTTACCTTTGAAGTTGTTCTTGCTCCACAAGAGAAATCTCTTACCCAATAAAAGATCATACATACATGACTGTAAATAAATATCTGTGTAGCAGTGAAAGTCAGAAATAATACAGTATTTTGTACTGGAACCTACATCTGGTCTAACAAATCATCTCCCTGGGCTCATTTCAATCACCTGATTATGAACCTTAACACACCTGCTTTACTTTAGGATTAATAATGTTTACGACTTCCCTCTGAGGCTCATCTAAGAACAGCAAATAGCCCACAGTGCCCATGGGCTGGTCTTGCTCCAGGTGCAAGCAATGGTCCTTTACCACAATGACACTTTTCTAGGTCAAAATAAAACAAAGTAATGCGGAATTCAGCCCTGTGCTAACCAAGTGAAACACCTCAAACTGTTCCCAGCTCCTCCCCACCAGCCAGCAAGGGCTGACTTTCAATTATTGCCTACAACTGTAACTGAATCCAGACAAGCATCTTAAAGCAACAAGAAAAAAATCTGTGCAGTTAAACTTTAACAGAATTAATTTTCCAATGAGTTATACAGCCTAAAACTCAAGGGTAGATTCTCAGGGACTTAGAAGTGATTTATTTTTTTTTTTTTTCTTTCTAAACCTGTGAGCTTGTGCCATCCTGCCTGGCAGGAAACCATCACCTTCCTGGAAGCTCCAGCCTAGGGGACAGCATTGATTTCCCAGACTGGATGTGCAGGGACAGCAGCGCCTCTGTCACTCACTCCTGGGACAGAGCTAAAACTCCTCACTGCAGGAGATGAGTTTTTATTGCTCAGCTTCAAACTAGAGGGGAAAGAACCAAGCACAGAAAACAACACTATGTTCAATTAAAAAAAAAGATGAATAAAGAATATATAAATATATAGATAAACACAAACAGAAATAAAGCTAGATAGATACAGGAAGATGAGGAAACAGATCCAGAGATGAGTGTCAAGGAAATTAAACATTAATAATGCAATGCCTGTCTTACAGACAAAAATATTTTTACTCTGAAAAAAGATTAGAGGAAGGATAAATAGTTCATAGCAGCTGTTTGACATGTCACTAAATATGCATTACTGGAAGATACTTCACTACAGTGAAATGGAAGCAGCTGATAATCATGACAGCAAGAAAATGTAGGGATTTCAACAGCTGGACCTTTTAAAAATAATTGATATTTCAAATTTGATTTTAGGAGTATAATTTACATGGAAAAAATAGTTATTCATGAGGGCATTGGTTTCAATATTCTCAAATATAACAGATCCATAAAGAATTATCATTTGGAAAAGAAAAAGCAAAGCCAAGTAGCCCACCTGATTTTCAACAAGGAGCCACAATTGCTAGAAGTAGAAGAAACTGGCTGGAAAAAAAACATATGCTTATGCCATGCAGTAGTCAATAAAGAAAATTCAGTTTACACATCTGAGAAAAAAAGAATCTGAATCTGGCTGGAGCAAATCACAACCACTGGAATGAGGCCCTGACATCTCCCAGCAGCTCCTTCACCTTCCCTACCTTCACTTCCTTTTTTTTTTTTTTTTTTTTTTTTTTTTTTTTTTTTTTTTTTTTCTTTTCTTTTTTTTTATTTTTATTTTTAAAAAAATGCCTTACTGGAAAAAAAGAAACTAGGACATGACTCCAGCTGACTTCAGGTGTGAGCCAGGCTGTGAATCTGCTGGAGCTGAACTTGTGCCTGTCCCCTGGGCTGGTTTTCTGTACCGACCTTTCTCCAGCATCCAGGATTTCAATGGCATCGCTGGGCATCAGACAAAACTGCTGCTCTTCCCTTTGGCACACAAACCCTTCATGCCAAGCCCAAACCCAGACTCCAGGCTGACTTTACTGAAATAAATACCTTTTTCTACCTGGGTATCAAGAGTTTACATTATGTTGTCAGTTTTAGACACTGGTGAGTGGGAGTAAAGGACTAAAGTCCTGTCTCAATTTTCCCCTGAGTTGTTTAAATTATGATGAAGCTGTTTTCTCAAACCAGACACTTTCCTGTGTGTCTTATACAGCATAATACAAACTTATTCAAAAAGAGATTATTCTTGTTTTTCTTAATCTGGACACCTAAATGAAGTCCTCCTGCAGTTAACTCTATTTTAAATTATTTTTCTAATGCACCATAGGATTCATCTATGTGAGAACACTGTTTCAATTTAACCATTCACAATTTGATTTAGTTGAATGCAACCTTGCTTTATTTCCATTTATCTTGTTACAGCTCCAGCTAATGGGGAATTGACTGAAGTTCTGGCTCAGCTGCACAGAAGCAAACAGCTGTAGAGATTTAAGATGCTCTTGCTCTCCAGCTGCTCATTCTGTCCCTCTGCCAGATCTTACTGTCCCTGGAAATTCGGCAGGAGTCTGTCCTATAGCCTCAAGCACTGTTGCTGACATTTGTCCTGATGCAAAGGAATTTTCACACATTTTCTCTCTTGAATCTACTAAAGATGCAACAACCTTCAGAGAAGGGGCTCAACAGAGCATGGACAGTGTCACGTTTGAAGGTGACTTTCCCCTGCTCACCTCCTGCTGAACAGCACTGGGTCACGTGGAGGGCGCCTTACCAAAAATGTCCTTTCACTGACACAAGAAAAATACCCTGCACTGCCATTTCCCAAAGGTTTTCAAGTATTTTGCATAATTAATAGATTTATCCGGTCCACTTGAATTCCTTTGTGTCATGGAAATCCAATTAATTTTGAAGCATCTTGTAGATCCCTTCCAGCTCAGGATATTCTGTGATTCTATGACCTGCCAGGTTTGTTTCACAGAACCACACACAGAATTATAGAACACTTTGGGTTGGAAGGGATCTAAAAAATCATCTTGCCATGGGCAGGGAAACCTTCCACTATCCCAGGCTGCTCCAAGCCCCATCCAACCTGGCCTTGGGCACTTCCAGGGATCCAGGGGCAGCCACAGCTTCTCTGGGCAATCTCTGCCAGGGCCCCACAACCCTCACAGGGAACAACTCCTTCCCCAAATCTCATCTCTTCCTGCCCTCTGGCAGTGGGAAGCCATTCCCTGGGTCCTGTCCCTCCATCCCTTGTCCCCAGTCCCTCTCCAGCTCTCCTGGAGCCCCTTTAGGCCCTGCAAGGGGCTCTGAGCTCTCCCTGGTGAGCTTCTCTTCTCCAGGTGAACATTCCCAGCTCTCCCAGCCTGGCTCCAGAGCAGAGGGGCTCCAGCCCTTGGAGCATCTCCATGGCCTCCTCTGGACTCTCTCCAGCAGCTCCAGGTCCTCCTGCTGTTGGCCCCAGGGCTGGAGCAGCTCTGCAGGTGAGGTCTCACCTGAGTGGGGCAGTGGGGATCTTTTCAAAGGGACAGCAGTTAAACACTTAACACAGTACCATTAAATGATTTCCCTTTCAAATTTCCAAACAGGATTTGTCTTTGATCTCTCCTGGGAAGGGAGGGCAGGGTAATGAAGCTACTCCATCCCTGAGCAGCGCCTTTCAGAACTGACCTTTAAAACACAGCAAAGCTAGAGGGTTTCTACCTCCATCACAGGTCATGTCCAGGTCTAGTTTTTATTTCTATGTCCTTCCTTGTTCCCTTGCTCAAGATAGAAATCCAGAACACACTAGCAGAGGGAAAAGTTTTAGAATAGTCTGCCTGTCCTACACAAATATTCATGTTTGTGGAGTATTTTTATAAAATGAATGTGCATCTTTCCCAAGTTGCCACTTTGCTGTCAGATCTCCCAAAAGACTATTCATGGCATAGTACAGGTGATAGCTCATGCATGCCAAGTATGTTCTCCAAAACCATCCTCCCACCAACATTTCAGGGCTCATGATGTCATAGCAACTACCTAAACTTCCACCCAGCCAGATCTGCCTGGGAGCCCATCTGTCACAACTCCATCTAAAATTATATGAGTGGCTCTTTAGAGAAAACAGCACTGAATGTGAGAGGTTGTATCATTTAACAAACTCATTTTTTAATAGATGTGGCAACAGTTTGGGCAAAGTCATGGGGAAAGTGGCACAGAACTTCCAAATTGCCTAAATATTTTCATCCTGGTTCTCACAAAAGGTAAATTCTGTGAAATGCACCCAGTCTTCATGGTTAAGATGCTATTAACCACTCCCTTCCACAGCCTCCTGATACTACAGCACAATTCAGGCTTCATTTGAGTCTATGTCCACGTCTTTATCTTTTTCCCTTAGAACTCAAAGGTTATTTCATACACTACAAAACACCTTCAAGTAATTACAGCCATCTGACTGCACTGGGGCCCTGGCATCCCTTCACATTGGAGTCTTGAAAACATTTACTCTCTGAGGACTATTATTCTTCAGGTTTTGCAAAATTATTTATTGCCTGGAGTTTTTTTTCACTGATTAGCTGACAAAACTATATTGTACAGAAGAAAAAAATACCATTTCTCTTTTCACCTATTTGTTTTAAAATAAAACACCTCAAACTTTAATAAAGGTGTTTGTTACTACAATTCTATTCTTAAAAGTGCAAAAGCTAAACCAGAAATCCTTCAGAAGAATCTCAACATTTCTAATGTTTTGTACTCCAGGCCTGCAGGTTCGCTTATGTTAATAGCAGAAGGTTTTGGAGGGTTTTTTTAGTTAATTTTTGTTTGTTTGTTTGTTTGTTTGTTTGTTTTGTTTTGTTTTGTTTTGTTTTAAGAAAGGAGTTTAAGACAACAGCACTTTGTGATACTACGAGGAAGAAATGTTGATCTTATATCTCCCTACTTCAGGAACAAATAGTGTATTCAAAGGACTTTTATCTGGCCTTTCTTTCATTGCAAGGTTTATTAACCAACATAAAATTCATCTCTTCACTACTTTCCTGCTGACATTAGACTGAGAGTCATGGGAGACTTTGTTTTCTTGGTTTTTTTTCACCTTCTAGACAAGAAAGACTTCTGGTAGTAGCCAAAATATCTAATGGAAAGCTCTTCACTTTATTAGCTGTGGCACCTCAGCATAAGGTAAAATATCACATTCTGTGTTTCTGCACTGAATAAAAGCCCAGCACAACATCTGAGCTGGGGTGGAACAAAGCTGGAACATTCACACACTGGAATACACTGGGATACAAAGGTGCAGATCTTTTGCTTGGGTGCATAAATCCTGTTTTTTAAACTGTCTGATTCACACCCAACAAAGAACCCTTTGGTAAGGTCCATCTGCATAATCCCAAATTTCACAGACAGGAACTGGGAGGAGAAAAAAGCAAAAAATAACTTTTTATAATGTAACTGGAACCACTGTTATTCTTGCATTAAATCACAATGACACTCTGATTAAGATGGGTGAAGTATTTAACAACCCAGGTAAAAATGGTAAAATGTTAAGGATATTATGTAGTGCAGGTGCCTGAATTTATCTCTGTTTATATATATGTATATATCTTAATATATGTTGTCTGTATGTATCTATATATGTATGTATATATCTATATATATCTATGTCTGTATATATCTCCAAATATATGCATATATAGATATAGATATATATAGAGAGATACAGCTATATATAGATATGTAAAGAAGTGTGAAATCATGCTGAAAACTCAGGTTTCCAAACAATGTCTCACCATACATTCCTCCTGTAATGCCAAAAAATACAAACCGACCCTTTAGAGATATGTCAGCAATAATTTTGAGTGTAATATCACCAAAAGGTGAAGAAACAATCCCATTTCTTTGACACATCCATGTCTGCAGATTCACCCTGCAAGAACTTTGTTTCACCCTCTTTTGCCCATGTCCCCCTTTCTCCTGGTGCTTTTCACCACTGCAGGAATCAGAGCTGTGGATGGATCACCTGCAATCCCACAGAGGGAGGGAGCTCCCCACACCTTCCTACCATGACAGCCTAAATGAGCTCTCAGGTAAAATGAAAATGGAAACTGTTTATGAACAACACCACAGAGAAAAGCAAGTTCTTTTAAGCTTTATATAAACCAGAGGAATGAATTGAAAATTTTACATGAAAGGCAATTTCCCAAGAAAACTGAAACAATTCCATGAGTGGCTGGAGGGAGGAAATAGTCTGCTTATGGATTAAGAGACTGACAAATATTTCTGAGGAATCCAAAGATGGACAGCAGTACATAAATGCTCAGTGCTGTTCAAAGGAGTCAGTTATTTCCAAACCAGTAAATATGACAATCAGGTATTAGGCTAGAGACTTTATTTGCCTGATAACTACTTTGAGTGGTTTCATAAAAACGTCTCCTGCAGCACAAAGGTATTCATATATTGAAGCCCAAACCTCATCCCAGTTCCCTTTATGCCCTGATCTGCCATCACTGAGTTTCTTCCCACTTCAAGTGGATCTAGAAGAGAGGGGGAAAGAAACCACAATGAAGGAGGATGGTCTCTTTAGCATCTCTCCACAACTCATCTTCCCACCTGCACTCCTGAAGTTTTCACTGACACAGTGAAAACTTATTCCATTCCCCAGAGTTAAGGAATCTTTTCTTCCTTTTGTCCAAGGAGGCAGAATCTGATCTGCAAAGCACTTAGTTATGGCATGTAATAATCTGGTTTTCCTGAACACAGAGAGAAAACAGATTATACACCAATACTTTTTTAACCTTGATTATGAAGGGAAAAATATAAATACATTCCAAATGATAAATTCTGATTGAAGGGGAAATAAACATTACAAATTATGTTTTAATGTTCTGGTGCAGCATTTCAGCCATCTGCAAACCACCTCATAGTCTCACACTAATCTGACTTTACCTCGCTGCAGGTTGACATCGATTGACGTCAGACTTTAAAAATGCTTCAATCAAGATCTCTATAATCCTCGTAAGTAAAACGTCTTTGTTCTGTTTTATGATCAAACATTTCTGAAAATAGAGCCACCAGCCCCAGCAAGCACTCAGGATGCTCAGAGGTGAGTTAAGGCACAATAAAAAACTCAGTAATCTCCCAAATCTCCTCAGAGAACACGTTTGTTTATCACCGTGCCTGCAGACTCTTACACTGCAAATGTGCTGGCAACCATTTCTAGCAGACATGAATATCACTTGAAAAGTTTAAAGATGCACAGAAAATGCAATCAACAGCCTCAATAAGAAATCTCATGAAAAAAGTAAAATGATTTGGTAAACATGAATGATTGATAAGTTCTTCAGTGGAAAAAAAAGGTGGAAATCAAGAAGCAATGACCTTTTGTACCCATCCTTCAAGCAGCAGGTTTTAGAAACTTTTGTATTGCCTATAAAATTAGCTAGAAGATAAATCTCACTATGGTGATTTGCTCTTTATAAGTCCAAAGCCACTGTTCTGAATTCTCACTGTATAATTACTTCAATACAGATAAAGCATGAGTCATCTGTTCTACTCTAACCTTTGCATTTAAATTTGAATTTTATTCCTGCTTATCTTTTTTTCCTAAATTGATATTACTGTCTACTATGTTTATTAAAAACAACTTAAAGCCACAGTGGATGTCAAACTGCACTGAGGCACCATTCGTTGTGTTATTTTAATTAACATGTCTCAGGGAGATTACAATTCTAATCATTTCTATTAAACTATGTCAAGATTTTCTTATTCTTAGATGACGATTTTGTTTCCTCTTTCAAGTTATGTCTTAATAACCCAGGAGGTTTTTAGTAAATGCTCTGCACACCCAGCTAGGAAACTTAGAGGCACTGTCCTGTTTCTCTGATGTCCTGGTTCAGGGCAAGTCTGGGGAAAGAATTCCCCTCCCCCCCACAAAAGGGGTCCTTTAGGAAAGCAGAGTCAATTGGCCCCTCCCCCCAGCCGGTTCGGGAGAAAATACCTCTGGAGGAAAAAAGTGGAAAAAACCTGTTTATTACACAAGAGAACTTAGACAATATTAAACAATAGGACTTCTTGCCACTCCAAGAGAGACAAATTCAACATAAACAGGGCAGACGATTGGGGATAAAGGCATCATACAGCCACCCTAGGACATCTGATAACAGCAGAACCCTGGCAGTGTCCTTAGCAAGTTCCCAAATCTGCCCCCTCTGGATCTCTTCCTCCTTTCCCATCCTCAGTGAGACAAAATTTCGAAAACCTGGGAAACACATTCCCAGAATGAGATCAGTCAGAATCCTCTCATTAATAAGCAGGTCCTGGGGCAGGACTGTAATTGAAGGGAAATTAAAAAGCAAGCCCATCACATCCAGATGAGAAGAGTTTAAGGTTAAATCCTTGGGATCTCCACACATTTGCCCATGACTTACCACAGTCCCTATAAGGCACAGCTGGATCTCAGGGGATTTACATGGCTGCAGGGTGAGCTTCTATGCACACAGAGAAGGTTTGGTTCATACCTTGTTTGGGTGAATTCCTTACAGTTTGGCCCCAGGTATCCAACAGTGGCCCTAAGCCACTGAGGCAGGAAGAAAAGACTCCCCTCTTTAGGCTTAAGGGGGTTGTAGTTAATTTAAAAGTTTTTTACCTTCTTCCTCCCTTTTTGGTGACCCAACTACGAGATCTGTTCTCCTCAGCCATTATGGAACTGCATTTGCTAACCTGAATAAACAACAGGACAGCACTTATCCAGCATTTTGAATGGGATTCCCTTCCTCTTCCTTTCTAAGGACTCTTTTCCATGATGGACAGGAGCTGGCTGGAAGGCTCGGTGCCCATCAGAGCTGTCAGGGGCCCTGCAGGGAGCTGACTCTGGAGAAGGTTTTGCAGATCTCTTGCAGATGGAGCAGGCAGAGACATGTCAGTCTCAAAGACTCCCACACACCACACTGAGACACTACAGGAATACCTGTGGTTTTTTTTTTAATGTTTCTTTTGTTAATTAAAAGATGAGTGGTCCACTTATTGCCATCAAGATACTTTCACAGTCTGAAATACTATGAGAGTCTTTCAGCTCTTAGTTTCTGGACAGCAGGATGCACTGACATATACAACTTCAGTACTGCCAATTAAATTCAACACTGCTGTCTACCTTTCCTTTGGAAATCCAAACAAAATTAATTGACTCTGATTGCCTTCTTTCTCTACCTAATATATATACAAAAAATATATTTAAGATAAAGGTTTGGTACTACAGTCAGTCTTACGATGTATCATGTAATTAATCTGCCACTAGGGAAAAGCAGACCTTTCTATGCAGATTTTAATTTGAGTCCTGATTGTAAGTAAATATCAGGATCTTTGAACAGAAGAGATTGAAAAAAAAACCCATGAAGTCTTTACACAAAGCTCAAGTGATTTGCTCTGCTTTTGTTCCACAATGCAAGACTACAAGAAAAAATCAATTATTGTGCTTCAATCTATATAATTCAAATATGTTTAACAAATTCTTTTAACTCCACTCATCTCTCCATTCTCACTTAAAAGCATTGTGTATTTCTGACATCTTAATCACTTCTCACAATTCTTTGCTCATCCTACAACCCTTTTTCTATTGTTTGTTGAATTTTCTTATATATTTTGATCCAAATTACCTGAGTCCTACCATAATTTTCAGGATATTAGATAACCTTCCATAATTATTTGGCAATGGCATAACTTTTTGCATAGCTCTCTATACCACAGTGGGTGTAACCTGCAGAAATCAGCAGCAGAGAACTCCCTGAGCTTCACCTGAGGAGGGTGTCATGTCATTTTGCAGTTTCTAACACACCTGTGGATTTTTTTCCACTCATTTTCTCTAAACTGTTTTTTGCTTTTCTTGATATTTGAATGAGGTTTGTCCCTTTCTCCTTTCTGGTAAAAAAAAAAAAAAAAAAGTGGTTTGGATTTCAGAGTCCCTCAGTGCATGTTCAGAATGCCTATTTTTAATATAGAGCCCACCTAGGAAGGAGGAGTTGCAGGAGCTCTTTAGCCTAAAAACTTACAAGTAGAAACAAAAAATCAGCTCAAATCCACCAGGTTTTTTTTCAGCTGATGGTTCTTTAACGTTCACATTTGTTGCTCAGTCCCAGAGCAAGATATTTTCAAGCCCCACTCAAGCTTGGGAGGCTCTCCCAAGTACAAGGCTCTGTTTCACTCCCCTCTACTTAAACACCTCCACACCAATGGCAAAAAAAAAGTGCAAAAAGATGTTTCTGTGTGGTTGCACTGGAACAGCCTGTTCTCAATCTGTGCTAAAGAGCTGAAGTGACCAAACTGGGGTGGAGGAAGGGCTCCCCCTCCCTCTGACCCTGCCATGGCCCTAAAGAGACCACAACCCAATTCTTGGACATCCTGAAGCCAGTTGGTGCTGGGAAGGCTGGAGGGAATGCTTGGAATGATGCCACTGCAGGAAGATTTTGGGTCAGCTGAAAGGCACATCCTTCCCATCCTTGTTTACCTCAAGCCCCACTGGCCTGAAGTAGCCAAGCAGAAAGGACAACAAGCACAAAATCAGACAAAATGCTTTCACTGTCTGAAACTCACCACACAGCCTGGCCTGGCTTTTGTCTCCCTGACACAGGAGGGCACTCGAGCAAGAGGAAAAGGAAGTGGATAAATGTGCTCTGAGATCTGTCCTCCTGGGAACTGCGTTGTTCAAATACCATTTAAAGTTCCTAACATCCCTTTCAGACCCTTGTTGGGGAGTATTTCTCAGGTGAAGAGCTCTCCTTTCCCTCAATAAGAGTCTGGATTTAGAAGCACACCCTCGCTCCTACCTCACCATCGGAACTCCTGAGCACAACTTGGCCAAAAGCCGATGGAGTGAAGGAGTATTTAAAGCACTTCATGGAATTGTGACAGCTTTCCCAGAATAACCTCTTCACTAACTGGGGAGAGACAGAATTAGTTTTTCTAAGAAATGAACTGTCCCAATTTTAGCCCAGATTTTGCTAAAACACAGTGTAAAGAAAGAGTTCACCTTTGACCAATAACTAAATCTTGCATTTCAGAAAAGGCTAAGGTAGAAAGAAGAAGAGGGGAAAAAAAAAGGAAAAACATAAAATCCCTCAAACTAACAAATAAACAAAAAGCAGCTTTCAATTCCAAGCATTTAAGACAAAACCCAAAAGAGACATAAGGCAAATCCTGAAAAGATTTCTGTTTAAAATCAATTTCCCGGAGAGCTGAATGGGGACAAACTAGAGGGAAAAGCTGAGGATGAAGAATTCACCCAGGCAAATTCTTTTCTGTCCTTATCCCTCAGTTTAGCCTTCAGTGAATTTGCCCACATAGTCTTTCCCAAATCTTAGGAAGTGGTGGAACAGTGGGATTCATAAATCAGAAAAATATTTTGATTTTTTTGTGTATGCCTGTGTATACATATATATTTTTTGTGTATACTGATCCTGAAGCAATTTCCAGATTGATGGCACTGACCTGCACCCAAAAGGTACACATGGATTTTGGCACCATTTCAGTATCAAATTCTTGCAAAGGAGAGTTAGAACACTTTGCTAACAGTGGCAGAGTTTGGCAGAGCCCTGTAATTAATGTCTTGTTGCTTTTCCCTTTTGTCAAAGTAGTCAAAATAATGTCATATAAAATGATTTATTTTTGTTTGTTTGGCAGCTCTCCAGCATTTCAATAGCAGGGAGGCTGTGGTACTCACTGTTGATTTGTCCCAGCACATTATATTTGTACAATTTCAACCCTGTAGAACACAGCCAGGCAAGGGAATAACACAAAAGTTTTTTTAATATTCTGCCTTTGCAACAAACAAACAACCCAGAAGAGTGTATTTCAATTTTTGCCTGGGGATTAACATACAAATGTTCTGAAAATTAAGGATATAATTATGTGAAGTCAATTACAATTTTCAATTACTTATTTCCTAAGGCTTTATGCTCAGCAATGTTGGACATTCTGGGCTTGTAGCTCCTCTCAGTCCTGTTTATCATCTACAAACAAACACCACAGCCAAATGACTCAGAATAAAAGGGTTTTAAATACTTTGGAGGTAAACAAAAGTGAACAGAGTTGTGTCTCTGCTTCACAAAGTATTTGGGGTGGTCTCAGGGCTCCTGACCCCTCAAAGCTTTTCTTATCCTGGTGATAGCAACAGAGAGCTGAGGAAACAGATGGGGTTTTTTAGGGCTTAACTGCAATACAAAATAATATTACTGATTAATAAAACCAATATGTGTGAGTGTGTATGAGCCTTTGTCAAATCTTATTCAGAGTTAATAAGTAATAAAGAAGTGAGAGTCAATTAACTGCACTGAATGCAATCACAAGCCCATGAATTCTTTTTACTGTATTGAGTTACAGCTTTGCATACTAATGGATCATATTAATTTCTCTTTTTTCCCCTAGAAGTTTCCTCTGCAACATGGTAATTACATAAATTGCAGGGGTTTTTTTTTTTGTGTGTTTTTTTTTTTTTTTTTTTAGTGGCTATTGGAAAAAAGTACACATGAATTTTAAAAGAATCATTGTTTCCTTGCTTTTAGGAGAATCTCACATCTGCACACCCCTGCATCACACCTTCAGAGGAATCACTTTTGGGAGTTATCTGCCATTGCCATGACTGGAAAAGTCAATTCCAATATTTTGCAGAATTAGGAGAGACAAGAGAGACAAACTATGCCAAAGGAAAGGTGACAGGGGATAGGGAAGAGACCCTCAGATAAAGCATTGAATCTGTTCAGGGCATTTTAAGATATCTGAAAACTTCTTGGAGCAAGGACAAAGGGTAACTGCAACCCCATTGGAGATATAGGGAACATCCTGTGAGAGACGATTCTTTGTTTATTTTTCAAAATAATTTAGAAAAAAGATGGGTAGTTACACATTAAGCACAGCATGAGTAATGTCAGTCTGGAAAAGACCTCGGCAGGCTGGCAGAACAACTTTTGGGGAACTATTGTATTCTGCAATTAAATGAGTATAAGGGACAGGGTCATTTTTAAGGTGCCCTGTAGGTAATTCTGTGGTTCTTTAAAAAGATGATGAAAGGGTAAATCTGAACTGAAGGAAGCCTTAAACTATTTCATCTGGATTTTTAAGTTCTGTGACAGCAAATCAGCTTTTGTTTCTAGATTACATAAAACAAAGTTTCCTATCTATTTGCCACATGGCTAAAAACAGCAAAGAAGTATTTAAATTATGCATGGCTACAAGAATTGTCATGTTTCTCAAGCAAATTACTGAACACCCTTATAAAATCCCTTGACTATCTCTATGTACTAATGACCAAACTCATTGTTACTGTTATTCCTGCCATTCACCCATTACAGTTCAGTTTTGAAATCTAAAATGTGCTTGATAAAATGAGATTTTCATCAGTTACCTACTGCCAGCTAGAAAAGCAGAAAAATAGAGAAAATGGCCATTTCTATTTCATATTGCTTAATATCCATCACTTTAATGGAAATGAGATAAAGTAGATAATGGCAGTAAGAATTGTATTAGGAGCACAGACATATATTACATATTTCTCAGAGGTACCATTGTTGTAGCATTTACCTTGTTAATATTAAAATGTCTCAAGCAGCACAATCCAATGTAACCAATATTATAAATATTACCTTTAATATAAAAGAGTTGAATGAGCTTTTAACCTTGAATTTGATAGTGTTGAAAATAACTTTAATACTTACATGACCTAGCTCCTTGTGAATAGCTAAGTACTTTCCCCCTCAAATAAATCTTTCTCCAAAGCAAAACTTCCTTGCACTATTCTTAGCTGTAATTTCCACTGCACATTAAGTGATCATAGACCTTTTCTGTACTTCTTTTAAGTATAACTCAGAGGCAGAAATGTCAAATTAGATGAGGTTTTTGAAGCTAATGTTAAATACAAATAACGACTTTAAGTAATGTTCCATTTTGCATATGTTTCATTTAAGAAGAGTGTACAGGAAGGTTATACCCATGTTCATATATCCTGAGTCCAAGATGAGCTGTGGTTTAAAATGGGTTTTGAAACTGAATATTAAAAAAAAAAAAAAAAAAAAAAAAGGCAAGCAACAGGGTCAGTAATGAGGCAAAAATGAGAATGAGGGAATGAGAATGGGAATGGGAATGAGCACAAAATAATAATGTCAGGGTTAGGAAAAAGGAGATTGTTGGCTTCAGTCTGCAGAATGCTGCAGCATGTCCAAGGAAAGACAAGACTAAGAAGATAGTACAATCACACATCCACACTGGCAGTCAGGAAATTTGATTATGCAGAAAAAATTGGACAGAATCTAAAGCACAAATCTGAACGCCTCTCACTGTGAAGAGCTGGATAACCACGAGGTTTAAATGTATGACACAGGTTAGAAATGAAGAGTGTGAAGCTCAGCTGCTTAATCTAGGGACCACTGGTAAGAATTTGTTTTAAGTCAGGCAATCATCAGGTGCAAATGGTACTGGAGGGAAGATCCATTACTCTAAATAAGTTTAATCTACCTGTGAATAAGGCAGGTGCAATACCAGGAGTGTCGGGCAAGCACAGAGAGGAAATAATTGATAGGATTGAGTAAGGTGGAGAGTTTTCATCTGGAACACCTCTTGTCATTTATGTTTCGAAAAGAGGAATCTGAATGAACAAAGCAGGAAAAAAAAAGGAGTTAGGAGGGCTTCAGAAAAGAAGCTAAAATAGCTGGGATTATGCAGTTGTAACAAAAGGAAGACTGGGAGGGGCCATTGTAAAACTGCTCTGCTGAAAGATATGAAATAGAATGGTGCAGACTAAGATTTAAGATGAAGGGCGTGGTTGGCAGAAAATTAATCCTGTGTGAATTTACAAGGAATAAACACAATCTCAAAAATAAAAAATTCCTGACAGTAACAAGACTGGGGTTCTGAAACAGCCCATCATGAAGTGTCAGGACAAAAATAACCCTTAATTTTAATGACAATCTTCATGGATTTGGAAGCAGGATTAAAAGACAAGGCTCCAATATTGGGGGTCTGGTGGTGAGAAATGTGAGAGACTTCTTTTTGGCTTTATTTATTCTCTCATAAATAGATATTTGAGGACAGATCAATTGATTCCCAGTGTGAGGCTTTCACTCCCTAAGCTGAGGCACAAACTCCCCTCTCTGTGGTGCACAAGGAACAACAGAGAAATCCACTATTAAAAACACAAGTACTGTTTTATTTTTCATAAAATGGTGGAGTGATACCACAACCAGGAAAATACTCAACTTCAGACCTCCCAAGATGACATTAAAAAGTTAAGCAGCACTTAGTCTTCTTTAAGGTGTCATTTCTGCTCAGCGTAACTCTAAGACGCTTAATGCAGATGGATGAGCTGAGCAGACTCTGCAAAGACAAGGTTTCCTTCTTTACATCCAATCGAAAAGCTTTTAAAATCTCTCTGTCAGGAACGATTTGACTGCATATCAATTGCATCCCCCCACTCCTACAAAACTTAAAATGAGAGGAGCAGGGGGAAGAAAAACCACATTTGGGTAACTGACAGCAAAATGAAATGCTGTCAATCTGATGGGCTGCAAAGCTGGGGCTGTACATTAACCTCACTTTGCTCATTAAAGCTCTCATCCAATTAAAACAGCAGCTGGGCTCTGTCTGAGTGCTGCCACACTTTGGTGCTGCCAGCAAGTTCATTTGTGGGGTGTCTCTCTGTTGGCCTCATGAAGAACAAGCTATGGGACAGCCAAGGTTTCATGGTTTGCAATACAGATCAACTCACAAAATAAAAATTACCTCTCTTTCATACAGAGGATGTGCCTGTATATAAGACACAAGTCAAACATTTTCCTGGTATTTTCCTGATTTATGTACAAGCTGAGGTTTCATAAATCCCTAAAGCATAGGATTTCTATGCATAAAACCACTCTGCTCTAAAAAAGAAAAGTCTGTAATAGGACTCACTTCTTTCTTACATTAAAGAAGAAGACATACAAAGTTCATAATTTATCCTGGCGTCCTTGAAAGAAGAAAAAAAAAATCAGTTTTAGCCACAAATAACATATTTATCAACATACTAAAATGAGAATAATTGAATCAGCTTGTATACATATCCATAGGAACAATCAAACTGATCCTCAGGGTGAAAGCCACCATTTCCCAAATGCTTCTATTCTATGTGTCACTAAAATTAGAATTCTTCTCACATCCTCTCCATTTAGCTCATAGTTTTCATAATGGTTCTAATAAATAGCAATAATACTGGATATTTTCAAAGAACAAACTGGTGGCTTTATTCTCATTTCACAATACAGCCTAAGCAAAAGAAAAAATAAAATAAAATAAAATAAATGCCAGGCATGCAGGGAAGACTGGGAGCAGCTCCATTAAAGTCAATAGTTATACATAAAAATACATAAAACGAGGAAAGAAGAAGAACAAATGTCTTTAGATAATGTATGAGAATCACAGTATGAACCCTCAGCAGAGATTCATCTACAAAGAGAAGTTAGTCAGGAGAACTGATTTTTAACTTGCCATTTCAAGCTGAAGGGAGAAAGAATAAAAATTTCAGAGCAGCAGCACTATCTGAAGAACTTTTGTGCTTAAACAGTAAGTCCTAAACAATTTTAAAGCTCAAAGTATGGAAATTAGCATCATAATCCATGGTTTCTACTGTTTTAATCTGTGGTTGGAGCTTGTTATTTACCAGGACCATCAATTTGGCATCTTCTGAAAAGAGGGAAAAATAAAAGAGGTTTCTTTTGTCAAGACTTTGTAAGAAGTTTTATTTTAAAGAGAGTCTTTATGGAAATTTCATGGTTTAACCTCAGCCTGCAACAAAGTACCTTGGGACTGCTCACTCACTGCCCTGCCCCACAGGGATGGGGAGGAGGAGCCCAAAAATAGAAAACCCAAGGCTTGGGATGAGAACAGATGAAGAATTGAAATAAAATGAAATTATTGTTGTTATTATTATTGATACTACTACTAATAATTGACGATGATGATGATGATGAAAAGAGAGAGGCACAAACCCCAAGAAACACAAGTGATGCACAATGCAGTGGCTCAGCACCCACTCCCCAGCCCCTCCCAGCACACTCCCCCAATTTATAAACCAGGATGATGCCAGCTCAGGTCAGCTGTCCAGGCCATGATGCCCCTGGTTTCTTTCACTTCTCCAAAGTCTTGGAGCAATGCAATTTTTAATCTTTTTTATTTTTCTGGAGAAAAGTCAGTTTAGCAAAGGAACTGTTTGCTGCATTGTCTCTCCTCAGCTCCCAAGTAACTCCCCTGCATAGAAGTCCTGGATGCTTCTCTCTCCTCAATCCCCCTCTCCAGCCCTCCCAGTTCCCACTGAGCTGACCAGTACCAGGGACATTTTCCACTGGTAAACCCTGCTAAACCAAATTACCCCTTGCAATGTTCCAGAGAGTGCAACCCAAGGAACAGGCACACAATTCCCAGGTCTTCCCTTTGCCTTTGAGTGATGCTGTGCAGGTCACACCACCTTTCTGTCCTCCTGAGATATGAGTATTCAATCTCTTATAAAGCAATTTGAAGTCTAAAACAAATTGGTTTTATTTTGGTTTTGTTTTTTGTGGTTTTTTTGATGTTGTTTTTGTTTAGTTTTGTTTGTTTGTTTTTGTTTAGTTTTGGTTGGTTGGTTGTTTTTGTTTTTGTTTTTTTTTTTACTTTTCATTACTGACCCCTCAGATTTTCTAATTTATTTTGGGTCCACTCTTCATTCCAAGTCTGTTGGTAGAGGAGGAGGAAGTGAAACACGTTTGGCAGCATACAGACTTCCAGTATTGAGCTTTTAAGGTGTATATTAATTTCCAAGATCCAGGAAACTCAAGGAGTGGTTACATGGTGAATCCAATCAGTTTAATAAATATATTCCAGATTTGTGGTGCCACAGATGCTCATTAAAGAGTTGTTTGCCTTTAAGTAGGATTTATTTAAATAATACATCCACTGAATCAATAAAATGCCACCTCTTGCTGCCTTTTTTACTCAGCTCTCACCTAGCAGTTCAAAATATTCAATAGATTTATAGTGAACTTCATTGTCCCCAGCTTCTGCTGGGTTTTACATCCTTTCACACCTAATCCTCACCATCTGCACATTCAAGATTAGACATGATCCCTCGTGGACCTTGCTGCGTGTGAGCATCCAGCTCAGTGGCTCAGACAAATTTCTCTCATCACTCAAACCACATCCTGTGCACCCACAATTACTTCACAGCATTACAGAGAGGCTCACTGGAGCCACAGAAATACATTCATATTACTTGGCAACTATTCAGCACCTGGGAGGATTATACTTTTAAATTTCTCATAGACTGTTAGCACATAGATGCTACAGGTTTTCAGGGATTTTAAAAATGAGTACCGATGGGTAGTGTCTATCACATTATTAACACAGGGCCTGCCTTATTACACTGGTTTGAGAATTTAAAATAGTCTGATTGGTCAAAACAATCTGTGTACAAACTACCTTATAAAGGTCAGTTCTAAAACACTCATTATGGTTCTGGCATTTCAGTTTTTTTTTTTTTGTAATCATTCAAAATCTTAGTCCTGGAGCTATTTGAGCAGAAAAACACACAATGCAGTTGGACAACTCTAAATACTTCAGCCAATATGTGCTGTATAATTCACCTTTCACGTCATTCAAAGACACTTCCACAGCTTTCATCAACATTGCAGAGTTAACAGCTCCATTCCTGGCTACAAGGCCTTTGAAGTCACTGTTATCTCTGGCTGCAAAATCAAACATTAAGCTGACATATCAGCTATTAACTGCATTAAATGCTTCTGCCCTATTTGTTGTTTTGGAGGTTTTTAAGTTTTTTTTTTCTAAGGAAGAGATCCTAACATCCTCTTTCATGGCAGAATTGAAGCCTGAAGAATGAAGGCCAGCATCACCACCCACGTGATCTATGACAGCCCAGATATGGAGCTACTTTGGTATGTGGCAAATCAAGAAACAGAAACCTGGGGTTACCAAATCAGTGCATGCTTGAGTTCTATTGAACATGTGTAATTCAGTTGAAGAGGACAGGAAATGATGGTGACACTGCTCCAAACCAGGGAGTGACATAAATTCAGATGACCAGCACAGAGCCACTGTAACTGATTGTGACAGCAGCAGCTCATCCCGTAAATTCATGGCATGCTTCACATCCCAGATGCTTTGGAATGGGAAAAGGGTTTTGCACAATCCCAAATTCATTCCATGCAAGTGGATCTGAGGGATGAAAAAAATCCTGACTCCTCTGTTTAGATATTCCTTTAATTCTTCTGTCTTTGCTATAATTTATTTCTGCTTCACCAGAGTCCAAGGTGTGCCTTGGATGGGGAGTTAAAATGCAGCCTATGTCTTAAGAACAAACTACTATTTAAATTAGAAATTAAATAATGCTTGAAAAAAAAAAGCCTATGGGAGTTGTCTGAGTCACAAGGCAAAATGAGCAATATTTTAATTTAATTTAACAGCTCTCTTCCTCTCAAAAAATTCTGGCTCTTGAAGAAGTTTCAATCTATGGAACACAAATACCAATTTTGTCCTAATATATTTTCCTTGTTACTTTCATAATAATGAATAGTTTTGAATAAGAGAAAAAAAAAGTTGTAATTTGTGTCCTGGAAAAACACTTCTATTTTTGGAAAAGCAATGAGCATGGTTATCTTCCACTGAAGCACAAGAATAATAGGTATTAATGATGGCACTTCTGCTAATTTCATAACCCATCCTCCCAGCTGAATGAAGCAGGGTTTATTCAGTGAGCCTCACTGAATTCAAACATTTGAACACAAGGTGTTCAGCATACAGCACAGCCTAAAACTACAAATACTGTATTTTAGCTCAGTGCTGGATAATGGATTAGCTGTACTTGCAGTCCTCAGTAACAAATACTCTTTAAAACAAAATTAGCCTTTAGAAAGAGTATTTCAAAACAATCAGTGAACCCCAACAGCTTGGGGAAATACAATGCAAAGTCTGCAATAATAAATCCTGCAACTGCATTTTATTGCCTTCAGTGATTTTTCCATGGATCTCCTGGAATTTCTAATTTTAGAAAACAATTGTCTCACTCATCAGTTTTTTGAATATAAAAGAGTCGCTCCTAGGAGCATGAAATATGGATGTCACCCCCTCATGTATAGAAAGAGTTATTCTCTCTCAGGAGTAACCATAAGAAAGAAACGAGCATTGGCACAAAATTCCTGGTTCATAGACCTGAAATTAAACAGGAATTGTTGTAACAGATGCGAGTCTTACTGTTCTTTGACTCACACACAATGGGTCAGCTCATGATCTTTTCCAAAGCCAGGGTGCATCTGTTCAGTGCCTGCTACTGCAACACTCACGTGCAGGCACCTGGAGCTGCAGAGCCCCACTCACACCCCAGCTGGGCAAAACCTTCTGCCAGCCTCAGTGCTGGATTCCTGCCAGCCAAGCTGGAAACTGGTTCTTGAAATGGATCTGCCACTGGGAAGTCAGGGCCACTGTTTTCACACACACATCCATCTGCTGAATGCCAAGGAACTGCTCTTGAAATAACAAAAAATACCTGGGCACAGCTATTCCTTCAGGAGCTTCCCAAAGGCATTTGGAGATGGGGAAGGGGAATCGACCTGGCTAAAGGAGGTGAAAATCTGCAGCTGATGTGAAGTGAATGAGACAGGCTTTCTGCTGGGATGACAGCAGATGATGGTGTAATTAAATATTCACCATAATGAGAGGTCACAAGGGAGCGTCCATAAGCAAAACTCATATTTACTCCTGCCTGCTTGGCCCTGCAGCCCTCACAGAGCTCTGTTAACAATGTGTGTGTGTGAGTTAAATGTAATTATACACACACACACTTCACCCACACGCCAGTTTTCATATGGTGACATTAACATCCCTTACAAATTAATTAAACCTAACAAGACACCCATAATTAAGACTTCTGAGGTTTATTATTTCTCTTTTACTATTGGGAAACAGACCCAGGGAGATTAAGTGCCTTATCTAAGTAAATGAATCTCTAAATTACAGTGGGAACACAGTCCAGGGGCCCTGATTCCAAACAAATTTACTACTTAAGCACTGAAGGCTTTGTGCATGGGAATTAAACAAATTATCTGAGTTTAGTTGCCAGTGTATCCTTTTCTGGATGAAAAAATATTTCTGGAACTAAATATTAGCCAAGTTGAGAATCCTTCCCTTAAAAAAATAAATCAATCCAACACCTGTTCGAACTTTTAATTGTGAATGCTTGCTTTCATATTTCTTTCAGCAACACATTGTCCATTTATGTTCATCTCTGTGAGACGCAGGAACAGAGCCTTTACTAAGCCACTGCTCTAATTATTGAAATGTTTTTACAGATTGAGAAACACATTAGATAAATTACATTTTCTATCATCAGGCTGTCTAATCAATTAAGAGAGGAGCACATATGAGTATCAAGGCATCACCTGGTTATTTTTTAACCTTCAGCTATACAGGACTTGGTAAAAAGCAATGAGATTTTATGGGAATGCTTCCTCTTCTGGATCACAAATAAACACTAACAAAAGGTCTGAAACATGACCTTGAGGTGGCCTTCATTTCAAGGCCATTTCTAACAAATAGAGAATAAATTATGGGAAAAAATGCTTACAAAAATGTTGTAAGTAATGAAAGTTGCAGGAGTACAGAGGACCTGAAAGACTATCAGTCCAATGCAAAGTGGCAGTTCCTATATTCCTAATGTAAAGAAGTCATATAAACCTACAGTCAAATCCATTAGGAAAACTAATGACCTACTGACCTCAAATCACATTTTTACTCTCTGTTTAATTATAAAATCACTGAAAAACTGCAATTTAAGATCATCTGCATCCAGCCCCTTATAAAACTTCTGTATGGGTGAGCTCTAAGGAGCCCTTGTGATGCAGACTGGCACAGGAAATGTCACCTCACCTTTGCACACCATTCCAACTTGAAAGAGAACCAGACTCTTGTCTTTTTAGGCTTGAAATCCCTCATTATTGATCCACGGAACATTAACATGTTTCATGGCTTGTTTGTTCCCTAAAAATAGTAACTAGATTGTGTTCAAGCGCTGCTTTTTAAGGAAAAAACAAAACACAACGAAGTGAGACAAGCCTCAGTGCGCAGGTAGGTCAAGGCTGCCCAAACCTACTTTGGAAAAGCCAAAATAAGTGATTCCCCAAAAGCTCCACACACCATTTGCCTCATCTCTCAGCCAGTCCTGGGGACCTGGGAATCCTAAAATGCAATTTGACTGAGCTCTTGTATTCCTCTCTCCCTCACATCTCCAATTTTCCCTGTGCACAAACCTGTCCTGCCCCTTCTGGCAGGCACGTCATGGCCCAGTGTCTCTTTGGTCTCTATCAGTACTTCTTGCGGAGAATTTCAACATGATAAAACATACAATCAATGCCTGTATCAATCATTCCAGAAAAAAAAAAAAAAATTAGACACTAAGCAGTGATACCAGCAAACCTATGTTTTGGTTTTGTTTTTGTTTTTTTTTTTTTCTTTTCATTTGGTGTAACTGGCCTGTTTTTTCCCTGCTGCTAAAGGAGTAGAAGTAGGCACTCCACAACCATTCTGCTGCTTTCTTCTTGCCCATTTTTATCTCGTTGTGACTTTTTGCTCTGCTGGAACTGCTCTTAAACCAGCCTGGTTGGAGATGCAAACACAGAGAAACTCCAGAACCACCTCCACCAGCAGTACCAGGAAACACAAGCATTTAGACATGTTCCAACCACAGCAACACCTTGTCAAACACAGCAGAAGATCAGCTGGGAATCAGCCTTCAAGATACCTGATCCAAAAAAAAGATGAAAGCTGGTCGAACACTGGTTAGTTATTACAAAGAATTGAAAATATCAGTCACACAGGAATCTCTGGACAGCTGATACCTTTTCCCACTCCTAAAAATGACAGATAAAAAGGAAACATCCACAAAGCAGCATTGTATTTACTCATCTCTCCAACCTAGCATTGAAAAGGAATGCCTGGAATTGCTCTGGTCTCTCTCCTGATCTATACAGGCCTTGGAAAGGCTCCACAACCATCTGCAGACATCAGGAGTTATCAACCACTCCAGCTCCCTGCTCCCCTCCTGCTCCACTTCTGGGCAAAGAGAGACAAGTGGCAAACAAAAAATGAGAATTAACAAACTCTAAATCCTGAACTGCTGAAATAATGAAGGGCAAATTGAACTTGGTGTGATAGTCAAGGGTAAATTAACAAACACTGTTACATGACATACAGAATGCAAAAATTTGCTACCTGGGGTACTGCTGGTTTAAGGCTGTTTCCATCTGTGCAGTTCTCAGCACTGCTTTCTGGTTCATAGGGAGATCATTTTACACTTAGCCCTCAAAATACTTTTCATGGATTTTTACAGTCTCTTTATGGAAAAGCAGGACTAAGCAGTTTCTTTCTTCTCTGTCTGATAACAAGCCCAGTTCTGAGCAATATTCCATGTATTTAATTTTTTCCCCCATACTTGAAACAAAAAGCTGCCAGAGCTGAAGATTTACAAACAATGTGTGACATTCTTCTCACCTACATCTCACCTCCTCCTTTAAGTCTTCTGCCTCATTTCTCTTTTTCAATCTTTGTTTAATTGCACCATCTATATTTCTTTTCTATATCTAGCCTCCTTCTCCCTTTTACTTTTTCTAGCAAACTACTTTCACATTCTCCATCAGCTTTCTGTTCTCACCCAGCAGGCATGTGCTTGGATTCTGCAGAGGTAGGGGCCAAACCTCTTGGTCAATTTTATCAAGAACATGGAGAGGAAAAAAAAAAAAAAAAAAAAGTGAAAGAAAAAATAACCACACTTTACCAAAAAGTAGAATACAATGTTTTTAAGTTGAATAATGACTCTTACACCAAGATCAAAAGCACAGTGAGCCACAGAACTGCAGATCCTCCTGTGTAAGAATTAATGCTGAAAACTAAATCCTTGAACTTCCTGAACTAATTAACAAACAAAAGACCCAACAAGGTACATTTTTCATAGTGGACCAAAAGAATGTAGGAAAATACAATGGGGAAGAGGATTTAAGCACTGTCAACTTTTCAAAACAACCCTTCACTCCATGAGCTAAAGCTTTGACACTCCCTGTCTGAAAATTCAACTTACATTGACATTTTCTTCTTTCTCTCCAGTTCAGTTTAGCTGTGAATCACCTGTTCTGCTGCTCCTGGGTGCAAGCTGCTGTTAACAATCTGACATCCCTGCCACTGTGCACTAAACACATTCCAGTGCTTGCTCCTGCTGATTGCAAATGGGACACAGGGATCTCTCAGATAAAACTGTTTATTATGGGATCACAATGCATGGTTACATTTATGCCTTGGTGTCTAGCAATAAACATCTTAGGAATAAGCAACTCAAATACAGGGGATGAAAATCTGGGATGGAGAATTCCTATCTCCTAAAAACCACAGAATTGTCTCCCAGTGAATTCATAATTCTGCCAAAAACCTGAACACATCTAGAGGTCATTTCAGCATATCTAATCATTATTTACTTTTCCACTTCTGCCTGTTTGAGTTTTTCAGCAACTTTGGGGGTATGTGTATTCCTGTATTATGTGTTACTTGAACAAATTCATATGAAATTTGAAGCTTTGCCTCAGTTTCCCAGCTCCACCCAACTGCAGCAACAATCATCAGCTCATTTGCAGGGCACAGCTGTTTTCATCACCCAGGTATCACCAACGACTGTCTCACTTTTTAAAAGATCAAGGGTGGGAAGGTACATGAAATAAATATACCTGGAGATTTAAAAAAAGCTGGCTCTGAGATATTAAAAACAGATAAAAACACCAAACAAACAAAAAAAAACTTGACAGTTGGGGTTTTTTCTGTCTTATGGAGGGGAGGAAGTGAAGACAACCAAGAGACTAATAAAATTACTTTGTTTATGAAGAGGAAATATACATGTGAAACACAGAGTTAACAGTGGCTGACTTTGCCTCTTTTAATTTCCAAATAATTCCACACTTGGAAAATTTAGGTGTGATTTTTTTTTTCCAATTTCCCCCCAACGGCTAATTAAAAGTCACACTAAAAAAAAACCCTCATTCACTGATAAATAAATGGAAACTTTAATATTAGTTACCAGAATAAGTGTGCTAAATATGGATATAAAATTAAATCTAAAAGTAGAGCTATTTATCATGCTGCTTTTACTTTCCCATTCATATATCTTATATATATACTTTTTTTTTTTTTTTTTTTTTTTTTATGAGGGGGGCTGTATTTAGAATTCTAACTCCCATCCTAACAAACACAGATTTTTTTCCTGCCGTGTGCTAAAGAGCAGGAATGTTACACTTTATCATTCCATGATTCAGGAAGCATCACAACATTTGGGACAACAAAATCGTGACCTACACGTCCGTCTAAAATAACAATATCACAGTTTTGAGGGCTGAAGGAATCCAGTTCACCACCCACATCCTTTTATACTGTGACTGTTCTTAAGGAACATCATTTCCCTTTCCCAGAGGCAGCTTCCCTAGAGCTGATGGCACAGCCCTCACACTGCAGACACCACATGAATACCACAGCTTCACTTTTTGACATTAATGGGTTTTCTCTAACATATGATGGAGAAAATGCCTCATTTCTCCCCATCATCTCCCAAAGAGATGCTAAGTGTCTTTAGTCAGCTGTGACGACGCCACCATGTGTGACAACATTCTCAGAGCTTTGAAAGGAGCAGGAAAAATTTCCACAGTCTGGAGAAAGCAACAGATTCTTGTATGCAAGGAAAAGAACCTGCCAGCTAGTAAGAAGAATATTGTTATTTATTTTCACATTAGGAAACTGAGAATCAGACATGACTTCAGCAATGTCATGAGGGATCAGAACACAGGGAAAGCAGTGAGATTCAACCACACAACCATCATCAGGTGTTGATGCTGCTCATCCATAGGGAAGTGGGAGCAAACCACCTGTAGGAAGACATTAGGACATGCTGGAGTGTTAACCCATCCCATTCCTGGCATTCCAGGAGATTCCACACCTGGTGGGCCAGGCACAGTCTCTGCTGCCAGGAAGCATGTGGTGAAAGCAAATTAAAAGCTGATACCAACATGAAATCACAATTAATGATTACATGATTATTCATTATAAAAAGTGATTACAGGACATGACCCTGCCTTGACACTCACACTCCAACTCCATCCACGATGCTCTCTTTCCCCTCCACATGCCACAGTCTTAGAATTCAGGAGAAACACCTTCCAATTCCAGATTTTGGAATAAGAGATTTACCTATCACATAAGGAGATGGTGGCTTCCCCAGTTGATTTAAAATGCAGATATTATTGAGCAGCCTGCTCTAGTGGGAGGTGTCCCTGCAGAGGGGCTGCAATGAGATAATCTTTGAGGTCCCTTCCAACCTAAAGCATTCAGCAACTCCATGATATCATTTCTCAGTTATCTCACAACTAGAAAGAAGTGCACTCCAGTGCATCAGTGCTGTAGCTCCAGCTCATTCTCACATTGCTTGTTGCAGTTTTATTTAGTTAAGAAATTTGCATGAAACATTCAGATGACACACAATACATATGTGCAGACACTTCAATTTTTTTTTTACCCCATTCCTGCTGTTGTTGAGTGAAATGATGGCATCTACCACAAAAGCAGAACAGAGTAGACTGTTACAACTCTACTACTAAGAGACAGAATGTGAATAAATGATCCTGAATGGAGAGGTTTTTTTTAAATGCTGCTTGTCTTGTGACAAACAAGGCTTTGACTTGAGCTTCAGGCTGCACCAGGAAGCCAGGGCAGATCCCTATTCCGTTATTCATTAAGCCAATTTTCTCGAGCACAATAAGCTATTAAGGTCATAATGAATATCCTATAACAGCAATTGAAGAAAATAGAAGGAATACATACCACAGTCAAGCCCTTTACTGTAGTACATTAAACTTGTTTTCTACTCCATAGGGTATCCACAATTTTATGTCTTTCCTCCACAATGAACTTTATAAGCAAGCTAGAGGATTTATCCTGATTTCACTCTCTATCTCCACACTAAGAAGACAGAAAAACCAGAGCATGTGCTGCAGCACATTATCTTCTTACAAACAAATCTCTAGCAATTTCAGGAAGAATATAGATTCTCACAGAATTCAGTTAACCTCTTGGGTAAAACTGTATTTCTAAGTATAACTCATGAATTTGTAGACAACAAACAGGCAGTATAATTTAGTGTTGGCACAAAAATATTTTACTGGGCCGACATAGCTCACGGCACTAACTCTCTGAAGTACTCAGCAATTCGGGAAGGAAAAATTGAGAGAATGCTGGAATTAATTTATCACCAGAGATGGGCTCCAGCTCTATATATGGGATATGAAGTTCAGTTTCTTTCAATCCACACATATAATTATGTTCCATTTTTGTTAAACAGACACTGCAGAAAGGGTTTTGTTGGTGGGTGCTTTTGTCCTTTTCTCCTTTGTCTTGGCTCACAGGAAAACAGAAGTATTATGGGAGACAGCTACAAGGTATTTTTCCCCCCCAAGCAAACCTTTATACCATAAAAATATAGTGCAGCTTTTGTTTATAAGCCTTAATAATTTTGTGTCATGAGATATGTTGAGTGGATAGAAGGATATAAAGAAGCCAAGCTAAAATCTTCAGGTTTCAGGTACTATTTTAGAAACACAGATTTTTGTCTCGGACAGTTTTAACTTCCGGTGGCATTCACAGAATCACAGAATCACCTCCTAAATCACTGCAATACCGGAGAGAAGACCTAACATTTGTTTGACACTGCCTGGGTGAATTCTCATCTCTTCAGTGGTTTTTGCTGTGCTCCATTTTCTGATGGCAATAATACTTTAATCTGTGCTAACAGGTGACTGTCAAGTGATGGTACAGCATCCAGGTAGGAACAAAGTGATGGCTGCTCCAAGTCTGTTCCTCAAAGGCAAAACCCTAAATCCAATTACAGCAATGCAGTATCCTCCTGCATGGGATGTACCCTACTTTTACAGAAAGGTCATTTCAAAATCCCCTTTCTCTACTGTTTTAATTCAAGTGGGTTTTGTTTCTGTATTAATTTTCAAAATTTAGCTAGGAGAGTGAGGGAGGGATTAGCCAGCCAATGTTAAAGACAACTGAATAGAGGCTTTTGGTGTAATTTTCACTGACTCCATCAAATCATGCATTTTTATCACTTATTTAGTTCAATCTCAACATCTGATGCATGGTTGCCTTTGATTCAGAGTGACAAGAAAAAAGTTTACTGTTAAAGATTAATCATGTTCTTCTGTTCCCACTCTCCTTCTGCTCTTAGATTTAGGAGGATGCACTCAACTGTAGTTTTATTTTCACATTATGAAAAATCTAGTTTAGATTCCATGCATTTGTAATTTATTCTTCCATATTTCTTACTCAATAGTAATGTAAGTAATGCATGTAATAAACACACACTTCATTCATTCCTTTTGTACATGACTAATAAATGGTGACTACTCTCAAAAAGTCCTTCTGTTTATCCATTCTTCTAAAATGTGTAGCTTGTCTGTTTCTTCTTTGTGCTTCTCACCTTTGAAACGTCCTTATGGTCATTGCCTCTCAATTTAGCATCCCTTGGAAAAACTCTAACTCTGTTTTTGGTACAGGGAGCACTGCTACTTCCCCTCTCCCAACTGCTTCAAGGCCCAGCTCCCACCATCAGCACACTGTAAGGAAATGCATGTGCTGCACACCTCACCCATCACCCAAAGGTCCAGACAACAAGAAACTGTATTTTCCTCTTTTTCCCTAGAAATGTTCAAGGCCACACTGGACAGGGCTTGGAGCAACATGGTTTACTGGAAGGTACCCAGGGGTTGGAATTGGGTGACCTTTACAAGTCCTTTCCAGACCAAACCATTCCATGATTCTGTGATTTTCTCTTTTACTTTTGATGTTAATCTTCATTTTGTATAAAGCCTGCTGTGTCAGGAGCAGATCTGTCATTCCAAAACTTACCATGTACTTATCAAATCACATTCATTAATAACAAAAAAAAGGAATGAACCCATTTTGTTGTCTTTAATAATCTCATTCATTTCTTATCTGAAGCTTAACAAAGCCATATTTTCACAGTAAGTAGCAATCTTTCCCACAGGACTGTCATCAATGTCTACAGAATTGTAGCTTTTATTTTAAATGGTATTTAAAAGAGGTTCTGTCATTTCTAGTTGCAAAGATAACTGCTGAAACATGAAAGCAAGAATATCAGTGCTGTAGCTGCCTCCTAAGCCTGACAGATACAGTGCCTCTGCTGCTGCTCAGAACAAGATGCTGAGCAGTTATGGTGAAATTAAGGGAAAAAAAAACACCTAAAATTGATTAAAAAAAAAAACAAACACATAAGCAATTTTTCTCACTTTCTGAGATTGACTCCTCCCAACTTCCTGTTGCTCTGAAGAAATTTGTGAGAAAACCCCTGTCTTTTCTGTCAAATATGGCAGGATTTGATGATAAAAAGAGACAATTAGGAAGAACTGGAATTGAAAAATATTCTTCTTTCAAAAGCAAGCACAGGGTCCTGCACAAAGTAGAGGAGAGATAAAGATGGGATCAGAGGGGGGAAGGTGAAGGAGGACGGATCACCCAGCTTCCCTTCTATGTTCACTCTCCTTTGGCGAAGTTTTTTTTTTCCCTTTCTGGATTCCCATCAAGAGAAGCACATTTCCCCAAATGTGATTTTTCAGCTGCAAGGATCTAGCAGGGCCTAACCTGAAGGATGGGACCACATTTGTGCCAACTCTACACACAGCACTGCAATCCCTCTGCCTGTGAGGGATGCCATGGCTGGGACACCAAATGGTAAATGTCTCTGTGATAACACAATCTGCCCCATTCCAAAAGCAGTAACTCATCTGAATCTGAGACTTAAATCCAATTCTAAAACCATTTATTAAAAAAAAAAAAAAAAAAAAAAGCCACATTCTCTTTCAACATAGAGGTAATCAAATATCTGGGCTGAATTGCTGCTGATGGGTTTTACCTGATTAAATTACCACTGGGAGGACAAAAGTATTGGTGAGCTCAGAGCGTTGAAGCAGTGCAACACATAAAAATACTGTTCATCAGCAAAATCCTGACATTCAAGGGGTTAACTGCAATGCTAGAATGAAACATATAACACCAATCACTGTTTATTGTAAATTATTTGTAAATATGTAGACAAACAAAGGAAATGGATGTGATGTATCCCTTTCAATAAACTAAATACTGAAAACCACGTCACCAGGAATTAGACAAATTAGCTATCAGTGAATGCAGTAAATAGAAAAGTTTAAAATACAATAAATCTTTAAAGAGTGAAGAAGCTTCATTTCTTACAAAAGGAATTGGCAACACTGGAATTTGAACTGAGAAAGCCTCAGTTCTACAATTACATCAACCTCTACTGCAGCTCTACAGTTAAGTTATTGTCCTGGGATCGACTAAACCTTTCCCTGGAAATGGCCGGAGCATTCTGAGCTGAAGGATGGTATTTTTATGGACTGCTGGTTGCTTTTAATTCCTTTATAGCACATTAAAATACAGTCACTCTTTGAGCCATTTTAACCTTGTTTGGCACAAATGGTTGCACTTGAAATTCATTGACTTAAATGGCCCATGGAAGGTATCATTAAGAATTGCTGTAGCAGAATTTTTTTTTTTTTTAAACTTGCAATGCATTTAATTATTAATGTCCCTCTATCATTTATGCCCCATTGTTTTTCAGATTTTCTACATCTTTCACCTTACCTGTTCAAAGAGTTACAGAAGCCAGAACAAAGAATTCCAGATACAAAGGCATTCACAGTTATCACTAGACCTTGCAATAGTCCTGAGTGTCTGTGCTATGAGTTTTGGTGATTACATCCAAATATCCAAGGCTGGGCTCAATAACAAACTGAGGGCAACACTGTCATTTACACAAGATAATCTGGAGATACTACAGGCTTATACACCAATTAGTATATTTGCCATGAATATATATATTTTTTAATTTGTTCTACTTTAGGATGACCTCTGAAAATAATTGTATTTTTGTTTCTCTGATCTACAGTATAACTTGAGGAATACAGGTTAGCTCGCTGATTTTCAGTAACAAGAGTGCACATAATCTTCAAAGATTATTAATTTTCCTAAGTTTCCCTTGAACAACTCCAGTGTTGTTAAGATTTAAATATGTAATCTGCAAACACTGATCTCCTGTCTGTAAAATCCAACATCGGAGTGACAAGCAGGGCTTGCCTTTGACATAAAAAAGGAAAAAATATCCCATAAAACCACCCTCATTCATCTAGCCAGCACTTGTCTTTATTTCTATATTTGTTTTTATGTATGTTAAAACAATCACTTCTTTTGTAACATTGCTGAAGTAGTCAAGGACAATCTGCTTTCTTTTTCTGTACAAAAATAGAATTGTAAGAAGAAAAAACATTAAACCAAGAGTTATTTATTTATCTTTCTTGGAATCATTACCTATTAGCTATTCCTTTCAAGCATTACCTATGATTTTTACTGTTCTGTAAATAAAATGCACAAACCTCTTCCCTCTAGTTGCTATTTCCCAGCTGTACACCAAAAAGTGAATTCCTGTTTCTCATCTTGGAGTAATTTATCCCAATCCCACAAGAGCAGCCCCAGGAACAGTGCTGAGCCCCACCACCATCATCTCCAACTTCCAAAGGGAAAAGCTGGAGCCTGGAAGTGGATCTGGAGAGAGGGAAACAGCTGTAACAGGAGGTAACTGAGTTGAAGGAACAGCAAAATTGAAAATAAATTGTCTTGGAGCTCTCAAGGTGACTGAGAGCCAGGGAATTTCAGGTTAAAGGGCTGTTGCAGAGGTGCCCATCATTTTCTTGAGCTTAAGTCAGCGCAACATAAATCAGTATAGAACAAAATATTTGTGAAAGAAATAAAACCCAGCAAACCGAATCCCAAAAGATTATTTTGGAGGAAGAGAAGGGAAGAATAGAGCTAGGAGCCCAAAATTCTGCATTCTTATGAAATAAAAGCATTTATCTTAAGATATATTATATATATATATATCTATTATATATATCTATATATATATTATATATATATAAAAACAAAAGGGTTTATTACATGCATGAAGACTAACAAGAAAATAAAGTAATTTCTCTAAGAGTTGGGTTTTCTGTGAGAGTCCTGATTTATACAGATTTGCACAGCCTGAGAGGCTGTGTTAAGATCACGAATACAATTGACTGAGTCTCATCCCACCAATTTTCTTTCCTAATCTTTGAGGAAAATTATCTGACATGAGGTCATGAAGCCCAGAGCTCCTGGTACCTAAGAATATGTTCTTGCCTTTCCTGGCCATGCTCTAAACCAATCCTAAATCACCACAAAATATCAATTTTGCACTTTCCAGGAGAGCATTAAATGGCACAACTCAGCTTTAATGCCAAAAAGCAGAAACACAATATGAAAACAGAGGGTTCAGTGTTGTAAACTCCTCATAGCCTTGGACCCCATCTCTGTACATAAAGGGGGATCAAACACACTGAAAACTCTCCTTTGAACTTTTTAAGTTCTTTATAACTTTTTTGTGGTGCTACTTAATATCCCAAAGAAATAAAGGAATCCAATGAAGAATCCATTAAAGAAAAAAATCATATTAAAAAGTAACAAAGGAGTAAAGACATCTGTAAACACTTTTCATTGTACATCTCTGTACTTTTATGTCTTTCAATAAAAGTGTGTTTTCTAGGGGAAAAAAAGCTGATATAACAGTAAAGTTAAAATTTCAGGAAAAACAAACTGAATCTGCTTCAACTTCCCAAATATGACATTAAGTGAGCATAAATGTATGTCTCTGTTTTGAACAACACATGTATGGAACCACCTTAGAAGTGAAGTAATGAAAACATATTTTTTATGTATTCTGATAAAAATTTGGATTTAGTTACCAAAAACTTAACAGAGAGCAGCAATACCCAGTTATCCACAACAGTGCAGAACCCTGCCCATCATGTACATTTTTCATACCTGCACAAGAAGTATGGAAATAAAACTTGTCCCCTGACCTTTTAACAAATGCATTTTCATTTTCAGTCTCCTCTTCCTTTACAAGCCTTGATTTAGCCCAGGCTGGGGAAGCATTCTGGGCAAAAATCACTTCACACTTGTTCCATGGATAAATTTTCCCCCTAGACACCTCCTGTTGCCTGTGCTGTTCTGTGCTTTCAGAAAGTCGTGGGAATCTTATTAGAAACTGTTTTCCAAGGAATCTGTGCAATTCATTGGGCAGACTGAATTGCAGGAAAAAATAAAGTCCAGTTCACCAGGTTTCTTCCAGAGCTGGCAATACAAAAGCAGCAGCTTCCATGGGTGTGCATATATATATATATATATATATATATATATATATATATGTCTAATAATTCAGTACGAGCAGAACAGAATGTATTTTCTATATAGGAAGGAAAAAAAATCAAAACAAACGTATGGAATAGCCAAGAATAGTCCTAAAATTTCTGCACAGCAACAGAAAAACCAAAGCTTTCAAAGTAAAATAAGAATAATTTTTAAAGGGTACTTTTCTTCTTATGCATTCAATACCTTGTCCAGAATTACAGTAACAATTACCACAACAATAATGAGGTTTGCTAAGACCATTCATTACAATTTTATAAGAAATAAAGCTCTAATCCTTCCGTGTCCTCAGTGAAGAGCAGGTAAACTCTACATTTATTGCTGGGATTTCTTCAATAACTAATCCACACTGAATTATCAGCACAGAATGACAGTCAGCAGTCCAGACCATGACAGAGGCTCTCCTTCCAGTTTTTAATTTCCAAAATTTCGTTCTCTCGGGCCATTATTGCTCTGTTACCTCCATTTATCTTTTTTGCCTACATTTGGTAATAAAACATAATTACTAATGTAGTACATAATTACTAATTAATGTTTATTTAGATTATTATATATAACATGCAAACACACACACACATATACATATATATATATATATATATATATATATATATATATATATACACTGCTTATTCATTATTTTACCTAACCAAAATCTTACACCACACACTAATCTATGACAGAATATTCCCAGGGGGTTTAAAATGTCCCTGCACAATACTCATTACAAATGGAAAATTAACAAGGAAAGTTGCTTAAACATTGCCTCCAGAGACTGGAAATTAACATTTTGAAAGTGGATGCAAACTCATTTTGATATTTTATGGTCCTTAACAATAAAAAAGTCATATTGTTTCTCAAAATTGCTAATAAATTAATCTGCTGGTGTATTCTGAATTTTGCTACAGCACCTGCCTAACACAGTCAATACTTACTCCAACTATATCACTCATAAAATTCTGTTATCCAAGTTAACAGGCCCAGGACCGGTTACAGATATTGCTCATGCGTGTGTGCACAGAGAGCATGAAAACTCCAAATTTAGACAGCTCCTGTAGGAACTGTGACAGAAATACACCTAGACAAATTATAATATAAATAAACTAAATAATAAACTAAACAACTAAGTAACTAACTAAATGGAAGAGTAAATGCTGGGTCAAATCCTCCAAGAAAGAAAAAATATCAAAGTTGTGAAGGAAGAAACTGGGGTTTTTCCTTTTTTGATCTTAGGTCTTCAAGTTGTACAGATTTTTAAGAAAAGCTACAAACTGTAGAGGAATAAACTTAATAAATTATTTTGATTCTAAGCCAGGAAGACTAATGGGCACAATGGTTTCTTGTTAAATTACTGGGCAGTTAGTAACTCTAATCATACTATATTCCTACTTTGGGAAAAATAATCCAGCATGAGCTCAAAAGACAGTAAGAAATTAAACCCAAATGAAGGACATGAAAAACTTCACACTCACTGGGACCAACCAAATATCTTTCTATTTTTTTTTAATTCTGTTTTTGAGGCGCCAGTGGCATCGGGGATTTCCTGTGTGCTGAATTCTCCCAGTTCTACAAGAAGTCCAGTTCTAGCTCAGTCTTTTGCATTTCCAAAGGGACAAGAGACAGAAGAGCTGCTGCATCACTTGGACAGAAAATCATCTCTATTCCATAACCATTTCAAGCAAATTTACTTTCTCATTATACTTGAAATACATAAAATAAAACCAAGCCAGACTATGAGATCACCAACTAACCCCTTTTCCTGCTGCACAAACATGAAAACATCTGAATTTTTCTCAGTTTCTCCCCTAAATTTTCTTGTTGCTGTTGAAATATGTTTCTGGTGGGGGAATCATATGATAGTTCACATCCTGTGGTCAAAATGTGAGATTATTTTCACTGCCAGGGAGATCACTTGAGGATATATGAATACTGTATTTTTTGCTTCAGTCATCCAAAGCACTGACCTATTGATCTGGTACAAATCAATGATAACAAATACCAAATTTCCTGTTTCCTTCTCAAAAAATTACAATTCAAATTATGTAACACACGGAACATCTCAATTTAGCATTACTTGAGAATATCGGAAAAGGGAATTTGGAAAATGTGGTTTGTCTTCTTCCATTGATATTATCAGGAGTTCTTTAAAGCAAAGCATTACAGAACATTTCCTTTCTCTTGATTCAACTCTTAATCCAAAGCCAACTATTGGGTTTTGTACATTATAATCCAACCAGGGTGTTCTAATCAAGCCCATTTTTTTTGTGTGTGTCGGTGGGAGGGGGTACAAGGAGTGTGCTTGGGGCTGACTTTATTTAAAGGAATGCTGAGAAGATTTCTGGTGAAAGACTCTGTTGATAAATGGTGGTTAGGAGAAGAAAACTGGTTATTCAATGAACAAAGTGGTGTGTAATTTATTTTACTTCATTAGATGCTGAATTCTTCAAACACTGCTAGGAATTAGAATGCTTTGAAACCAATTATTGTAAGTACATTTAATCATAGCTTTGAAGTTACTTTCAACATAGCATGTTCTTTTTGATTAAATTATATCTTTCTGCCATTCCACTACAAGTACTCAGTTCAAGGGCAAAAGAAAAAAAGGCCAAACTTTTCAAAAGTCATAAATAAAAACAACAATAATTGTGATGGTTTTTTTTTCTGAAATATTTCCACAACCTCCTATTGCTACAGGAGTATCAGTTCCTGCAGAAACTTGAGTACAATTTTGAATGCATAAAAATTATCACAAAATTAAACAATTATGTCATTATATATGTACAATTAATTCCAAGCAGAGAAGCAGAATAGCAGGGAGCAGAAAGATGAACTAAAAATGCACTTGCAAGGTGCATGGATTTTTTTTTAAGCAAATATTAAAGGAGTTCAATAGACTCTCTCTCACCTTGCTTCTTTGTACATATGGTACTGGTAATTCAAGCTCTCTGTTATGTAATATTTTTCTTTATCATGATAAATGATGGCTGAAAGGAGCAATTTTGGTTCAAGCCTGCCTCCTGCTTGAAAGAAAATTTTGGTTCAGTAATTTAAGCAAGGCAAAGCACCATGAATTTCCTCCCTGTTCCTGACTTGGACACGAGCAAGTGGAAATGGGATCAGTCCAATGAAAGATCACAAACGCAGCTTCAAGGAGCTCTGCTGATCTCAGGGATCCCCAGTCACCTTCCCTATTCCCAAATGTGCATCTTCTACTTCAGTGATTTCACTGGACTTCCACTGGTTCTGTAAAGCTCTGAGTGAAGAGAAAGAATGTTTTTATACTCTTCTGAGTATTTTTTCTCTTTTCTTTTGCAGTGTAAAGCACCACTACAATAATGCAGGACTGTGCATTACTTTAAGTAAGTCCCACCCCTGGAAGTGCTCCAGGCCAGGCTGGATGGGGCTTGGAGCAGCCAGGGATGGTGGGAGGTGTCCCTGCCCATAGCAGGGGGTGGAACTCGATGATATTTAAGGTCTTTCATGTTCTCTCACAGACAACCAACACACTAAAGGAGAGAAAAGCACTTTTTCTTCTACTCTTTCTTAGGATTATTAACTGGCTGCCCAGCATGTAACAATAAATGCTAAATTACCTTATGGCAGAAATTAATGTATTTGATAGTATAATGTTTTACTTTTTTTTTTTACTTTTTTTTTTTTTTTTTGGTATTTCCATTTCTACAGCATGGGCTCTTTATTGCCATTGGCTAAAGCATTGGGAAGGTTAACAGGGTAAGATTTATTTTGTAAATCTGCAGAGAACTGTTACAGCCTTAAACAGCCAAAAAAAGTCCCAGAGAAACAGAGAAACAAAAGTAGATCTCAGTGGGCTAATTTGTCTTAGCTTTGTAAGAGAAAATAGTAACAAAGCTGTTTGTGTAGATCACCAGAACTAAAACCAAGAGGAAGGAAGTGGGAAAAGGCAAAGAGTGGCCTGGAGTCAGGATCTTGTGAGGGCAATTAGAAATTTCTAGAGAAAAAATAGGCAAAGGAGATAAAACAAGCAGCAATATTTTAGCTGTTCAAATAGAGATGTAGCAGTATACAAATAATGAGATATCAAAGGGAAATAAAAGAACATGTACTGAATATTATCATCAACACCGGAGAACAAAAGAATGAGAGAACACCTCTTTCTTCTTCAACTCCAAAGCACAATATTCAACAAATAATTGCAGCCTATCCCCAAAATGTCACCCAAGTAAAAGAAAAATAAAACAACACCTTAATGGCACAAAGCAGTGCTTCTGCTTGTCCTTTTTACTTTCTGTCTTAATGACATATTCCATCAGTTCTGAATTTGTCAGAAACGGTGATTAGAGGAGGAAAAAGAAATCTCTTTTGTTATCGTCTATCTTAAACTTCAAAGCAGCAGGGACACTGAGTGAAACACAACTCTATCAAAGTAGCACTTCTAACTCTTAAGTTTGATATTTATAAATTTACAAGGTTTTCCTAGTCCTGCTGCTCCGAACTATCACAGAAAAGCACGTCGCAGAAACTGCAGATATTCAGAGGCACCTCGTTCTATTTTGCCTCAGTCTGAGGGCTTCAGTGCACACAGCCTATCAAGAGTTAGGGGAAAACCAAAACCCCCAAACATTTTCCCTGCCTTCCTCAACAGAGACTCATTAAATGTTATTAGGTACCACTCACTCACTTGGTGACATTCACTAACTTCAAGCATTGGCCAACCATTCCAAATGTGCTTTTTATGCAGGGAATTTTCTTTAGAAGTAGCCCACATCTGTGCTCACCCGGGCTGTCCCTGCTAACATCATGCTCAGCCTATCTTTGAACATCCAGATCACCTGGATCTGAAATCATGGCTCAATCTGTTTTGGTTGATAAACCATTCCGAGCTTCCCAATCAATCAATAAATAAATTTCCATTGTGTAACTAAACTACTGGATAATTTCAAAGTAAACTGAAAGACTCTCTAATATTTGAGCACCCTGAAACTGCAGAAGATTTTGTACTGAGTTGTTGTGGCAAACAGGAATATCTCTGCTGCAAATAGCAAAATCAAATTGCTAAGTAAAAAGTAATTTGAAGTCTGTTTGTTGTGGGCCATATAATTAGGAATATTATTTTAATAAAATTCTAATTCTTAAGCCTTTGATACTTATAACTTCTAAACCAGCAACACATGGCTTTTATTGTGTCTATGCTCAGCTTTAATAGCAGCAATATTGATATAAAATATGCCACAATACACAAATCTGCATTACATGGGTTTCTGATTTCTTTTTTAGTTAACTACATCTTCTTTACATTTTACAATGTCAACTCCTCAAATGGTACAGCTTTAGATAGCTAATGTAGCAACTCTGTATTTCTAAATCATAGTCAGATTCAACACAAAAAAAGAATTTAGGAAATTTATGGTTATGCCTGGACATTTTTCTTAAAGGCTCTATAAATATTTTCTCTCCATTTTGCTTTGTTTCCCTTGGATTATTGTGCAGGACAAGCTTTCTGGACTGACTTACAGGAGTCTTACTCTCTTAGAGCTTGTGATGCTGTCATTGAAACACTTCTGCACGAGGTAACAAAAAATGCAGATAGAGCTGTAATTATGCAAATGTGTAAATTCAGTGACAATGAACTACCAGGGTCCAAAATAATTCCAGAGACAAAGAGGAAGGGAATAGCAGGAAGCAGGACTCCTTTAGGTTTGTAATCTACAGCCAAATAAATGGCAATTTATAAAAAATACACTAAAGGCTTTAATAAGTGGGGCAATTTTCAATGTATATGTATCAATGAACAAGAAGAGCCCCAAAACCCATGACCCTTTTAAAGGCATATATATATATATAGTGTTCCCTATAATATTATCAGCAAATACTACTACTACTAAATAATAATAATATTGTTTTCACGTTTTCAAAATTTTCTAAACTATTCTGATCTGAATATTTTTACAATTCCTTGTTAACTACAAGGCTTCCTGCAATATTTTGCAGATTCTAAGTCAGCACTGTTATATCTAGAGGTTTAATTTCCTACCATAATTATAACTGGACTGCAAATCTGCATGATCTTCCAGAGAATGAATTGTCAATACATAACTAAAAGTAAAAGGAGAGACTTCTACTAAGAAAAAAAAAAAAAAGAGAAAAAAGAAGATCATGCAACATATTTAAATTCTTACTAGAGGAGGAACTGATTTTTAATTTTAAAATATTTTTGTTCATCTATCACATACTTTGACATTCAATTTGCTCTAAAAAATGCCATCATGTAGAGCTGCCAAAGCAAAAGTCACCATGCTAGGAAGCTAGTCAGCTCAGTCTTTTACTCAAATTGGAAAGAAAACCATCTTTAAAATATTAAATACAGCTGTGGGTTTCAGTCACTCAGTAACTTCATGGCTGTGACCTTCATAGAAGACTTGGCAATCTCACAGTCATAGAACTCATCCAGGATATTAAGGAGAGCCATTGAAGGTCAGCACTGAATTGTTCTGATTAAATTCAAAATATAAAATCAGATTTTCACTGTGCATTTTCTTGCCCTTTCATAATTTAAATTCTCTTTGGTAATTAAAGAATACAAAAAATGCCATAAGAGAGAGATTATCCTTCGGTGACCACTGCAGGTAGTTTACAAAAGTGGCTTATTTTATAACAATGATGTTCTGAATAAGAGTGAAATGACAAGAGAAAGGATAAAAAGAACAATCATCAAAACATGATAGAACTATTCATCCTGCTCCTAATTTATCATCTGGGAGATGTCAAACTGACCATGACCAGGCACCTACAGCAAATTGTTTGAGGGATATTTTTGTATGTGATGGAAAAATAAAAGAGGTTTGGGAGGAATCAGAAGAAACATAATTATTTAAAATTCCTAGTTCCATTAGGGCTTTACCTCATTCCAGCAATAGCAGAGAAGGGATTGTGGGTGTGAAGTGGTTTGTAACCCACGAATGTGTCCCACAGGCACCCTTAGTGCTTTCATGGAGCTGTTCTCACAGCAACCTCAGGAACCAAGATCCTCAGTGGGACCAACCAGTGTGGGACCACCCCACTGCAAGGAGTCATGGAATGGTTTGGGTTGGAAAGGACCATAAAGAACATCCAGTAACCCCTGCCATGGCAGGGACACCTTCCACCAGCCCAGGCTGCTCCAAGCCCCATCTCAGCCTGGCCTTGGGCACTTCCAGGGATCCAGGGGCAGCCACAGCTTCTCTGGGCAGCCTGTGCCAGCACCCTCACAGGGAAGAATTTCTTCCCAAGATCTAATTGAAATCTACCTTATTCCAGTTTAGTGAACCAGCAGCCCAGTGGTTAAGCAGAAGAAAAAAAATCTAAACCTTGCAAACCACAAATAAGAGTTACTCGTGTTATTAACATTTTAAATTATTATGGTCAAATTTAGAGTACAATTGTGCAACAAGTACCATCATTTATGAAGAGTAATGAGATGTTTTCATTCTAGCACCTAATAGTCACTCTGTAGGTATCTGCAGTCTAGGCTGAGACCAAAATGCCAGCTCAGACAACAAGAAAAATGTCATTTGTCTACCACACTTGTCAAAAAAAAAAAAAAAAATCAAAGTGAAAAAGATCGACATCCCCTGGGTAAGACCTGACGCTTCACAATAGCTCCTATAATGAGTTTTTAGCATTTTTCAAAAAAAAAGAAAAATCAGAAATAAGCCAATAGCTACTGTTCATTCTCCTCATCATTATTTATATTGATGGATGCTTTTTCAACTCTCACATGCAGGGAAGAAACCACACCCTTCACTGCAGAGAACCAGCACTCTGCAGATTTACAAGAGCCTCCTATTTCTACAGAAGCCACCAAAATACTTCCCACAGCAAACATTCCAACACTCACAATGCCCTCACTTTCCCAGATGGGCTGTTTGTAGTAGAGGAGAGAGGATGGGAGGAAGAAATTGCACCAAAGCACAAACCACGGTGCTTGTGGGACAATAAACACCACCCCAGGTAGCACACACAGCCCTCCTGTTCTAGAATATTCAGTGCTTTTCAGAACTGATTTTGCCATTATTACTGGGGCATGCTTCTGTGGAGGAAAGAATCACAGGGAGCCTCTGTTGTCAATAGTTTTTGTGCACAAAGAACATATTGATCTATTCTTTCAGTCTGGCCTGGTAGCTAATATCTAATACCTACCTGTGATTATTTAGCTACATCATCTGATAATGACCTGTGATTATTAGGACTAATGGAAAAAAAAAAAAAAAAAAAAAAAAGAAAGTGTCAGTATGTCATTTATTACACTCTGCAGTTTAGACCCAAAATTCATCTCACCTCGGGAAAGCTCTTCTGCTTCCAAGAGCTCCATCCAGAGCAGCAACCAAGCTGCACACACACCAAAAGCCATTTGTGCATCCTAAAAATTACTCCCTTTGGCACACAGAGCTAACTTAAAGAATGCTTCTCCATAAGCTTTTGTGGCATCCCCTGTAAAGTCTAATAATTCAAAACACACCCAACTTTGATGTCATTGGGAGTCAGTATATTTGGGTGGGTCTGTCCCAGAGCTCTCTTTACCTCCACTGCTTCAGCCTTCTTACTCACCTCATGGGCTACACACACACAGAATTCCCAGTTTTCCCAAGGGGGAATAGGCCAAGGGACCTGCAGAAGAGACTCAAACTCACCTAAGTGGATTGCACATCATGTCTCCCAAAAAGGGATGCTCAGTGGTGCCCAACGTCTCCAACAAGAGTCATTTGTGGAAGGAAAATAAAGTCTTGTGATATTTTAAGTGGCGATAGGGACTGCAGCTGTCTAGGGCACAACTTCATTTCTTGGGAAATGCAAACCACCTTGGGAATGCTCCATAATGAGCTCAAGCAAGAGACAGGCCAGCAAAGTAGTACTAAAAATAATATTTTCAGAGCCTTGACATCCTTTGACAATTTAGCAACTACCCAGTTTCATTTCTGAGTCTGCTAAAGTACTATGAATTTTTTTTAACAAGAGAACTTCAGGATTATTGTGATATGTCTTGACCTGCTCCACATCTCACCACCCAAGCTGACCAACCATTTAAAGACACAACAAGAAATACAATTTAAAATCAAATATTCAAATATGTTGTGTATTAGCTACTATAATAAAAAAAAAAAAAAAAAACTTGATTTGTTTGTCCAAAGCTGTTTTTCTTTTTCAAAGCACAGCCTGAAAATACAAAATAACATCAGGTCACTCTTCAGGCTTTCATCCTGTGCTGTGTGCTGCTGTCAGAAGAAAATTATAATGCTTTAAAAAGGAGTTCAAGGAAAAGCCCAGAACCATGTCTAACACAAACTCTGCTCCAGAACAAACAGCCCATGATAGGGTTTTTCTTCAGATTTTAGCTCTACCTCATTAATAGGAAAAGTTCAACTAACTGGAAAGTCAAACTTGCCACTTTCTTTGCTTTACCTATTGCCCTTCTAATGAATTTCTACACTTTCACAACATTTCTACTTGCATTACTTAAAATGGCAAAATTATGTCTGTGATTGGGCAAGTGTCTTCCCTAATATCCATATGGAGAGAGATCTCATAGTTTGACAATATTTAACAAGATCTGCTCATTTCTGCAAATCCCCTGTTGCCCAAGCCTTGATTAGACAGCATTTCTGTGAAATTCAGCTATCTAATTAGCCTGTTTGATTATTTGAAATAAAATTAAGTCTCCAAAATTGTTAAATCACCATGTACTTTTCCATCACATTGATTTGCTGCATGTGAAGAAAAGCTGAGTACTTCTCACCTGAACACTTCTCATCACACAAAAAGAATGACAAACGCATGGCTCTGCACCAGTTTGCCCACATGAAACCACCGGTGACAACTCGTGAAGAGTGGTCCAGACCCTGTTTGAGGAAAGGGATTGAGGGAGATTCCTGTCCCATTTGGATTAGGGACAGACTGGAGCCAGGGTCACCTCCACCCTCAGCTCTTTACACTTCCACCTCACAGAGAGGAACACTGTGGGGATGGTGACACCACCCCTTCCCTAGGGAGCCTGTTCCAATGCTCAACCACCCTTCCACCAAAGAATTTTTTTCTAAAATCCAACCTGCACCTCTCCTGGATCACCCTGAGGCAATTTCCCCTCGTTCTCTCAATTTCTTATCTTCATGCATGCCTGAAACTCAAGGCACTACATCATGTAATCACTGGCAGAGCTTTCATCCCTTGATGTCATCTGCTTAGCAACCACAGAACACCCCAGGGAATTCCACTCCCATGACAAAATATTTCCATTCTTAACAAAAGGGGGATAAAAGATGGTCTGTTCCACATAATCCCATTTTGCTCCTCCACATTAAAATTCTGTTGGACTCACTCCTACTCACGATTAATCTCATTATTCTTCAATCAATTTGGGAAGACCAGCAAGTCATTTGACACTACCATAATTATTTCTATAATGCCAGCCAAAGCAAATTACCTTAATACATAACAAATCAACATGTGACAGCTCACATTAAAGGTTCTTCCTCTCAAAAAAGTACACACGGATTAAGGGAATGTAAGGAACGTACCTAACACTGCAGATGAATGTAGGAGAAATGGAGGGAATGCATGTCAAATCCACAAACTTATTTTCCCCATCATCACATCCCATTAAACTGCTGGCTGTAACTTTATTACTCTTCCTCCTTTTTTTCTCAGGCATCCACTTGTTCTTTTGATCCCCTGTTTGTTGTTAAAATGGCAGTAATGTTTTATAGAAATAGCCTAAAATTAAGGCATTGTGCTTATTGCTGCAAGCTTTCAATTCCTTCCTTGACATTATTTTCCAACATTACAATGAAATCTCTGGAAAATCTAATTTAAAGAGTAATTATCCAGTTGTATTAAAAACAAATAAAAGCGACCCACCCTGATTTGTCACTATTATTCAGCTGTAGCTAACTCTCAGCCAAAGGTCACTCAAAGATAACAAACTGGATGACATCAGCATAAATTTTGCTGCTGTATTTCAGTGCTGCTGCTGGGGGCTGTGACTAACAAGTAACAATAACAAAGTAGATCCCCTCAGTGGAAGCTCAACACTCCAGTCTAGAACCATTTTCTCTAATTTTAAGGCAATTTTGAGAAAACAAATTACCAAAATGCTTGGCTGTAGACAAGCTCTTGGAATGGGCTGCCCATGGGAGGGGTGGAGTCACCATTTCTGAAAGTGTTCAGAAAAAAAAAGAAAAAGCAGAATTGGAACTTTACAACATGATTTAGTGGCCATGGTGGTATTTGGTCAAGGTTGGACTTAATCATGGAGGTCTTTTCCAACCTTAATGATTCTGAAGGGATTTGAATCTGTTCTTGTTCTTTTCAGCTTTAAGAAGATGCAAAGCAGTTCTGGAACTGTCCACCTAAATTTAACATACTGTACTGCATGACTTATCACAACATCTGCCTTCAAATATATTATTCAACTGAATATGAGCACTGCCTCCACATTCTTTTAATCAACTTATTAAATTGCACCAAGTTTCTAAACATTATATGTAAAATGACAGGTTAAAAGGATAATCATATACACAATGCAGGACCAGACTATTCTCTTTTAAAGAACAAAATGACAAAGCTAAATATATATTTGAGGGCTTAGCATCTCTTCAGAGATGAGTAGATGCAGCAGTTCAGGTTTTAATGAAGAAAATGGTCAGTAAGAGATGGTTATTTGGAAGCTTGGCCAGCAATCAATAAATTAAGAGATCTAAAATAGGATAATCAGGTTGGACATTTTAAATGAACAACAATAATTACTATTTCATACAGTATCTAATTAAATTCAGAAACTCATTGTTGCAGGGAAGCTCAAACATATGAGTGGGTTCAATAAGTCTTTAGCAAAAAGAGTGGATTATGGGTCCACAGATGGCTATTACAGCAGCAATTCAGATGCTAATTTCAACTCAGGAAGTTTCTAAATCACAGCCTGTGGAAGCTTGGAAGATACAGCAGGGAAAAGCTCACTCCACACTTTCCATGCTCCTTGAACTCTCTGTTAAACAACTTTTACTGGACAGGGAGCTGAAGGTCTGGTCTAACCCACTCTGAAAGCTGTGTCCTGGACTTCCTCATTGCATGAGTTTCTCTCTTAAAAATAAATCTGCTTAAAAATAAATTGGCCTCTTTTGTCTATTTAAATATATCTATTTATATATATTTTATATCTATTTAAATTGGCCTTTGTTTTTATCTTTGGAGTTAGCAGAGGAGCAAGTATTCTCTACTTAGTTTGACAGGTGGATACAAACTTCAGTATTTCCCCCAAATTTTCAAGCACAGCCTTGTTTACCCCTGTGGGACACTCCGGGCTCATGTGCTGCTGTATTGTAAGAGACCTAAAGATCATTTGAGATGGAAATATATTTCTAAAAGTTGGAAGCAACATGGAAAATATCTGCAGGTGGTGCAGGTAGAAGTTCTCACAAAAAGACATTTGTTTAAGGAATTAAACCATTATATGAATGAAATAGGTTTTTTCCAAAAGACAATAACAATCAAAATGCAATGTACTATAAGTAAATTTTTAATATTGCAAAATTTCAGTACTTTATCTATGTGATTAAATTCCCTGGTTAAGATGGCAAAATAATTACTCATCAAGCCCAGGAAAGTGTTTTTTTTCCTGCATGCATACTCCTGTGACAAAGTACAATATTTCATTTAATTTTGGAGAAAATTACCACCTACCAGAAAAGGGATGTAAAATTCAGTAAATCAAATTACATGCAATAACACTGACTTTGGGGGTTTTTATTTAGTATTTTCATATTTTATTTTAGTTTTGTAGTGACAGCTTGTTTAAATGCAATTGTGTTCTTTGAACATAATAACAACAACACCTGGCACTTAGAAATTCAAATTATGTGTGAATTCTTTTGAAAATAACAATAATTTGATTCCCAGGCATCAAGTGGAAACTACCAGTCACAACATGACAGTGAAGAGAAAAATGTTTACCAAGAAGAACAGAGTTATGGTACTTGACTCCAAAACTGGGATGGGGTAAAGACTCATGTTCCCAGATGTCTCCTTACAGATAAAACTCCATAGAAAAACAATTTGGGAACTCCTTTCTCATTCCTTTCTCTCAAGTTCCTCTCCTCTCATACAAATTTCCACCAATTTTTTTCTCAGCTCTAACACAAGAGTCTTGCTTTACACCCAAGCGTAACATGAATTTTATTTTGTGGTCAGTTTGGCACAGTAACATTGATCCTTGTGCTATCACTTCTTTGGTGCCAGGACTTTGTCACTTCAAAGGCACAAGGAAATTCTTTGGGTTTGATATGACTTTTCAAATTAATCTTGAGATTGGCAACTCTGAGACTTTACACATTCAATAGGTTTGAAGTTGATGTATACTAGTAAAATTACAGAGGAAAGTTAGCTCTTGTTCCATATATAAGAATTTAGCTGACAAAAACTCAATAATATGAGCAAGAGATTTCCCAAATGTCAGCTCAACTCAACAAATAATTGCATGGTGATTAGTACCAATCAATCATTCACACTTCTTCAAAAATATTACAGTATTAAAAAATGGTGACAAACAAAAAAAAGTAGAGACAAAAATTGTTATGAAGTTCTGCTTCACTCTGCTGTTTGCTTCCTGACAGCTCTGTCTCTGTGCTCTCATTCCCTTTTCCTGTCTCAATTTTTGAATATTTTTAAGGTTCAATTCAACACCCATTACTTTTCCATCCTTTCTCTAACTTTTTTGGAATTTAGACATAATAAAAAAAAAAAAAAAAAAAGATATGACACCACTGAAGGAAGCAAAGCAATCCTACTGACTAAAGAGAGGAAAGCCTCTCTTAGACCTCTAAATTATAACAAAGTCCATTTCAACGAATGTAGCTTAAGTCTAACCAGTCTGGATGCTCTCTGTTCTGGGAAGAAGGAAACTGGGATGTTGGAGTCCTGGATGCTGAGAATTTTAGACTTTCTGTGCTGACAGACTCTGACCCCCAGGAGAACACTGCATTTGACCTGACGGCATAGAGAAAGCTTCCAAAATTGAATGATAGCACTGGGATTATGGGTGTGGAGTTTGATTAGAAGTGTGTATTATCACATGGTAAAAAACTTAGAGTTTAAGGTGTTAGAATATAGTAATATATGTGAAGCTAAGATAGAGGCTTTAAGGTGGTAGCTAGTTGTTCTTCACCTTCTTCATGACTTCAGGTAGTATTTTGTAATTAGATAGAAAAGTCCACATTACAAGACACAAGTAGTTAGTTACTGAGTTAAAAAAAGAAATAATTTGTGTCATTTCTTAATTAATTAGTTTAGCCTTATAAAAGCTCGTAGAGAAAAATAGTTAACCATTTTGTACCTTGTTAGTGAAATACTACAGAACTCACACCTTGTAAGACTGTGATATAGATAAAAAATATAAACACCTAAGTCTAAACATGAAATATCATGTCAAGAACTTCAATCCTGACCTTAACAGAAGCAGAAAAAAAGCCCAAAAACAACACTGGGGGAAACCAAAGAATGAAAAAGATGAAGAACAGGAAATTTAAAAGACAAAAGGGGATAAATATAGCCAAAGCACAAAATAAGTAATAAACATCAGGTTCTGAAAACAAGAAAGGAAAGAAAAGAATGAGACTCAAACAAAACAAGATGTTTCAGCGAAGAAAAGAACACAGCTAAACTCCTCATTTGGAACATGAAATACATACAAACAATAGAACGGACATCCTGCTCTTTCAATACTTTCAAAAACACCTATTAAAAGAACCTTGAACAAGTTACAAGCTGCACTTGTGAAATCTGAAGCTTCATTTTGAAGACTTAGCAAAGACAAAAGCAAAATGTTTTGAAATTCATTACTTGTCTTCTCCTGAACACTGTAATTGTGCTTACTCCGTATTCCTGCATGCAACATTGAATCCCTCAGTCTGCTGCCAGGTTTTCATTCCATATTGTGTATTATCGAAGTGTAAAAGTGCTGAATGCGCCCCAGCACCATTTTAATCATTAATATAGACAATGTTCCAAGCTGATGTAATCAAATGCCTTTAATTATGGCAATCAAATACATTATCAGTTTACTATTGCTAACCCATACTGGGTACACAGAACAGCCTGGAATAGCAGAGTCTGCTGTTTACACATGACTTGGTTCAGCCTCATGGCAAAATGCCTCATTCAGTTTAGGTGCAAATATTTTCATAGAATCATGGAATGCCAGGTTGGAAGGGGCCTCAAGGATCATCTGGTCCAGCCTTTCTTGGCCAAAGCACAGTCTAGACAAGATGGCCCAGAAGCCTCTGCAGCTGTATCTTAAATGTGTCCAGCACTGGGGAATCTACCACTTCCCTGGTGTGACAGATGAGTGATGTGATGGTTGACTCCCACAATTAAAAGCCAAATATCATGTATATATGTTAGGAGAAGTTTTATTGACTTATAGTTGTGTTTTACCCCCCTTGCATTGTTAGCAGGGGTGGCCTGGGTTTGGGACATCTGGGAGGGTCAGCTTCTTACTAGGGCAGCACCTGACCTCCAACCAAGATTTAAGGAAGTAAACTCCACCACTTTGGACAGCAAAGGAGTCGATTGACAGAACTTCGGGAGGAACTAAATGGTTAAAAGGCAAAACCTCCATTGTGTGGATGAGCACATGGTGGGAAAAATTCTTTGCTCTCAGTGCTGTAATATTTTCTCTATTCAGTCTTCTGTTGTATTTTCTGATAAAGTTTTAATAAACCTTTTACATTTTTTTTCACACTGGGAAGATTATTCCACAGGGCTGACTGTTCCTGATGGGAAAGAATTCCCCCTTGTGTCTAGCTGGAATCTCCCCACCAGTGACATGTACCCACTACCCCTCATCTTTTTCACCAGCACTTTGGACCCTACTCCCCCAGTGTCAAGCCCACCCCACTGATCCAGGCAGCCCAGTGCCAAAAATCTCCCATCACCTCTTCTAGGCACATGGATTCTACCCCTCCAGTATCTCTTTACTGATTAACTCAGAATAAAAATTACTTTAATGGAAATGTATGCTTTATATACATTTCATTAAAAAAAAAAAAAAGATGGGTTGTTTTATGGAAAATTCACAAAACAAAGTGATTGGTTTATTTATTTATTGCAGATTCCCATTATGGACAGGGGGAAGCACTCCTGGAAAGGACTAAAGTTGCCCAAAGAGACCCTGGAGTTCACCCTTGGAGACAGAGTGAGAAGACAAGGCCCTGAGCAACCCCATTATACATTGAAGGCAGTTTTGCTTTGAGCAGACTTGATCAGATACCATCCCCAGGTTGCTTCCATCAAAAAGTATTGTCTGATTCTGTATTAGCACAGTAATAGCAGTCTTAAACTTCAGTTCTGTGTGCTAATGTTGGGAAAAAACTCTAATGTTATGATGCTATTGAGAATAAAATTCACAGTGAGAACTACTAGGAGGTCATTAAGTTTCCTTGTTACGTACATTGAGTTTGATTATCCAAATAAATTACAATCTCTTACTAATCAGACGATCTTTGCGGCACAATACAACAAGAAGCTGCCATAGTTACACAAGTGAATCAGTTTGAGGGGGCTGTGAGAGTTGTCATGATATTAGGAATTCTATTTGGGGAAGTAATTATCCACACATGTTGCAAATGATCAATCACTGTGAAGTTAGTAACAAATGTGGGTTTACACGGCTCATTAGTATCCATGATACAGAGACACACACACTACAGAAAGTTTCTTTGTCACTGAGAATCACAAGCACTGCGATATGTTTTTCCTTGACTTAAACAGATAGGAGTTCTGTGGAAGAAGACAACATCCTCTTCTTTTATCCCAAAATAGTGTCAGGAGTCAGGATTCTTTTGTTGGTGCAAGGCTATAAAAGAAAAGAGCTCATCACTTGTGCTGCTCTTAGAAAACCTGAAGTGTTGGGAAGGTAACTGCTCCCTCAGCCAGCAGGGAAAAACATCCAGGTCAGGCAGGAAAACTCCAAATGCAGGGTGATATAAGCACTGGAATATTCACAGGATAAGATCAGCACCCAGTGCTGGGCACTTTTTGCATTTAAAGCCAGGAACGGGATTCATTGACAATACTGACATCAAAGGCTGAGTCACTGAGGGGACTCACTCACTGACAAGCAGCTTTAAATACTTTCCCCTGCTGCATTAAGCTCTGAGGCTGCACAGTTTGGGAGATCACAGGTCATGAAAAGGCTGGAATTTCAACAGGCTGGGACGAACCTTGGAATAGCAGCACCTAAATCTAAAAATAGCAAGGTTACTGCAGAAACAGCATTTACTTCTCAGCATAGCCAAACCCTTCTCTCTAGAGATTATCTTGTTTGTTATTAAAGTAGTTACCTAATTACAAAGGCAGCTGTATTTCCCTGTAATGACCCTGATTAATGATGTGAATTGACCTCCATTGACTACTGATTTTTGCAATTACCTTTTAAGTGTGATAGTGGGTATGTAAATGTTGCATCTGAACACAAAGTACCTTTTCCAGATACGGAATGAGTTTGTCCATCAGGCATTAGCTGCATGTTTTTCTTGAGGTGGTTTTCTGATGGTTTTTGCCCACTGCTGGCTGTATCAACATTAGTAAATGGCAAAGTATCACAGCACCAGGAGAAACTGAGACAAAGTTAAGATTTTACAAGGCTTGTGAAATCCTGAACTGAGTAAACAAGAACTGTCAAGATCAGAGTCAGAAGAATTTTAAAATAGGGTATTTGAAATCCTAATTTCTTATTTTTGAGCAATTAAAATTTGTCCAAATAAAAGTAAATATAGCAGCAAGCTTATAATTAGTATTATCTGAAGAAATATCACCACCTTATTGCTTACGAGGTGGACATCTATAAACTTCACTAAAAATTGATTAGAGGTTAGAACAGCCCTTAAAAAGGCAAATTAATCCCTCAAAGCCCTGAAAAAAAAAAATCCCATTTTAGATTCACGTTCCAAAGCTAGATTTGGATTTGTATGCTGGGAAAAATTAGATATTGATTCTGGGCTTCTGTTCTCGCATCCAAGAAAGAATATTGCTACTGGTCCTGAAGATGTTACCTGATGTGTACTTGTTAGAAAATTACAAAAGCAACGATGTAAGATAGTAGCTAAAAATGTAATTTTATAAGTTCAATGGCTTATGAAAGAATGGGCAGTACCTCAAGGCAGGATTTTTGTGCTAAAAGGCAAAGTCTATCAACACAAAAACTTGGCATTTCCAAGCTATCGTTTGGCATTTCTTAATTCCCAGGTGACCCGTTGGATCTCAGAATGCTGTCGGCTGAAATATGTGAAATGAAAAGCCTAGGACCAGGATATCTAAACATGTACTTGGAAAAGGAAGAAACAGAAGTGCCACAATTTTTATAAACACCACGAGACAAATGAAAGAGGAAATGAAGTCAAATAAAGGGTCACATAAATGAAGCCTCTGCAACCACAAGACTACCAGCAACCAAGCAGGAGAAATACAAGCTTCCAACTTTGGAAAAAAATTACCCTGAGAATGGAGAGTGAACCAGAGATCAGCAGTAGAGAGAAATTCCTTCCAGATTTCTCAGGCGGAGCTGTTTTGTTTTTGTTTTATAAAGCACCTTCGACTTCAAAACACAGAAGAACAAATTAGATAATATCAGAGAATTCATGAAGAACACAATAGCTGATCACTCAACATCTCACAGAATGACAGAATGTTTTGGATGGGAAGGGACATCAAAGATTATCCAGTTCCACCCCTTGCCATGGGCAGACCTTCCACTATCCCAGGTTGCTCCAAGCCCCATCCAGCCTGGCCTTGGACACTTCCAGGGATCCAGGGGCAGCCACAGCTTCTCTGGGCACCCTGTGCCTGTTTCTCTTTGGTAGAAGAAAGCAGGAGACAAACTGCATTGAAATGCACCAAGGAACAATTCAAATGTTGAGAAGATGTATATTCAGTACATATTTTAGACTTTCAAATATTTTCCTCACTAGCTACTTCCTCTAGTGTTTGTTAACTTGCTATTTGCTAATGCACTCCAATATTTGCAGTGTCTCAGAAACCTCATTAATCACCTCCTAAAAGCACTAAGCCAATCAGTATGTGAGGCACCCACCAGAAGAGAGCTCTGAACTGTGGTGTTGCCACCTACTTCTGTAATAAACTGCTGTCATCATCATTACTCCTAACATCGACCCAGTGTAGATGCTTTACTACACACTGATAAAACACCAGGCTTTAAAACTGCCATCTTTTTAGGAAACGATTTCTTCAAATCCAATTAAAAGGAAAAAAAAAAAAAAAGAAGAAATTCAGTAACTGAATTTCTCAAATTTAAAACTGTTGTTTTTCTCTCCTCAGTAGAACTAGCTCATATAAAGAGAAAGTCATATTTACACAGTAAGGTATCTCTTTAAATCTTGTTTTAACAAGCTGCATTGACACACAGGAGATTCATATGCAGCATATCAAAATAAGAATTCCTCTGTTTTGCACTTTGTGTTTGATATAAAAATTAAGGAAAAAAACCTCCTTAAGCTTTAAAAAGGATGATTCACCACAAAGATTTAATTCATTGAAAGGAAAAGACTACAATGCCTTTTGAAATAAAAGCAAGAATACTAACACCAAATCTTAGCTCTACAGAGAAACAGAATTTATGCAACACACAGCTCAATATCCATAGGTTACTTATATTATTCACAACTTAGTAGCAGCCTACACTCCCATCATAAATTGCAATAAAGCTTTTCTTTATGAGAACATCTCCTTTCATCTCCAACTAAGAATGCAAAAATATACTACCCTACCTAAAATATGAATTGCATCACTTCTAAAAATATACTGGTATCTATATGTGTCCCTTCGCTGGAGGAATTTTTAGCACTATAACCAGGCAGTATCCCAACAGCTCTTTCAAGAATTAGCAGGAAGAAGAAAGGGGCTAAAATATCTGTTTCACTTGGGTCAGGCAGCCTCACTTAGCATCATATGGTTTCTGCAGGCTGCCAGGCAACAGCACTGTCTGGCAATTCTTATCTCCACTTTCTAAATTTCTGAAATTCGAGGAGCAGAACGGCAGAAAACGTGCATTAATGAGCCCAGCATTCCCACTTGGGTACCTTCCTTCCATATTCCCCCCACTGGTTCCCTACTCTGACTCACTGGGTTCGATTTTTGCAGCAGTGCATTTAAACTCTTGGAGTAAAAACAAAACAACAAAGAAAAGAAAACGGGTTAAAATGCATGAACTCGGTTCAGTACTCATGATTTACTAGTAGTAAATCAGGGAGTATAGCCCAAAGGAATGTTAACAGGTATTCACTGCTTTCAGAAGAACTTTACATGATTTGAATATTGCTTAGCAACACCGACTCTATTTAAAGGGCTGTGACAATAACATATGTATGAGTAGGTCCAGAAAATAGCAGCTTCATGACATCCATAGCAGTGCTTTATCCAGAAAGCTGGATTCTTCTGCTTTATGTCCTTGCTCTCTCAAGGAGCAGGTTCTCATTCCAGAGCCCAAACATGACTTAAAAGATCAAAGCAAGTAGAAGACTTAGAGAATGTCACACAGACCACGCACTTTTGGCTTCTAAATGTTTAAAACCACGGTTCTAACAAATACATTAACATTAAACTTATTTTTTATCCTTTGGTAAAAGAAATTCCTGCATTACCAAGTTCTGCCCTGTGCTTATGAAACACAAGAACATCTTTTAAAATGGATAAATTGAAGGTTTGCTTAACAGACAAAATAAATAGGAAAAATAGATGCAGTGGGAACTCTGTTGCTGTATCAGATAATGAAGAGGGGATTGGAGAGGTGACACAGAGATGTTCACTACATCCCAATCCTCTCAACATCCTACTTCATTCCCACACAGCACTGGACCAGCAAACAGCAAACAAGGTACCACACAGCAAACAAGGTACCAGTTTCTCAAAATAAAATGGTGGCAGCGAGTCGTGTAACAGCTATTTATTAAAAACACAACAGGGAAGAGAGTTTTGTACGAAATATTGGCTTTATCAGCTTAATGCAGTGGAATTGCTGCCTGTGTTTTAGAGTTAAACCACAGCATGGGATTGAAGAGTGCAGCAACAACGACAAAAGTGATCCACGTATTTTACTGTGGAATATGACAGCAGACATCACGATAGGATAAGGCAGGCGTAGAACGGAGATTTGGGGACATTATTCTCTCCAAGTGGTAAATCACAGGCACGATAGGGATGAAAAGAGTTTTGCAGAAGAAGCCATCCACCCTCCAAAGCCCCAAATGACGCGGCAGGGCTGCCACCTGCTGGAACTCGGCAATGCACAGCCAGAAACACGGCCGAGAAATTAGCGACTGCTGGATGGAGAAAAACAACAGGCAGTGCCTGCTTACAAGGGAAATTGAGGTATTTATAGCAAGAGCATGCGAATAAAACTGGATTAGATTCACGCATCCGAGAAAAGAGCACCAATACACTCTCAAAGTTCTTCAGACCAAATCACATTTAAGGATTCCGACTTCAGTGACTTCTCTGCACTTGTCAGGAAGGACCTTTTTTTCCAAATGGTTTGGGCAGTGGTCCAAGACACACAAAAAGGACAGAAGAGCAAACAGAACACATGCTAGCCCAGAAACATTCAGCCTACTGTAATGCAACTCAGCTGTAAATACCCACCATTACCAGAGTTATAATACCATGAAAACATCAGAAAAGACATTAACTGAAGTGAATTTTTCGGTATTTCTACTGAACGGAAAGAATATTCTTTTTTTTTTTTTTTTATTCAAATTGATCAGACTAACCTGCATTTCAAGCCTAAAAAGTAGAGCTTTTCCAAGTAAGACACAATTTCTGAATAAATTGATATATAAATATTGCCTCACAAGTAAATCACTGCCACTTGTCTTTTTTCTTTACTCTGTATCTCCTTCCTTATCTCTATTTTTATATCTTCCTACAATTCCTATTACTTTTAATGTTTCCATGGCAATGACAGCAAAAGAAAACATTAAATATGCTTTGTGCATTTCTTTCTTTTTTTGCCCAAAATTTTGGGAGATGGCAAAGGGAAAGAAATAATACCACATATCCCTCAGAGAGCGATGCCAGAGTCAGGCCAATAACTCATTATGCAATCACGAGGATTTACCAATTAGCTATTTGTAAGCTCATCTTCATAAACATTTAAACTGAGAACAACAGCTCTAAAGACAATCTGTTAAAAAAACAGAGGGAGAGAAAGTAAGAAAGTATAATCCAATAGAGAATGAAAGTTAAAGTATTTAACAAGAACTGTTAAGGGTTATTGGATGCTTTCCAGATAACATCCAAAGTGTATTCTGCATTTTTATTTTGAAGTCTTTATATTAAGGCAAAAAGTTGCAGATCAAAAGTTAAGAATAAATGGATCTTCGCATCTGGAATTAAAATTAAGTAGGGGAGCCTATCCAACAGCTGCATTTCTTGAACCCTACTCAAAACAGAGGGCTCTCCTTTAATAGTTCACTTGTTGGAGGAGGAATTCTGCAACTAAGCTGCAATCCTCACATCTCAAGAACCTGCCAGATGCACTAAAAACGTAACTGAGACCATTTCTTACAGAAATACTTTAGAATGTAACAAGGAAGAATTCATTTTCTTTTTAAAGCCCTCTCCAGAAGCACCCGTGGATCAATAACAGACGTTTACACCTCTTTCATGGTAACAAAACACCCTGTAGATGTTCAGTACAACCCTTAAAAATACACAGAAGTGCCTGTGCCAATGTAGTTATAAAGAGAGAACGCCCCACTCGGGAAACTCAAAATACAATGCTTTGGTACTTGCAACTGTGGGATTCAGGAAATCTGAGTTTTCTCTCCTCCTGCTCCACAGCCCCTCCATTTTGGTCAATGGATTTCCTCTGAAAATGGAAGCTGGGAGACATCCAAAGTATTTGTCAATTAGGTAAAAGAGAATTAATTGTTCTGGTGTTTTTTATGACTTTTTTTTGTGAGAAAACAATTTTCCAAATTAAGACTCTGATTCTAAAATGGTTGTGTCAAAGTTACGTTTAACTGGGAAGGGTAACTGGATTATCAAAAAATTTTTAGGAATTTATGTGATATTACTTAGCTTCTAAACACAATCCAGCTTTTAGTCTTACAATAAAACATCCAAATTACTACAGTGGTTCCTTTTTAATTTTATTTTAAAATGGTTTTAGACTAAAGCTGACTGTACTCTGCCTCAGGCTTTTCTTCTAGATATTCATTTTAAAATCCTTTGGTCTCTTTTATAGACAACTGAAATTGATGCAGGACTTTTCATTTCTTGCTTTAGTATTCGAAGTCTGGTAGATGCTGGTTTACTGATATTTAGAGATCTGGTCTATTTTCAGAGCAAAGAGATATTTTTATTTCTCAGGGAGTTCAAGTACCGAATATATGACAAGACTCTGCAGTATCTACAAGGATGTGAACCCCAGAAATTCCAGTCCCATGAGTCAGATGAAATACTTCCCTGAAGCACTGCTAATTTAGTGATGTAGATATTGTATGTAAGAAGAATCTAAATCATCCTTCAAAAATTCAGATGGGTTGGAAATTGTATCAAAAATTGGCTTTTTCTTTTCTATGCAGAATATACATCTTAACTACATCTTAACTAGAAAGGTTCAAATATCTTTGGGGATATTTTTTTCCTCTTTACCTCTAGTCCATAAAGGATCCATCACCACCTTACACAATGTGAAATGCTCCAAAGCTTTACTCCAGCAAATCAGATTGACCAATAGGTTTGGGTGTGAGTTTTTCAAGATTTCAAGAATCCTACAAAATTAACATTATTCTTTCAGATATTTGGGTCTCTGCAGACAATGATTAACCCTTAAATTATACTTGGAACCACAGGGAGTTTATACAAATGACCACCAAAATGAAAGTTTTCCTATCCTAAAGTTCTGATGAGATGTTTAAAGCAGCTCTTTATAAGAAAGCAATAAATGTTGGAAAAAGTGGACATTACTTATTACTGATTTCCATTCCCTGTCCGCAAGTCCTTGCACAATTAACCTTTTGACATGAAGATCTCCTATTAATAAGAAATCTGGAATGTGTGTGCCAATGAGTTTATAAGTTAATATGATGTATTACTTGACTTGTCTCCAGAAAAATAAGCACACTGGCCTGTTATTGCATATCTAACCACCTATTTCATGTTCAAAACAGAGTTCTTCTAATTTGAGTAATCCATCTTGATAGAATTTTTTGTGATTAATTCATGTTTTCCCCCATTAAATCATCATCCAAGTGACAATACATACTTTTACATGGGAAAAAAATATGATCTAAGGATATACTGACTTCTGTATTAGAACTTAATATATGATTTCATGTATTGTTCTTCCTCACTAAAGTACATCATCCTTTCTTCTCACGTTTAGTGGACTTTTTCTTCACTTTAATTGTCTGTGAAGGTTATTGTAATTTACAGAGCCAGCTTAATTTTGAAAGCTTTCAGGCCTCGTTGCCCTTTGATGTGAGTTTTCTGCAGAAGGAACCACACCCTTCTCTCACTATTTGGAAATCTTCACTCTTACAAGGTACAATAAGGAGTTTGGATGGAGCCTTTTTCCTCTAGAAACACGTGACAGAATAAATTTCCACTAAACAAAACTGTTTTCTTCCAGAAGCTGTTCATTCCCAAAATAAAGCACATCCCTTCAGAAGATGTATTTCTTCAGAATAAGAAGAAATTTCCTTTCCTTTCCTTTCCTTTCCTTTCCTTTCCTTTCCTTTCCTTTCCTTTCCTTTCCTTTCCTTTCCTTTCCTTTCCTTTCCTTTCCTTTCCTTTCCTTTCCTTTCCTTTCCTTTCCTTTCCTTTCCTTTCCTTTCCTTTCCTTTCCTTTCCTTTCCTTTCCTTTCCTTTCCTTTCCTTTCCTTTCCTTTCCTTTCCTTTTCCTTTCCTTTCCTCTTTCCTTTCCTTTCCTTTTCCTTTCCTTTCCTTTCCTCTTTCCTCTTTCCTTTCCTCTTTCCTCTCCTTTCCTCTTTCCTCTCCTCTCCTCTCCTCTCCTCTCCTCTCCTCTCCTCTCCTCTCCTCTCCGGTATGGTTTCTACTGTTTATTAACTTGCCTTCTCTAAGTCTTTTTAGTCGCAAAAATCTCCCTTTTTTTCACTCAAGAACCCCTGTAACACAGAAAGGCCAACAAACTGCTAACAAGAAACTCTCTGAGAGTGAAAAGTATCAATTTGATCCTTCTGAGGGTATTGTAAGAGTCTGAACGAAGGTTGGATTTGATGGTATTGGAGGTCTTTTTCAAACTCAATGATTCTATGATTTCCCACAGAATTTTTCAAACAGGGAAAAAATGTGCAATAAAATGTGATTAATGTCAAGACACTTGCAAATATATTGTCCATAACTGTAAATTCTCATACTCTCACATTTAACTGAGGTTTAAAAGTAAAAACAAAACAAAACAAAAGCAATCCAAAAAAAAAAAAAAAAAAAAAAAAAGCTAAAGATCACATGGGAATATATATCAATAAACTAAATACAATAAAAGATTTAGAGAAGCCTATATAATTCAGAAAGAAACTGCTAATGCAGTTTAAACACAGGTTTAAACAGCTATTTTTGAAAACCATGTGAAGGTTTTCAATTAGAAATTATTCTTGATGGTATTTGTAACAGCTTAACCTGCCTATTTAAAATATACTCCAATTACTTTCTCAAATGTTCTTCTCCTACTCTTAAATGATACAAACTCATTTAACAACTGGCAGTCAAACATATTCCAAACTGCAAAGGATTATTGTGAAGAAAAAATAATTCTGCCATTCTAAAAAAAGTGGCTGGCAATTAGTGATTTCAGTTCTTTTCTGGCCTTTTCTCCAGAGTGTTTAGCAGAATGTTATATTTAAGCTTTATTAAAATGTACAGAGATGCTAAAATCTTTAATATAGATTTCCTTGTTAATTCTCTGTAAAAGTCAAATAGATAAAACATTAATGTGGAAACAATCTTAGACAATAGAAATGGAATGGCCATATTGGGTAAAAAATAAATCATCATATTAATATATCAATATGGTCTGTATCACCATTTGATTTTCCAGAGCAGTACCCTCTTGAACACTTAGCTTAAACTCTATTTTTACCGAAGAGTAGCTTGAAACCTAACAGGGTCAAGAGAAAATTAAAATGAACACTTTTAGAGTATATTTATAGCTATTAAACTGTTGGCTTTTTCCTCATCCAAATTTGAACTATCAGCTCCTCATGCATCTTTTTCACACACTAGAAAACTCCCTGCTTTCTTTGTCAGAAATATTCTACCCGTAATTGATGGCTTGGAGTACACATAGAGGATCTAAACTATTACTGAGATTCTTTAAATTATACTCTCAACTAATTTCTCCATCAACCTCATCATTTATTTGTATAAAACTAGGGCAATAAAGTTTAATTGTTTTGCTTTTTCATCAAACTGAAATGGATCATCCACTCCTGATTTTGTTATTCAATATTAACAAGATATCAGTGTATCACAGAATGCCATATTTTTTTTTACTAGCTTTTATCAAAATAAAGGTGAGCTGGGCTATAGCTTTAGACACATCCAGCACAAATTGTCTTCAAAAGTTTTCCCTTTGGCAAGAGGAATCAGTGATGGCACAAAACCCCAGAGGAACTTTGTGACTACCTTGCTGTGTGTTTCTAGGAGAAGAAAGTTTATATGGGGAAAAAAAGCAAAAAGAAACCCCAAACTCCCAGCAATGACCCACAGCCAGATTTCCTGGGGCTGTGCAGAGGCAGTAAAAGTAAGGTACACATTCTGGCCTGCCTCTTGCTTGCCCTTGCTACATACAAAAAGAGGATTTAAATGGAATCATAGAATCATTTAGGTTGGAAAAAACCTTCAGAATCATTGAGTTAACCCAGAAGAGCCAAGGCCACCCCTAATCTGTGTCCCCAAGTGCCACATCTACACATAAGAGCCCTTTCCATGGTGAAGTTCCTTTAGATTCTACAACCTCTACAGCCAGTGTGGAATAAGCAAGCAAAGACTGGATCCAATTAAAGACTCACACTGTTATTTTAATTTCTAGACAGTTGAAAAGAACAAGAAATACGTAGGTATTTCCACCTCTTTTTTCAGTACTATATTTTAAGATCTGTATTATTTTTCAGCTGTATCTGCAGATTACTGAAGCTACTGCTCTTCCTTGCCCCTTCTGCATCTCCTGTACCAATGGTTGGGCCTCCGATTTTCCCTTCCCCCTTTATTGCCTTATGTCAAACTGTAACATAAATATTAAAATCGAGAAAAATACAGAGCAGAGAGAGAGTCTGTGTCACTCAGCAGTGAAGCACAGTTTGCCTTGTGGAATGGGTCATTTCCGTGGCACACTGAAACAAGGATGCAATGCAATGTCTGGCAAAGACAAAAAAGAACATTTTGATAAAATTGCCATTTCCTCCCTTGACTTTGCCAAAACTGAACAATTGCAATAGCTACAGGGTGTCTCACTGACTATATGGCAAACACAGGTATTAATTAACTAGGTACTCTTGAGTATTCAGCACAAGCATAATCATTTGCTTTCTGTACATGCTGAGCTTAAAGGTTGGAAAAATGCTCTTTTTGGTGAAAATTTCATCAAGCAAAGACAATCTTTGTCCCTTAAATAAGAAGACAGGCTACATACTCTAAGAAATTAAGCCTGCAAGTCAGTGTGGTGAAAGCATTTGCAGAAAATTTATAATATTTACTGTCTTTCCAAATTTTTATGCCGTGCATGAAACCTTCCAACTATTACAAATAATAACTCGGATACAGGTTACAGAACAAAGTTACTGGTATGTCTGTGTTTCCTTTTGAGAATGTGTTCATGATGTTAATATTAATAAATATCAGTGAGATTAAATTAAAAAAAGGTATATGGGGAATTGAGCATGAACTTTCTGAATCACTGGCTGTTACCATAGTTATTTATAGGAGCACTAAACAAATCTGTAATTATATTAAAATATAGGTGAAGCCTACATTAAAGCAGAGGAAGTATAATGAAGATTAAAGAGAAAATACACATATACTATTCTTACAACAAATAGATGAAGACAAAATTTACCATTTCCCATTGAACAGGGAAAAATGCTTTTCAGTTCATTAAGAAGAATGAAGTGAAAACAGGGTTTGCACACTTTAGAAATTCTTCACAACTTTAAAGATGTTAACAGCAGAAGGTGCATTTTGGACCACATTTTATGATGTTCCTAAAAAGCCTAAAAAAATAGGTATGAAATTCCACTCAGTGTTTTGAACAAAGATTATAATCTCTCATACAGGAAATGAAGAGAGAAATATTTATTTGTATATTTCTTTCTACTTATTTACACATTATTCAGACAGACTTAGTTCAGAAACAACCAACAAATATATCTAAAGAAATGAATATTGGTTTTGTCCAACCCTGTCCTGCAGAAGATGGAAAAACAACTTATTTTCAGTTATCTTGGCCCTGTGGTTGCAATCCAGACACGTGTCCTTGGAAGAGCTCTGGATGACATTTCCCAAAGCAGCTAAGAGCCCTCATTTCTCCCCATGCCCAGGCTCTCAGCAGAAGATGGGCGTTATAACAGATCCAGTCTGCTCTGATTTGAACACTCACCTTTCTCTAATAAAAGAACCACAGCTGCTGTTTTAAAAAAGTCCTCCAGGTGAAGAAAACTTCAGGGAGACATTACCTGCAACAAGGACCTAATTAAACTGAATTGATTTCCTCCCAAATGTTTCTCACTACTTATGGTTTAGGAACCTCGCTGCACAGGAGACTAGAAAAAAAAAGACAAGAAAACCCAAAAAACTGAATATTTGAATGGCAATTATTTTCTATTCCCCAGCTGGTGCTGGCAGCTATTTTAAAATGCCAGAGAATTCACTGCACTTTGATTAAGGCACTTGTTATTTCTTAGTTGTGAACGAGACAATTCCAGGGCACGAAGTTCAAAAGACAGCATTCACAGAATGCAATAATTAGACTCAACTACACTAAGATGCTGTTGAAACTGAACATCTCTGTCTGGTAGTTGTAGGGTCAGAAATTTAATTTTGCACCATTTGGTGTAATGGCTCTGGTAACTGCTTGCTTATTTTCACACCTACAGTGGAAAGTAATTAAAGTCAAATCCTTTTAGATGTAATTAGATGGCAGGACTCATTTAAACTGAATGCAAGAAAAAGAAGAAAAGAAAAGGATCAGAAAAATGAAGGAAGCATCAGATTTTATAATTAGCAGGTCAGTACCTTTTCTAGTCTGAATTTATTCAGAAAATTATTTAGTGAATGCCTGAGAATTACATACTTTTAGATTTTATTTTTCCTTCAAAATATCAAAAATACTAAAGAAGGAAATGAATGTGATTTATGAATTTTTAATAGAGCTTTCATATTCTACTCTTAGGAAGTAATTGTATTAAAATAAAAGTATAAAAATGTACATCATCTTATTTGGTACCACTTAGTATTTGGTTCAGCCTGGAGAAGTGGAGAAGGCTTTGGGGTGACCTAATTTGGTGCCTCCCAGTACCTGAAGGGAGACAGCAAGAAAGATGGAGAGGGACAATTTACAAGGGATGGAGGGACAGGACACAGGGAATGGCTTCCCACTGCCAGAGGGCAGGGATGGATGGGAGATTGGGAAGGAATTCTTCCCTGTGAGGGTGGGGAGGCCCTGGCACAGGGTGCCCAGAGAAGCTGTGGCTGCCCCTGGATCCCTGCAAGTGCCCAAGGCCAGGCTGGAAAGGGCTTGGAGCAACCTGGGATAGTGGAAGGCATAAAATAGAAGAATGACAATTAAAAAAATAAAAGAATTACAATGCTGATGGTTTTCAACTATAAGTAGCTCTGATTTGACTTTTGACAGTACCCAAGATGCACAAGGCAAATTTTTTTGTACAAAAAGCCCATGGCAGAGGGAGGAATGGGATGTTCTTTAAGATCCCTTCCAACCCACACCAGTCTGTGATTCTATGATTCCACTCCTTCCCCTTGGGATAACGGTAAATCCTGCAGCACAAACAGGCTGTGGAGCACAGCCTCTTTTCTGCATTTGCAGGAATTTTCCTTTAACTACTGAATTTAATTTCACAACCTTCCTGTACCTCTGAAGAGGTGAAAGCTCGCTCTGAGATGAGACAGGGAATCAGCATGATTTGACAAGCCATTTGATGAATTTGCCTGTAATAACTCTGGCATTGCAACCTTCAGGGGGACAGAAAGCTGACAGCCAGAGAAAGGACACAAAGAACAGAGTTCTGTGACTGCAAGCCCATCTTTAATAAAAGGCGCCAGGGATTTTTATGATGGGAAAAAATATATACATTTCTAAGCTTTTTAAATCTTTCTCATCTGGAAAGCAAAGAACTTCTGGTTGTGAGATATACCTAGTAATCAACAAAAAAACTTGTAATAGTTTGAGCATAAAGTAGTGAAAAAGTCCTGCACATGAAGATAATTGGAGTATGTGGTGCACAAATCAATAGTATTTATCTGTTGGAGGTGTTTTGACTTCAAAATCACATAAAATCGGAAAAAGAGTCTTAGAGAACTAAGACTTTGGAGTCTTTGGAGAAAGCATCTTCGATTTGTTTTATCTTGGCAATGCCACTTCACCACAAAAAATTTCAAATCTGTTTCTTATTTTTCCTTTTTATCCTTAATTTAAGTCATGAGTCTTACAGCTTCTTTGACATTCTTGGCTTGACCATCTCAAGTAATTTCATTTTTTTTCCCTCAGAAGTCATCACAGAAAGGACTCAGCCTGACTTGACTCATTGTGCAAACACTGGAGATGCCAATGCAGAAGTATAGAAATCCCTCTAAAACTCCACATATCTCACTGTCTAACACTAAAGTATTTTATCCTGCACATAATCCTGGAACAATTGGGAAAACTAATTAAGCAGTGAAGCATATAAAGAAAAGTGAGCAACACAGCCCAATACAGCCATTAAAAAAATCAGAATATTTCTGGATGTAATTTATTTACACATTTTCCACTCCATTAATTTGAAATGAAAATGTATTTATCAAGTCACTGAAAACCTTCCTCCTTAAATATGCAAATATATCTTCCGGCATTTCCCAATATTGAGTCACACAAGCTGTACATAAACATTAAAACTCCAAAATACCATAAACTTGTTAAAGAGCAAGTTTTTCCTCAGTGCACTATAGAAATGAAAATTTATCAATTACATATTCTCAACTATTTTCCATCTATTGAAACTTAAAATTCTATATATAAGCTTAGCTGAAGACAGATGTTAATGCTGAGGAGAAATTCCTGAGTTACCAGAGGAAACATTAGGTACTCGTAGGAATATAAACTTTGATCAATGTGGCAGTTCCTTAACTAGAAAGGTTTCTAGTTGCATATTTAAGGGAGGGTCATTTATTTAATTTAAATGGCATTTAACAATGCTAGAATCTTAGTAGCATCTTCATATACCTGGGCTAAATAGCATAATAATCAGGGGGAAAAAAAAATAATTACAATGCTGATGGTTTTCAACTATAACTAGCATTGATTTAACCTTTGACAGTACCCAAGATGCACAAGGCAAATTTTTTGTACAGAAAGTCCAAGTCCCTGTCTTGAAAAGTTTCCCAAAGAAAGGCACAGGCTTCCTTAAACCTGCTCATAGAACTCTGTCACTTCTGGTGCTATTCATCAGGATTAATACTGGAAAACCAGATTATCAATCTCAGGAATCTTACATGGGTAAAATAACAGAAGCAACAGTCAAAGTATAATGTGAGGCAAGAGAAACAGTTTTGAGCTATTAATCAATATGAAATAAATATTTAAGAATTATTAAATAGTTAATCTGTTTTTTCAAAACACAGTCCCCTCCCTCAGATGTAGGCATGGCTGTGTTACTGAGAAACAAGGAAATTGCTAATAAATTATTATCTAAACAATAATGACAATGGACAACTCTGTAAAAACTGAGTCAAGCAGAATGGCAGTAAAAGATCACATGTAACACACCAGGGTTAACCCAGTCTACCAAAGAAATAACATTTCTACCTAGCTTGCAGTAGAAAGTTTACAGAGAAATGCATTTAGAAAGAAACATTTGGGAGATACTGGAGAAATCCCAAATTTATCAGACAGGAAAACCTGGACTAGTTGGTCCTGGTCTGAGCAGAGGGCTTGAACTACAGGATGTCCGAAGGCCCTTCCAACCTCAACAATTCTGTGACAGCAGTGAAGAATGAAGAATTAATCCAAATCATGCTAGAAAGCCAACTTTGATGTTTTGGGGATTTTTTTTTTTTTTTTTTGAGTAGATGTGCAAAACACTGAGGTCCAAAATGAGCTCCTTGGAAATGAGAACAGTGACAACCATGTCCAGAATCCAAAATTGTTGAAAACTGGGTTTCAGGAGATATCCTCCACTTTTATGCTGTTGAGATCCACTTAAGCATTCATGGTAGACTTCTTTCCAATGCATTAAAATAAAACACCAGCACTGAATTTTCTGGAGTTCTTGGTTTGCAAAGCCAGAATTTGACCTGGTTTCACAGCCCTGTGTTCTCCCTCTGCTCTTAGGCTTACCTAGAGACACAATTCAGAACAGACTGATAAATTTAGAAGCAATCTTTTGTTCTCTCATGACATGACTGTCATAGAAATGCTCACATCAGTGTTTATCCTTGCACTGACAAAATCCTGAAGGAAATTTGAAAAAACATTAGATGAGCTTGAGCTCTGGTTATCTATTTTGCTAAGGTATTCAGTGAATCAGTACAAAACCACCAAAACAAAACCCCAGGAATGTATATATTTTAGTAGGTCACAGAGGAAGAACAACATTATTTGTAACTATTATTTCTCCTTACTCAGTGAATGGTTTCAGTAAAACTCAATGTTCATTAAAAATTATTCATCTCCCTTGGCCTTTATTCGCTGCTTCATGTTTCTAATGAACCTAATGTAGCAAGTGATGTAATCAGACAAAAGCATGTTAAGAGCTCTTTCTGCCACTACAGGCACAATCATATTTAATTAAGAATTTATCATTAGCTGAAGGTATTAGTTAACTATTACAGGCCCACTATATTGTCTAGCTCAGAGAAGCAGCTTCCTCATTAACAAACAAGCGCTTGGATCTAATTGTTGCCTCTTTAATCAGCTCAGTGCATTAGTGTCTTATTAACAGGGCCTCATAGAACAAAATTATTGCTTTGATACCACTGGAAAGGATTAAAACAACCATAATAAATTCTTGGAGGCTCCATCCAGCATCCATTCACAAAGGAGAAGGTATAAATACCCTTTAACAACTACCTGGAAAGAGTGAGTGGAATTACATTGCAAGGAATGAAACCTGGATAGAAGTTTCAATGTGGAACCAGTAATCCTCAGTGAATTGCACGCTTCCCTCTGCAGACAGCTACTGAAACAGCTCAGGGATGGAAGGATAATGTCCAGCACCTGCTAATTTTGCTTTCTATTTCTACAGACATTCTACATTAATATTTCACTTTGATTCCATATATCTAAGCTGACAGCACTCCTTTCTTCTCTAGGCATTACACTATGGAATAAAATAAATGTAATAACCACTAATTTATGTTTGCTTGGCTTTTTTTTCCTTGGTATTTTTTTTTCCTTTAATTTTTCAAGAAATCAATGAACAGTCTGGATCCTCCTGCTTTGTTCTCTTCATTTCATGAATATTCCTTCCATAACTTCATAGATCAGCAGGGGATTACCATGGATTCAGGAGATCTGTTGGGAATCATGTCTGTTTGTCTGTTTTTAATAGGCACTATTACCTCATAAGCAGAGGGTCCCTAAAATGTTTATTTTTTCATACCTAGAAAAAAAAAATGTTGCCTAATATTAAACAAGCAATGTGAGACATTCAGGAGATGTTTCCTTTGTTTTCATCATTTTAATCTGAATATCAGCAGGAAAAAAATTCCAACTACCTGCACTCAATCCTTCAAGCAATTTTGACTAGGGGATTTAGCGAGTCAGAGTTTCCATCTTTATGTACAGAAATTTATTAGGTCCTACAGCTTGGCAGGACAGAACAAGAGATGTAAAGTAATCTCATACTGCTTTCAGGTCAATTTTCAATAAATAAATTGTGCAAGATAATGCATTGGGAACAAAAAAATCAAGCTGAAGGAATGTCTGCTATAAAAGCGATTTTGTCTGAATAACAATACTTTTAAAATCAGTCTTTTTTCAGAGATGAACTGATTTTTCACTGGAGAATAGGTCAGAAATACAAGTGCAAAAAATATTATTTCAGTTTTTTCTAACACTTTGCAATGAGCAATTTGATCCATTATTGCCATTTTGAAAAAGGGAATCAGAGTTGTTCATATTTAAAATAAATGTTTCTAAGTAGGTTCTTTTTAGACAATAAAAGAGACAGGCTTGTTTTCCTTTCACCTCCAAGAGACAATCATTGCAATGTGAAGGAAAACTACTTGTATTTTTAAGAAATTCTTCTAAAAATATAGAAATTTTAGATTTCCTTGCAAAAACAATCTTTAGTTTCCAGTTTATGCTCATATACTCACTGTCAAAAAGATGGGACTCAAGTTATTTGTAAGACAAAAGAAACAAGACAGCCCTCAGCAAATGTGAAATTTAAGAAAATATCCAGCAGTAATACAGAATGTCAATGGTCTGTCACTGGGGATCACAGAAGCATTTATTTGATTGCCTGTAATAAATGCACATTGTCAGTGCAATGTGAGCACTGCTGCTCTGGAGGGCGCAATGAGCTCCAGATCCACCAGGTTAACAGGGTTGTGTGTACTGGGAATCAGGGAATCCCAGACTGGTTTGGGATGGAAGGCACCTAATGATGTGTCTAGGGCTGGAAATGAAAGATGTGGCTGGGATTGTGTATTCTATTGCCAGCTGTTAGAGCTGGGGCAGTTATCTGCTGTTCATTGGGCAGTTTTCTTTATCTCTTCTACAACCAATCCTCCCTCAGGAGATCTCTTCTGTTCATGGGCCATTAATTATTAATTATCTTCTGCTCATGGGCCACTGAGTGTCCCTGCATGGCTGATAAAATTCCATCATCCCACTGGGAGAGGCTCCGCCCAGGGGGAGGAGCCAAGCATTCCTACCTGGATACAATCTGACCTTGGAACACCACAGCAGCCTTTGCCCACTGCATTCCCAGAGGAGCAGCTTTCTTCCCCACTGCATTCCCAGAGGAAGACCAGGCCCATCTCCAGCAGCCCTGGAGCTTCAGAGCAAAACTCCACCCTTCTACAGGATCCCTGCTCCAACAGAACCACACCACAGCTTTTTTATTAATATTCACAAAGTCATTTGTTTTCAGAATACAGAAGGAATTAAAACACAAGAAAATACAAAACAATTTTTGGGACAGTCAAGCTGAATTCAAAAATCTCTCTGAACAAAAAAAAAAAAAAAAAATCAAATTTTTATGGCACAAGAAGACAATGTTTCTCACATATAAACCCCCCAGCATTTGAAAATTAGACCTAACTTTCCTGGTTACCAATTTTGGAGATTTAGAAGCTTAGTCTCCAAGTCCATTTTCCTGCTGAACTTGATAAGAACACCTTTCCCTTGTTCTTGAATTCAACAGTTTAAGATTGAAAAGGAAGCCATTCTGTCCAATGGCTTTTCATACATTTCAAAGATAAAGAATACAACAAGCATTTTTAATTAAATCTTTAAAACTAAACCACAGGTCTTCTTCATTAAAAATATGGCAGTTTGTGTCTCCTACTAAAATGAAAATAAGACTTTAAAGTAAGTGCTGAATTATTGTTGTGATGTGAAGCAACAGTTTTCTGCTTTCCCCAATGCTGCACAAAGCTTTGAATTTGCCTTTTCACCTGACACACTCTATTTTCTTTTTCCAAATCCTCTCTAATCTCCACTCCTTTGCTGTTTAAGCAGTGCTTTTCCAGACATGGATTTTTATTTTGTTATTTAATAACTATGGAAGCATTAACTTGTGTATATCTTAATAACATTGATCTCTACCCATCTGAATATTGGCATTTAAAGCCATGATGCTGCTGTTTATTGATTTGCAGCATTCAGTGGATACTGTCACTAAATACAAACAATTTACATGGCCCAATCACACTTAAAAATAAATACAGTGAAACCAATATTTTCTATCTTGTTCTCTAAAATGTGCTGTTTACATGTTTACTTGGGTTTATGGTGGTTTTTGTAAAGTGTTCCCTTGAAAAATACATGTAAGTCAGCATAAAAGATATCATTTTTGATACTAGTAAATGACACGAAAAAGAAACCTCAGAATCTTTCTGTTGTTGTCTCCTAAACAAGACATATCAACTGCAGTATCTACTGACAAGTTAAACTTAAGGAATCTAAAAAGTTCAGAAAATAGCCTAAAAATGTCTATACAATGTTTTGAAGACACAAAAATATTAAGGCAGTGAGGAATTGGGAAAAAACAAGGAAAACAGGCACTGAATTCCCTGCCCACTTTATGCTTAGAGTTGCTCTTTCAATCTATAATATCAGCCTAATTTTTCAGTAAATGCTGCTGGTTACACTGACACAAAAAAGAAGTGTGAAGACACAGGACTTCTATTTAATTTGTTTTTCACACAAACATGAAAATGCTTGATTATTCATTTCTTTTATCTTTGCCTAGCAGTGGGAAATCCTTATCAGTAGAGAACAGCACCCAAATTACAGCATGTGTTTGCCTCTTCCACAATTCCATTCTATGGCATTGAACTCCAAATCTTCCTATTAATGACTGCAGAAGGCCAAGATTTCATCTACAAGCTCAACTATAATAAAGAATTGCAGGCTAAGATGGTCAGCAACACACAGGTCATTTTTCATAGATACATGAAAAAATAAATAAATTTAGCATAAATCTATCCACCCTCCTGTCAGGGAGTTGTAGAGAGCAGCAAGGTCCCCCCTGAGCCTCTTTTTTTGCCAGGCTGCTCCTTACCAGATTTGTGCTCCAGACACCTTAAAATCATAATTAAATTGATAGAAGGAGGGGGAAAACACAAAAATGAAATGAAAAAGGCTTTAAATTGAAGAGACTTTAAGCCATTGCTGCCTGACTGGTCAGGGAAAGTGGTCAAAGATATTGGGATGAGAATGATCTTGATAACAAACTGATGTTTGAGTTTTTACTGAGCAGTGTTGGCACTGAGTCTCAGATGTTCCAGCTCCTCACACTGCCCTGCCAGAGCTGGCTGGGGGAACAGGAAGGGGACAAGAGGGGAGCCAGCCAGGACAGGCTGACCCCAAGTGTCCAAAGGGATATTCCAGACCCCAGGGTACCATACTGAGCAGGAAAAGCAGGGGAAGTCGAGCAGAGCACTGCGATTGCTGCCCGGGGACTGGTTGGGCATCGATCAGTGCTGGTGAAATACCCCACTGAGCATCACTGCTTTTGTGTATTCTTTATCATCATTATCATTATTATCCCTTCCATTTCTGTCCTGTTAAACTGATTTCATCTTAACCCATGATTTTTAACTTTTTTTTTTCTGATTCTTTGGGGTGCTATAAACCACAACATCCTATCCCTCTTGGGTTTTCTAATTCCCTTTGGAGAGCTGAGGAAAGGCAGGAGCCTCGTCCAGCTTCTGGTGCAAGCACCTCACCATCACCTTGTACAGCAGAAGAGGACCAGAAAGACAAGAAATGGCTCAGAGGTCCCTTTTATCATTCTCTTGCTCTGCCAAATCACTGATTAGCTACTTTCAGACAATAACAGAAGATTTTGTTGCCAAGGTGACCTCATTTCTGAGAACCCAGATCTCTTCCCGGGTGATTACATTTCCATGCTAGAGCCCTGAAGGAAAAAAATCCTCGGTGCTTGTATTTATTTTAATCTCTGCACTCATCTCTAATTTTTAAAGAAGAAATTAGTTACACATTAAAAAAATTGAGTTAGTGGCTCATTAAAGACAGGCAGAATCTAAATGTCCCACTAGATTTATAATGGGCAGGCAGATATTTCCAAATTTGTGTGGCATAAAGACAAGACTGTGAGCAACAGATCAGTCACGTCCTGAATGTCACCTGCCCGCTCCTCAGTGAAGGCAGGGAACAAAGGAACCATTCCCCTGACTTCCCATCATTTCAATTTATCTATTGCATAACATCATCATTATGCCTTCAACACTCACCTGAAGTGCTCACAGGACTGGATAACAATTAGTGTCTTAACACAGAGTGAGAAGCATGAGATGCTGAGATCCACACAAGAAAACTTAATTTTCCACAAAGCCCAAGGAAAAAAGGAAGCAGAGAATTGCAGATTTCTCTTACCACCCTGATTATGGATTTAAAGGGTTCTCCCAGAATCTAGAGCATAATATTCATTTTATCTTCATGAATATTTGAAACTCTGTGAAACACTTGTTTTTTTAAATAACAATTAAGGACTCAACGCATACAAAAAAAAATAGAAGACTAAAATATGTTAACAGACAAGCTGATTGTGCTGGAAACTACCCCCAAACACACACACAAATTTTACTGGATTAAGTTAGTCTCAATACACCAGTGAAAGGTACTTCCAAACCCCCTAAAATAGTTGGGTTCCTGGTTAGCAGATGAACTGCACACACAGGGAGGCTGGGATTCAGATCCTCTCTGATTTTTCCTCCTCGTGGCCACACATTTCAGTGGTGAGAGGCAGAGGGAGCAATTAAATTCCAATTCTACTGAGCAGCCACATCCTCACCCTCTCAAAAAAGAAAAGAGAATGGAACAATGAAGCATAGGAACCTCTGCTTAGGGCCTGGAGTGGCAAAAAAATGCCATTGGGAATGAAAACAGAATTTATGAACACAGGAAGTTCTTACTCTTAAGCATTATTTGAAAGGCAAATGTTCTATAAACAACACAGTTCCAGTTGGATCTTATCAGAGTGGCTTGTCACACAGGACAAAACCAGCACAACTGGATTCTTTCCATTATACATCTCTGCATGTATTTTAAAATGTTGAATTTTTAAATTCTTCTAACCCTTATGTAGAACATGAGAATCTCAGAATCTCCAACACAGGATCAACTGCTAAAGAAGATTTCAAGATTTTTTTGCTCCTAAATGAACTTTCACAATACTAATATTTAAATTATTAACTACTAAGAGTGTCTCCTTTATTAATTAAATGCATAACATTAATAAAAAACTCTATAAATGCTAACACCACAATATAAAGTAATATTACTGTGGTTTTCTCTATGAAAGTAAAAATGACATGCATGATTACATAGTAAAATATCATTAAGTTAGCTTCAGCAAAATATTTAAAATACTCACATGTGAATTGTTTTCTTCACCAAAATGACAGTCTTGCCAATGCCACCTAAGTATCACAGCCAGATATCCAGACTAGATGGGGCTCTTTAAAAGCCCACTAATTTTAAACTGGAGTTCTGTTTAAAAACATTTACATTTTTTTTTAAGGCTTATATCACAAAAATGAATAGGTAAAGAAAAGCCCCGTAAATCACATTTTCATAGTTTGAACACAGTTTATGTGACACAAAATGTGTTTTAATTTGATTAACTGAAAACAGCTCACAAGTGCTGATGCTGTGCCAGAATTCCAAGAACATTCAAGAAAAACGAGCCACAGAAACTTGAAGGTGAGTCCTTGACTCATAAATTAGCACAACCACAAATGCAAATCACTGTTTTAAGTATTTGCTCAACAAATACAGGCACTGAGAAATCTGCAGCATTCACTGGGCATCTCCATTTATTCTCTAAACCAAAGAGGCCCCTCATTAGTCTTTTATTTCATGAAAGATTTGCAAAGCATCATTTCAGGCAGAATACGCATAAATCATCAACCTCACTATTGGAAATGAGAACTGGCAAAGGATTTATCTGCAAGCGTCCTGAAGTTCTAATGACAGGTAACAGAAGTTAATAACATGTTACTTTCTTGGCTTGGAGCCTTCAAGCTTCAAATTTAGCTAATTTATTTGCAAACTGCAATCCTGTATTTGGGCAGGAACACAGATCTATTGATAACTTAGAAGTAATTACAAATTGACATAGTGAAGTGTGCTTGAGTCTCATTTACACATATTATTTTATTTCTTAACATGCAAAACTAAAATTATTCTGAAAAGAAGTTACAGAAGAAATGTAACTTAGGTTTTAAAAGCCCCAAAAATCTAAAAAATAAGATCTAATTTTAAAAATTCTTTACAAGCCTAATAAGCACTTTAAAAATTATTTATTATTGCACATTTCCACCATTTTTGTTCTTTTATGATTTAAAATAGAAAAATAAATTCCCAGGTAAATTCCCATTGATGAATGCAAGTGGAGCTGAATGTAAGACCATTAAGCTCCAACATAAATTCTATTCTTGTTAACTTTGAGTTAACATATTATAAATATTCATTCCCAATTTCTCAACAGTACATTTTAATTACTGGTATCCTACAAAAAGATTCAAATAAATTTTTGAGGAGCAGAGAATACAATGACAAGCTACCACATCTAGCTCTGCCTGGAAGTTCCTGGTTGGCTTCAGCAATTGAAGTCCCTCTGATAAAACACATACACTCAATAATATGGAAAAAGAGGGAGTAAATTAATTTGGTGAAGTACAACATGAATTTCCAGTGAAAACCACAGAAAGGGGATATGTTATTGATTTTTTTCTTAATCTTATGCATATTATCCTGATATACCTTTTGATTGCAGAATTTAGGGCTCTCACAAAGAACCAACGCACGTTTCTTCTTTACTGAATTTACTTCAATAAGTTCTAAAACACAGTTAACAGCCAGTGTAGTAAAGACCATTTTAAATTTTCCTAGTTCCAGAAAAAAGTAAGATACTGACACTGTCGCACTTCTCCATTGTATTAAGCAGCAAAAATTTCCAAACTTTAAGCTTAAAAATTTCCACAGACGTACAGGGGTTGATTGAGAGTTATGCATCCCTTCACTCTCTCCTTCTACAAGAAATCATTATCTATTTTTAACTAATATTCTGTTTTTCTGTTTCTCCACCACCTGGCAGGAATATCAGCTCCATCCCACTCTGCAAAATGCCAGGAATACAAACTTCTGTCAGCTGGAAATGGACAGGAGCTCAGGATGTCAGATGGGCTGTCACTGTGCCAAACTCTCTTAAATATCATAGAATCATAAAATAACTCAGTCTGGAAGGGACCTCAGAGGTCACCGAGGCCAATCACCTGCTCGAAGCATGGTCAGCTGGGAGGCCAAAACAGAGCTCAGAGCTTTATCCAAGTAGGTCTTGAAAAGCTCCACAGATGGAGATTGAACCTGTTCCTGACTCTGCTCTCAGAGGAAGACTGATAATCTTGTTAAATGCTCAATCCCTTCACTGCAGCAAAGTTTCCCATATTTCCTTAGCCTTCCATGCTAGGAGTTGCCTGGAAGTTTCAAGTGCTAGTTAGGAGCTCAGGAAGGAAATCTCCCAACTAGAAGATGAACCCTTCCCACAAATGTAAAGATTTCCTTGGGGGCTGTTCTGCATCCTCTTCCTCCATTTCACGAGTGAAATCAAAGCCACTTTTAGCTACACAAGCTCCTTATGTCAGGAAAACAAAGCAGGTAAAGTTTATGGGCAAATAAACTCAGACATGTCCTTCATACAGGCTGGTACAACAACAACAATGATGAAAATCAGATCCTGAGTTCCACTCCCTCACAACCCAACCATGCTTTCCATCCACAGAAATAATTTTAAAAGAACTCACTGAAAATCACAGAATGATAGAATTTGGGTTGGAAGACATTAAGGATGATCCAGTCCCACCCCTGCCATGGACAGGGACACCTCCCACTATCCCAGGTTGCTCCAGCCCCGTCCAGCCTGGCCTTGGGCACTTCCAGGGATCCAGGGGCAACCACAGCTTCTCTGGGCACCCTGTGCCAGGGCCTCACCACTGTCACAGGAAAGAATTTCTTCTCTCTCCAGCCTTCCTGTAGGCCCCCTTTAGGTACTGGAATTTCTTTTAAGTTTTAAAAAGGACAGGAAGAAACCATGTTTTCCCAGTAGACATGACCCACTTCTGCACCTTTATTTATTTAACAAAATAAATATACCATGATAGGAAGAAATACTAGTTCTAGAAGCTAAAGAAAACTGAAAATATTTAGAGGTCCCCAAAAACAAAAAAAAAAAAAAAAAGAAAACAAAACAAAACAAAACAAAAAAAATATATAGCATACAAGGCAAATAACAACAATTGAGACCATTATAAAGCAAAACTAGACCAAGTTTATAACTTTTTTCAGCTATGTTTTTTACCATCCCCCTCAGAGAAATGGGATCACAGGTGCCAGCCACACTTTAATATCATAAAGTGACAGGTGAAGGTTGCATTTCATATCCCAGTGTCAGGCTCCTTCTGCTCCCTTCCAGCTGAGGTCGTCATGCATTATGTTCCAGGTAAGTCTTGTCAGTTATGTGTCAGGAAATTTGGAAAGGAGACAGGGAAATGAAAATTATTCTAGTAAGACTAATACAGACATCAGATCAAAATGAAAATGGTAAGAATTTCTCTGAATTCTTAATAACTTCTTCAAAAAGGTCATTTAGCAGCTCTGGCTTTAGGTCCTTCTTCCACAAAGAAGAAATGAATGAAGTAAAATGGGTAAATTTTAGTACTTTATTTCCCCAAAATTTATTCAATTAGCTAAAATAGTAAAAAATATCCTATCCTGCCTCTCTTTTAATAAAAGTTTGCAGCTCACAGAAAGCTGAGAAAAAATGCTGAGAACCTGAAGCAAAGAACTGGGCACATAACCATCCATATATCTGGTGTGAAGTCCAATCCTTTAGCAACCCAGGAGTAAATAAGTATTCCTTCTGCATTAGGTTATGATGAAAGTTTTTCCCTTTGGATTCACAAAATCCAGTTATAACAATCCTTAGCAAAATGCCATGAATCCAACGAGCCATAATTAATACATTTGCAAAAGCCTTTGGTATCAGCACAACGATGAAAGCAAAATTTGCAACTCAAGTGATGATTTGGATGTCCAGATTTAAATAATGAAATACTTTCACCTGGTATTCAGAAAAAAGGTCAGTAAGGAAGCCAAGGGTCTCTCCTCCCCATTTTGACCTGGAAGATCTGGCTGTTGGTCAAGGGTGAACACTATTTTTAAAGAAAAGCAATGAGGAACCTGAGAACAGACAGCAATTTTTATTTAAGAAAACAATTTAACAAAACAAGAAATATCTCCAGCTCTCAGATAGGTGATGTTTCAGTCACTCAGTGATTGGAATTAACAGGATGAATTTCCTATCCAATTCTAAAATGTGTAGTATATAAAGTCTTGAAAAAATCAGGTAAGCTGTGTGTGTGTGTCCAGATTTATATTTTCCCAACAAATGGTTGTTTTGTGTTTTGGAGACTCTTTTTTATGTCTTCCACCACAAATGTGAAGCTATTTAAGAAACTTTGTAAAATATTTTGCAGAATACAAATTTCACAATGAAGATGTACTTATTTCAAAAACATCTTGCTGTGAATCCAAGAGAGATCAGGTTATCTGGTTGTTAGCTGATACACAAGAAGTATTGCCACAACAAATACCTATTTTTTATTTATAGCTCATTGTAATAGAACATTAGAAAACTAGAAAACAGGTTTGTATTCTATTCTTGGTGGACATCACTGCTTTATTACTGAAGATAGATTTAATTTCATTTCCATCAGCTGGTGTTGCACTTCAGTTATTATGGCTCCAGTGGGTGTAATGAAATGTCACTGCTCTGCAAGGCAAGAGTCAGGAACAACATTATAAAATCAATACTGTGGTCAGGCTATTTTGGCATTCATAAAACTTATGGGTTACTTTGTAAAACTCGTGTTCTAACTGCGTTAAGGTCTCTTTCCTTACATCCTCTAGTTTTCAATTTTCTATGATATTGAAAAACTTCAAGTGCTCAACACAAATTCTCCACATTTAGTTCTATCCAGCGCTAGTTCCTTACAGAAAGTTTTATAGTTATTGCCTTTTATAATAGGCAAGACCAAAGATGCAGAAAACAGCAAGTTTAACTCGATTTAAGCCCTCTGCTATGAATTGCTGAAAGCTCCCTCCCTTCCTTTCATTAGATTCTTCTTTGGGTTCAATACTGCCAGTCAACCAGGGACTCGAGCAGTGCTTGAATGGTCCTGAAAATGGTCCAGCCTGCACAAGGCTCCATCTGAAATCAAGCCATAATGTCTCCTTCAGTAAGCTCCCCGTGCTGAAAGCTGGAAATTTGGAATAGTTGAGCTCTGCTGATGATCAACAGTACGATCAGGGACACAGTCAAGGCTTGGAAGAGAGGATGCATGGCTCAAGCATTGCAGCAGGGCAATGAAAAGGTTCCCATTTATGCACAGACAGTGGAAATGTTTTGCCTCTTAAGCTCCAAAATGTGCAAACTAGCAGGTTCTTCCCTGCCAAGGCAAAAATTATTTGGGATATGACTGAAAAAAATATCAGCCTTAAAGTAAGTATGATATACATAATTTAAGTCACATACTCATAATCCAATGAGTTCATGAATACTCCTTGAAGTACATGTACTTGCTACCTTTATTAATACAGATGTTAGAGCAATGTATTTCACTGAGCCAGAACTGGTTACTCTCTTCCAGACCTATCAAACAAAGTTAACAAAGAAAACAGCCATGGTAAACCAACCTCAGGCTGGAAGAAAGCAACTAAAATGGTTGTACAGCCTGGAGAAGAGAAAGCTCCAGGGAGAACCATCCAGCACCTTCCAGTGCCTAAAGGGGCTCCAAGAGATCTGGAGAGACATTTGGGACATGGGCCTGGAAGGACAGGACAAGAGGGAATAGCTTTATAATGAAAGAGTGCAGGTTTAGGTTAGATATTAGGAAGAAATTCTTGCCTGTAGGCATGGTGAGGCCCTGGCATAGGGTGCCCAGAGAAGCTGCAGCTGCCCCATCCTTGGCAGTGCCCAAGGCCAGGCTGGACAGGGCTTGGAGCAACCTGAGCTAGTGGAAGGTGTCCCTGCCCATGGCAGGAGGTGAAATGAGCTGGCATTTAAGGTCCTTCCATTCCAAACCATTTGGATTGGATGGTCTGTGAGTCTGTGACTCTGAGTGTGCTCTGTGCTGCTGTCAGCGAGAGGGAACTGCAGGGACATGGCACCACTCATTCCTGGAATGCACACACAGACAAATCCAACCCAAAGAGCTCCTTCCAGCACAGCTCAACCAGTCCCAGCTTATTACTCTCCTTGTTTCTCTCCAAAGCACAGCTACCAATATTAACATCATGTCTACTACATTTTAATAATGTCATGGAAAAAAAGATTGGTCTGTCTCACTGTCAATTTGGGAGAAAAGACAGGCCACGTTTTGACATAAAAGACAGTAACAGCAGAGAAATCTCTTAATTGCTGTGCATTCTTCCTCCTTCTTTTCTTAGACCCACCCTGTAATGAAGATACAATTTTAATCAAAACCCATTAAAGAAGAATTGCTCCTTTTCTCTCATCAAGGAAAAAAAAAAAAAAATACACCAGACAGTGAGAACTTATTGCAATAACTGGAATGCTGAGGGTCTTCTAAATCTATTTTAGTATGTTTTGAAAAGATACTTCTTTGTTAAGCACAGTCAGTGTGGCTGTAAGGCTGTACCTCACACCATCACTCTGCTGTGCCTCAGCTCTGGGCACACAGCTCAGTACCCAGACACCTGTACTATCAGCTAAATGTTAATGTATTCTGTCAAAACCAGATTACCTTCCCCACTAAATTATTCAATGTCATTATCCGACTCGGCCATCTGCAATCCTAATGCCTTGTGTTCGAAAACTCAGAGTGCCTGCTGTATTATTTTTGTTTTACATTCCTACATAAATCCGTTAAACTCAATATGTTACAGCGAATCCACAAAATCAAATGCAATCTGCTGGGCTGTAAAACACCAGTTACTGAAAATCGAAGGGTTTATTATAGTAACAATTCAAGGAGTCACTGAGCAGTCTGGGTGGGCTGAAGGTCGAACCGCATGCTAAGGAATGAGTTAGATAACGCATGCTGCACAACAAGGTATGTGTTTGCTAAACATAGCATGGCCTTGAACCCATTCGTGTATTTCGTATCTAATAAAAATCTGAACAGTTGGTCTGATTGGATTTTAAGTGATGCAAATTTGGAAATCAAATAGGCAGACTCCCTTTAGACTTGGTCTATTTAAACCATAATTGTAAAGAACTGCAAATTACATTTACGACGCCACGGAATTCTCAAGGGATCCGGTAAGAATTTTACCGTAGGAGAAGTATTCATCATTTTAAATTTGTTATTAACAAATCAAAATGTACTCAGCGTGTGACGCTCTCTCGTTTTGTTATTGCCGTTTTGCTTACATGGCAGTACAAGTGTAACCACTCTTCAGTGAATGGAATGCTCTTTAGTTTTCATAGCCATTTAATTATATGCTTTGACAAAACCCAGTCATATTATTGTCATTCTGTTAGTCTGGCAACACTAAGTAAAGAGATAAAATACCACTTACATTTCCCAGACTACAGATTAAGGTGTGATTTGGAGACCAGATTCCCATTCTCAATTATAAAGTAGAAGTTTCCTCGTCACAAATAAATTTTAAAAGCAATGATGGACTTGAATAACTTTCTTCCTGACACTTAATAATACTCAGGGAGAGACTTCATTTGCCTTTGGTTAAGAGAGACCGAAGCTGAAAATGTGACATACACACCCTCTAGCCAATACATTGCTAAATGGGAAGGCATAGAAACCAGCATAAAAGAGAAACAGTTTATTCTTCCCCATTATTAGTGTCTCCACCAGAAAATGACCCGTGTCCTAATTCTCCAGGCAGGAGATTTACGAGCATGGGCAAAGCACAACAATGTTAACATTTCTGCGCACTTTCACATCCAAAACTCATTTACTCTGCTCACGATCTGACGCTGTTTTTATTCCTCCTCTCTGGAGGGAGTGTATTTTGGCACTCATTCTGACCTGTCTTAGAGGAAAACTCTTTCACTGAAGTAAAGCTTTACTGCAAATTTTATAATAGTTTGTAACAAGGAAAAGCACACTGGCAGCATCTTTATTTCTACCACAGAGCACAGCCACCCTGAAGGTGCTGCACAAGGTGTGGGTTTTTTTGTTATCAGGTTTGTTTAAAAAGCACACAGGGAGAGTACAGGATTCCAGACCATCCCCACTCCAGATCTTCACAGCTAATTTGAGACAGATTTTCCCCAATTCCTGCTGCTTTGGAAACTATTGGTCCTAATGAGAGGCAGGTATAGCAGGAAAATTGTAGCAGGTGGAAATAAAGTGATTATATCTCAATCTATTAGGCTTGATACATTTAAAATGATGCAGCACATTCTGTTTTGGTTCAGTATCTGAAAAGTAAATGCAGGTTAAAGTGTATCATGTCTACAAAACGTGGTTCAAAAAGGTTTTACCAAAGTATACGAGTTTTAACAACACTCCTTTAATAACTGACTCCATTTCTCCCTTTCCCAACACATCCCAGACTAAGCATCTTGCAAAACTCAGGAGAGGAAAACAAGAGTTAAAAATAAAAGGATGACTGGGTCAAAATGATGCAAAAATAGCTATTCCAGAAGCCTGTGTAAATCTCTTAAAATCTTAATGCTCTACAGGCTGTTTAAGTAAGGATCTGGATTATTCACTTTTAAACAGCAAATATCACCTTTGCTTCAGGAACTCCCTGAACCATAAATTGCTGGAGGCTAAGATAATAAATTTTGCAAAGAGGAATCACAATCACAGCATGTTTTCCAGGTTCTTATATTATTCTTGAATCATCCCTCGTGACTATTACTAGAGATAAGATAGTAAACCAGATAAAGCTTTATTCTGAGCCCTTTTATGTTCTTATTCACCCAAATATAGCCACCTTCTTTGAAGACCAATTCTCAGTGCTAAGAACCTATACACAATTATCTAACATCACTGAGACAAACTCCCAGAAGATATGAGCAAATCACCATGTGAAGTTATTTAATTCACAGTAACAGACAATCTGCTACATCTAAATCTCTGAAATGTGGGACTGCTGAAAGGACCATGGCTATTCAATGGCAAAATGTGTTTGAAACACTTTCAAAACCATCTTGATGGTGTTGCCCTTCGCAAGCTGCCCTCCTTTAAATTCTCTTCTCTTTTTGTTTGTTATCTGCATAGATTTTTATGCCATTTCCAAGCTTCCTTTGGGTATGATCTAGTCATGGTAAGAGAAAATCATTCCAAGAAAATAATCCAGGGCACTTAAAATTCAGTATATTTTCAGGGTAGCAATCAATGAGGATCTGGTTCCTCACTTACATGCCTGAGTGATATGAATCCAGCCTCAAATGAGCAACCACTCCTCACCCTAAGCACTTGACTCATCCTAAATTCATAAAGACAAGCAAAAATTCCATAGAAAAATGATATTAGAAAGCAAATAATAAAATCACAACATGGTTTGGGTTGGAAAGGACCTTAAAGCCCATCCAATTCCACCCTCTGCCATGGGCAGGGACACCTTTCACTAGCCCAGGTTGCTCCAAGCCCTGTCCAACCTGGCCTTGGACACTTCCAGAAATGGGGTATTATCCTTCTTGCACTATCACTTGTGCAAAATCATTGTAGTTTTGCATTTCATGTGTATTTTTCTACATGCTCAGAGATGAGGCAATGAGTTTAATTATCTACTGAAATAAAATCCAATAGTAGACAAAGACTGTCACAGTAACTTCCTAGCCAAGAGAGTTTCTAGGGAGCATAATATCCAACAGATTATACTATAAAACAGAAAAAACATTAGAAATTGATATGAAACCCTAAGAAGTTGAATCACCTCAGCCATTTATCTTCTAAGGAAAACCAGAGTGTACAGAGTCTAGAAAAAGCTGTCCCTCTAGCTCCTGTCTGTAAGACACAAAGAAAAAGACCAGAAAAGCAAAGCTATTTACCTAAAAATCTAAATCACCCTAATGCAGTTAGGCTACTGTGGGCTTGGCCATCTGGCTTAGAGGCTCATTAGCAAAGAAATGACCCCTTCACATAAAACACAGTTGGGTCATTCCAAGCTAATGAGCCTTCAAGTTTTATTGTTTTGTACACAGAAATGGATGTAAATCTGCTTGGGAAGTCTGGCCTTACACACTCCAAAGCAGCCACACCTTTAATTGATTCTCTCACTTCTTGTTTTAGTTACAGTGAAAGGACAGAAAAGAAAATAAAAAGAAAATTTTTAAAAAGCCTTTGTATTTCTGGTTAAACATGTGTTTCAGTAATTAAATCCTGATATTTAATTGTTTGGGTTTTTTTTCTGTGTTTTTTTGGTTTTTTGTTTTTTTTTTTTTTTTTTTTTTGTTGTTTTGTTTTGTTTTGTTTTTAATCTGATTTCATAATTTCAATTAGAATTCACCCTGACAAAAGGTTAATAATCGAGCATTTGGAAGGATCGTGTGACAGCTCTCCAGGCAGAACACACCAGGAGGAACCAGACCCCATAAAATACAGGACCCGACTCTCACAACATATATAATGAAGTGTTAAATCTTGTGAGTTAACCTTACTGCCTTTCCTGGAGGTATTGAAATACTGAAAGCAGACACCTCATATTCCCAAGTGAATCCCTTACAAATACATGTAAGGATGAACAACATTCCCTGACATCCATGGGATTTGGCTCCATATCCTCATCCTATAAGCTGAAATCAAAAATATTGCATGAAGCGCAAGGTTTCATGCTCACCTATACCCAGTCAGAAGAATAAGACAATTTTCTATTGAATGAGTGGATATATGACAGACATCAGCATCAAAAAATTCCTCCTCTCACTTCCTTTCTCTTTTTTTCCAGTTTTCCTTTTTTTCTTTTTTTTTTTTTCTTTTTTTTTTTTAATGTATCTAGGAAATTTTTAAAAAGTAAAGGCTGGTGTTTACTCTTACGGACTAATATGGTGTGCTAGCCACGACACTGACCCCTGTTCCATCTTAGATAACAAATGATTCACATTAAAGTTTGCCTTGCAAGGCCTTTAGTCATTAGACTATTGCTCAGCTACAGACAATAAAAAAAAAAGTGTTTAAAACTAATAGAATGGAATAACAAATGAGTTCAAGTGCTTGAATTTTGTAACTGTTAAAAAATTCTAATAATCTGATTGCATCCCTGTGGAGGACCAAATGAAGTTGCAAGAAAAAAAGGTCATTTATACAATAAAAATAAAAATTCCACAGCAAAATCATCATAAGGTACTTCATAGAGAAAAGAAATACACAAGTAAATGCTTTGGCCATTTGACATCACAGCAGCTTCTGTTCCGCTCTGTCAGAAACAAACCACCCACCATTCAATAATCTTAGGAAATTCCCTGGGTGAATGGTCTCACAGCTTGGGAAAACTCAGCTTTGGGCTTTTTGTCTCATTTCCCTCCTGAATGCTATAATAAAATCCAAGTAATGTGATTTCTGCAGCTTCCTGGGTCTCAGGGGCTCCAGGTACAGGGTTATGTCATTCTGTGATTACCCATTCTGTCTCTTCCCAGCAAGAGCTCACCCAGGCTTTAGTGCAACAGCTTAAGAGCACCAAAGGTTTCATGGCATTAATAGTCTCTGGTTAATTCCACCTTATCTACTTGCTCAGCTTAGCCTTAAAACCCAATTAAAATGTAATTCATCTGATCCCAGGATTTGAGGGCAATGCATTTGACAGCCTGACATGTTATTACACATCGGGTACTTTAGAGCATATCCCAAAGAGCTCAGCCACTGGCCACTCAGAGCTACACAACTGTATTTTAGGGATCTCAGTAAACAGAAATAGAAACATTTCATTGCAACTTTAATGCATTATTACAGTTATGATGCATCTGTCTGCGTTGCCATTATCTTTAAATAAACACAAAAATTGGACAAGGCAGCAAAGATCTGACAAAGATATAAAAATCCTATATGATATAGGTATCATGAAAATGTGAGGTCAGTATGTTACCCTAAAATTAAACACAATTTATTTTATAAAGCAGGTAAGCTTAAAGCTTTGGTACAGAATTACAGAACAGTTTGGGCTGGATGGGATATTAATGATCATAGAGTTCCAATCTCTTCATATGGACAGGGAGACAAAGTAATTGACAAATTATAGACAAATTAATTTCACAAAATGTTTCATTCTGTTGTACCAAAAATATTGTAAACCAAAATATTGTAAACAGCTGCAATATCTGTTAAAAGGAAAGGTTCTGAAAAAGTTTCCAAATTTTATGAAGACTGAATCAATAGTTCAAATTCAAAAAAAATAATCCAATCCAAAAAGAAAACTGCATATTCCTTCAGCTCAGTCATCTTAAAAAAAAAAAAAAAAAACAATCCTCCTACTCTTACTAAGCAAGTTTTCAGGGAACTGATTACTGCAGAGACCTTTTTTGTCTTTCATTCCTCAGGTGAAAATATAAAAACCAACTTCATGTGCTCCCAACATCTGGCTGATACACAACTCTGGAAAAAGCAACAAGTCACTGTGTCACAAGACGTGATGCCCTTGCACTTCTATTGCACTTTGGAAGTTGTAAGATAATTTCCCAGATCAAATATAAGGCCTCACCAAACACTGATGTATCTGGCTTCACATTATCATACATTTCACTGCTGTAGAACTTGGCAATGATGCTGTATAAAATGCACATGTTCTCAAGTACCTATAGCTGAAATAATTTACCAAAGAATGCAAGTAGAACTTACCACTTCATTTCTACCTGAGAGCTCATACAGTTAATAGTAATTTTATTAAAATACTTTTTTCCCCAAACAACCTTTTGAATCTATTTGTTTCTGAAGAAACTGCTAACAAATAGAATAGAAGCTGCTAACAAATATTTTCTTTGTTTACTATTACATTTTCTTGGATTACAGCTGTACCACATCAGCATGCAGATCTTTAGTGATGCACACAACATTTCTGATGTGCAAGCATGCCCTCTTCTGGATATCCAGCACCATAATTTCAGCTGAAAATTCCCTAAATTACAGCAAATTCCTCCAACATTGCCTTGCAGAGCCTTCCTCTCATTTGTAAAAGCATTCCTGGTATAAACAAATAAAAATAATGCAAACCAGTGCAGGATAAACTGCAGATTTACACAGAACTGACATATTTTCTGTAGTCTGGATTGCTAATGGCACTGTAAATACTGCAGTGCCATTACTGATAGGAAAAGAGCTTTGACCTTTCCTGAGGTGAAGTGAATCCTTGACTACCCACATGCTGATCTAATCATGTGTCATTTTTGTCTCAGTTTTCAGTGCAACAGGCAAACCAAAGCCATTCAGAATTTGCTCAGTTATAATAAAAAATTCAGTCCCACTGCTGAGAAGATTCAGGTGGTTTTTAAAGAAAAGAAATCAAAAAGAGAAAAATCCCATGTCTTTGAAAATACAGTTGTTTTGCACCTCCTTCAACAGCCAAACACTACATTTATACAATTACTGATGGATTTTTCATGTGCAACAGAAGATGTTTTGTAGCCTCCAAGGAGACACAGATTTTTTATGTGGTTTTCTGAAAGCTCACTAATTGCAGTAGGCCCATGCTTCTTTTATTTTGATTGATTCCCAGTAGCTCTGTAATGCATTGGGAAGATTTTTCTTTGCATCCAAAAGAATACAACATCCAACAATGTTAATATGGATTGTGTAAATACTGAAAGTGAGATTTGGACACCAAAGGCAGGTATACACAGAGCTAGTAATCATATTTTTGGTATAGTATAAAATGCATTATAAACTTCTCTCGTATTGATATTGACTTGCAGACATGGAAAAACAACAAATTAATAGCCCATAAATGCTAACTTCTGTAAAAATAAAATTAGACAGGTTATGAATCACACTATATAAGCAAGATTGATAGGGGACTTTTTTCAGGTGGACAAACAGCTTTAACAACATCATTTTCAGAAAGACTGCATCTGAAATTGAGGCAATGCTTTCCAGCGTATCAAAGTCACCAGTGCAGAAGTCATTACTTCTGTAAGAACACACTTAAAAAAAAAACAAAACAACTAACTAATTAATGCAAAATTAAATTAGTTGAACATGAAAACCATTGCATGAAAATGTAGTTTTGGGGGATTGGTGTGCTTTCAGTTTGATTGGGGTTTTTTTTGAAGAAACAACACATTTTTGTTTTCTCTGAATACACTAAGTTTAAAATGATCAAATACTCTCAAAAGGTACCAACAGTACAATCGGGCCTTCTGTATGCATACATACATATATGAGATAAAACAATGAGGAAAACCAAAAACATTTCTCAAGAAAAGCAAGTTCTCTATTGATAAAACTGGGGTCCACTTACTGAACAATTTATTCCCAACTATGGCACCGCAGAAATTCATATAATATTTTATAGGAAGGCAGTTTGGGTTGTTGGTCAAAAACAATGAAAAATCATCAAAATTATATCCCACACCGTTTTGACTGTTGTGCCGTTCATTCTGTCATGTGTTGGTTTTGTCCCAGCTTTCAGTTTAATGGGCAAACACCGCAATTATACAATTAATGCAGATTTCTTTAATCTGGAAATGGCAAGGCACTCAAAACTTTAATGAATTAAGACTGATATGACCTCAATTTTAACGTTGAGTAGGAGAAGCCCAGGCAGACTAAGCCCTACAGGAACTGAGAAAATCAGGTTTGGATTTACTGTCAGTTTAGAAAATTTCCGTGCTAATTTAGAGGGAAGTATCTTGTTAGAAACATCACTCAACCTAATACACCAATTCAGCCTTAAACTGCATAAACCTCCTATGCTTTATTTATATTTTAACATGACATACAACACTTTTATAATGACGTATCATAGTCTGCCTTCAAAGAAAAAGAGCAAAAGGGAGTCAAAACATTCTGTGATAGATACCACCAAGGAAAATCCACCACTGTGGTTCAAAACCACCATTTCTTCCCACAAATATTAGAATCACAGAGTCAGAGAATTAGTAAGACAGCTGGTGATGAACTAGATAAGAAAAGAGTGGAACCCTGTGGGCCAGGAACTGTCTCCTTGCCCTTATCAGAGAACTCAGCTGTGGTAACTCCCCTGCCAGGGAGGTCCTGGGACATTCACCCATGGCCTGAAGGTGTTCACTCTGCTGAGGGGCCATAATGGGCCATGATGGGCCCAGCTGCACTCATGTGATGGGCAGCTGTATCCAATTAGAAGGTGCCAGATTCTCTTGAAGTGTCCCCTGATCCACAGCATTCCATCATCCAGGTGCTCCTGATCCCAACATTACATCATCCAGGTGTCCTTGATCCACAGCATTCCATCATCCAGGTGCTCCTGATCCCAACATTCCATCATCCAGGTGTCCCTGATCCACAACACAACATCACCCAGCTGAAGTTCCCCACCCCCGGGGAGGTACCTGGGTGTTCCTACATGAACCTGAGTGAATAGAAACCCAGCAGATGAGGTGTTTTGGAGGTTTCTTCCACCACCTGATGGGTTTGGTCTGTGACCATTATTTTTGACTAACTACCATCAAAATTACACTGACCAAGTCTCGTTGTGAAGCCTTTGGGTGGTGAGAAAGTTTTATTCTTATCCTTTCCTTCTCTTTCTCATGCATATTCTTAGGTGATTTTTGTGCTCTTATATTGTCGTATTACTGAAGTTAACAACCAAAATGCCTGCATATCTGTTTTCCTTTGCAACTGAATCATTCTACAGTAAACCCTACATATGTATATTTACAAAAAACACTCATTCAGGGTCATTTCACTCTAATCCACCCCAAGGGATTTATTAACAAGAACCTGGGCTACCCTTGCCTTTTAGAGTAGATTGTAACAGGTAGTTGTAAAAATCAAATTACTTTAGTAAATTTAAAAATCTACTCATCCCAATAGGGATGTGTAAATCTGTAATCACCAGAACCTAAAATCAGGACAATTTTTTAGGTAGTTGTCATTTCCAAGCCACGAAGTTTCATTTTCTCAGTTTTTTTTATTTATTTCTGATTATAAACACCAGTGTGGTTCTCTGACTCTAATAAGAAAAACACAGCAAACTCTGAATATGGAATTACAAAACCATGAAATTCATGAATGAATAAATAAATCAAAACTAGCTTGTCCAATTGTAAATGATGCTGCATTTCTATAAATCCACTGAAAAATAATGGACATGCCTTATGATGAGGGCCTGACATCATCAAAATGGAAAAGACAGAAGGTTCCTGAAAAGGTGTCTCAAGTCACACTGCAGGTTGCATACTTAGACAGTGATTTATGTACAATTGTGAGCAGTCAAGGCACTCAGGAGGGATCCATAAGTGCAAAAATCTTAAACTGACTGAGAAGCAATGCATAGAACATTTGGGAACATATCCTATTCCTCCGACAATAACTACTGTGTTTCCACTTGTTTCTTTCAAGTACTCAAAGACAAAACTGCTCTACAAGAGGCAAGTGAATAGTAAAATAGCTCATCTCCAGTTTGAAATACAGTGGAAAGCTTTAAACAAGCTGCTGTTGTCTAAAAATTATTCGGCCACCCAGGAATCTGACAATGGTACCGATGGAAAAACTGCCCTGCTGTGCCAGTCACGCGTGAGCCAGTCGATGCTGCTGCTCCAGCAGTCAATCTCTTGTCACTCATCCCTGATTCCTCATCTCAGGACAGCTCTGGATATTTCTCTGTCTCATAACTGTAATTTACTGCTCACTGTCACCCAGATTAACCTCATGCAAGTCAGCTCCAAAGCTGAAATGTACACACCAATTATTGCTGATCTTAAATATGAATTCAGATGAAGCTGTTAAATGTGACAGCTGGCAGTATCTTGAGAGTTTATAGATTTTTCAGTTGCTATCGTGTTTTTCGTTCTCCAATCAAGCCAATACAATAACCAGCTGTCTGCTAAGGACATTTCATCTTCATGTAATGCAGCACTCTGTTTTCCCTTTGAGCAATTTCAATTTTTTACTGATATATTTGTGAAGAGAAGCTGCCAGCAGGCTTGTTCTTTCTCATTTGTTTTTCTGCTATTTTGTTGGTTCAAGAAATGACATTTTCTTCTCTATAGGGAACACGAATTAGAACCTATAGCAACTCAGGAGTGAGCAGGTATTAGGGACAGGTAGTAACTTTAGAGAGTAAGATTTCAAAGATGAAACATTACCCCCATGGTAAAGCAGGGTCTTCCTAGAGCACATTGCACAGGATTGCATCCAGATGGTTCTGGAATATTTCCAGTGAGGGATATTCCACAACCTCTCTGGGAAATCTGTTCCAGTGCTCAGATGTGATCCTCACATCTAAACATTAAATCATTAGTAGTAATACAAGACTCCATTAAGGACTGATCATACCACTCAGACACACAGAAATATTATCAGTCCCCAAAACCAATAAAAAAAAAAGCTCTTCTGGAATGTCAGCAGAGACTGGGAGCAGGAACACTGGATGAGAGGCAAAGCAAGGCAGGAGAATGCAAGTTGGCTTAATAAGGAACCCAAAGGCTTTAGAGGAGAAAATCATATTTGAGCCAGCTGGGAAATGCCTTTTCAAATGCAGATTTGAATTAATGCCAAGCCAGTACTGGAGTGATTACAGAGGTCTTTAACACTCATGGCTTACTCACTTGTCAACTACTTTCCAAATTTATCATTGATACACCCCAGCAACACAACATTCAGTCTGTCTCTGGCAGTGAATCTGATGATGTCAGAGGGAATTCAAAGCATCCTTTTTAAAGCATATTTTTCTAAAGATATAATTTCCTCCCTTTCTTTTGTTAATCGGGCATCAACCCCAGCAGCACCCAGAGTCTTGCTAGAAAGGGTGCCCAGCGCTGGGTTGAGTTTGGCAGTGCATTTCTGAGTCAGGAGTTTAAAGCTGCAACTCCCAGGTTCCTGGTATTGTTGCTCCCTGAAAGCCTGCAATATAAATCATGAAAAATCCAGGAGAGAAAACCAGCAGGAAACTGGACCCCAATCAGAGCTAACCATCTTTTAAATAAAGCTTTCATTTAGACAAATGGAAAACAATTGCATTAAGAGCTTCTGTGGAGCTGCATTTTGGTCTTCTCTGTAGGACAGAAGTCTAGAAATGTAATTTTATTTTGAAATAAATTATGGGATTTATCACATATACCTAAGAAGCTGAAAAATACCCTATAAATTTTCTCTGAGACCCTGGCAAAAAAAAAAAAAAAAAAAAGTCATATGACACAGCAAACTGAGAACTTTCTTGCCCTTCCTTCCCAAAATTAACAGATTCTGAAGTTCAGATGAGTTCATGAGAGAAATAGTAGATACCAACCTGGGAAAATATTTTGTCAGTTACTGATAAAGCAAATTAAGAATATGCATATTTCTGGTCATACAAAGAGTAATGAAACAATTTTATATCTCATCTCCATAGAAGTTCTTACAGAGAACTCTCAGGGATCTCCCTTGCAGAGGGTTTAGGTACTGTGAGACTCTGGTCAATGAAGCAACTACACAAATATATAATTATTCATAAAACTAGGAAAGAGCCTAGGGACTAATTAAAAACATTATTTGACTGGTAGGAAATGGAGTAAATCAACATTTATCAGAGGAGAAGGAAGCAGAAACCAAAACATACATTTTATAACACTAAATAATACAACTGCAGAATAACACAACTGCACCATTTTTACTTACCTAAGTTGAAATCTCCCCTCTCCTTCTTTCTACCAACTTTTTTTTTTTTTTCAGATTTTTCTATGGATGCCAAAATTTTGAAAGTGTCTACTTTTTCTTCAACTCACAGCCCTTTCCTTCAGTTCTTGAAGTTTTGTAAGAAGCACCCCTCTGAACCCGAATCACAGAAGTAGATGAATGAAAAGAAACTATTTTAAGCTGGAAAAGGACTGAACTAACACTGACTGAACAGCACATTGCCAACAGCCTGCCCTTCATCATCTGCATCCTTTAAATATTTACAAAGTATTTACTATGCTCATTTGATCAACACTCATCCAAAAAAATAATCATTTTCCATCTATTATCAAACAGAAGAAACCCCAAAACATGAATGACTGATTAATTTCACAATCTCTAAAGCAAGAGCAGGATTGCAGTGGTTTAAAGCCACACAGGCAGAAGATGTTAAAGATGTGCATCTTTGCAAAATCAACCTTGATCAGACTTAGGACTGTGTCATGTTTGGTGTGTGCCATTCACTTTTGCCCTTTTGAAACTCCTGAAAGCTTTCAAACACTTTCCAAGTGAGATCTTCTGTTATACTCAACATGCTCATAACTATCAAGAACCCAAGAAAATCAATCCACAGGTTTGAAGGAAATAGGTTTAGTATCAAAGCCAGGGCAGAATGGATGAAATTCAACCCTTAGATAACAGGAGCTGCCTATAAGCTCAGGATCTGGTCTTCTGTCCTGTCTATGGGGATTTAATTAATTAATCAGAGAAGTCTAGAGCTATTTAACTTACCCCTGCCCATATTAGATTATAACAGTTGTCATCTCAATGGCTCTTCAGGCTCTGTTGGCCGTATTGATCTGATCTCCAGTATTGATCTGGTCTCTGACAATTATAACTGGAGCTTAAGCAACGAGGATCAAATGATTTAATGAAGGAAGGAGTCTGGCTGTTTGTCCATTCCTAGAGCATACATGACTTGGAAGTTGGCTGGCAGCTACAAGCTGACCCATGGAGGATTCAACTGCCTTGGAGGGGCAGATTGAGGAGTCAATGCTCAAACAAGCATTGGAATTTTTTAACCTGGTATCTTAAAATGGCATCCACCCTTAAAGAACTGAATTGACACCCCCTACTTTATCTGTCCCTATGTACAAAAAACATAAATTTAGGCATAGTAATATGTAATCTTAATCCCATCCCTTGTAACTGCTAACATTAGTTTGGAAATTATCATTGTCAAATTCTACCACACCAGATCTGGTAAAATTAGAAGAAGTACTGCATTTTATGTAAATTAAGTATATATTCAGTTTTCATAATGTTTACTCAATAGGTATAAAAAAACTTACTTAAGTTGACTACATTTCAGTATAAAGCAGAAAAATAAATAAATTACAGAGGTTGTGCAACTCAGACTAAGAAGGACACAAAAAAGGGGGGAAAAAAAAGACTGTTTGAAAAACCATATTGTGGAAACCATAAAAGCAGCTGCTCACACCATTATGTGTTTAAGTAAAAATGATGAAATTATATTAGCAACCTTCAGAGTGGTCATAAATGCCTGCAGGAATTTAAAACTTTCCTCCCTCTGTAAATGCAGTCAGAAATAAAATGTTTCTGGTCCGGGGCAAATTGCATCACTACCAAAACTGTGTACTGAAAAAGAGGCACCACAATAAAATGAGAAGCCACCATTCATCAATTCTCAAGGTTTTTTTCAAAAGACCTTTAAGGATTACACCAGTATTGCTTCTACAAAGCAAGATTTTGTAGGAAGAAACCCAGCAAGTTCTCCACCACAGCCTCACCACCTGGTATTTAATGTTCTCTTTTATAACTTCTAACCCATAACACAGCAGCAAAACTTCACATTCATTCAAGCTTTCACAAAAATCTGTCAACCATAATCTCAAAAAACTAAGAGGCAAATAATGCTTTTCAATTCGATCAAACAGCTATTCCTTGAGGTGACTCTATTACATGGAACAATATCTTTGAAAAGCAACATTTAAGCCTGAACTGTAAAATGAAGTGACTAAAGGACTGAAGTTTGCACTACTGATACTGAATTTCATCACTCTAACAACTGTAACAGTACCAATGAAAATAACAACGTTAAAGGTCTATCCTCGAACACCCTCTTCAGCATTTTTTTCATGATTCCAGCAAAATGGGATCAAAATGTGTCATCTGATACTCTGGGAGCAACCAAAGAAACAGCAAAGTGGAGGATGCTCAGTTTGACACCTCTTGGCAAACATTTTAATTTTAAAACGGGTTGTTGATGTTGCTTTGGTCTTTTTCCCACATCCTCAAAAGGACATGGCAATAGAACATCTGAGTTTTAATATACAACGTTGGGTGGAGAGAATTTTCTGGGACAAGTTCTGTTTGTGCAGAACAAAGGTTATGCACTGCCAGTTCACACCACGCTGAACAATTCAACGCCTCTGGAAACCCTACCCAGAGAGTTGTTTTTAAATTGTGTGAACAGCACTAATGCTGATCTCACTATTTTCATGGCAACTGAGTATTTCATAGCTCCACCAGAAAGTGAAACCTTCAGTGGTTTAACTCACACACCAAAAAGTCAACCTCTTGTGAATATCTGTAAGTAAGATCTTAAAAATCAAACACAATGACCATCCCACAGGGGCAAGCATGCTGAAAATTACCCATATTAATCTTCAATAAGAAAATAATTCTTGGGCCATTTCGCATTTAGATTACCCACCATTGTTTTCATTTTAAAAAATATTCTACTTCCAAAGGAACTGCTAGTTATTATATAAGAAGAAACTTTTATCCCAAATTCACAGGGAGCACGGAGTTCCTTGTCAAGTGCAACACCACCCCCTGTGAGCTTCATGATCGTACTCAACTCCTGTTTGCAACGCATTAGAAGTTCAACAACTCAAACAGCACCAGCCCTACACTCCGCACAAAGCCGCGTCACAGCTTCTGAGATACACGCGAGCAGCCGCAGCCTCGGGGGGCTGAGGCGCCCGTCGTGACTTACGTTGTTCATGTACTCGGAGAGCAGGTCCTGCAGGGCCTGGCGCACGGCGTTGCACTCGGCCACGATGCGCTCGCGGCGGTCGTCGCGCGTGCACGAGGAGTCGGCCATGAGCGCCGCGCCGCTGATGATGCTCTCCAGACGCTCCTCCAGGGACGGCCGGAACCGCGCCTCGCTGAACGTCATCGGGTCCAGGATGATCTTGTTCTGGAAGGAAGACGGGAAAATGGTGAATGGGCGCGGGTCTTTGGCATTTTCAGTGCCTTTGGAGAGGTTTTTTTAGTCTTTCCCATGAATAATTTATCATAGAATCCCAGGTTGGAAGGGATCGCAAGGGTTATCAGAACTTTCTTGGAGCAATAATCTACCACATTCCTGAAAAGGTAAATATTAGAGAAATAAATAAATAAATAAATAAATATATATATATATATATATATATAAAAAAAGAAATATATAAATTCACAACCTTGGTACTCAGAGAAGCTGTGGCTGCCCCTGGATCCCTGGAAGTGTCCAAGGCCAGGCTGGATGGGGCTTGAAGCAACCTGTGATAGTGGAAAAGTTTTTAGTCTTTCCTATAAATAATTTATCATAAAATAGCAGGTTGGAAGGGACCGCAAGGATTATCAAAACTTTTTTGGACCAATTATCTACCAAATTCCTGAAAAAGTAAGTATTAAAGAAATATATATACAAATAAAAAATATACGTATATGTATATATGCATATATGTATGTATATACACATGTATATGTATATATACACATATATACATATTTATATAAATGTAAATATATAAATGTATATATACATATATTTATATAAAAATTCATAACCTTGAAACCCAAAGAAGCTGTGGCTGCCCCTGGATCCCTGGAAGTCTCCAAAGCCAGGCTAGACAGGGCTTGAAGCAGCCTGAGATTCTGGAAGGTGTCCCTGTCCATTGCAGGGTCTTGGAAGAAGATGATCTTTAAGGTCCCTTGCAACCCAAACCATTCCATGCTAAAGCACTATTACTTTTCCACAAATATCCTGAACATTTCTTGGCTCTTCAGGCCATTCATATGCAAGGTATAAGTTTTTTATTCTTGAAGATAGAGTGGGATGTTCTCCATTAATAATTTAATTTTGATTATTTTAATAAGCAGCCTACACTGCTGAAATGTTACTATATTATCTCAATATTTCATGAATTTAAAAAATTGAGGAAGTTAAGACTGTAAGGAAATCATTACCAGACAATGACACACAAAAATGTGAAACCTCTGATTTCCATTCTGTATGCATCTTTTAACAGCTTTTTTTGGTTTTTAGTCAGGAAAAAAGTGCTGGATTAGTTAACTAAAAAGGGAGCACTACATGAAGACAGACTGAAAACATCTTCAGTTTGTCAAACAGTCTCCTGGTTAGCAAAGTATCTTTATTCTACTAGAAAAAGAATTGATTTTTCAAAAGACTCTTTTCTAATAAAGAAAGGTGAATTCAGAAATTATGATCACTGCTAAATACCTGTGTATTGTATCTATCAAATTTATTGCCAAGTATGAAATAGGTTTCAACATTGATTCTACTCTTCTCACAGTAAAACTTCATGTGAAGCTATGAGTTTTGAGTCACTGCTGGATTATATTTTGACCTCTTTTATCCTTTTGCAGTTCAAGGTAAGAAATACAATCACCTGCTCTCACTCTCAGGTACATTTACAACACTGTGTAATTCAGAAATCTTCTGTTGAAATCATGCAAAGAAGTCTCCTAATTGCATATGGACTAAAAATGCTCTTTAAGCTGTGCACTTGTTATTTGAGCTTTAAAAAAGAAAAAATAATGAAATAGGAATAAAAAATGTAAAAGCCTTCTGATTTCTAATAATCATACATGTTTTAAAGCACATAAGATTTGTTAATGAACCATTTTAATCTTCACAATGTTCTGATAACTTTATGATTAGTCTATTTCTTTTAATATCCAAGAGCAATCAGCAAGTGCAAGCCAAATGATGCTAGTAATTTGAAAAAAAATAAAACAAAACCAACACAGTGTATCAAAATGTACATTAAAATTTAGGAACATGACACATAACCAACATGTACCTTTAGCACTGAAAATTGTATCTGTTTATTATTAATAAACAAATGAAAATGTTCAAATGGATTTATTTGAAGATAAAGATGAACTCCACTTGAATATTTTCTTAATTTCAGCAGGACAAGACTCTTAGAAAAGATCTTATTTCTCGATAAAACTTCCAATTCACACACACAGATGCCATAACTCTCATTACTATATGGAGAAAGGAACCTCTGAGAAAACTATAATTTCACTGAATCCTCAGGAGTTAAATAGTAATAAACACAAGGAATTTATGAAAATCCATTATTTAATAGAAGGACAAATAGAAGATTTTTAACCAGATAACATATTGTTCCAGCTCCAGGAACTGCTGACTTGGCAGAAAAAGTGCTGCATTAGCCAGAATGTGAAATAATGTCTCACATGTATCTTCTGGGGTCTGTGTTTCACAGCAGTAAGCAGAGCAGTTTTACAAGCACCTAAATTAGAAATGACTTCTCCAAGAGTTAGGCCTGTGTATATTTATTTAATGGGGCTTTTGAGCCAAAGGGTAATGCTTGGGATTTTCAGAAATCAGCTGTATAAATCCATTTCCACAACTTCATATTTCACGTGGCAGTAGCAGGACTATAATTGCACCAAATGAACTATATAAGTAACTTACGGAATTAGCAAGAAAAAAAATATTGAAAAGAATAGCTGTTTGTTTCAGATTCCTAACCAATCCTTCCAGAAATGCCTCCCTTTTCCTCACAGCCATAGGTGTAAGGTTTTCTACCTACACAGCAACTTTCAGACACATCTTACACCTCCCAGCAAGTCATTAATCACATTTTGCTCCTGCACTCAAGTCTTCTGTGAGACCCAAGAACCTACCTCGAATATGGAAATATGCCTGTGCATATCCATTTGCATATGCAAATGCAGCATCCTGCACCTGTGGACCTGCACAGGCTGGGGGTGACCCAATGGAGCAGCTCTGAGGAGAAGGACCTGGGCGTCCTCGTGGACAACGAGCTGTCCCTGAGCCAGCAGTGCATCCTGGTAGCCAAGCATGCCAATGGCATCCTGGGCTGCTTTAGGTGGAGCATTTCCAGCAGTGCAGGGAGGGGATCCTGCCCCTCTGCTCAGCCCTGTGAGGCCACATTTGGAGAACCCTGTCCAGTTCTGGCCTCCTCAGGACAGGAGAGACCTGGAGCTCATGGACTGGGTGCAGTGGGGGCTGCAAAGGTGATGAAGGGACTGAAGCATCTCCCTGATGAGGAGGTGCTGAGGGAGCTGGGGCTGCTCAGCCTCGAGACAAGCCCCAGCTGAGAGGGGGCCTCAGCCCTGGCTGTCCCTGGGTGCAGGGAAGGTCAGAGCAGGGCCCAGGCTCTGCTCCAGGGCCCAGCAATGGCACCAGAGGAAGGGGCAGGGACTGAGCCCAGGGAGTTCCAGCTGAGCATGAGGAAGAACTTCTCCACTGAGAGCACTGAACAGATTGTCCAGGGAGGCTGTGGAGTCTCCTCACTGGGGATATTCCAGAGCCACCTGGACACAATTCTGTGCCCTGTGCTGTGGATGGCCCTGCCTGAGCAGGGAGGTGGGACCAGAGGAGCCACTGAGGTCCCTTCCAGCCTGACCCATCCTGGGATTCTGTGCATTCTTCCATCCTTTTTGAGTCTTGAAGATGAACAGTCTACAGATAAAGTATCTCCAGTATGTCTAAACCCTGAAACCCAACTCAACGTTGTCACAAGCAGATATGTTGTACTCTGTGAATAAATTCAGTGATTTCTTTACAGACTACAAATACCATTTAGATTTTAAATAATAAATTATGTAGCACAGAGGATGTGTAATTAACCCAAGCCAGCTTTCCTCACTTTGAACCGTAAAAAGGGGAATATACTTCTGTGGTATTTGTAAATAAGGAGAAATATTTATGATGATCAAAACTTAGCTCATGAAAAATAAAAGTCACTCAGTTGTACTCAATTTTTCATCCATATCCCATAAAACTTTTTATTTATAGCTTATTTCTCAGCTTAAATATTATTAAATATTTATTTGGGATATCTGTTAATGACAATTCAGAAGTACAGAGTAATTTAGGTTGGAATGAACTCCTGAAGGTTATATTTTAAATACTTCTTTAAAACACAGACAACTTTACTATCAAGCCAGGCTGCTCAAGGCTTCATGCAGTCAGGATGAGAATTCCATCCTTGGAGATTTTCCAAACCTCTCTGTCTGCTGTTTGAATGCCTGATCGACGTCGTGGGTGATCATGGGTGAGTCTTTCCCTCCCAATATCCAGAATTTTCTCAGAATCACCTTGTGCCAGTTGCACCTCATCCCACACCACGAACCTCAGTTTTGCTTAAAATAGAACTAATAATTATGTAGTTACTTTCTGATGGGTGGTTATAAATAAATGACAGTCTAGATGTTTATTTTAAACTCTTTCTCAAATATGTCACAAGGAAAACAGGTTTTGGAGTTTTGGGAAAAGGGAGATGGGATGAGAACCAGCTCCATGACAGCTCCTGATGTTCCAAAGAAACACAATTTTTTGCTTACAAAAGCTATTATTCTTCTTCAAAGAGAACTTGCTGCCAAAATTCAACTTCAGACTATGTTATTGACACCTATAAAACTCTTGCACATATATGAACAAGGAAATAATTGGAAATAATTGTCTTCTTGGAAAGAAGAAAAAATAGTTGGCAGGAAATCTGGCTAAATGAATTTCTTTAAAAGTTGCAATTTCCCATCACTTCTTAAAAGCCAGTTAATGAAAGATGAATGTAAATGAACTGGAACACTTTAAATTTCTAATTAGTTAACTAACAATAGAGCCATAAATCAAGGATTGATACTATAATTCAGTCCTTATAATTAAGTGTTTCAAATCTCTTTATAAATGTTCAGAGTGCTGTAAACATACATCATTTTTGGCCGCAGTTGCTGAAACAAAATCCAAGAAAATTAATTCTAATATAATTGAAGATTTGTTTGAAAACTGTCAAAACTTGTGATAAAATCTTCTTTAAATATAGTTAACTGTTTTCTCTTCAACTCTTCTTTTTTCCTTAAATTATATCAAGGTGTGTTTACAGAGACGTTGCCATGTTTTAATAAATATTAGAGACTTCTGAAAATAAACCTCTTCATACTAAGTACTGCTCTAAACCAACTTACTCTTGTTCAGAAGGCTATAAACCATCTCATACACTAATAAACTAGAAGACACCACTTCAGAAATTTAAAGTAATGGATAAATTATTCATACTTTGACTAAAAAAACTGAAAATAGCCATATACCCTACAAAAATGTATTGTATAATCAGAGAGCACATCATTATTGAAACTTTGTGACATTTATCTGCATTAGAATCTCATTTTCAACCATACTAAAAAAAACCCTCACAGTCTTTATTACAAATATAATGCAAAGCAAAACCAAAATTTTGCATTAATAATTTAAAACAATTTTACAACTCCAAAAAAAACTAGAATTACTATATCATTGTGTGCATTTTCCAATTAAATGACTTCATTGTTATGCCCAATTGCCTTATTGCTCAAGAAAAATCTGCTCATCCTCTGGTTTCTGCACATAGAAAGTCTTAAGGAAATTTCAGCAGCTTCTTCAGAAACTCTGCCTAGTTTATTTGTTAAACACATCACACACTTAACATATTTGTTGAATTCACCTGTTTAGAATGTGAAACCTTCAGGACAGAGGCTATTTCCTAACACAGTTCTTAAAGATTTAGAATCACAAAATCACAGAATGGTTAAAGTTGGGAATGACCTCAAAGACCATAAACCTACCGCCACCACGTTCACTAAGTGCTACATTGTCCTGGTTTAGGGCAAATTTGGGAGGAAGCCTCCAAAGGGGTCCCTCTAGAAAGCAAATTCAAGCAGCCTCTCTCTCCACCAGTTCAGAAGGTATAAATCTGCTTTGAGAAAAGTGGAAAAAACTGTTTATTTAACAAGCAAATACTCACAAACATGAAAAAATAAATAACATTAAACAATGGAATATCTCATTGTTCTGAAGAGGTGGCAAATTCTTAGAGAGTCCTTTTTGTGGGGTAGAGCTCAGCTCACTCAGTTTCTTACCAGTCCCTCCTGCACTGGAAAATGTCATGCCCCGGGCATCAGTGGGCCACAGGTTTGAACTTTTGGTGGTTTTTTGGGTTTTCAGTTCAGAGCAAGGCTCGTCAGTTTCAAGAAAAAGAAAAGCTACAGTCTGGGGAACTTTTTTGCCTCATCTAGCTAAAAAACTAACTAAAAGCAAAGGAGAGCTCTGTCCTGCTGTCCATGCTGCATGAGAAAGAATGTGGGGGAATCCAGTGCAGTTTCTGCTAACAAACTGTGATTCTTCTCCCCCACTTCACTCTCAGAACCAGTCTTAAAGGTGCAGAACTTAATGGCCAGGACAAACAGAACAACTGGGGATACACAGAATTCACAGAATGACCATGTTGGAAGAGACCCTCAAGATCATCGAGTCCAACCCAGCCCCAACACCTCAACCAAACCCTGGCACCCAGTGCCACATCCAGGCTTTGTTAAACACATCCAGGGATGGTGACTCCACCACCTCCCTGGGCAGAGAATTCCAGAACTTTATCACTCTTTCAGTGAAAAACTTTTTCCTAATATCCAACCTATATTTCCCTTGGTGCTGCTTGAGACTGTGTCCTCTCATTCTGTCAGTGCTGCCTGGAGAAAGAGCCCAACCCCAGCTGAGCACAGCCACCCTTCAGGAGCTGTAGAGAGTGATAAGGTCACCCCTGAGTCCCCTTTTCTCTAGGCTGAGCACCCCCAGCTTCCTCAGTTGTTCCTCACAGGGTTTGTGTTCCCAGCCCCTCTCCAGCCTCGTTGCCTTTCCCTGGACACACTCCAAGATCTCCAGGTCCTTCCCAAACTGAGGGGGCAGAACTGGACACAGCACTCGAGGTGTGGCCTCACCAGTGCCAAGAACAGGGGAAGAATGACCTCCCTGCTCCTGCTGGCCACACACAAGCATCATAAAGTCACCCTAAGACGTACATCCACAGGGTTTTTAAAACTTCCTGAGACAGTGAATACACAACTGCCCTTAGCACAAGGAAAATGCAATTTTCAAGGTAAATGCCACTGCAAAGTGTGATAGATATTTTAGCTAAACAATGCCACAACCACAAGACAGCAAGAAAAACTGCCTCTGAGTAGAAGGCAGCATATGATATACTGAGGGACCTAGTTTTTCTCAGTAACTTGGAGACAAGACCATATAAATAAGACTATTTGATGTATTTCTCTGTCAAAAGTGCCTGCACTACTGCGAAAATAAATACTGTGTGCTCACAGGTTTGGTTTCTGCACCTTTGTCCATGTCTCCTGCAATGCTAACAAGGCTGTTGATCTCCTGTTTAGCAATAAATCCAGTGTTCCTACCTTCCACAATGCTGTGTTACACAGACACACCATACAGCTGGAAGAGTGTGACAGTGCAATGCTAAACTGCAGCTTCTAATGAGCTGCTCTGGAGTGATGAAACAACACAGAAATTATTCACAGGGGCTCCAAGAGAGCTGGAAAGAGATTTTGGACAAGGGCATGGTGTTACAGGACAGAGGGAATGGCTGGTTTAGATGGGATATTGGGAAGAAATTCTTTACTGTGAGGGTGTTGGCGGCTGCCCCATCCCTGGAAGTGTCCAGGGCCAGGCTGGACAGGGCTTGGAGCAACCTGGGATACTGGGAGGTGTCCCTGCCCTGTTCCATGGGGTGGAACCAGATGGTCTTGAAGTTCCTTTCCAACCCAAACCATGCTGTGATTCTCTGACCTTTCCCTCTGGCACACCAGGCCGGCTGCATCCACAGCAGCTTCACGAGCATCCCACTCAGGCAGGAGTGCACAACCACGAGCAGAAGCACCAGCTCCCACCTTCCCAGCCCCCTCTCCTGACTGGTCTCCAAATGTAAATGGAAATGCTGCTTCCCTGAAATAGTGGAGGTGTTCACTTCTCACATACCTAAGCTACAGAAGCATCTCAGAGGTGCTAAATAAACACAGGCAAAATAGTAGCAAGTGTAGTCTAATTAGAACATTTCACTTAGTGCTCTTTTCGAGCTATTATATGTAATTTGAAACAAAATTTACTATGTTTTTGATTTATCACTTCAGATATTCATACTTACATTAACAAGAAAATAAGAACCTGCAATAATTTGAATAATAATACAATAACTACTGCTACACAAAACACATTTCCTTACAGAAATTATAATTAGGTGCTTAAAGTGTGTTTCTTTTCAGTGTTTTTAGTATGGCTAACAAATTTGTGCTTGAGGGTTTACTACAAAAATTCCTTTGCAAATAAACTGGGCTGCTGCAAACGAGTTACATGTATTCTGATAGGGAATCACAGGCAGGAGTTGGTGTGTTGGCAAAAGGCTCTTTCTACCACCAAAAGAAGTAGTAGCAAAATGTTATGGTTAAACTCCAACAAGTATTTTTGATTGCTAAATCTTTCCACAATACTAGTTCACTATACAAGAGCATTTCAGAGGGAAAAAAAATAAATTCATAGACATGAAAAAAATAAACCAGAAGCCCACTAGATGGTGCTCCTATACAGCAAATACAGCTCAGCAGCACCATTCCCACTGCTAAAGGGGAATGAAGACAATGAGATCCTAATCCACAGTTACTCAGGGTGCTTCCCTTCACAGAGGTCACATTTTTGCCATGCATTTGCTTTTCAAATCCTGACATTTTCAGTGCCATCCTTTGTACTTTGGAGCTGACCCTTTCCACAGTAATATATAAACAAACCCATACATACATAGAAGGGGCTGTAATGGGAAATGCAGCAATAACTGAAAGGAAAAGGTTGTTTGGCCCCTCAGCATCATCAGGATCCCAAAAGTTTGCCCTGATTCTTCCTCATTTGAAACATCAGTTCAACATCCTCAAACACACAGCTCTGCAAACAGGTGAAGCTTATGAGTTTAGTGTAAAATGCAACATTTTGCTGTTGGTTATTATTTTCTTAATATGCAAAGCATGACAAGTCTGATGTTTCCCCACTCAGAAGAGACCTGAGGAGTGCAGAAAGTGCCAAAGTATCTCATTACTGCACAGAAGTTTTAGAAACATTGAGGTGCAGCCTGGCTGCCTTCACACAGGAAATACTTGGCTTGACACTGTTGCAGTGTAAAAGCCACTTTGAGCTGCACTAGGGACATAAAAAAAAAAAAAAAAATTGTGGACTTGGGGGAATGAGTCAAGATAAGACCCACAAAGTTGATTAGTTGATTGCAGGGCTCGAGCCCCTCTGCTCTGGAGCCAGGCTGGGAAAGCTGGGTGTGTTCACCTGGAGAAGAGAAGGCTCCAGGGAGAGCTCAGAGCCCCTTCCAGGGCCTAAAGGGGTTCCAGGAGAGCTGGAGAGGAACTGGGGACAAAGAATGGAGGGACAGGACAAGGGAGAATGACAGGTTGGACAGGGCTTGGAGCAACCTGTGACAGTGGAAGGTGCTCCTGCTCATGGCAGGGGGCTGAAATGAGATGATTTTTCATGTCCCTGCCTACCCAAACCATTCTGAGATTCTTCAATATTTCATACAAATCCATACGTGAGGTTATCTGAATTTGCAGCACACTTTCCCCAGTGCATTCCTAGTTAAATTCAATATAGAGTTGCTATTATACAGAAATTGCCATTTGCCTGGGCTAGAGCTACTCAAGCTCAACAAGTCTGGTTTCAAATTGCTGTTGGATGTGCAGTAATATTTTTACAATTGTTTCTTATGAATTTCAGTGGCGAAACAAACACATTTCAATTCTCCTTTCGAAGCTCACATTTTGTCCTGTTCTCTGCAGCATTACAAATCACTTCTCTGAAGAACATATTTACAAGCAAATTGCAATTCCATAAATGTTCTGCAAAAATCCATTCTCAGATCATCTAGCAGTTATTTGTCCAAAAAGGAACATTTTAAAGGTAACTTAATGATACAGTATTTTTTCTGTCTGCTACATTTCTGCCACATTTTGACAGCTACTAATTTTATAACAAAAAAAAAAAAAAAAAAAAAAAACAAAACCAAAACAGTCTTTGCTATTGCTATACCCAGATACTTTGTCTTTTCAGTTTCTCTGTAATGTTTTCCCCTCATTACACACATATTAGATATTTCACTCCATTTAAGGTGCACTGGATTCCACAGCCATGCAAAATGTTCCTTAAGGAGCATGAATGTATTCACAAAATATGTTATGATAGCCCATTTATTAATTATGAGCTGCATTTAACAGCCTGGAGGACAGTGACCAGTGTCACCAGACACTTTCTTTCTCATCAAATGTAGTCATCTCTCAGATAGTTGACTTGCTCTGTTCAAAAATTCATTAAAGATTGAGTTACTCTGCCTGTAATTTCTCAGTTCAAATGCTGCTCATGACAAAAAATAGTACCATTTCAGTACCCTGGGACCTATCCCAAATACATAAGCACCTCAAATACTAAAAATCATTTTAACCACCTCTTCCAATTATGAACCATATCAAATCATAGAATCATGCCTGAGTTGGATGAGACCCACAAGGATCAACAAGTCCAAGTCCAGGCCCTTCCCAGGACAACACCAGGAGTCCCACCCTGTGCCTGAGAGCATTGTCCAAATGTTACTTGAACTCTGGCAGGTTTGGTGCTGTGACCACTTCCCCTTATATTCCTTTAAATTCCTTTATGAACCAAATTATTTTCATACTCAGAAATTAGAGAGCAAAGGGGTGACCCACAGGCTCAGCAGCTGGAGATTTAACAAGGACCAAGACTGCTGGACTTCAACTTTAAAGACAAAATATAGAGAAACAATAAATCCAATATTAAAAAAAAAAGATAAAAAATGTTAATACATCAAATACAACAACATCAGCTATAGGGCTTGCCTGTTTGGATTAACACATATTAAAACTAAGCACTATATATTTCTTTTAACAAACAAAATGTCATTTTATTCCATTGCCAGAGGCAGAACGTGCACACACAAACACAAAAGACAGGGAGAAAAGTCAGCTAAGCCATCTCGTCAGTTCTTTCTGGAGCAATACAGAAAACAACAGATATTTGCTTTTGGCATCAGTGGAGAAAAGGGGTTTTGGTCCTTTTTTCCTTTAGCTATCTTCTCCTCCTCTCTGTAAGTCAGAGGATTTATAAATTCTATTTAATTTTACTGCAGATAATTTCAAGCCTTGCTTCAATCCCAGGAATAATCCTTTTTATAGAGTTATGGTGCGTGCATAGTAAACAGCTTTATATTTGCAACACTATTACCTCCCACCAACCCACCCTCCCAGCACTGTACAAGAATGATTATCCGCATTTTTCATATCCAAATCTAAAAGAAATTATTTAGAATTGCTTAAAATGTAAAGAATTGTAGGTCTGAAACCCCTAGAATATGAATTTCCACTGTGATTAGCACTTCTGAGGTGTTGTCAGCACATCCCACTGACACAGCTCCACTCCTCGGGACTCAGGAATTGTAATCCCAGTCCATATTCTGAGAGCAGGCACCCTCCTACTCACCAGAGATCCCAAGTGCCCAGTAAATCCTATTTTTGCCTGTCACTGCCCCCTCTCTATTCCATCATGGAGAACACATTCCCCAGCAATCTGTGTGCAGCCCTTGCTGTGGCACAGACAATCATGGAATCACAGAATTGTTTGGATTGGAAAAGCCCTCTCGGATCATCGAGTCCAACTCCAGCCCTGTCAAGGCCACCCCTGACCTATGTCCCCAAGTGCCACACCCCCATGGCTTTTAAAATCCCCCAGGCATGGGGACTCCAGCACTGCCCTGGGCAGCTGTGCCAGGGCTGGACAATTCTTTGAGTGAAGAAAACTTCCCTGATATCCAACCTAAACCTCCCCTGGCCCAGCCTGAGGCCGTTCCCTCTCCTCCTGTCCCTGTTCCCTGGCAGCAGAGCCCGACCCCCCGGCTGTCCCCTCCTGTCAGGAGCTGTGCAGAGCCACAAGGTCCCCCCTGAGCCTCCTTTTCTCCAGGCTGAGCCCCTTTCCAGCTCCATCAGCTGCTCCTGGTGCTCCAGACCCTTCCCCAGTTCCACTCCCTTCCCTGAGCAAACTTGTTCCTTTATTTCTAGATATAAATAATGTATTTTTACATCCACATATATTTTTACCCCTTTGCAGTTACCCAATGCACACCAGTGTCAATGCCATCTATCTTCATCTCAGTTTGCACCCAGCCCAGTTTCCTGGTCCTTCTCATTGCATTTCTTCTTACTCAATAATTTCATTCTCTTTTTATCTACCTCCCCACCGCACTCCAGTTTGATGTGTAGGTCCTGTCTCTGCTGCACACCATAAGGGGAGGACACCAGATAAATCCATCCCACATGCAGTGGGATAAATCCATGCCAACAAAGCAGTCCCTCCATAACCAGAAGAGATGAGGGCTTACCAGATCAAAACTACAATTTCCTGAGTGAAAACAGAGCCTTTTCAGAGTTCAAAGTAAGTTCTTCAAAAATTTATCTATGCAACTTCCATAAATTTGGCCAAATATCATGAGGGGGAAATAAACTGTGCACCTCCATTTGCATTAAGAACTCAGAAATATTTCATGAGCATAAAATATATGCCATATTTTAATAATAAATTACTAGTAAGACCAGGAATACCTATTTATAAATGATCTAAGATCAAAGCAGCAACGTGCAAGTGAAAGGACAAAGCAACAAGGCATTAAACATGTTCTTTTGTCATCAATCAACTTCAAATAGGACTTTAAAGGAAAAAAATCTACTAAGGAACAGATTTGTGAGCTCTCCTTATTTCTACATAAATTATCTCTGAGAAGCAATAAATGACAACTATCTTCAAAACTTTGCTGCTAATAACTCACAGGTGACTTTACACAACCCCCCAGTGTATAGAGTGTGACAATTATCACAATACCTAGTTAAACACAATGGCTGTGCTTCAAATAGGTAGCATAATTATTTGTATTCCATGTGATGATATTTTGACTGAGAAAATGTTCAAATTATTCACACTGCAGTTATTTGAAGCGCTAAGCCACAGAACACTGATTCCAAATTTTGAAATAATGAAGGCTGAGAAGTGTTAAAATTATGGAAAAAACTGTAAACTTATTTTTAATACAGAATAATCATCTTGGCATATAATGCAGGGTTTAGTAAGCACTTCCTACCAAATATAAACTGATCGCAATTAATATGACTGAGACTGTAAAATAAATATTCTGTAAAATTATTTTCATTAGAAAATAAAAAGATCCTTTTCCTTGCTGAAGTAATATACTGCCACCATAAAAAGCAAGTATTTTTTCTCCACCACCTTTTAACTCATGACATAGTTTCACTAATCTGCTAATATTGCTTGTTTTCTTGTTTGTAAAACATAAGGATAAATTCACAATCATCCCACCATCATCAGCTATAAATTTTGACTTTCCCTGGAAGTTAGGGAATGTCATCTTTGATGCAAAATTAGGTGTGAATAAATCTCACTCAACAGCTAAGCAGAGAGTTAGAAAATGATAATATAATTGTTTCAGTCTCTGTACCCTTGTAAGTCAAAGTTTTCATCTAGTTTCCTAAAATGAGAGAGAGAATTCCCCGAAAAGGCTGGTTTTTTCCCACATGTAATTATATATAATTATGAACACGCTACTGTGGCTACACGTCTCCCACACACATGCATGGCTCCTGCAACATCACTGAAAGTGGAAAAGACTTTACCTGAGGAGAAAAAGGGTGATTATTCTCATAGAGGCAGGGGACAATATCTGATGTCTTGCACACTCTTCACTACATTTATTTCCACTAAGCACAACGACTCTCTCTTTGCATTGAACAACAGTCCTTTTTCCAGAAAGCAGCAGCAGCATCATCAGTTTGGGACTGAGAAGTCACATGTTTTCTGTCCCTGTTTGTCAAACCTTTGCTGTCCATAATGAGCAAAGTCCCACACAAAAGCCAGAGCACAGTCATACCACACAGGGATATTATTCCCAGGACCTTACCAACCAGGGACCTGTGAGCTGAGAGGGCCCTGAAAACCCAGAGGAATTCCTTAAATCTTAACCCACATTTGTGCAGGAAAGCCACAGATGTAAGAATAGATGGAGGAGACAAGCGCAGTCCAACATGCTGTGGGAAGAGCCACCTGCACTACACCTCCACTTCCAGCCCTAAATGCAGCAGGACTGAGCAGCTCCTGATTGCTTGTGACAGATACTGGGACTGCAACCTTGTGTCTTAATCAAAGTGAAAAGGACACCATTCCCCAGTAATAACTTCAACAAGTCTTTGCCTTAAGTCAAAATGAAAGATGAAAATATTGTCAGAGACTGTCTGCAATAACCTTTTTGTTCACTGCCTGAAGAACAATCCTCACATATGAGATAGGGAGAAATCATCAGACAGGACTGCTAATGAAATTAACAGCTAAACAATTAGCTGTCAGCAAAGTTGCTTAAGCGAAACTGTATCTATTGCTGGAACAGAGGCTGCAGCACTTTGCCCATAGCCGAACTGACTGCTATCAACTCTGTTTGAAAGATGCTTTTTACATGCCTTTGATTAACATAATTCATGATTCAAGTTGAATGTTAATGTTTCCAGGACACTGAGCTTCATCACCATTTTAATTTTTTTGTCTTGTCTTCCTGACTTGCTAGACAAACATGATTTTACCACTCAAGCAACCCCAGATCTTGGTCACATAACTAAACTGCCAGATTAATCAGACTTTGCATTTTCTAAAACCATGTAGTGAGATTTGTCAAGGATCCTAAGGATAACAAGAACTTATTTTTCTCACTATCCCAGCCACTGCATATGAGCACAAATAACTCCTTGTAATTCCAGTCCATTAGCAGCAAACAACTATTCCTCACCAAAACCAATACAAATTGATGTCGCCCCTTTGCCTCTGAGGAAATGGATGTGAATGAAAATGGGAATTTAAGTCCTGTATAAGAACAACTTAGCTAAAAGCTCCGTAGATTGTGTGGAGAAACACTTCATTCTCCACACCCTGCTGATACTCACATCAAACTCATTCAAAGCAGCAGCGAGCTCCCCTATGCCAGTGTGGCCCTTGTTCTCATCGGTGGGCGAGGTGGCCTGGGCAGCGTTGGAGATGCCAGCAATTGCTTCCTGCACTTGCTTGAAGACGTAGTCCCTGTTGGCCCGCGTGGCCGCGACGTCGGGGTGGCGCAGGAAGGCCTGCGAGGCCGTGTACAACATGGTGGCGTTCTTCTTCAGAGCCCCGCGGGCCGCGGCCATCTCGTCCCTGCAGTGAGGGTCCTTCAGCTCCTGGATGAGAACACACAGCTTTTAGAGTTGGAAACGAGAGGGTTTGTGTTAGAATGCATTGCCTTGAGCATCCGGGCACAGACGCCATGCTGATTGGCAGAGATGGAATCCATGGCAGAACCCACCACAAATCACTGAAAGAATTCCCCTCCTGCCCAAGGAAGCCCTTCTGTGTCACTACAGCTGTTACATTCTGCTCGCAATATCTTACCAAAGAGTCACTTCCCTTTTGCAAAAACCCATTAAAAATGTACATAAAACATTCAAAATTACTTTTCCCAAACTGGATTCCTTCTGCTGATCCATAATGGCAATGCAAGTGCAACACTCCTGTTGCAGCAAGTGCTTTGTCTTTCTAATTACTACACCCATGTATTTTATAAAATTATCATAAGGTAGACCTTTAAAAAAATCAAACTAGAAGTATTACATAGATGAGTATCATAGAATTAAAGAATTCAAGAATTAACTAGGTTGGAAAAGACCTTTGAGATCATCCAGTCCAACCGATAACCTAATACCATACGGTTTTAGATCTTAAAGACCTAATAAATATGCCTCTCAATGTTTCTATTTTGCTTCCTTTTGTATTTTGCTCTATTCCTCATATAATTTAGAGTTTTTATATTTAGAATATGACAGATACTTTCTTTTATTTCCTCTGACAACAAGAATCAGATACTGCACAATATGTTATCAGAAATACATATTATTATTATTAGCACCTGATTTTTTCAGTTATAGTGTATATCATATTGTCCTTGAAAGCCTTACAATCATTAAGACAGCCCTTATAATATTCATTAGAAATAACAAAATAATATTACTTCTACTTTAAAGCTATGAACAAACCAGTCTTGAGAGCTGAATAGTTTATTTATGTCCACACATGGAATCAATCACCAACACTGAAAAAGGACCCAGATATTCTGGATTTAAAGGTTCTACCCACTGATTAATTTCAACCACACATGGCTGGCAGGTAACAGTCTTCAGAGAGAATTTTTGCCATATTCTTGTGTCTTCAATGAGAACTTAAGAGATATAAACATCCATTAACTTTCACATTTTCCTCTTTTTCCCATACTTGCAGCTCCATTTCCACAGGGGAAGTGTCTGAATGTACAGAGAGCATTCTCCACATAGTGCCTAGATTCTACATTTTAATTTATTTGCCTTAGTCAGATGGTTTGCTTTCTGTAGTCCTGCAAGGAGCAGGGAGTTGAGCTTGATGATCCTTACAGGTCTCTTCCAACTTGAGATATTCAATGATTCAATTTTAGTATAACTCTCAAAATGCTCCACAATCATGATTCAGAAGAAAACTGTCATTACTGCAATTCAGAAAATAAGGTAAATAGGTGGATGAATATGGAAAGACAGCTTTCCAAATCCAGTGTTCAATGCAGTACAAAGACGGCACATCCTTGAATTATTGGTGGTATTCAAATATAATTGAAGTTGGAGAGACCTTATACAACTCTACAGTGTCTTGAAAAGAGCAGGGTTCAGGGAAAAGCTATCTTTATTGCAAACCTGTACAATGACCAGCCTTGAATAAACGTTATCGTGAATTTCTGATCTCTTTTTCAGCTGCCTTAGCAATGAATAAATGGATAAATGAATTTTTTTTTTTAAATCTGAAAATTATTAATAATCATTTTAAGCACAAAGTAGATTTCTGTTCTTCCTGAACTTGAATTATACTGAACTAGCAAAGAGCTCGTGCTTTACCAGCTGAGTGACCTGAAATCTGCATAGGTTAGAATGAAATGGGAATAATCATCAAATTAAAACTATCCTTAACCTCCTGAATCATTTCCCTTTTCACCCTTCAATCTGTTATTAATTGAGGCCTCGGAAGGTACTCTTAAAGAAATGGCACTTCTGAAACACTTCATCACATTCAAAAATAATCAGTGTGATTAAATTATAGGCCATGACATAGCACCTAATGGTTCAATGTACATTTTAAACCAGTCTTGGACATAAAACAGGAGAACTTTAGAATGAAGATGGACTTTTCCAACCACTCCTGTACTCACCTGTTGTCTCCTCGCAGCGACATAGTTCAGTTTAACCATTTCCTTCCCAAATTCCTTAAAACGATTGGCTAAATCTTGCTCATTTGTTGCATTTTTCACAGCTTCTAGTGCCTCCTCTACCTACAACACAATAAATCAGCTCTGTCAGCATTTTAATCCAATCTTTGAAAAACCACTCTGTGACTGTTCCACCCAATTCTGTCTTACATGGACCCAATTTAGGTTTCACATCCATCACAGTACAGAAGCTTTATGAGAGTCCCATGAACTTTAATTAGGTTTTTAATAGAGCAGCTGTCACTCTGCATTACTGTCCATTTACTGTGTTTTGGGATCATGTAAAGCTAATGTTAAAGATATCACTGTTTTAATTTCCCTGCCCACACTTATCAGATGAAATATTTAATATCTGAAGGGTTCAAAAGAAAATACATGAGTATGTTCTTAATGTGTGGTACAGGCTTTCTGGGAAAACAAATAAAGCTTTCCCTTCTGGACAAGAAATATTTAAAAAGGAAATTCAAACTTACCATTAAGGTTTAAATTTGCCCTGATAAATCCAAAACACTCTTTGTGAAACAAATTATAGCTTCAACCCAGAATATTTGTATTATTTCTTTTTTTCTCAGCTCTGAGCTTTCTTTCTTTAGTTACTTAACACTGAGAAAAGAATTACCTAAAAACCCACACCAGCTTTTTTGCAGTGATGCTGTAGCTAACAGACAAAAATATAAAACTCCAGTTATACCAACAAGTTGATCCACCAAATGTATTGTGAACCTTTACCTTTTGCAAAGCAAGAAAAATATCTAAAGGGATAAAATGCTCTTTTCATGCAATAAGTAAAGGAAGCATTACTGTGACTAGATAGGAATTCAAAGTTGTACTTCTCTGCCTCACAAGATAAAAATGCAATTCCAAGCAAAAACACTGAGAACTGAAAAGATGCTACTGATCCTTCTTGATAAAAGCTATTGTTCAGCTAAAAGCTGCAGTTCATAAGAACATGCATGACAAATTTTCCCCTCAAAAGGCAAGGGCTTATTGGCATGGAGACAAGCAGGGGTTTGCAGCTCTCCAGACACTGCTGGGAATTGATAAATTCAGCAGTAGCTGGTGTCTAATAGTTTAGAAAGGCACAATTATGTGCAGAACCCATCTTTTTATTGCTTGAGTTGCTCTGTTTTCCTACCACTGAGAGAGTATATTTTCATTTTGAGCTCTTACCTACTCACTGCAGATTTACAAATTGCAGGGCAGTAGAGTAGCAAACTCATACATTTCTATTGGAAAATGCATAATTCAGGAACATAAATTCATAGCTGTTACGTTGGAAATTATAAACCAAGTTATACGGATTCACAAGCTACAAGCTTATTCAGAATCTAAATCACCTCTTCTTTTTACTCTTAAGGAGAACAGAGTTTTTAAAAAATGAACTGACTGCCTTACCATTAACACAAATTGCAAAATGATCCTTGTATTAAATAATTTGCTCTTGCAGAACTTCTTGCAAAATATCCACATTTTCCTTTTTAATCAAGAAACATTTACATTAAAATACCTGAAAGTTTTATCTTTATTGCTTGCAATGCCAAGCGCAGGCATGACAAACTGATACACATTTTTCTAAATCCTGCTCCATATTAAATAGAATTCCTGAAAAATTTGTCAGAGATTCCACTCTGATAATCAGATTTCAGGGGATGCTGATCGTACTCTATCGTGTCATTCAGGGCTCAAGACCACAGATTCCAAAATGAAGAAATCAGTTATGAGAAATACTAGAAAGAACAGGAGCACAAGCTCCTTTTTAATGATATTTTTATTATTACAATTTCTTTCTTACAAATTCATACTGGGGCAAGTTCTCCATCCTTGAGAAAACTCTCAACTGATCTGTTCCTCTGATTAACTAGCCTGGAGTTAATTACAATAAATCTATAATTCTCTGTGTGCATGACCACATATTATAATGGTACATGGTTTTTTAATGTGTTAAAAAAGCTTCTGCAATAACCACTATTTCTAATTTTAGCAGTGCAAAAATATAACCTGAATGCAATGACCAAGAGTCTTTCCAGAAAACACCTGTATATATTCCCTCTAAAACACTAATTAAAATGCACCATTTCCTGAGAAGCCTTTGACATGCTTTCAAAGAAAACTGATTACAGCACAATTCAGCATAAATCAGGCTTCATTACTCTGACATGCAGAATGATTTTAGTTCATTAATTTTATGGGTAACTTACACAAGTCTTTGAAGGTTACCTTTGAGTCAATAGAAGAGCTGTTCCTCTGTCAATTTTGTATAGTATAACCACTTTTCCCACTAGTAATTCATTTGTCTAAAAGCAGTTAGCATTGTAAAGTGGTAAAATAAGGATATTTACACGTTCAATCCTCAGAAATAAATTACCCTTTTTAACATGAATTAAAAGTGACAGTTAAGGTCCTTATGTTGAATTTTTCTGCAAAGAACCAGAGATCACCAACTTCTGAAACCACACTTGTAATACCATTAGATAAATGCAGAGATTACAAACCACACTGCCAGACATGGCCCTTGCAAATCTGGGGTGCAAACTGTGCCAGTAAATGCAGCCACTTACAAACCAGCACTGGACATTTGTATTTTACATAACAGAGTACTCTGCTGCAAATGGGAAAACAGAATTTCTCATTGCCCATGAAAGAGCTTGAATACAAATTTTCATCATAATGTTCAGAAAAAAACCTGTTGTTCATGATATTCAAGTGGTGGCCTTGCTAGGAAAAGACAATTTGAATTACAGTTACATGGAGCACTATAGAGAGGAAAAATTAAAAGCATATTGGAGAGAAACACTGCTTACACTGCACATAACCAGAGCCATGTGCTGACAATTCTGAGAGCAGCATTTTATTCATTAAAGCAGAGCTCACTAGAACCTGTGCTGAAAAATCGCCCTCTTTCCTTATGAAAACTGTTTTCCAGCTATTTAGGTTATCTGCACAGTTGTCAAGTTGAAGGGTTCTCACTGTTTTTCCAGAACACGAGATTGTTGTACAGTTACACTGTCAAAAAGACAAATTAAAAAAAAAAAAAAAAAAAGAAAAAGAAAGGGAAATACTTTTTGAACAGTTGCTAAAAAGAAGCAACTCTCCATCTCTTCTGTTAAACTCACACACACACTCTGCAGGCTTTAAATATACTGTATATGATTTTCTGCACAATCTTATTTTGTTTCAAAGGTTTTTGATTATTTGTTTCTGCAGTAAAAATGTAACATTGCAACAGCTAGGGAGGGTGGAAAAATGTACTTCTTAGTTTCAACTGAAAATCTTTTAAATACTCCTGTATAAAAATGTGAATTGTGGTTGTCAAAAGTGAATATAGATCTGTCCAAACTATCTGGTAATCTTTAATTCCTCTTTATTGTTTGATTAGACAGTTGTACTATTGTCTCTCTCCAAATTAAACATTCAATCTTTAGATATATTCAGAAGTCACAAAGAGAAAAAAAAAGAAGAGTAGACAACTATAGTACTTAAACTGTGCCAGAAAACAAAAATACTGGGAAAGCAAGTGGGATAGGATGTGAGGGGAGCAAATGCTTCAGTTCAGGTCAGAGAGCTTTTTAACAGCAGTATTAGTCCAGTCACTGAAGATAGCTCACAAATTTTGCTTTAAGTGTTCAAATATTAATTTCTGCAGAATTAGGAAATGAATGAGACTAATGCAGAAATGTGTTAACTCCCACTGCTGATCAGCTTTAAGAGAACCAAGTGGAGAGCAAGGACTGTGGACAGTCACCTTCCCAACTGATTTATCCCTTTTTTCCATGCACAAAGCACACAAACCCAACAGAGAAGGTGAAAGAAGCCTACGATTTTGAGGTGTGAGAGGAGCCTCATGACATCAGCCATGTCAGCCAGGATGAGCAGGCGAGTGACGGCCGAGAGCAGGGCCCGGGCGGCGCGCACCATGGTGCCCCTCTTCACCGAGGAGCAGGGGTCGTCCGCGAACTCCGACGAGGCGATCCGCATCGTCTCTCCTGGGAGCGGAACACAAGCTCAGGTTAGCTTTAGGTCAGCTCTCAGCCTTGTGGTTTTATTCTTCCACAAAGTATATAAACTTTTTTTATCTGGAAAAAGTCAACCCTATATTTAGTTATCCACTTCTTTCCAAATGCATTTCAAGTTGTTCTGTAATCTATAGTAAATTACTTTCAGTGCAAATTGGGTTGACAAAAGAAACACAGACATCTGAAGCCATCAGGTCTGCTTCCTTGCCACTGCAATCAGTCAAGTGATAAGATAATTAATAATGATCTTAATATGATAATAGCTACACTCATAAACTTACCAAGCTTCCATCTTAGAAACAGCTCAGACATTTAACCCCAATTAATCCTATGTGAAGTGGGAAACTCACCCCAAAATGAACTCCAGAATCTGACAGGTTCTTTTCATTAGAGACACTTTAATGCCATACTGCCTGTACTTGTAGATAATTCAAATCCATTTCTTCTCATGACCCATTTGTCCTTCAGTTTCACTGTGTGCTTCTTCCACTCTTGTCCCTATCGTCCCTTTTTGGCTTTGTGAATTTTTGTGAGGAGTCCTAACAGACTAAAGGCACTGCTTCAGTCCCTTCTAATTGTACACAATATCCACTTCTAGAATCATTACACCAGCCCCATGAAACAATTCTGCTTCTGGAGTACAAATGATAAGAACTGCAGGTTTCTAGGACCATTTGCAGCTATGAGAAATACTCATGGAATCCCAGAATATCCTGGGTTGGAACTGTAGGGATCACTGAGTCCAGCTCCTGGCCCTACACAGGACACTCCAACAATCCTACCATGTCCCCAGAGCTTAACAACTGCAAAAATCTATCAACAGATGATCGCAAAGATCACCAATAAAAGCTACTGGAATTTCATGAGCAGACTTAAGGTAAAACACCTACCTGTAAGGAAAGGATTGAACCAAGACTTTCAGTGGTTAATAGATAGAGGAAATGTCATTTTTTCCAAAGCCTTGAAGTATTTATTTAAGAGACAGAGGATGGGCACAGAGTAGCAATCTAGAGAACAGGTGTAATCAGTAGGGGATGCTGACAATACACCAAACACCTGGAAATAATTACCAGAACAATGACAAATTGATTGGATGCACCACTCCTGAGCAGTTCCCAAATGGAAGAAGTTAATACAGCTACAGTCTAATTAATCCATTTCTTTCAGATTTTTCCTTTTGTTCTGCATGTCCAAGATTAAAAAGACAGACCAACTGATCTATGACATAATGGAAGTATTTTAGAGTGCTCTCCTAATAATTAGAGCAAAAGCACTGTTATGAAGCTATCCTAAATTATAATAATATATAGACCCAAACTGAGTAGCAGATTCCATATAAAAGAGTGAGGATTATACTAATTGATGATATGATAGATTTGAACAACCCGTAATTGTTAATTAGGTATATTTAAATTACATAAGCAGGATTTTAATCCTTTCATCATGGATGTTGTCTTGTTAAGAAGAAGAAAACCCTTCAGGATGCCAAGATCTACAATTTTATCCCCCTTGGATTTGACTAGAAATTCACCAAATAGAGTAGGATCACTCACTTTCCATACCAGTATATATCTGAACAGTCAAATTTTAGGAATAATGACCTTAATCTGGTCCTGGTTGGTTGGTTTCTCACTGTCTGTATTCCTCCTAGCTTATTAATCACATTGATTATTTACCACATCTCTTAAAACATCGTATTTTGTTTACAGTACTTTAAAATCCAGTCTCCATAACATGTTCATTTCAGTATTAACCTCTGTTTGACATTATCAATGTGGGAAGCAATTTGTAGACCATTTTTGTCCTACACACTTACTAAATACAAACATGCATCAAAAATTCTATTCAGAATTCTAAAAGCTTCACACAAATGGCTGTTTAGTCTTCCCTTTCCTTAAAGCCTTTTTCCTAAATCTTTACTGCTATGTCCCCTAAACTCATCTCCTCTTCCACTTTCAGCTGGGACTTTGTTCTCCATCTGTGGGAGGATGACCACTGTTCTCATTGTTTTAATGGATTTCAAGGCCAGAAAAGGCAATCTCTGATCAAGCCTGATCTTTTCCTGTCACATTTCAGCTCCTGGAGCTGTGTCTCTCTGGAACTGATTGTACAGACATTCCAGTTCACTTACATTTGACTCACTTTACATTTGATATTTAGACAGAGTGATGGAAGATGAATCACTCTGCATTTTAAAGCACAATGGATATCCTTCAATCTAGTAGGTATTTTAGATTCAATGTTCTCTCTTAGATCCAAGAACACACCACATCATTCACTTCATGGACCATTAAAATATGTAATTTTAATTAACCCAATTGCTTCTTTCCTGAGGGACTGAAAATAGCAAGAATACAGAACTTTTAAGATATTTAGCCAATATCTATGACAATGTAAGACAATTTATCCATGAATGTTATGTTTTAGGAAGAAATTGTCTAATTAATACTCAGATTAATAGTGCATTTGAAACATCACTGATACACTTAAGTACAATAAAACACCAATTAAATTTCAATTCAAAATTAAATTGTTTGGGATGTGAGGATACATTAGCATCTCTAATCCCTCTTTGTCTGTAACTCAGTTACTCCAAGGATTAACATCCTTCAGGGGCACACTAAACTGATCTGCCTTCACTGAACAGGAGAGTTCAGGGAACATCAACATGAATATTTTAGATGCACAGCACCGTGTCTGGGAACACGAAAACACATTGGACCTCTTGAGATATCAATAAATACAGAGGCAAATTTAAAAACTCAAGCTCAACTGAATTATAATGTGGCTTTATTTGTATCCTGGCAAAAATCATGCTGCTGAACCACAATGTTTGACAGAAACATGGAATCACAGAAAGGTCTGGGATGGAAGGGACATCAAAGACCATCTTGTCCCACCTCCTGCCATGGGCAGGGACATCTCCCACTGTCCCAGGTTGCTCCAAGCCCCAGTATCCAACCTGGCCTTGGGCACTTCCAGGGATCCAGGGGCAGCCACAGCTTCTCTGGGCAACCTGTGCCAGGGCCTCCTCACCCTCACAGAGAACAATTTTTTCCCAATATCCCATCTACATCTACTCTAAGCTGAAATTTCTTCTCCCTTGTCCTATCAGCTAGTAGTTCAACTACCAATTTTCCCACAACTTCTATGTTCATACTAAAAATTTGAAATCTCTAATTTAAAATAAGTATCTTCTTCTTTATCCAAATGCTGCAAGGTTGCATCAAGAAGCACATTCAAAATGAGTAGAAGAGTTCATCAGCTAAACAAGAAACTACAGTGGAAAATGTCAGGAAAATTTGCTGCCTTTCTGGTGAACTGTGCATGGTACATTTATTAAAATCATTATTGCAAAAAAGGACTAAAATGAATGGAACTGACAAAGAAAAATCTGTAAGTCCTAGTGATTAACATCTTAAGTTTAATCATTTAATGGGTTTCTGTGTAACAACTTATTAATTTAAATAGAACTTTCATTAATGAATTTAACGTATCAGAGCAATGCCCTCCAGTTACAGAAAGGTATAGAAAGGAGCAACATTTGAAAAGCACCCAAAATTCACGGAAAAGGAAGCACTCCAAGAAGACAACTGTGGCATTCAGCATTAGGCACACAGATTCCACCATTCTGGATATTATTTTCATTCTGGGGCTTGAAGAGCCTCACAAATACTGTACAGGAAAGCAACTTCAAGGGCAGATTCTATCTGTGCCCAAGGCACCATGAACTAAGTTCAAAATCATAATTAGAATCAGTTCCATCACTCTCTACTTATCATATAAAAAATATCCAATAAAGAGATTATTTGAAATTGATATTTTTGGGGATAAGCTTCAGTTCAAAGGGTTGATATTTTCCAGCAAGAAGCATTTTCATAACAAAATTCATCTAAAAATCCCAGTGAACTGTGAAAAAGAGGGAGCAGCAAGTTGATAATGCCAGCACATGGGAAGCACTGTGAGGAGGGGGAAGGTTTGATTATGAGATTGATCAGTCTGGTGGATAATCAGCTCCCTATTCATTTTGAGGGTCACTTTTGTATTCCTGCTAATTTATCCTTTTCCTTACACTTAGATCCTACCTGAATATCTTGACAGAAGCAGTAAGAGAAGCAGGGAGCACTGCTTAATCTGGGGAACAAACATGGATAAAAGTAAAAAAAAAAACCCTCCCACAACCCCAGCTGGGATTAAGAGGACTGGCACATTAATGTTGGACAGCTGAGGGGTTTGCAGCCAAGAAAGAAAAATAACAGGAAAAATTTCAATACAAAAATTTAGAAAGATACTCCAGTATGAGAGAGGATGAGAAAGGAGAAAAGCAGACATGGGAGAGTCATCAGCACAGGGAAAATCTACAGTATAGACTTACAACAGGAAAAAGATTAAAAAGAAGAAAACATAAAATACAGAGAGAGCATCTGCAGATTTATACAGAGAAATAGATAAAAGGTACAAGAGAATTTTTTAAAAATTTATTTCATTTCTTCTGTTAGTTCACATAATCTGCACATATTGTTTATAATAACCTATATTTGAGATCCGATGCAGTTATTTTTTCACCATAAAACAACCAAAGATTCTAAAATCATACTCAAAGCCTCAGCTTACATGAAAATTAAGTTTATCTTTCCAAAATTGGGAATTAAATTTAAAAATTAATTTTCGAAGACTACAAAACCAATTTTGACTTGGCAACATTTTAGTAACCTAAGAATTTATTGCCTGTTTCAGTGGGAATTCACATACATGCAGTGACACCTATGTGTTAATATAAGAGCTCCTTTATATAACTACACTCATTGCTTGGATGTTTAAAAATTGCAAGAGCTTCTGTGCAGAGATATAATGAGATAAATGAGATTCATGGTGTGAATTTACATTCCAGTGCAGAGATCAAAACATAAAATTAATCTACAGCCCTCCATCAACACCCAGAAAGGCCGATTGCTGTTGTGCACAGGAAAAGGCTCATAAACAAGACATGATTATCATTAGGTTTGTAATGAGAACAGAAAGAAATGATCATTAGTCTAAGCCTCTACAGGTAATAGAAAAAAAACGATGGTTGAGTGCTAGGACTGTCCTTTCTAAATAGCTGGGCATGGCAGAAGGGAGGCTGAGAGGAATCAAGGCTGGAGATGGCTCTGAGTAACCTGGTCTGGTGAAAGGAGTCCCTGGCCATGGCAGAGCGTTGGAACTAGATGAGCTTTAAGGTCCCTTTCATCCCAAACCATTCCCTGATTCCATGATGTCCATCCTTTACTGGATGCAGAGCAAAATCAGTCACAAAGGATGAGGAAAATGCTGAGGTACTAAATTCCTTCTTCACCTCAGTCTCCAACAGTAAGAGTTGTCCTTCAGGTACCCAGCGCTCTGAGCTGAAGGGCAGATATTGGAACAGAATGAAGTCCCCAAAACTGACCCTACTCCTGTCATTAATGAATTTATAGAATCCTTTTTTATTGGTTTTCTGTGCCAGCAGCCAGGTTTCAATCCCAGCTGGGCTTTGGCCCTTGCCATTTTCTCCCTTCATGACCTCCAAACGTCCCTGTAGCTTTCCTGAGCTGCCCATCCCTTGTCCCTTTTCACAAAGGTCACAGACTCTCCTTTTTTGCCCAAGTTCCACCCAAATTCTCTGTTCAGACAGGTTAAGTGTTGAATAAATAAAATAAGAAACTATTTAAAACCATAAATTCCACCACAAACAGGTGAAAGGAAGTAGAGGTGAAATATTTTCTGAAGAAAAAACACATACATTTCATCACATACCATAGAAATCACATAATATGAACAGAGGTTAACAACTGACTTATCTACAACTAAACCCCCCCTCAAAAAAAAAAAAAAAAACAGATCTCAAAGTCAATTGGAACAATTACAGCTGAATGAAATTTGCAAACATCTGAAATCAAAATCAGTGGAGAGCCTACAATTTTATTTTTAGTAGATATAAAAATAATTCTAAATTCCACCAGCGATACAGAAAAGGCTCCTTTTCCCCTGTTCATATATAAACAGCAGCTGGAATATCTCACAGATCTAAAGTCTAAAAAGAATTTGTCTCTGACAAAGGGATTAAAACAGAGAGAACAAGATAGCTGGAGATCAGAATGCTATAATTTGACACTTCTCAGAGGAAATCAGTGCCTGTTATTTGATTATAACATTTTATATTCCCTCACTCTGTAAAGTATTACTGGCCTTTGTAGTATGTGAAAAATGTACTTCAGAAAAAGACGTGTTCAAAATGGTAAATGGAAAGGCAATAAATTAAAGCCTTTTATATACTGACTAAGCATCTTTTAGGACTCAGATATTAGAAAGTATATTTCAAATTTTCATGCTGTCATTTTTAATACTTCTCTTATCGAATACCACTTTCTGAAACCATATCCAAAATTAAAGCCTAATCTGTATGGGAGAAAGAAGCTTTTATACAACTTCTGAAGCTGGATGACTGCCATGGAAAATGCAGTCAAAAAATAAAGAACACAGAACAAAACGTACTGTAGGCAAATAGAAGGACTGAGCAAGGAAGACTCCCAGATAGAGCTTAGTGCTCCAAGGACTGCTTGTATCTTTCCCATTAAATGCCACTGGATAATCACAGAACCATGGAATGGTTTGGGTTGGAAGAGACCTTACAGCTCATCTTTTTCCATCCCCTGCCATGGACAGAGGGACATTCCACTAGGCCAGGTTGCTCCAAGCCCCATCCAGCTCGGCCTTGAACCCTTCCAGATATGGGGCAGTGTTTTGGTTTAAGACCATTTATAAAGTTGGACACTCCAAAATGAGTCACCTCCACTTAATTCCAACCAATCCCCTGCCACCAGTAAGGAAAGATTATGAGTAGATATAAGTGAAAAAACAACTGTTTACTAACAAATGGAGCAACAACAGGCAAAAAAACAACAGTAAATAACTACTAGACACAAAACTGCCCATCTCACAAACCTCACGGACACAAAGAGAGACCCAAAATGTTGGAATTAGCCTTCCCAAGATGGCGCCCGCCTGAGGCGGCCGTGCGGCTGAGGGACAAAGGGAAGATGGCGCCACACCCTTCCCCTCCAAAAGGGTGACTGTGGGCCCCAGGAACAAAGAGACAAGATGGCAGCAACCCGTACCAGAAAGGCAGGAGCCCACAGAGCAGTTCTAGAGGCAGACAAAAATTTTCCACCTGGTGCGGGGTCTGCGTCGCTCCCGCTGCTGGTTCCCGCCATTTACGGGCTCTGCCACGGCCGCTGTGGCGTGCGGGGATGAAAGGAGCGCTCCGTCTGCACTCCTCACCCCAGGACCTTGCTGGCTTTCCTTGCTGCCGCCAGAGTTTGCAAAATTCACGTCAAAACAGTTTCTAATTGTGAAATAAATCTTTAGCAGTGGCTACGGTTGCAAACCGTAAGCAAGCACCTCTGAAAAGACGCTCCCGCCTTCTGCAAAGGCCGCCATGAAAGGAAGAGCCTCCGCTCCCACAGCTTCTCTGGGCAACCTGTGCCAGGGCCTCACCAGCCTCACAGGGAGGATTTTCCCCTCATATCTAATGTAAACCTGCCCTCCTTCAGTTTAATGCCATTCCCGCTTTTAACTAAGCAGAAATAATCCTGGTAACATGGATCCAAACCCAAGACCCTCACATCTTAGATGAATTATAGTAGTATTTACAGTTCTATTCTAAACACAGAAAATATCACTTCTAAAAACTTAATTCTTTTGCAGAATTTGCTCAACGGAACTAAATTTTACTGTAAAAGTTTGTTGGCAAATCTTTTTTTTTTTTTTTTTTCATTCTTGCAATTTTCTAGTTAGTTTTTGAAAGACTGAAAATTCACTGTTCAGTGAAGGAAGCACAAAGCAAGGACCAAACCTTAAGCTCATCTCCCTGACTCTTTCTCTCTTCAGTATGCTACTTCCCAATTTGAATATCCCAGACAAAGTCTCTGCACCACTCCTATCTCCCACCAGTTTCCCTATCCTTCATCAGACAGCTGGTGAAACTCTCAGTTCCTTTGCTCTGCTCAAAACTTCCATCACTGACCTATACAGTCATCTGAGGTCACTCCTGTGCCAGGCTAAAAGGAATTTCCTTCCAAATACTTTTGATCCGACAGACTAAACTAACTGATTTTCCAGTTCAAAGATGACTCAAACTTTTCCTTTTTTATTTCCTTTTTTAATTTTTTTTTAATGTTGAAGAAAAAGAATTTCAGTTCAGAATTTCTGCCTAATGAATCAACAGTGATTTCATTTCCAGCACTCAGCTGGGACTCAGAGGAAGTTTCAGTAACACATAAATCAGAAGAGCTTCAAAAAGAGAGGTTGAGATGCTCACCCTGTGGTGCTCTGCAGCTTCACAGAACCGTTCTGAGGGGTCAGGGACTTCAGCTCCAATCTCCACATTGAATTACGCACAGAGGGGACACAAATACAGATTTCATGCATGGAGGAAATCTCCTTGCAGAACATTGCTCATGGTTAGCTCAAAACTTAATTGAAAAGGCTGCACATTAAATGCTGCTGAGGATTACTCACTGTGGATTAAGCCTATCCAGTTTGGGAATTACTGCTGCAAGACAGAAGAGGGCAAGATAACTGCCTGTGGTACCTATTCCAATTTGTAAGATCTTTTTGTTTTTTTCTTTTAATAATTTTCTTAATTTAAATCCTAGTGAAACTGTTCTCCAAATTTGACCTGAATTCAGAAATTTCATGCATACTAAGGGGTGGTGGAGTTAAATATTTACTGCAAAACATGGCCTAGTTACAGTCCCTTGATATGGATTTTTTTTTAACTGCGCTGCATTTCTGCAATACTTTCTCAAATAAAACCTTTACTAACAGTAACATTTCCTGTAAAAGAACGAGCAGTAGTTTTAGGATTTGATTTTAATATTCAAGTCAAATATTTCTAGAGGAAACACTACTTTCCTATCTTTCAGTTTCTGAGTATAATTTTATATTTGACAACTGTCAGAAATTGTCATGTTAAAGAAATTTTATTCGGATTTTATCCTGATATAAAGCCACAATAGTATAAAATCTTCAAGAAAGACAATGTAAATAAATATAGTATTAAAAAATTGCCAGATGTATTAATTTATATTACTTTTCAAACTTGTATCACTGCTTTTGCAAAATCTATCTCAAACTGGCATGTTCAGGCAATATATCAAACACCAACTACCCTGTATAATAAACATACCCAGGAGATGGAAGTCGCTTTCATAAATTTAAACTAACATGAGCTTAAACAAAACACTGAAAAGTGAAATGAATATCAGAAAAGCTCCAGCCAAGGCCAAACAGAAATAAATCTCTTGGAAATGGTGCAGAGAATAGAGAAGAAATGAAGATCCTTGGACAGCCAGTTGGCATTATCAAGAACCAGTATCATCAGCAGTTCTCCCAAAAAGCCTAAACCTAATGTGTACAGAAAGTCATAAAATCATGGAATGGTTTGGGTTGGAAGGGACCTTAAAGGACTATCTAGTTCCAACCCCCCTGCCATGTCCTATATGCATTTCATTTTTCCTCCACTTTTAGTTTTCTCCTTAAGGATCAATCCTGACCAGGAACAGAGTGGAGCAGGACAAGACATTGGTGCTGTTGCATTTGTTTCACAGAAAAAGATAAAATAGTTTGGGTTAGAAGGGATTTTGAAAGTTACCTAGTCCATCCCTTGCAATGAGCAGGGACATCTTAACTAGACCAGGTCGCTCAGAGCCCCATCCAACCTGACCTTGAATATTTCCAGTGATGGAACATCTACCACCTCTTTGAGCAGACAGTTCCAGTGTCTCACAGAACCATAGAAGAGCGAGTGCTGAGAGGCTGATGTGTGTGGTCAGCCATAAATAAATTATATAGATGCATATTATATGAGCACATTATATGCTTGTGTGCATGTGCCCACTGGAAATACAGGGTCAGTCTCGTTCCTGCTTCAAACTGGGGCCATGGAGCTGCAGCAGCCTCACTCCTGGTTTTGGGAACCCCTGACCCTACTCTTCTCTATAGCAACTCTTGGAGATGCTCTGCAACATCTGCTTTTTCATCAGAAGTGTTCTAAATCATTTGGGAATAGGAATTTTGATGTCTTTCTGCAACTCAATTCTCAGAGAGCTGAAAGATAATTAATGGATGGAAAAAAAGTCTGAAAGAGCCAGCATTAGAGTATTTGCATGGAATGGCATTTAGAGGCCCAGATTTCTCAGGAGGAGCATTGCAAACATGGATAACAATTGAAGTCGCTTCCATACATAACAAGCAATTCAAAATAGAAAAGGAATATTTTTTATTAACAAGGTAAGAGTTTTCAGGCCATGGCTCCAGTGATTTGCTGAATAGAAGACTTCAAATCTTTGTGCTGAAAGCTTTCAGCCCAGGCATGAGCCACTAGCCAGACAAAAAGCAAGTTGCAGAGCACCTCATCACAGATATTATTGGAAAAAAGAGAATATGTTTATTGTACATACAGGTTCTTTCAAAAGTGCAGAGCCTCCCATTAAGCAGGACTGCCCACATGCCCCACTTCACCTTTCAGGATGAATAGAAATTCTAGTTTGTCTAAAAAACCTGTTTTCCAGTAATTTCTTTCCACAGACACTTTTTCCTCTATCAAGAACTAGCACATGCTAACTTCTGTAAGCAAAAAAGAGTTCTCATATAACTCAGTGAAAATGTTTATAAATAAGCATAAGGAGAACATATGTTTAAGTGAAAAGATATGGGTTTTTTTGGTCTAAAAAAACAGGTTATCTAGATTCTAGATTCTCTAGATTCTCTAGAAACCCTCTTTCACAGAATTTAGTTTTAGTTTTAAAACTTCATTCAAAATATTTTCAAAACTAGATGGTTGAAAGCATTAAAGCACTAAAATTATCATTTTTAGTGTGTTCTGTCAGAGAGAAAAAAATTGCAAGGAAATTGAAGTCACTTTCATGTCTCAGAGATGTTCATCCACAATGTCAAGATAGTCACAGAGTACACAGATCACATTCTTTTTTTACAATGTCCATAAATCTGCATGAGCAAAAAATTAAGTCTACCTCAACTTTACCCTGTCTTCAAACACAAAAGACATCAACAGCTATTTTCTGTCCCTGGATCGAAGTATGAATTTCATATTGTGGTGTGAAATTTTATCTACCATGATCGAAAAGCAAAACAATTTAAAACACAACAACCAGGAGCTGGACTAAATCAAGTTTCTAATTGAAGTTTCATCCATATGCCAGAAAACTTCCAGGAAAATTACATTAAAATCAGGCAGTCACCAGCACATACCTACAGACAGATATTGCCAAAGCCATTTACCAGATAGAATAAATTTACATGAATATAGCCTATTTCCTTGTGCTGCTTTCTGCAGCGTCCCAAGCTGTGTCCTAACAAATTTAATCAAACTGGAGCCCAGTGGAACTGCAGTTCTTGGTAGATTTTTGTGTCAATCATGGCCTGAACTTCTCCTCCACAGGGAATTTCCTTCTTCTCTACTGATCAATAAAAGATCAGTTGCATTTAGACACTTATGTTATGAGTATAGCATATACTGTATTTTTATTCCTGTGAGTTCTTCTTCACTTCCCTGCACTTCTCAGGGTTTGTAGTTTCACTCTTTAAGGTCATGGAATCATGGAATGGTTTGGGTTGGAAGGGACCCTACAGATCATCTGGTTCCACCACCTGTCTGCTTTTCCTTCTCTCTAATATAAAAAGACATGAATGATAAACTTCCACATTTCCCAGGTCTTCTTTGTCCCCCATCTGGGAGATCTTTTACACAACTCTGACAGTACCAGAATAAACACCCACACAGCAAAGTATTTAATGGCCCAGCAACTGGATAATCTCAATTTTAGGTGGTTTTGAAGTATAAATGTTCCTATTATGGAATCATTATGGGATACAGAGATACACAGGGATGAGCTTTAGGCATCAAATATTTTGGTTTTTGCTCTTTGTGTTTTTAGAACGGGTTTCGTAAATCAAACCTGTTTGTCACCCAAGTTTTCTACAGCCAACAGAATTTACCCTTCCACACCACAGAGGGAACAAGAATCTCAGCACTATGGACACTCTCATTCATTCCAAAGCATTTTCCAATGATACAGAGCATTTGTTCCACACCTATCAATGGAAAGCAGGAGTCCCTGGAGTGAATTGCTGCCTTTAGTAGAACACAACATTACCCAGCAATGCAGGGCAGGAAATGAGGAGCACACCAAGAGCCAGCTATAAGTGCCGCAGACAGTTTTAGGTTGACGATGTAATTATCCCAGCTGGAACCCTGCCAGGAAATCAGCCAGGAAAACACAGCCTCAGTTCATTAATCCAGCTCTTTATGCCACCCAGCTAAACATATCATTTCACATCACACCAGGGCTGGTCTCATTTGCACGGCTCATGGGTGCTAATAATGGTGTGTGGTGTCTCCTGCTCTCCTCATTATAGGATCGTGTTGAACAGACCCCCAAAAAAGCTGCTCCACTTTTCTGACAGGCTTTTTTCCCAGCCTGGAGTGTTGACAAGAGATGAATGTCTGTGTCATTCCGTGTAATTCTGTTTAAAATCTTTTTCCTCCTCTCTGCTTTCTCATTGTTGTTTGGGTTGGTTGTTTCTAAACATAGGTTAAGAAAAGTAAAAGTCTTTTTGTCATGTAAAAAATCAGAAATTCAGTCTAGATAAAGCGTGTGCAAGTTTGGGTTGGTGCCTCTAACTCAGGAGAAGCTGAGTCAGCATCACAAACCCAAAAGGGAAAAGTTTATAAATTCAGAGAGAACATGGGCACTCATGTCACCACTGAAGGTGCTGAGCAACAACTTGACACAACACAAAATAAGTCATGTAAGCAACAGGAAACTGAAGTAGCTGACAAATGAAAATTAATGCCAGAACAGCCAGGCATCAGCATTAAAAATCTAAAAAAAAAACCCACCCAACCAAAACCCCACCATCACAACAACAAAAATCCAGCAGAAAAAATAACCAACAAAACCCATAAAATCCCACTAGAATACTGGAATATCATTGTAGATAGAGCATACAGCAAATACTTAACTTACTCTGATGTACTGACAATTGAATATTTAAGAAAACCCAAACCACACAGGAACATGAAAACAGTGAAATCAAATATACACAGAGCAGAGAGGAGGAAAAAATACCCTCAGGATAGAACTGACTAGAATATTCAATTATCAGTGCTTATATACACAAAATTTAACCCTGCTTTCTCTTATGATCACTTCAGTCCAATTTTCACAAGATAAAAAAAAAAAAACATAGTATGAGTTCTAGGGGAGTAACTCACTGAATATCAGTATTTTACACCCAAATCCTTTAATTCCTTTTGAAATCTCAGTTGGAGATCTCTCAGTCTTGTTCTAACACCCAGGGCTGATGATGCTGGCAGATGGTATATTTAGATTATAGGACTTACAATGGAATAAATCTAAAAGGTACTTAATTCTGCTGCAATAAAAATAATTACAAAGTCAATAAAATGGAAACATTTTGTCATAGGCATATATTGAAAACATATTTTTCCCCAACCACGCAGGTAAATTTGAAAGCACTTCATATCCATTTTATCTTTTGAAAGAAAATTGTCAGATCCATTTATTTTATCAACAACACCCAGAAAATAATTGTCTTCATATTGTTATTATACCTCTATTTTCAGGCTTTGATATTATTTTTTTATATATTTGAAATCACAAGTACTTCTACATTGCTCTTTTATTTGGTTGCTAATTGTTAGATTGTTCAGAAACATATGTACCATAATCCTAGTTCTACATTTGCACCCACAGGCTTTAAACCACTGCTCAGATTCAGCCAAGTGAAGAAAATCACATCATTTTGTCACATAACAGAATAAAAAACAGGCTGAAAATGGAACCATAAGCTTTGGCACTGGGCAAAGCTCTACTCCCATCAAGCATTTTTTCCTGTTGGAACCCTGGTAAATTACTGAGAATTCCAGACTTTCTGTGCTGACAGGCACTGACCCCCAGGAGAACACTGCATTTGGCCTGAGGCCATGGAGAAGGCTTCCAAAATGGAATGACAGAACTGGGATTCTGGGTGTGGAGTTTGAATAGAAGTGTGTGATATCATATGGTGAAAAACTTAAGAGTTTAAGGTTTTAGAATATAGTAATAGATACACAGTAATATGGAGGTTTTAGGGCAGAGGTTGGTCCTTCTTCTTCATCTTCTTCTTCACCTTCTTTTTGTGTATTGGATAAAAAAGTCCACATTGTGGGCCATGGGTGGTTGGTTATTGGGTTAAAAGTAAAAATAATTTAGGTGCCATTTCTTAATTGGACAGTTTATCTTTAAAAGGCCTTGTAGCAAGAGAGACAGGGCTCCATTTTTACCTTGTTAATGAAGTAGAACTCAGGGTTTGTGAGACTGCAACATAGATAAGAACTAATAAACATCTGAGTCCAAACAGGAAATACCATCTCACAAATTAATCCCAACCTTGGCAGAAAAGAAAAAGAATTGACATTTTCCCACATACCTTGTTTTCGAACATCATCTACAGCAGCAACCAACTCCTCCTTGAGATCCTGGCTCTCTTTAGCAATTTGGTCTCCTTTTTCCAAGAAGTTCTGAGTGGCCTGCTCCACTGAGGCAGCCAAAACGTGAGCCTTCTTCGAGCGCCCTTTTTTCTTGCCAGATGGTCCTTTATTGCTCGTGTTCACCAGCGTCGTTACCTTCGGGCAGGAAAAACAACTTTTTGTGAGTTTGAACAATTCCCTATTTATAGGAACACCTCATTCAATCCCGACACTATTTTCTGTGCCCTGGAAGAGATGTAGTGGCCACATGTTTTGAATAGATAAAACTGGAAGTATAAAATCCAGCAGCATGTCCCCCAAAAGAGGGTTTTCCTTTTAACCTCTCCTCAGTCCGGGCTAAGCAAATCACAGCCAAGCAGCAAAAAGAAAAAGATAAGAACCAGGCATGGCAGGGCTGTGGTGCCAAAGCATCGTTTTTGTCACTTGTTTTCATTTTTAAAAAAATGAAGATACTGATAAAATAGAACCTGAACACACAAGGATCAGAAACCATTCAAAAAGCAATTGTCCCTTGAAATAATGTACTGGCAGTGACATGCAACTGGTGACAAAAACATTGTGGCTGTTTTCCAGATGTGAAAGGTACAAAGAGCTCCCACTGGTGAAAACTCTTTGCCTTAGTGCTGCTTCACTGTACTCCCAGTATTTTGTCATAAAACCACAGCAGGCAGCAAAATGATCCCACCAGTATTTAAACAGAAGGAAACTCTGCCTCCACGTTTGCAGAATCTCCTGAAGGAATTCTTTATTGAGCTATCAATAAACTGATTAGAAAGCTTAAAAACACAGCCCAGTGTGTACATCCCACAGCTGAGTGCTGGGCAAAGAGGGAATCCAGCATGACTCCAGCAGCACCAGGCTGCTGCTCTGTAAAACAGGAATATTCAATTGGGTACTATCAGGTGTTAAATGCACAAAAAAATGAGCAGGGATGCAGTTCTCCCTAACCAGGATACAAACCAGGGCACCTGTAGTGTTGCATTAGTGTTCTAAGCTACAAATTTGCTGTAAGAAAATAAATGCCTTTGTAATAAAGACATTTCACTGAAAACCAAAAGATCCTAAAACAAGTATGAAAATTCACTGTCGTCTCATCTCTGTTACCAGAAGAGTGACAAGTTCTGTGGTACAGTTTTGACCAAAAAGCCTTTTACCACGCTCTTTGTGTTACCTTTTTCTTTCTTTCAGCCAGTTTGTTTTTTTTTTTCCCAAATCACATCTTAAAACTACAGACTGTAGAAGAGTAAATATATGGACCTATATCTATATGTATAATCAGGGCTTGAAAATAGCATATACATGGATGTACTGGGAGGGAAAAAAATGTATTCCAGAGCCTTCTTTCAGGAAGGAGTCTGCTTGGCTACTGGAATGCAATATTCATCCATCATATGGGATTTTTTTCCACTGTTTTTATCTAGAAATATTATTTTCTTTATTAGCTTTCCCTTGCAAATATTCCTCATGAAATTTCCTGAAGATCCTTTCATAGTTGATCATTATCATTGGCATCTAGTTATGGACACCTACAGAAATGCAAATAATTCTAACCCACCACCAAACAATAAGAAAAGTTTACCAGAACTTCCCAATGTGGAAATAATTATAAATCAAAGTAAAATATTGATTACTATTTTCTTTAGGGCCCTTTTGTGTCACCAAATGACACAAGCAAAAACGACGCACCACAGCCTTGGTCACGATGAAGAGACTAATTTATTTTTTCTGACTCCAATCTTTTATAGTTCTCAAAAGATGCCAGTGGATTGGATGGTGAACGTGCCACCTCTCCAACGACACTGGACAAACTACCCGTACATCAAATTTCTCCGCCTCTATGAAAGAATGCAAAACAATAGGTTATTTACAGAAAGTTGTGTGAGAAAGTTCTCTACAAGAATGTAAACTCAGAAGGCTTTAGAAAACTCTTGATAACCAGGGCGACACTTTTGAAATAAAAGAACTGCTTTTTCCTATGCTGCTTAATATGCAGAAATAGATAAAAATCACTTAAATTGTCTACGAGTGCTCAAAGTCTTCTCAGTCAAGAACTTCTGTGTCAGTCTGTGCAGAGCAGATGAACATGTGCAGGTCCTAGATATGAAGAGGATCCAGCCCTGGCAGAAAACCTTTGCTAATGCCTCAGCTGCTGAGTCCAGAACTAACACAGTCCACAGGAAAATCCAAATTACCACAGAACATGGAGCCTTTTTCTACCACTTCTCGCAATCCACATGTAGAAAACAGCACCCCCAAAGTCAATCCTCTTTTTCAAAAGGAAATACTGGTGTATTCTATTTGAGCCCAATTCCTTCATAAATCTTTGCTGCTCTTTTTTTTTTTTTTACTTATTTATTTTGTTTTTGCCATTCAAAAAATACGTTTCCGTCATGTCAAAAGGTGGGACTCAAATATAATCATGGAAGAGTGCCAGCAAGAGAGCACAAGATGACAAATGGTGCTAGCGGCTGTGTTTACGAATGAACCTCAATGATTTGTAAACTTGAAGCAAAGGCTTTAAAATTTTAAACAAAATCTACTGGCATGAAATAACAAAAAAAACATCTCACTACCCTCTGATCAACAGCATTCAGATGAAACAAAGAGAGAAATCTCCATGTGGAGCTAGGACATTCCCCTGGAAAAGGAATTCTGCATCCAGTCTCTGCACCAACAGGTTGGACTCTGGGTAAAACAGAGCTCTCATAGGAAGAAAACCACTCAAAAAACCTGGAATACTGCCATTTTACCCACACTGTGTCAGCATCTTTAAATTCCATTAAATTACAAGTTAAGAGGCTAAAAAAGCAGTCTCTTCCAAAATCAGAATTCCTGTTCCAGAAAGTCAGCTGTACTGGGACAGGGCAAATGGGAAGCAAGGCTTCTGATACCAGTGACAGAAAAATCCATGGCATATTAGCTCCTTTCCCATTTTTAAAAAGCCAATAACCTATGAATCTATATCAATTGCATGAAAGAAAAAAAAAAGAAAAAATAATAATAATCTTTTATCTTATTAAAATACCTCAGTTTTTCAGCAGGGCTTTAAAGCTGGTTTATTTAAAACTGGTTAACTGGTTTATTTTAAATATCTTACCCCACCTAAAGCGATACAAAGGAAAGAATGTCTCTATCAGCTTCTGTTACTAATTAATGCAGGACTCACCCAAAATTCTGTACAATTATCAAATATATCACTTGATAATTACCATAAGCTCATTTGGCAGCCTTGTAATGATCCTGGTTTTGTGCTCACACTAGGGAACCCTGCTCTCTTATTTTATTAAAGAAGCTTCACACAGTCCTAGCACAGATCTCTGCTGGAATAACAGAACTTCACTAATTAATAGTTCAGCCCCATCCTGAATTCAGGCCTCCTTACCCAGCTCCAGCAGCACAAAAGAAAGGTGAGGATGTCTTTGCTAAAAGCAGAAAATTCTGTTAGCATGGATTTCCCTATGGCAGAGGTCATGTGCAGGCAGGGAATGCCAGCAGTGCAAGGGGATAGAGCTGGATCACACACTCATCAAATCAATCCCCTGTCAGCAGCTCCAGCTCACACAAGAACATTCCTGGCTCTCTGAATTGAAGTGTCTTCCCTACAGATTTCTGAAAGGGGTGGGCCACAAGTTTAAGAGATGTAATTCTCCCCCTTTGCCTTCTCTTTGCTCAGTATCTGCTCGAATTGCATTAGTTACCCAAGACTTTCCATAACCACGTTAAAAAACAAGCATATATTGACAACTCTTGAGGCAAATATTGATAGACCTTTTTTTTTTTTTCCCCTTTTTTTCAATTTTGAAGTATCCTGCTAATCCTTATGGTTTCTCTCTGGTCGCTCACACAGAACAGATGCTTTGGTATTGTGTTTTCAGCACAGATTGGGTGATAAAAGGATTGAGAGCAGCCCTTTGGAGAAAGGCTTGAGGACACTGGTGGCACATGGCACGGGCACTGGACCAGGTGATCATTAAAGGTCTCTTCCAGCACAAATAATTGGATGTTTGGATGTGTATAAAGATAATACACATTTAAATATCAATGACAGAGGCTGTTGGGAGTTTTTCTGAGAGTGGACAGCATTTATATGTTTCCTTGCTTTCAACAGACCAAAGCAGGCAAATCAAATACAGCTCTGCAAACATGGAAACCATTCAGACAAATACCTGGCTCTGGTTGTGACAACACTTGAAATCAGTGTAAAAGGGTTTCTCTGAAGGATCACTAACTATTTGAAAAAAAAAAAAAAGAAAAAAAAATCACTATGCTCCCTATGCCCCTTTTATTTTCAAGTAAATATTATTTGTTCTTCCCAGTGGCATTTTCTGGATGTGAACAGCTACGAGTTATTCCTCTCTTCTCATGCACTCATAGATCACCAAGGTGCTGGAAACACTCAATGACCTGAGCAAAGACAGCCCTGACATTTCAGGGGAAGGGCCTTTTTTTTTTTTCTGGAAATCAGCTGCCCTTCCACTCCACTGCAACATCTCATTGCCTCACTGACTGTACAACCGTCACCCCTCGAGCACTCAAAATCCTGCTGCTTCCAAAAGTTTGTTGCATCAAAGGAAAAAAAATCATTACAACTGTCTGGAAACACAAAACCTCTTTCTCCAAACTGTCTCATGGCTGGGTTTGCTTTTTTTTTTTTTTTTTTTTTTTTCTCTCCACTGGCAGAAGAGACCTTTCAAAACACCTGGAGAGAGAAGCAGATTGTGTTGGGGGTTACAGCACCAGCACGGCTGTGGGAAGATCTAATTTGATTCCCTGCTCCAAATGAGGTAGAGAACAGACCTGAGCACTGTGTTTGTGACCTTCCCTTGGACCATTCAGCAGCACAGCAAACAGGGATGGGATTTTGCCGTACAAATTCCTGGCTCTGCACACCAAAGCCTTAAGTTATGATGTGGCTCTCAGCAGCAGCTCATTAACTGATCCTACTCCAGCTGCAAGGTGTTACTGAGCAAAATACAGGAGAAAATGCTTTCAACAACTATTCATTCACATACAAAACAGAAAAGCAGCTAAATTGGATTTTTTTTCCGTATTTCTGCAGAGGAGAAGATAACTTGCTGGGTTTTTTTCCCCATATTTGTGCTTATTTTCTAGTGCCACACAAAAAGAAGGGTATTTTTTCCCTATTACACCAATATGTGTGAACACAGATGTTCTGCTGAGCATGATTCAGTCTGTAACATAACTCCATTTTTTGATAATAACTGTTCTTCAATTTTCCCTATCAACTTGAGTAATTTGCCACTGTCCTTACCCCATAAATCATAACAGCTTACATAATTAACTCTTGTAATTATCTCCACACTATTAGCACCAGCTGTCTACCTAATTCATAAAACTGAAATTCTTTCTATTCTGTGTGGATATTTGGATTTTCATTGATGAGCAGAACTTTGCCCATCCATGCTGAATTCCAGTGGTTTAACCCAGCTTTTTGTACTCCTTCCAGCTCCCCTAAGTGTTTGCAAACACCTTATTTATTATTCATAAATAAGCAGACTCCTCTCTGTAATGCAGAAATTATCAGCTGGGGTGCTACAAAATGCCAGTGCCACACCTCCCTTTTGGCTGGGAAGCACCCAGATAACTGAGGCAACACTGATCAGAGCCAGGATATTTTATATTTTAATCCAGTGTAGCTTGAGGACAGCAAGCAGCTCTGATTCACATTTCTGCTGCCAAACACTGATTCCTGAACAAATCTGCATTTTTCTATTCTGCCCACATGATGCACCTTTAAGACGTAATTTGGAGATAGCAACACTTGCTGCTAATTTTTATTTTTCTTATCAGTGCTCCCACCACGGGAAGAGGTTTACATCCTGGCCAATGTGAATGAATATTATATAAGGCACTTTTAAAGTTCTTCAGCAAGTGTTAATTCTCAGTGGAATTTCTGACTACTTGTTATGCTATCAAAAAGAATAAAAAATAAATAAACCACCCCACACTTACTTTCCTCCTACAAATCTTCATGAAAAACTATCAAAAATTTCTACAACAGACATACAAGCCTGAAATATGTTTTCACAAAACATATTGTTAAGAAAAAGAAGAATAGGAAAACACAATTAAATGAAGAATCATGGTTATGTTCCTCCTACAAATCTTCATGAAAAATGAAGCCACGAAAACCTGCAGCATGTTTTCACTGACTCTCCCATAACTGAAACGAGAATCAATTCAAATTAAGCTAATAAAATGTCTCCCATAATACAATTTACCTCTAATTTGTAATAAATTAGGCACAAAGATTATTAAATTCTCCTTTTGTGACAAATTTCTCCTGTTAATTGCCACTAAAGGACTGTGATGCTATTTAGAAGCCAAATATGAATTCCAGGAGTTACCTGGTAGACAGGAAAAAGAGATTATGTTAATATTCCACACATGAAAGACAGAATATTAATATTCCTCAGGTTTCCCAAGGATTTATTCGCTCCTGTACATTACTTGAGGTTCCTCACACCATCCACTTGTCACGTGGTAACTCCAGGAGTTGACCATCTCTTGGAACTGGCAGCACAAGCAGCAACATCCATTAAAAGATCTCCTCTTTGTGCTGGCAGGATTGCAAAACCTCACTTTTAAGAACTAAGTAACCCCATTCCTGTGTTTCCAGTATCTTGTTAGGATTTTGGCAATTCCAGCTTTTGCCAAGAGAGAAAAGCTGGAGCAGGTGTTTAATTGGAGCAACTACACATTCTTTAGCAAAACCATTGGCTTAACCTGACTCCTAAAAAATCTGTTTAATGCCTTTAAACGCAAGAAAATGATGAAAGTCAAATTTTAAGATGTTCCTCTTAATGTGTAATTCACTGTGGGTTTTCTAATTGCACAAAAGGGCTTGATCCCACTCAAGTTCAACAGCCAAAGACAGCACAGAATACACAGATTCCCATCATTTCATTTTTTTATGTTACACCAAAGCACATTAGGCTGTACCATTTCAAAAATTCATATCTATGGCTTGTGTTAAACATGCATTTTCTCTCATCTCTTTCTTCATTATGCATAAGAGTAGTTCATGATCCTACTAAGATGAAAAGAGGAACAAGAATTCCTCCCCACACAATGGCCTAATTTTGGCAGGATGACCAGCTTAGGGGCCAGGCCATGAACTGGGGGGGGCACAGCATTGTCTTGGGGGTAAGAAATGTGGGTTTGAAGTTCCTCAGGCTCAGCAGAGAAGTGAACCAGATCTTCTTCCTTCAGGGGTGACCACCTTAACACCTGGGATATTTTATAAGAAGGTGGGCTGCAACACCAGCGTGCTTGGGCTTGAGATGAGAAGAATGAGCCATTTTCTAACCCTGAAGGAAGATTTCAAACTAAGTCCAAGCAAACTTGTGCTCTATTAATCACCATGTGATGTAAGCTCCCCTCTGCAGGCTCAGAGTTCAGCAGATAAATTCTGGAAAGGGACGGGATTTCAAAAAGCTCCCTTTCACATCTCTCCCACAACATCTTCTAAATCTCACTCCTAAGCTTCTCTCTTCTCTTCTCCATGTGTTGAAAAGGAGAACTAATCATGTAACTTCTGTTTATGGATTACACTCCCAGAGCTGGGTGCCTAAATGGACTTGGCACCTCCAAACCTTCGAGTCTTCCAAAGCTCTAAATCAAGGATCCTTCTGGGTTTTATATAGCAGAGATTGAATTTTAATTGGAGCAACATTTGGCAAATCCTTCCTGCTTGTGATCCTGTCACTATCTTCCTTCTGTTTCTCATTGTCCAAGTGAGACAACATCACGTATCCATGTGGGAACTTAAAATGTTGAAACCACCCAAGGCAAAGTTACTTGGCTCCAAGTGCTCATCTCTTTGCAACTCAGCAGCGGTTTAACAGACCACAATGCACAAAACATTCCTTGAAAGAGTAAAACATGAAGTTTATCTTACCCCAGCTAAAAAAAAAATCAGAAAGCTGGAATCTACCTGATAATCAGTAAATACACGTTAAATGCAGTGACCTCAAAGCAACCAGAAATGTCAACTTCCAGTGCAGCATTAAAGGATCTTGGCAACCACTGAGCAGTAATTGAGGATGAAGTATTTTTTTGCATTCAATAACTTTAGTTAATTTCTCATAGTTAATAAGTTATTACTACTGCAAGCCCCTGCTGACATCTGTTATTTTCCTTGTTAATTAAAACAGTAAATGTCACTGATGCCATAAGTGCGTGTTTTTCTGCAGTTTTACCAACTTTCGATTTTGGGAAAAACTTTGCTGCACTACGTTTGGATGTAGAAGAAAAGCCATCATCATCTGCAGTTTTCTGTCAGGATATGAAGCTCCCAGAAAAGCTGCCCACAATCTACATGAATGATAAAATAAAAAGTACAAACCAAAAAGTATAAAGCAATACCTCATAACTCTAATAACTCCAATTCCTTCCAAAACTGAATACAGCACTAGTAGTCAAGCTTACAAACACATCACATGCAAAATGTGAGTTATTTAGTCAACAGCTATGCATTAATATCACAAAAATAAGTGGCACTCAAAGGGTATCAAAAATAAAAGATTACTGGAATTATTTATTATGTAGGAGAAAATCAACAAGCAACTTTTCATTTCCATACTCTGTTATCAGCATTAATCAATCAGAAATGAAGCCACCTTGGCCTAACTATTACTAAGTGGATCCTCAAAATCTGGAAAAAAAAAAAACCCAAGACAAGGAAAACACACACATCTGTAGTTGAATTAGAACCAAATGCAAGTGTATTTATACTCATCTCAAAAGTACCAAAAAAAATGCCAAAAACCTACTTGGGGTCACACTGCCTCCCATTCCACCAGCAGCCTTTCTTTCTCCAGGTTCTTTAGCAGAACAGAGAATAAATCCGAAGTGTTGGGCTGATTCAAGGAAGATATTGCATTTAACCACATGAGGGCACACCACACTAGAGTAATAGAAAAGCTCCTGTGAAATCCCTGGATTCATTGTACTCGTGTTGTTTTACTGGATCTATAAGAGAGCACCAGCCTTGGCACTGTAAACATCACACGCCTGACAAAGGGAAATTCTTAGCTGATATTTAACACACTATTTTCTTGCCACTTGTCGTTGGTTTAAAAATCTGCTAGCAATCTTAAAAGCAGCAGTATTTAGGACGTAGTTATCAGAGGAACTCAACCACAGAGCAGGTAGCAAGTTGTACTGGCTAGGGGGAAAAAATGAAGGAAAAAGGAAAAGTGAGCTTGCAATTGCTTTACTGAGGTTCTACAGCTTTTTGTAACCAATTCTGGGGTTGTGGGCTCTCCATCCCTTGAAGTGTCCAGGGCCAGGCTGGAGGCAACTTGGAGGAACCTGTGATAGTGGAAGGTGTCCCTGCCCCTGGCAGGGGTTGGAACTGGATGATTTCAATATCCCTTCCAACTCAAACCATTCTAGAATTACACTGAGGAAATAAAACACCTGCAAGTTTTATTTCCTACCTTACTAGATACCACATTTGGAATAGACACTTCAATATTCTCTTACTTTAGGTTTTTTCTCCAATGACTCAGACATTGTACAAGGAGAAATAACACAAAGGGATTTAAATAATCCTGAACTGGATACCAAAATAAGATCGCAGGCAACTACAAAGGCAGGTAGAACAATATTTAAGCTTCTCACAGGCAGCTGATCTCCCCAGGCTTCCAGCACCCAAAAGTGCTCCGACTGATGGAACCACCATGAGTTGCTTCCTCAGAGTAATGTTATTGTTTGTGAACTACCCTAAAAAGCACTGAAAACAATCTCATGCATCACTAAATAGCAAAGGCAAACGATTCCCAGGAGTTTTAGTTAATGTAAAGTACTGTAAGTGAAGGAAGTAAAATGTTTCAGACATATGTGGTGAGTTAGTGCTCTGGTTTCTCTGTAACAACTAATATATCTTTTTGTTTAATGAAAACCTTGCCCATAAAGAACAGCAGAAAACAGAAGCAAGCAATCTTCCACTCTCTATAGACATAGATTAAATCAAAACTCCCCCAGAACTGATACTGCTTCATTTTCTGGAGGGGTCTATTTTGAATAGTAAGAATAATAATGAAATTAACTTCTTCTTCATGCTGTTCCATTGCACTCAGGCTTCTGTTATGAACAGCAAAGAGTATCCTGGTGAGATTGCAAATCCAGAGCACCTATGAATTCTCACTCAGGAAGGCAGAAGAGAGTATTCCCTGAAGGGTGCTTTATTTAGGTTGTTTATTTTGCACATTTCACACACTGTATAAGATCTCCATCGCCAACTCAAAATTCTCAAATTAGCACAGAACCACAGAATATCCTGAGCTGGAAGGGACACACAAGCATCATTCAGTTCAACCCCTGACCCTGCACAGACACCCAAACAATCCCACCCTGTGCCTGGAGTGTTGCCCAAACTCTCCTGGAGCTCTGGCAGCATCGGGGCTGTGCCCATTCCCTGGGGAGCCTGGGCAGTGCCCAGCACCCTCTGGGGGAAGAACCTTTCCCTGATATCCAACATAAACCTTCCCTGGGACAGCTCCAGCTGTTCCCTGGGTCCTGTCACTGTCACAGGGAGCAGGGATCGGAGCTGCCCCTCAGGAGGAAACTGCAGCCCCTGACTCTTCTCCAGCTGAACAAGCCCAGTGACCTCAGGCACTCCTTGTATGGCCCCCCTGAAGCCTTCACCATCTTCGTAGCTGTTACATAAATCATCATAACTCCATTTAGGCTGGAAGGGAGCTCTGGAGTATCTTAGTACAGCTCCTCAACTAAGCAGGCCCACCTTCAAAGTAGGATAAGGATTTGTTCCAGTACTGCAATGTCTGGTTTACTCATGAGCCCCAAAAAGGACTCATTACTGCAGATGTGGGCTTAGAACAACTGCTTAGAGGAGAACTCTCTCTTCCCTTCACTCTCTCTATTATTTTTGTGCTAAACCCACCAAAAAAGCTCCATGTTGACGTGGCCCTCCAGTCCCATGTTCTGAATTTTCCAGCAGGATTCTGGCATTCTCCCTGCAGGGCAGTGCTCAGTCAGCCTCTACCCAGCCCCTGTCACACCACCAGCTGACTCCATTCCCTGCAGGACTCTGCACTGGCTTTTGCTGAGCTTCCCTGGGTTCTGCCAGCCCGTTTCCCACCTGCTGAAATACTCCTCATGCCGGCCTTACTTCTTGACCATATCGACCTTCCTCCCAAACTGGTGCTGTCTGGAAATTTATTGAGGGTGCAGTTCCCCCCTCTGCCCAGTCCAATGACAAGACATTAAAAAAGGTCAGCTTGACCCCAAGCCCCGCAGAATTCCCTTGCAATTGGTGGCCATCAATTTTCCACCCCTACTATTGAAGTCCACAAGTCCAGCCAATTTTTTACCTCCTCTGTAGTCCCCATTATCCCCTGAGTATTGTAGAGAGACTGAGAAGACAAAGCCTGTATTTCATCCACAGTTGGAAAGCAAAGCCTACATTTCATCTACGTTTCTCTCTATTGTGTACCTTTAGCACAGCAATACAGGAAAAAAAAAAAAAAAACTACCCTAAAAAAAACCACCAGAGAAAGAACAGAATTGTGTTATTACAAACAACTTGTGTCAGAGATTTGATGGAGTCTGTGGAAAGGCTCCTTAGGATCTTTTTGGTTTGTTTTTTCTTTTTTTTTTTTTTTTTAATGATAACTGACTGAGCTTTCAAGACATTACTATACAGCTAAAATGAAACTCAAAGCTATCTTTTGATGGCCATTCACAGGGTGTATCTGCCACTGGAGATCAACTTCCTCATCCACTTAGGCTGGGGTGGTCTCACATCACTCTCCAGTACAGTATATTTCATGAATTACAAGGGTATGGTGCTAAGCTGGCACACGAACATAGAATGAGAATCATGGAATGGTTTGGGGTGGAAGGGACTTTAAAGACCATCTGGTTCCAAACACCTCCCACTATCCCAGGTGGCTCCAAGTCCTGTCCAACCTGGCCTAGGACACTTCCAGGGATCCAGGGGCAGCCACAGCTTCTCTGGGAAACCTCTGCCAGGATCTCACAGGGAAGAATTTCTTCCCAATATCTAACCTAAATTTCACCTTTTTCAGTCTAACCCACTACTTCTTGTCCTACCACTACAGTTCCTGATGAAGAATCCCACTCTGGCTTCCCTGCAGCTCCTTGGATACTGGAAGGTGCTGTGAGGTCTCCACACAATCTTCTCCTCTCCAGCCCCAGCTCTCTCTGCCTGTCCTTATAGGAGAGGTTCTCTGGTCTCCTTCTCAACTTGGTAGCCTCCTCTGGACTTGCTCCAACAGTTCCATGTCCTTCATATACTAAGGGCACCCAAAATGTACCCAGCACTGCAAGTGGAGTGTCACAAGAGCAGAGTAAAGAGGGAGAATCACCTCCCTCGACCTGCTGGCCACACTCCTTTGGATGCACATTTATTTTGGAATTTCATCACTGGGGACTTGCCAAGGCAGACCAGATGCTAATTCAAACAGCCTGTTGTTCAGAGACAGAATTTCAGACATGGCAAAAGAGAACATTTCCAGAAACCTCCTTTGGTCAAACTTGAAGTAAGCACTGGCTTTCTCCCAGGCTTCTCCAGGAACTGATCCATCTCTGTCCTCCTCCTGCTGTTCTAGATTTTTTTTTTTGTCAGAAGAACAGAGAGCAGCAACATCATCCCACACAGAACTAACAGCCACTTCTTGTCCCACACACTCCACAGGCAGATCTAGTTGAGGAGACATCAACATTTCTTTTTTTCCCCCTTTGTTTGTTTCAACAGAACCATGAGTAATTCACGCAATTATGCCACTGCATATGGCAGCTAAACCTTCCTGATCACCCCAGCACCAGGCATTTGTCTGCCTACCTGATCCCTGGATTTGGGGTTGTGTTTTTCTCCCCCATGGCAAAGTTCAGGCTGTTTTCCTCTCCTGCTACAAATTAAATACTCCTTCCTAATCCACTGTCTCTTGCCAGTGCCACCATCAGCATTGATTTTCTGAATAGCAGCACAATACCAGAAACTCTGGATTAAACTTAACCCTGCGGTGAGGGAAACAACAAAATCACAAAATTTGAAGGGCTATAACCTCAACTGGCAGTGACAGCCAAGAAAAGTCTTAGAAATGTAAAAGAAAAGAATCTGATATATATTCCCAGCACTAAGTGGCAATTGGCAGAACAGAACAGCAGGTGCCAAAGAGAAGTTGGTGTGTCTGAAACACAAAGTGACATTAAATTGGTTTTCAGCTCATTCTGACTAAAGCAAAGAGACACAAAATAAGCTTTTATTAAAACCCAAATGCATTAATTAACACTAAATATATGGACTTCAGGCTGTATTTGTAAGAATAAGCTATTTAACAGAGATGTCATCCTTAACAGCATATAATTCCATACTACATTTTAAAAACAATTATCTCAGTAGGCTATTACTGCTAAAAATTAAAAAGGAAAAGAACAGATCTTTTCAGTCAGCTTCTTAACAAGCACGTCTAAACTGTTTTCTTTAATTATTAAAAGGAAAGCCTTTAAAAAATGCCAAAATTCTCCAACACAACTGTTAGAGTACACAAAGCCCTGTAACATAAATTTCCTTTCCCACAAAATACTGCTCAAGCAAAGAATTGTTCTTCACAAATGCTACTTAGAAATGTTAAAAACCACCCGACATTAAGTCTTTGGGGATGCAGTTTAATTTCTCTGCCTTCAGAGCAATGCATAAAGTAAGTAGAAATCTGTACATCTCCAAGTAGCAAAAAAAAAACCCCGCAAGGACTGACTCACAAAAAGTCCAAAAATTTGCAAATAAATACAGCTGAATGTACAATATGAGAAGTTTTAGGCAGTTACCACAGGGAATGTAACAGCTGGTAAAAATACCATCCACAGTACAACCTAGGAGACTCCAGAGACTGGGCATAGTAAAATTAAGATTAGTATCTATGAGTGGTTTGCTAAGTACCATAGTCAAAGCAGACAAAAATAATTAAAATAACAAGCATTTAGTCAAACGAAACATAAAAATTCTTCCAATCTGCCACTTGAAAGCTTGCACATTAGGCTAAGTACTGCTCCTACTGCTGCTTCAAGGAGCGTGTTTATACTTGGGTGGGGTATTGTTTGTGTTCTTTTATCTTAGATATAATGAACCTCTTTTTATTAACCAAGTAAATTTATTAAAGTTTAATTTAAATATGAATGCATCTCCTGCATTGTTTCTAGATAAATTCTCATTTTTGCTATAAACTATATGAATATCATTATCAAGGAAGGAAGAAAATACCTGATTTTTCCCTCTTCCTTTTTTTTTTTTTTTTTTTGTTTGTTTGTTTTTGTTTTTTGGTTTTTTTGGTTTTTTGTGGTGGGGTTTTTTTGGGGGGGTTTTGGTTGGTTGATTTTTGTTATAAAGAACACAGTTCTGAGTCCTTAGAGAAAACATTTCCTTATAATTTTAAAGGGAATTACATTTCTATAGAGTAAAAGATTAAGCCATGTATGTTCTGGAGTGAGTTAACAGAAGGCAGTTTGCTGTTAAATCACTTTAGAAGATAATTCTACATCACTGAACAAAACCTCCACTAAGATTTATATATCAAATTCTGTAATTTGTTATTTATGGGGATTCTCCACCAGGATGACAGAATGATGAGTAATTGAAACCAATACTTCCTTTAATGCAAATGTATGACGTTTTGGAGGTGCCACCAGGATAAGAGCGATATAAAAGGTTTTTTATTTGATTGTTACAAAACTGTACAGGAAGGATTCCCTGCCAGAGCTGCCACTGCATCTCCTCTCCCACAAAAACAGCTTTTTTTCTGATCTGCAGCCACAACAAGGATCTTTTTTAGGCAGCAGCACTGGCCCATCATGAACAGCAGTCGATGACTTGCAGCTGCTGGTCCTGCTCCACCAGCAGCCACAGCCACACCAGATTTCCACTTGGCTCAAATGAATTGTCTTATTCACCAACTGATGGAGTTAAACTTGTGCAAAGCCCACTATGGCCAATTATTGTGAATGTAAAACCAAGAGCAAGCTGCTCAAATGATTCCATGTACATGATAATACAGTGTTAGCAGAACCAAGAGCCCTCATGCAAAGGTTGCTTGCATCACTTCAGTGCTTAGATGCTGTTTAGGATTTAGCTATCAAAAATTATGATCTTGCACTTTTTCCACTCAATATGTAAATATTGGACCTCTTCAAGGCAATTCTCTTTGGGATTCTTGACATTTAAAATAAAACAATGGCAGAAGGAGCAAATGAACTTTCTTACTTTAATGCAGCACAACACATTCAGACTCTATTTCTATTTATTGAAACACTCCATTTAAAAATTCCATCAGGACTGTACTGCAAGCTGGTTTTGCTCTCTTGTTCCAATTATTTACTTTCTCCTAATACTTTCTGCCTCAAGTTTTCTCATTAAAAAATAAACAGCCAAACCTTTCCTGCACACACAAGTTTTGATGACAGAGTGCTAAGCAAAAGGAGTTTCCTGCAAACTGAAAAATAAATGTCAGTCTTACAAATTATACTTATTTATTACTATTTATTAAGTAAACCATTTAGTATTTCAAATGTCTATTTTTAAGTTCGAAGGCCTTTGTTAAGTGAAGTGGTTTTGCAATAAATCTTAGGCCAAATAAATGTGATTTGCTGTGTTGACAAACTGTTGGAAAGGTGGGAAGAGGATTTAGAGAAAGGTGTGGGAGTGGGATACAGAACAGCACATGCCTGACAAAGGTTGTTGGGGTGTTTGAGGTTTTTATGGATTGTTTCTAATACTGTACTGGAAGAAAAAAAGAAGAAAGACACCGTGTGGAAAACCCTTTTTAAAAATTTGATCAGTTCTGCATGATACAAGGAAGAGAAGAGACTGCTCAGTGCATTCATTTCAGATAAATAAAATCATCAGCACTCTGAAATTTAATTATGAGATTAATCAAATCTGAGCAAACCAAGAATCTGCATTTTTGATACAAACTGCTAAGTAAATTTTTATTAAATCTGGTTGGGCAGATTGTTTCTGAAACAGGAAAACACCATCTCCAGAAAACAAAAATATATTGATTTATACTGAATTGTTGAAAGTTAATCCACAACTTCAAGAGAAACGTGGAAGAAAAATCCCTCTGCATTCATCTCAGCAGAGTCACACAGGTCTGCAACAGAGGGACAGTGCCCCAAAACACATCCACAGAATCATTAAAGTTATTAATTTATGAAGGAATTGCTTTCAGCTGACAAGAAACTCTCTAAAGCTTAACAACCACCTTAACAAACATCTTGAAAACATCAGCAATTAAGAAGGATGGTTCTAAAAAGAAAAAGTGTCTTATTTGGATCTGGTTATATGAAATTAAGGATGGGATTACACACAATAAATATCACAAAATGTTTGCTTTCAGGAACACAAACAGATCTCTCTGCCACACAAGAATAATTAGAAATATTTACATTTCTTGGGTGTCACCTTCTCTCTTCTAATATTCCTCTGGGTATTCAAGATTTGTTGTTTTTGTTGATTTTAATAATTTTAAAAATTTGCACTCATGACTGTGAATACAAATTAATTAAAATAAAATCAGGAGAAAAGGTTCCATTCTTATGCAACTAAGTTAACCCAGGTCAGCACCCAAAGATTTCATGCAGTATTAGACAAGCAGAAACTACTTCAATTAATATATTCAGATTTCCAGAAGAATTAGAAGCTGGTCAGTACTGGAATAACCATTGATATGTTTATTCTCCCCCAAAGTCTTTCTTGAGAATTCAGATTTCATAGAAAATGTTCTAGATTTTTTTTAATAATGTTGACAATTGAGTAGGTGAGACAAAATTAAATTACATGGAAAAAAAATCATAATATAACATGAAAACAAGGGGCAAACAACAAACCTTGCCTCTAAATGAGGCAGGATTTGCCTTTAAGTGACAGATGTTGTTTTACAAACACAATTCACACACAGAACACCTTCAATATTCCCCATATGTGTCACCACCAAGCAAACTTGAGACCTAAATAACCTGATGTTTTCCCACACAGGCAAATGCAGGTGGAAGTAATATGTTCATGAGGCTTGAATATTCACTTTTATCCATAAATGAAACAGAAGTCACAGAAAGGACATTAAGTCAGACAACCTCAGACAATTACCATAGAAACCCACTTACATCTGTTAAATATTTTTGGCCAGAAAATGAATTCAAGTCATTAAGTATTTATGCTCTTTTAAATACAAGCTGTTCTAAACTGAAAAAAAAAAATTATTTAATTTAATATTTGCTTGCACAAGCAAAGGTTTTCACACCTGTTAACTTCTGAAAACCCCGAATATTTCCTGTTTAGCCACAGAGGCTCTGAAGGCTGTGGTCCCCCTGCTGTTCCAACACCTCTGATGAACTCTGCAGCTCCAAGCAGAGGCTGGGAAGGGACTGAAGCCCGAAGAGGTGCCATTATTCATCAGGCACACGATGCTCCTGCCCGAGGAATGAACCCCAGCTTTGCTCTGCTCGGACTTGGGGCACAGCTTGCACTCACAGATAAAGCCCCCATTTTAAATTCTGTTGCCACAAGAAGAGGAGCTGCTGATTTATCTCCAGCTGATGAATTCACAGATTTTTAAGATGGCATTAGGTTGCTTATTAGTCTCAAAACTTGAGCACCAGCTCAGGAGGAAGCCAGAACTTCCTCACCAAGAATATTTAGGCTCTTTCAGACTAAGTGGGAAGGAATGATTTGTTAGGAGAGTAAGAAGTCTCAGTGCTGACCTGAAACTATGCAGTCTCTAAAAATAATAAAAAGGAAAACCTACACACACACACACGCACTCCAGAGGAGCACATTCCTTCCTTCTGTTTAACACACAGGAAAGAATCACCCTTTCAGAGATAGCAGAGAAATTTCCCAGAAAAATGCAAAACAACATGAAGATGCCCACTATATTTCATTAAAGCTACATTTCTCATTATTTCTGATTATCAGTCTCTGTGTGAAGACAATGTGGTTGTTTATTCTTGACCCAGACCTGGATCTCAATCCCACAACTTAATAAAAGTCTTACAGCTTTTTTAGACCAGAAGAATCTGATAACCTTTTTTTTCTTCTTAACAAAAAATGTCTTGAGAACTGAAATGGGAGAAAGGTCAAAAAAAGCATCATAACCTTTCCTGCTTGCACTATAAAAAAAATCTTAATATTATGCCTTGTGTTTGTTCAAATCTTTTTTTTTTTTTTTTCTCTTTTCAGGAAATTGCTCAGACTGTAATCATAACCTTTCCCAAAGCCCAGAATAATATAACTCAATAATAAATGTAATTAAAATGTAACAGCTAAGATCCCTGGACTCAGGATCTTACATACAGAGTACCTCTGCTCATCAAAGGTCTCCATCAGTTTTCTTAGTTTCTCTTGGGCCTGTGATAGAGATCTTGGAAATTAGATACTTCAGCCTTCAAATTCAGCTGAAGGACAATAAATAAAGGGACATAATAAATAAAAGGACATAGGAATAAAAGGACAGAGGAAAGATACCTGAGACCTCAAGAACAATTCTGGCATTTGATATATGAATAAAGTGGAAAGGAAACAGATGGCACAGTATGCATAAAATCCACTATTATGCTAATGAAATTAATCAAACTAAAGCTGACCACAAAGTAGCACAGAGGACACTTGCTGCTTTTAGGAATAAAATGGGAGACAAACTTCAATGCTAAAATAAAAAGTTAGCACAGAAAGGAAAAAACAAGGACATACATAAAGCTGTTGTTGTTCCAAAGAGATGCTGTGATTGCCACTGCTCACTGATGGTCAGAAAGGCAAAGGAATGAAATTTAGCAAAACAAAAAGACAAAAAAAAATCATTCCATGTACCATATGCATGAAAAGGGTGTAGAAATATTTGGGCTATCTCACTCCAAAACAGAACCAGCTCCACCTCTCTGTCCTTCCTGGCACTGGCATGGCAGAACTCTGGTTTGAAAGACCTTGAAATGACCCCAAGCTGCACCAGGGGAGGTTTAGATCAGGTACCAGGAAAAGGTTTCCCACAGAAAGGGCTGTACAGCATAGGAACAGCAGATTGTGCAGGGCAGTGGTGGAGTCACCATGCCTGGAGTGCTCAAAAAACGTGTGCATGTGTCACCTGGGGACACAGCTTAGTGGTGAATGTGGAGGTGCTGTGCTGATGGTTGGACTTGATTATCTTAGAGGTCTTTCCCACCTTTAATGACTCTGTGATTCTATGAATACCATCCACTGCATGACTTCCTTGGGAAATCTATTTCAATGCCTCCCTTACTACAGGAGAGCTTCTTCCAGTATCAGCTTGCAATCTTCCGAGCTGGAAATTAAGTCCATTATTTCTCTTCCTACCCTCCTGCCACAGAGAACAAATGGACCCGTTGCCTCCTCATGTATTTGAGAACTGCTACATTCCACTTCACTCACCTTTCCTTAGAATAACTGCTCCATTTTGTCCCATCTTTCACAGAAAGTCATGTTTTCAAGATTTCTAATCTTAGGTATCACTCTTATCTAGATCCCCTGTAACTCAAACCTTTGCTCAATGCAGGGCTTAAACTGGGCATTATTTCAAATCCTGGAGGGACAGACACTGATCTCTGCTCCCTGTGACAGTGACAGGACCCAGGGAACAGCAGGAGCTGGGTCAGGGGAAGTTTGTTTTGGATATCAGGGGAAGGTTCTTCCCCCAGAGGGTGCTGGGCACTGCCCAGGCTCCCCAGGGAATGGGCACAGCCCCGAGGCTGCCAGAGCTCCAGGAGAGTTTGGACAGCACTGCCAGGGATGCACAGGGTGGGATTGTTGGGATGTCTCTGAAGGGTCAGGGGTTGGACTGGATGATCCTTGTGGGTCCCTTCCAGCTCAGGATATTCTCTGGATCTACGACCTTACTTGACCAGTACAGCCCCACCAGGGCTGAAAAGCACGGAAGGAATATTTTTCAGGACAGTTTATCTCTGATCCACAGCTGATTTAGTGCAGGCCAGTTCAGTAAATCACAACACTCTTGCCATGCTCATCTATGAGGCACTACAATTCCTTGTCCCCTCTGTGATGGCAGGTCACTGATGTGTATTTATGCAGTTAATTACACTTGGCCAAAGGCAGAGCTTTCTAATTGTCTGGACTGAATTAGTCTCTATATTTTCAGATTATCATTTGCACTTTGCCAAGGTTATGTTGACTCCTCATTCTGTCTCCCAGCAGGCTTCCAGCCCCAGCTCAAGCTTGGTGTTGAAGGCATTTCTCCATTCCATCATTTGGACCTTTAGTTAAAACACTGAAAAAATCAGAATACCATTCTGCTGACACACCTTTATTGACAGTGAAACCAGGGAGTAAATCTCATTCCACAGCAGCTGCACCTAAACCATGGCTTCCCCCTGAAAATTTCACTTCAGGCAGTATTAAAAGTTTTAAACAAGTCAAGACACACAGCACCAGGCTCTTCTTACTTAGTCAAGTTTCATCCCTGATACAGGAGGTAACTGTAAAAACCACGTTTTTTACACCCTGTGCAAACACCACAAAAAGTGCTGACAAGAATTAGCTGAGAATCAAACCACTGCCTCAAAAAACAGGCAGAGGAACTGGAACAAAAAACTGGGGCAGGAGGGTGACTGGAAAGAGCAAACCTTCCTCCCTGCACACCCCCTTTGTGAAACTTCCACCAATTTCGTGTTCTACCTCCTTTTTTTGCCCAATCTGATGCTGAGGAAGTCTTGGATCTTGAGAATCAGTGGGGTTCAAGGGGAGTGATCCCTGAAAATGTACCAAGTAATCTCCCACAGCCACCTGCTCCTGAACACTGCTAAAGACAGCAGATAGGGCAACCCCCAGCTCAGCCTGGCAGCCCTTCCCAGCACCAGATCTCAGCAAAGCATCCATCATTCAGGGGGTTTTGCTGCTTTTTAACAGGACTTTTGCCTCTGAAAGGCAAAGCACTTAACAGGACTTTTGCCTCTGCTGCCTGGATGCAGCAGCTGCTAATTCCTGTGTCAGTGTGTTATCCTCCTAGAAGGCTGGAAGAAAATTTCATCAGAACCAATTTTTGCCATCGAAAGATTATTTCTTGGCTACCAGAGTACTAAAAACCATATTCAGTCCCACCTGAAAAATCTATTGCCTAAAAACTGAGTTGTTCAACTCCACGGGTATGTTCAGAGATGGCCCTAAATCTGCCCAGATTTCCCCATGATGAAAGCAGAGATGTGTTAGAGCAGCTGAGTGAGTGACAGAAAACATTTCTCACGTGCCATGCCAGAGTGTGGCACAAAACCTCTGCTGCAGCATCATTTTAATTGCCTTTTTGCAGTCTCTGCACAGTTAAGGCCATGATGTATAATTTTTATTCTAACATCTAAAAATACACCAGAATTTTAAAGCTTGAGTATCTCCTTTAGCAAAATAGAGATTTTTTTTTAATAAAAGGTTTTATCTATAATGCTCCTTTACAAGGAAAAGCACTTCTGTTTATTCCATCTTTGAATAATTTCATTTTACATGTAGGAATCTGTATCTAAAAGCATATGTGATTTAAAATAAATCTAGGGATACTTGTGGAATCTACAAAGTAAAACTTTTATCAGCCCTAATGCTTTTTAAAAATGTATTTTACAGGCAATTTCCTGTCACACATTAATAGCAAAGTTAACATAAATGTTTAAAACATTTTTACGCAACTATAAAAAGAATTAAGATTGTATCACTTAAGAAAAATGTCTCTTTAGTAGAGCTACAAAAATCAATCCAGGACAGTCCCATTGATTTCACAGACTAAAAGAAATAAGATACATTTTTGTTTTGGTGTTTTGGGGTTTTTTTGTTTTGTTTTTCTTTTAACTGCCACTTGTTCATAACAAGCAACATCTAAAAAGAAATAGAGGACTGAAAGTTCCAGTTCTTACCAGGGAGGAATTTCAAGGAAAACCTGTACCCAGCACACCACTTAAGTATGTCCTTAGTACCAAACAAGTACTTGCAGTAAAATTAGCAGGAGTTCCAACTGTTTTCATAAATCAAATGAATAAAAATGAACCAGTAAATCCCAGAGTCATGCAACAGAATTATAAGATACCACGTTATAATTTCCACAGTATTTCTCACAGCAGAAACTTGTAAGGACGAGAAAGAAAGTAGAAAATTTAACTCCTCTCAGCTCATAAACAAATAAGTAGAGAATATTAGACTTGAGACAATCTGCTACTAATACTCTGCTTTCAAGTATTTATGGATTTGCATGAAATTATATCTCCCCTCTTGCTTCAGTTTCACACTCTGGCTGCTGATATTACACTACATTTTTGTAAAGAGGCTCATCAACAGTGGTTTTAGCATTTGCAGACCAGTATCACTCAAAAGTGGTTTTTTTGCCAGTGTTCTACAGCCTGTTTGCTGAGCAGACCCCATCAGTGTTCCCATCTCCTGCATGGCAGAGGTGCAGCTCAGGCAGGCACCTGAGGGAGAAGAGGCTGCCCAATGTGGCATTGGCTGCTTTGGCCTTTCATTCCACCTCGAACCTTTTCCAAAACGTGCCCAAGTGAGTTCCACACCTCTCTCCTTCAGAAATCTCAAAATGAACGATAAGCAGGAACAAGTCAAAAGCTCACAGGACCTTTTCCCAACATCTCACTTTTTCACCCATATTTTTTAAAAAATCGTAATTTCACTCTCCTACGTCTGACTATAAAAAAATCATTGCTTTGAGTAATGCAGATCTTAAATCAGCAGCGTTTGCATAACTCGAGAATCAGAGAATGGTTTGAGTTGGAAGGGACCTTACAGAACATCCAGTTCCAAGCCCTGCCTTGGGCAGGGACACTTCCATTAGCCCAGGGTGCTCCAAGTCCAGCCCAGCCTTGGGCACTGCCAGGGATCCAGGGGCAGCCACAGCTTTTCTGGGCACCCTGTGCCAGGGCCTTGCCAAAAATAACAACACAATGCTTGCAAACCTTCCAATTTCAGTTATATTTACAAATACTCCAATTTTGGATGAGCTGATAAAGTTTGAGTAAAAAAGAATGTATTTTCATTGTGTCCTACTGCTGGGCAACCATGCCAGGAGAAAAACAAACACTAGCAAAAATCTGTGGAGCAAACACTAATGTTTTACAGACATTTTCTTTCAAAGCATACTGGTGCATCATCCCTGCAGTACCACAGCCCCTCAAACGTGTGTCACAAAACAGCAATCTCTCCTCTGAGCTCCAAAACCTTCCAATTGCCTACGGCGCTCTCCAAATACTTGACGTTTTCGTTATTTTTCTTCTTTCATGAAGTCAGACGACTGCTCAGCTGTCTCATCCAGCAATGTTTTATTCCAATCAGCCACTTCAGAAGCAAGGCAAAGGCAGGTCAGATTCTCATCATGACTAGATTTTGCTGATCTTTTACACACATCTGGTAAGAGACTCAGGGACAACGTTATTGTCATAAAAATTTACCTTGAGAGGATAAGTCTGCAAGCAGTTTCTTTGTTTTGGATGAAGTGCTCACACTAAGTCAGACAAGGCTGTTCTGTGAGCACTCATTCCACGAGCATTTCAGCCCCTGGAGGGCTGTGATTTCCCAGATCCCCACCATTTGCTCCCCAGTACAGCCAGTTCCCATCCTCCAGCTGCAGAAGGGCTGACTGGCTCCCTGGTCCTCCCGTGGGAATAGCTGCCTTACGCTTCCTGTGTGGAATGGCTTACAAAAATAAAGATCTGTGCTAAATGAATAAATAGGATACAGCAAACAGAAATGCCTGATGAACAGTGAACCGTCATTTGCATCTCATCTCCAAGGAGAAGCATTTTTAGAATATTAACTGTGCTGCGGGACACAATATGATCAAAAGTCTTACATGGGGGAAAAATATTCAAAACATATTTTCCAAATTCATTTAGAAGCAGCAGCAAACAATCTGATTCAGTAAAACTTTTTTTTTTCCCCTTTGTCCTTCCCCACCTTTTTTTTTTTTTTGTGTGTGTGTGGATGGGTCACTCTCCTCTAAAACACCTCCTATAAAAGGAAAAATATTTGAGTAATGTGTGAATCTTGCCATGAAATAATTGAGCATTCAGGTCTAAGGTGGTTAATCAGACTTAATCAATACAGTCAACAGAATGTGTTGACCTGATCAATATGGGAAATGTAATGCAAAATGCTATTTTTTTTTCATATATGCACCTTGTATCAAGGCAGAATCTTAACTAAATCCAAAATCTATTAAACCTAAATCTGGACTAAGTCTCAGAAACATCTGAAATACAGAGATTTAGTTACTTCAAAAGAAAATGTGTCAAACCAGAATAAAATACAATAAAAGAGCCTCAGATCATGTTTTTTATGTAAAGTTCTTCAGTAACCTGTACGAGATTTACTAAAGTAAGACCACAATAAATACATTTACAAGGATAAGCAACATCATAAAAATCTCATGAAAAGTAAAAATGAGCTATGCAGGAATATAAAATGAAATTACAAATGTTAATAAAGGCTTTATGAATATCAAGTTTCCCACATATTCTCAGTGGACAAAAGTGGGACTTAACGACTCCAGCAAAAGGCACATTTTGATGCCACAATTACGTTTTCGATAGTTCCACCCTACAGAAATGGAAATTCTGGAACCCAGCACAGGCTTCCCTGCTGGACTTCTGTGAAATGAGATGCTGATTACTCATATTCATTTTCTGGCTCAATAAGCTCCTTGCAGAGTGCTCAGGAACTGTGCTGACAAATCCATCACCTCACAGAGAGCACAGTGACAGCCCCACATCCCCACCCCAGCACAGCCTCGTGCAAGTTTAGAGCAGCCACCAATGAGGGAATCAACAGGAAAATGTTCTGTACAGTACTGGGCAGTGAGATGGAGAAAAGGGATACAAAAAATGATATATTACATTCAATTTTATACCTTCCTTTGAAGCCTTAGCATTCTGATGGCCATATCAGTAAAAGACACATTAGAAGAGCTCCTGACTCACTGCAACTGAGTTGACTCATCCACAGTGTGCATTACCTTTATATTTGCCAGCAATTCAATGTGAAATTTGCAACTAAACCTGCAGCTCAGACTGCCAGTTCCACAGAACAATTGTAACATGACTGATTTTCCAATGAAGACTTCTTTAAGCAAGCCTGCTGAAACTCAATATGCAACCAGCCAATGAATCCAGAGCCAACAGGCCGTTAACCTGAAACGATTTTCTCTAAAAACAGGTAATTCTAAACTAATAAATGCAACCCTGCTGATTTCTGCCCTTTCCTGTAATAAAAACACACAAATTCAAAAGCTGTGTCAGAGTCAAGGGTAAAGAAAAACCTGGAGGCAGATGTTACCATGGGAGCCTTAAGGAGCACTGGCACAGCAACTGTAAAAGCAAGGATCTACTTTAAGAGTTTGGCAGAGAAAATCAAGGACCACCACGGAGTGTGGCCTTAAGAAAGGCACTACAGCCTCTGGGTTAAAACTGCAGTGATTTTTAATTTCTTTTTTAAAGCAAAGATTCTGAAAAGAATTTAAGAGGACCCAGGTCTCATATCCAGGAATAATAAGGAGGAAGAAAAAAAAAAAAGAAGAAGAAGAAATTATCACAGGACCTAGATTGATGATCTAATAACTAGATTTTTTTTTTTTTTTGGCCAAAAGGGTATTTGAAAGAATAGACAAAAATGGTCAAATGGGAGCAGTAAGACAATCCTTCATAAAGTCACTACAGGAAGCTAAATTCTGAAACTGAACTTCTCACACCCTCACCTCTAATGTAATAAAACTGCTTTCCTTCACAAAATTCCATTCCATAAAGAATGAGACCTTTAACATTTTCAGTTGTTTTCTTTCCAGTTCAAAAATATTTAATTGCACTTTCTTGACATGCAATTTCTAAGTTTTACAGGTATTTTGGAACAGGATGGGGCCTGGGGACAAACCCAAGTGATTGGTGAGAGCAAAGGGCTGGAGGGGAGCCCAGGAGGACGAGGATGTTACAGAAACTTAAAGATCCTTTGGATTCCCTGTCCCAGCAGTCTTGTAGGAAAGGTTGCAGAAGACTTTTAAGGGATTTATCCCACTTCAGGTCAAATCAGCTTTAGCAGCATCACTGTTAATGAAAAGGAAAGCTCATAAAGCATCTTCATTTATTCTGACTTAGTTTTTGACATAATTGTTTTCTAATTTCTCTGCTGACAAAAGTATGAAAAGTATGTATAAAGCCACTATTTGATTATACACAAAACCCCCACAGCTCAGTACAAACTGATATTCCAGGCTTTCCATCTCATTTCCATGGGAGATGGAAAATAAAAGATCTACGGATGTTCAAACGTCTTTGCTGGCTCATCCAGGGCTGGTGCCGGGTTGTAAAACCAAAACAGTCACAAAACAAAGAAAATAAATAAAAAGTACTGAAATCAAACAACCAAAACAACCACAAAACCCAAAGAAAACCACAAAAAAAAACCACAAAAAAACAAAGCACAAACCCCACAGCCAGCATCCTTCACAGACTCTAACATCTACTGAGAAAACTGCAGGGCAAATCACTTGAAAAAAGAACACAATTTTGTAACTTGATTTTACCTATTTTACTCTTGGACACTTTCAGTTCAGTGAAAAAGGCTGAGAGGTGTGCAGAACAAATGCATTACTAATCTCTCATTAAAGATGTATAAAATATTATGCAATGATCTGCTACACTGAGCTCAAAACTTCAGACTTCAGTGTCAAAGTGCTCAGTCTTACTGAGCACTTTCGTTCAGTAAAATTTAAACACCTGAAAAAGCTCTAGGATGATGATTAGAATAATCATTTCCACTCTTGCAGCTTGTCTACTGCTAGAAGAAAGTTAATTTTTTAAAGAGACCAAATACAAAGACCAGTACAACTGCTGAAATTTTTACCAGTGTCAAAAAACCTAATGCTACTTTCTACACAGTATTCAAAACAATTAGAATGCAAGTAAAGAGATGGACTCAGAGGATGCCCTCTGAGAGGGTAAAACAAAACCTGACAGACAGGTTTTCCAAGCTGGAAACACAGGAAAGCCCCTTACAAAGAGACTGAAATCTCTAGCAACCAGGTACCAAGCAAAAGATGAAAATAGAAAATAATGTTCCTTATTTCTTTTTATTGGTCAAGCAAACCAGCAAGGAAGTAGAAGCTTCTGTCTCCAGAGCTGTCTGCCACGCAGGGCAGGGGACAGATGCAGCTCACAGCCTGGACTTTCTTCTTCTGTGCTCAAACACAAGCACAGTTGTGAGAATTCACTTGTGGGGAATTTTGGAAGGAATTTGAGATGCGACTTCTGAGTTGGCTTTGATGACGCAGTTTATTTTCCTAATTTTTACTTAAGTAGGAAGGATGAGTTCAGCACACATTGTTATAGTATGGTTTAGAAGGTTACAAGACTTTTAGTTACATTACTTTTTAAGGATTTATTGACTAATAAAACACTACTAGAAGGATATTTTTGTTTTTGAATTGAAATCTTTAAATATTTTGTCTTATGGACTTATGGAATAGTGTAAGCTATTTTTAGCTAATTGTGTTATGGCACACAAACCTACAGTATTGCATTCTAATCTCTTTGTTTACTTTTGTATCTATTTTATTTTTTAATATCCAAAACTGTACACTTTGTATTACTTAACATGTCTCTGCTTTAAACTATAAATCCACATTCTTGCTTCCAGCACCTAAGTTTGGAAGCCTTTTCCAAGGTCTTAGATCAAATCTTGTGTTTAATTCTAAGCTTTGGCTTACAGGCCCGAAGTTCTGAGAGTGCTCTGCATTTCGGATTCCAACACACATTTAAATTGACTTTCAGGAATTCTTGAGAGTTGCAGTAACACCATTAAAAATATTCTGTGGATGAGAAGGGTTGTGTGTAAAGTGGCAGTGATTTCTGGCTGGAAGTAAATGATGTGACCCTGATACATCCTGAACATATGAGCTGGAATGCTGCTGAATTTAGAAACTACAAAATGAATGTATCTCTTTGCTAGTGGATTTAATCATCATATCAGTGGCTCATAAAGAAATGCTCATTTTACAGGGCATGGACCATTAAAAAATTAACTCAGTGGTCACAGTCAGCACTACAACAAGGATACACCTGCATGTTTCCAGCTATCCTAACAAGTACTTCAGCTGTGACAGACAGGAACTGCTAAAATAAAAAACAGTTTTAAAACTTTTCCATGAAGGGTAAAAACACTGCCACGAGATTGGTTAATCCACCACATTCCAACAGTCAACAATGTCACAGTGCACATACATAAAAATACTCAGCCTAAAAAGAAAAAAAAAATAAATATTACAGGCTATGGAAGCATTTACAGAGATCTTATGAGGTGGAACATAGGAATGAAGCAGATTTAAAGAATATGTACCGAGCAGACAGAAAAGAAAGAAGAAAAAGAAGATAGATATCTATCTATATCTATTTTAGTATCTATAGATGTAGATATTAAAACAGATATAGATGTTAGGCCTCGTATGCATTAATTTCCCTCAAATTTTTCCATCCTTGTCAGGAAACGATAAAACTACCTGCCAATTAAAGTATTTCAAGCAGAGTAATAAAAGCTTAATCATTCCACACTGAGGGTGCAGATTGGTGTGATTCCCTGGGAAAAAACTGAATACATTAATAGATATTCCCTGGAAACAACTCCACATTCAGAAGCCATTCAGCACACTGGATTCATTATGTTTTTACATGAACACCTTCCAGTGGAAGTATTTATTATTAGCATAAGCAGATACAATACATTTTCATTACTAGGGAGCAAGATGAAATGAATCAGAAAAATTAACTCCTGTTGCAGATCTCGTTTCTCCAAAACCCTTCTCTGAAAACTTACAGATTAATTGTTTGTACAAGGAGATAAGGAGCAAGAAAGTGCAGAGGTGTCAGCCTTGTCCAGTGGTGAGTCCATCCTGGAGCTGGCTGGAATTGGCTCCATGGACATGGGGAAGCTTCCAGCAACTTCTCACCAAACCCTGCAGTCCCCTCCCTACCAAAACTTGGCCATGCAAACCCAACACTTTTGGTTTGTCCTTTTCCACACTACCAGTTTCTTAAGTGAAAATTAAGCTGAAGTGAAAATTCTTAAATTCTTAAGTGAAAATTAATTAGTTAAAATGTTACGTATACTCAATTTTCAAATTTAAAACAGGTTCATAAAGAACAATACTCACATTAAGTGTCAAGGTTACTTTGTTATGAATGTGGGGTTTTTTTTTGCTAAATACCCTTTTATTCATGAAGGAAGAGAGGAAATTCATGCAGACAGTCCTTTGTTCCACACTGACCCAAGAAACTGAATGAGAATGAAAATTCTAGGGCTGAGTTCATTTAGGATATTAAAAAAACTTATTTTAAAAAACTGATATCTACAAAAAGGAAAACTTCTACTCAGCAGAGAAATATTCCTTGTGTATTCGTCAAAGGTCATCTGCACAATATTGAATTAATCTGTGTTGAATAAACTAAGCATGAGTTATATATCCTTAATACCCTCATTATAAATTAGTAAAAGGTTTGAAGTCCCATCAGTGAGTACCAAAGTACTACTGGAGTACAGAGAAATAGACTAAATAAGAGAGAAACTCTAATATAAAAAGGGGAAAATATTAATTATCCCATTGAAAGAGACAAGTAGAAGAGGATATTTCTTCCCAATCTGAGCATTTGCTGCTCAGACACATAATATTCAAGAACATCAACCACTGATGAGCTTGTGAGAAAAGATACTGAAAATTAATTTACCAAACAGGAAAACAAATACAGTAATTTACACTATTGTGCTTAAGGCAAAATTACACCATTTTCTTAAGGCAAAACTGCATCTAAATTTCTCTGGCTGAAAATCAAGGTCATCTTTAAAATACGCCAAAAGCTCAGATCTCTCTAGTTACAAAAAAAAAAAAAAAAAATTAATTAATTTCATAAAACAGTCAAAATTACCAAAAAGTCCAGTTGGATCCATTCAAAGTTGCACACTCAACAGAATCAATATTCCAAGGAAATTAACAAAGGAAACAAACAGAAAACAAACCCAAAATATCCATGTACCCACGCCCTGAGATCTTTGAAATAAATAAATCAATAATAAAATAAATCAGTAATAAATAAATCAGTCAGTGTTCAGAAATACATATTGAAGGGCAATGGAATAGAAACTGCCACTGCTCCTCAGAACACGGATCATTAGAATTAGGTTAATTAACACCTCAAAGCAAAATCTTGTAATTACGGTATTATTTTTGTAATTAGGATTATTTTCTATCCTTTCTAACTTTTGCAGACTGATGACATGCACAGCTAATGAAGTTAATGAAAAAGAAGAAAATTAGTAAGATTTTCAGATCACTCTGAAGAATGAAGCTAAGACGGATTGCAAACTTCAATATCCAAATTGCTCCTGAAGTCATTAGAAACATACATATTTAATCACAGAGGCGCTGCTCTGTTTTCTCTTTTCCCTGGCAAATCTGCTCGATGACAGAACATAAGCAACGCTGCTCCCTCCCTGATTCAGAAAGAGAGAAGACCCATTACTGCAGGGTTTTGTTCTTCCAGTAATTATTTTGCCAGTTTTAAGACTCCTGGTGGACCTAAAGCATCTCACAGAGTTATTAAGGTTGGAAAAGACCTTTAAGATCAGCAAGTCCAACCATTAACCAAGGACGCCTAACCACGGCCTCCAGTGCCACATCCACACAGTTTCTGACCACTTCCAGAGATGTGTAACAACTCTTTCCATGACAAATTTTTTCCCAATATCCAATCCAAACCTCCCCTGGCCCAGCCTGAGGCCGTTCCCTCTCCTCCTGTCCCTGTTCCCTGGAGCACAGCCCGACCCCCCCGGCTGTCCCCTCCTGTCAGGAGCTGTGCAGAGCCACAAGGTCCCCCCTGAGCCTCCTTTTCTCCAGGCTGAGCCCCTTCCCAGCTCCCTCAGCTGCTCCTGGTGCTCCAGACCCTTCCCCAGCTCTGTTCCCTTCCTTGGGCTCTCTCCAGCCCCTCAAAGTCTCCCTTGTCATGAGGGGCCCAAAGTGACCCCAGGATTTAAAATGCCTCATGAGTGCCACACTTCAAAAATATATCCAATTCTTCATCAAATATTCAGGTAGCACTGATTTTCCCATCTTTCCAGCTTGTATGTAATTTACCCTTTTTTTATAGTTTATAGCCACTTACCATTTCATTTTCAAGGCAGAGGATCTTGTAGGATTAATAAAAAAACCTTCACTACAAAACAACCTCTTGCTGATACACAAACGTACACTGGTTAAGAACATAAAACCTCTCAACTTACTAAGTTACTACTTGTCCTGCAAATGCCTACTCCAAAATCCCTGATGAGGGTGTTTAGTGTTTGGATGTTTTAGTTTCAGGGTGTGAATCCCATACTCTAGTTTAGTTTAGATTAGAATCATACAATATTATTTACACTGTAAGTGCTACCAGAAATAGTCTCAAAATCTATACTGGCAGCAAATTTAAGGCAATTTCTTTTTAACTGATAAGCCTTTGTACAGATGAAATGTATCCAAAGTCTTTAGGCTTCCATTAAAATACAAACCCACAATAATTCACATAATTCTTCTCTGATCTCATTCCAATTTGTCACCAGCTTTTGTGAGAAGGGAAAATCCTTCCAATAATAATCCCATAAACAAACACTATGTTACAACAATAATAACACCTAAATAAAATTTACTTTACACCCAGCAGCTGATGCACTTAAGGATCATTTTATCATGATATGATGAGCTCCCATTCAGCTGGATATTTGAACAGTTATTTTGAAGCTGCTGATTAACAAACCATATCAAGACCCTGCTCATACAGTATGTGACTAAAATTCTTTATTTTAATACATGTGATTCATATTTAGTGATATTAAAAACATTTTTTTGAACTTACCCCCCTGTTAAAGCACTACATTTGTATGAGAAAAATATCCTAAAGTTAGAACCATTCCAGTTATATAAATTATTATATCAGCACTTTTAGCTGCTGCAGTAATTCTGAAGTCTTTAATTTAACCACTGGGAAAAAAAATGTGTCAAACACTTTGAGTAAATGAAGTTTTATGTTATAAACAAAGATTTCCTTATAAGCCAAAATGAAAATCCATTTCTGATTTTGTATCAATGCCACTGCCTTTCAATTATGCAATCATCTTTTACAACATGAGGTGATATACCTATCCTGGTTTAATCATCATTTTTAACATAAAAGAAAACTAATGTCATTTGCTAATGTATTTGTTAACCCTGAGAAATTTTGGAAGTGACAGACAGAAGATGTTTTGAAAAAAAAAAAAAAAAAACCAAAACACAGAACTGCTTTTCAAGCAAACTGGGAAAAATCATCTAAAAATGCAATCAAAGCCAATTTTCCCTCAAAACCTTTGGATGTTCCCCTTCTACAGGGATGACCCAAATTAAATCAACAGGATTGTTAAGAACCTGCTGAGCTGTGGATTTGGGGACATGTAAAAGGCTCATCCCTGTTTCACTAGACCTCTCTATACATCCTCAAGGACACAAGCAGAAGAAAAACACTTCAATAACTAGATTGATCTTCTTGATTAGAGTTTGGAAATCCCAGGCAAGAACATTTTCTAAAAAGTCTTCCATGAAAGCTGCCAGAAAACCATCTGCAAGAATAGAACTGGGTTGGAAAGCTGTCTAGACAAGTTCCAAAGATACTATTTCAGGACACAGGATGGAGACAGGATCAGGGACCTTCCTGGGCTCCAGCAATGAAACTGCTTGCACTAATTCTTCCCTCACTTACAGGAGAGAGTCAGCCAGGCTGGAGAGGACTTGGAGCAACCTGGGATAGTGGAAGGTTTCCCCGCCCACGGCAGGGGGTTGGAACAAGGTGATCTTTCAGGTCTCTTCCAACCAAACCATTCTGCAAAGAAAATTATTTTGTCCGTATCACATAAAGACAAAAACACTTTCCGGTAACCCAGAGCTGCTAATAATTGCCTAATGATGAAGAAAATTGAGGAGTTATCCAATGCATGGAAAATCCAGCATTTCATATAAATTAGAGCAGGTTCATTTTAGCCATGAGCTTTTTCAGTCACAGCTTACTGCACACCCAAAATGCTCCCAGCACAATCTGCATTTCCAGCTACAACACACCAGGGACGAATTTCCTCACCATCTTTCCACATTGACTTGTACAGCAGGAGAGGAGAAAAAGCAGCCATCATATTGCATTGCTCTGAGTTAAGAACTATCATTCCATAAAAGCAGAACATGGGAGTAATGGATGAGACCTAAATCCCTCTGAGTCCTCATTCTTCCCCCTGGAAATGCCAACCTGCACATGCACAAAATCCAGAGTACAAACACACCCATAAACACCTCTGAACAGTGAATAAAATGGGAGGCACAGACTGACAAGGCCCAGATCTTACAGGGCACTGCACACTAAAAATACCCTGCAGCTTCCAAGCACGGCAGAGTAAAAATAGAGAAGGCAAAATTTAGTTAAAGGTTCTCCTAGACAGCACAAAAAGTCTCCATGCTGAGAGGATCCCAACTAGAGCTGGCAGAGAGGCACAAATGTTACTGAATCCAATGGCAACAAGAAACAGGGATGGCCAGAGTGCAGCAGATGCCTCTCTAATGGCTGAAAAAACATCCTGAAGTGAAAAGGCAGCTGGCAGTGTTCAGTTCGGGAATTATTTTAAGCAATACATAGTAGAGACTTAGCACAAGAGCAAATGGCACAAGTTGTGCCATGGGAGGTTTAGATTTGATATCAAGAAAATTTTCTTCACTGAAAGGGTGGTCAAGCACTAGAACAGGCTGCCCAGGGCAGAGGTGGAGTCCCCATCCCTGGAGGGATTTAGAAGCTGTGTGGATGTGGCACTTGGGGACATGGGTCAGTGGTGGCCTTGGCAGTGCTGGGGAACAGTTGGACTTGATGATCTTAGAGGGTTTTTTCAACTTAAACAATTGTATGCTTCTATAATGCTGGAGAAAGAAAAGGAGGATTCTCTTCCTATTCAACATAGTAACTTCATAAAAATGTTTGAAGTTCAGTTTCAGAGAGAAAATTTCCATATTGCTTTTGTGATATGATTTGGCCTTGTCTCCCTGACATGGATCAGCCATCACCTAATCCATTCCAGGGAAGGCTGGTGCACAGTCTAGGCTGCCATACTCCCAAAAACACCACTGATTTGGGACTGCCCTTACAGAAAGAGCCTAAACAAGAATTAGTTTCACTACTGGGAGAATAGTCCTGTTCAGATAAAAAAAAAAATAATAATAATGACCTAATATTTACCTTATACAATTGAATTGAGTTTGAATGATCACAAAATAAACCTTTATAATTCATTTTCCCTTAGGTCTGTCTTGAAGGCAACTTCAGCTGAATCCAGCTACCAAATAAAGAAATTGCTGGAGAATTCAGTGCAATTACTAAAACAAGTGCAACAGGTATCAGGCATGAAGTGCTCCATTACCCACCTTCTCCCAAACTTGTTTGAAATACGCAAAGACATTCACCAACCCTATAAAAGTAAAGCCGTGGTTCCAGTGCAGCTGACAAAATTCATAAATAATGTCTTTCTCATGGAAAAGAGCACAGCAGATTTAGGGTTCAAATGCAATAAAACCAAGGTTCACCAAATGTAAGTAATATACAATTAATTAGAATTGTTGGGAATACAGTTATGTTTATATATTTATGGCAATATAGAAATTTGCCCATTACTATTATGATTTTCTACATAAACAACACGAAATAAAACTATTGGGAATTTTACCCAATGACTTATTTATTTCATAGGTATAGGCAATTACTTTTACTAAGTGATGTTATTTAAAAAATGCAAAATCATTAATCAATTATTTTTGTCTGCCTTATGATTATTGCTTCATTTAAGATGCTGTAACTGGCATCTTAAATGTATTGGGAAAAAACCCACAAAACATGCACTGAAATCAGAACTGTCTCTCCACAGCAAATCTAGAAGAACAAAAGTGTTTTACACAGAAGGAAAACAGAATCAGTCACAAACAATCTGCAACAGGAACACTCGCCATTATTTGTGCTGTTGTTAAAAGTATGGAATAAGAAGTAACAGTCCAAAAATGTAAAGATCCTAAAAGGCACAACTGCTGCATGGTTCTGGTAATAAAGGCACAGTTGTAAAACAGCCACATAGGCTGAATATTTAAAAGTCCTAGGCAAAACTGAAAAGAACCACAGAGTGACATTAGAAAATTTAAATCTTTTCAACAGAGCAAATCTCCTCATCTTCAAAAACCTGACACAGCTCCTTCATCTTTTCATCTGTTTGTACATACGTGACTATTTTTTGGTGTTTTTTAAAAAACAATTGCATGGAAGTTGGTGGTTTATAGTTGGCATTTATTTATTTTATCTTCTTAACATATATATATTGCATTCATATTCATATTTAATTACCACTCAAAACCACCAGCCACAAAAACAAATCCCCTGACTCCTTATGGATAACTTCCAAAAGTCTTATTTTTCAGCTATACATAAAATACCATGTAATTGCAGTTAAAACCTTCCTAAAAATGAAATTCTTTTTTCTTAGGAAAACCACCCACAGTCTAACAAATAAAATTGCAACCCACTTGGTAACCATGCAGGAAGGTGGGAGTAATAGGCAGCAACCCTTTAAAATATGTTTTAGTTATGTATTTCTTTATAAACATGTAATGGTATTAAAAATTTTAAGACTCATAGTTAAAAAAAAAGGTCAGAAAACAAAACTAGCAATAAATACAATCACCTTATGCTTTTAGCTAATTGTGACACTAAAGCCAAAGAAAAGAGACACATCTCAATTAGTAATTTCAACGCTGTGGAGAACAGAAATTCTAATGATTTTTTTCCAGCACGTATTTATTAGAAAATCTCAGGAATGGCAAGTTAATAAATGACGTGACAGGCCCTACCTGCTCCTCTTCCACCATGACAACAAGCACTGGGAACAGGGTACCCCAGCCAGCTCCAACCCTCTCACATCTCTGACAGCCACACAAAGTTTTAATTAGTTTGCTAGTTCAGGGCTTCCTAGAATAAATGCACTTCTGTCATTTCTAATGCATTCTCATGATCAGTTAATGGATTTTGGGATTTTTTTTTTTTTTTGCCTCCAGCTCAGACAACCTTCTTGTCTTATAATTTCTTCTAAATCAGTTCCCAGGTTATCCACATTTTCTCATGTGGAACACTAATGAGCTTGTCTAAAATTCACTTTTAATGCACCATTCTCCAACCCTGACTCACTGAGGTGTTCTTTGTCAAACCCACATCACATTTCTGCATTACTCTCCAAAGTATCAGTAAAAACCAGTGGATGTGCCATCATCTGGAAAACTGTCAGTCATGTGCCTACACGTACACTGAGTTCAGAGTAAAAGCTCACAGATACAAAGGGCTATATTAGCACTTTTGGAGCCCTAAAACTTGTGTACAATAATTTCCAGTTTTTCCAGCACTGTCCAAAATTATACAGCGTGGAGAATATGAGGGTACTCTGATTATTCAAATGCAAACGCCAAAATAAAACATGAATCTGTCCTGGTGGTGCTGGAAATCACAGGATCAGGTAAATTTTGGCTGTAGGGGACTCAGGATTTAATCTGCTCCAAACTGCTGGTCAAAATTCCTCTAGGAGTCCCTGAAAGGAGGTTGTGCCAAGGTGAGGATTGGCCTCTTCCCCCAGACAACCAGCAAGAGAATGAGAGGACATGGCCTCGAGCTGTGCCAGGGGAGGGTCATGTTGTTTTGTTTTTTTTTAAGTTCTGGAGGGGTTTTTTAATGTTTATATATTTTATTAGTATTTTTACACACTGTTTTTGTAAATAATGATTGGTTTACATTCTTCTTTGTGAGAAGAGAAAATTGATAGACTATTAAGTTGGAGAGGTGGGAATTTCATCCTCCAATCCACTGTCACTTTTAAAATTCTATATATTACAAAGTTAGAAATAAAAGGTACTTTTTTTTTTTTTTTTTGGAAAAGAAGAAAAATAAGAACTTTTATTTGTAACATCATAATATATAAAATTTTAAAAGTAACAGTAAGTTAAAAAATAAAATTACCACCTCTCCAACTATACTGATCAAATTATTAGTCTATCAATTCTCTGTTCTCACAAAGAAGAACGTAAAACAATCATTATTTACATAAACAGTGTGTAAAAACTCTAATAAAAATGTTTTAATATTTTATAAAATGTTTTTACAGCACGTTTTAGTATTTTATAAAATATTTTTAATAAAACCTTAAAAAACATAAAAAACTTTTAAAAAAACAAAACAACAGTGTCAGGTTGGAGATCAGGAAGAATGTCTTCACTGAAAGGGTGGTCAGGCAGTGGAACTGCCCAGGGAGGTTTGGAGTCCCCATCCCTGGAGGTGTCCAAGGAAGGGCTGGGCGTGGCACTCAGTGCTCTGGGCTGGGGACGAGGTGGGGACTGGGACCAGGTTGGACTCGATGATCTTGGAGGGATTTTCCAACCTGAATTACTCTAAGGAAGTAGGACTGCCTTCAAAGGCTGCTCAGGAACTTTTGTGAAAGTTCTGCTGCATTTTGTGGCCATTAAATCTCTCTCTTCTGTCCAGTGACCTCTTTCAATGACTTATGGAAGAACTTCCCATCTCTAAGACCTCCTCGTTAAGCAGCTCATTTGAATCCACAAGTGGACTTCAGAGCTCAAAGTGAATGGGATTAAATGCCTATACATGTATCTATTTACTTATTTGCCAAGATAAAGTTTCAAATTAGATGTTTTCTCTCTCTCAGGAAGGAAATTGCTTTGAAACTTTTTCAGGAGATCCCAATCTTTGCACGTGGCATCCTGTGGAGGCTGCCACTGCACAGGCAGAGGTAAACCAGAGACCTGACCAGACTGCAAATGCTATTTCAGGCAGAGAAAAAAAAAACCAAAAAGTCTTTAAAACTGGGATGATTGTTAACTTATCTGAGAAAAAATACCAGAAAGAGCAGCTGAATAGCCTCAGCTAGAAATGCAAGAGATAAAGGCAATCTGAAGGTAACACATTCTTCATCACTTGGAGCTTTCGTGATTATGTTTTTGTGGCTCATAAAACACATTTCAGTCAAACATATTCCCCTGGAATCAAAGTAAAGGGAAATAAGCAAATCTACTTATTTCCCTAATACAAGAAATTATATTACATGTTCAAAATGGAGGTTTTATTTTATTTATTTATTCATATCATCTAGAAGCCTATGAAAAGATGAAATCAGAATGGAAATATTCATAAAAGTTGAATAAAACAATAGCCTGACATTTCTCTACCCCCTCTTGACAGCATTTTATTTTCCCTAGTCTCTTTGACACGCTGCTAAAATAGAAACACATTGTTGCTCATCAAAATACAATCTTGGGAACATGAGTTTTTATCATTGAAGAAATCCATGTCCTGTAGCTCAGCTTGTAACTTCTTGATTTGCGTTTGCTCAAGCGCGCTATCAAACAAAGGTGTAGCTGAGCCCAAAGTTAACCCAGCAAGCACCTGGTGAAACTATGAAGCTGCAGTGGTACTTCTGGGCTGATGTTTTCTCTTCTCTGGGCAAAGCAGTGGAAAATAAAGCAAAAGGAGGACAGGAAATTCCCTCCCAGAGGACCCAGTAACTTGGGTTTCACAACAGAGTTTGGTGCACAGCAGCTTCACTTGCTGATGTCGATCAGCACCAGAATAATAGAGAACTGGCAACCTCATTTTCAGCTGGTTTCACAGTGAATTCAGGATTTTAGTCTGTCTTTCATATCAAGAACAAAATTATCAGGGTTTATAATGGAAGTTAGTCACCATGTTATCTCCATGTGGAATGAAAGAACGACAGACTCTCTGCCTTGAGTCTGTAAAGTCATGTACACAGTTAGAGGCTGTCATGTCCAGAATAATTTGTAGAGAAATAACATACCTTTTTTTCAAAAACAAAAAAAGACAGCCAGATGTCATTTCTTTGGAAAGTGACTCACTGAAAGAGCAGAGGAGCCATACAGAGACACCATTCTGGGGGAATTAAAGAAGCAGCTTTCCCTATTAAGAGCAACCTGGAAACAGAAAGGCATCAAACCTCTGCACACACTCCTAGTGACAGCAGGACGGAATGAAAGAGGTTTTAATAGCTTCTGCAATTTGGATGGTTGGTTTTGGTTTGTTTTTATTTTGAAACTGTCTTTCATGGACAAACCAGAAGCATGTCTCAGTCAGATCCCTGTCTTAGACTGACTGTTTGTTAAGTTTCTAAATTGCTTTATAAGACAGACATAAGTAAATAGTTGTTGCTACTGTATTCCTGCTCACATTTTGAGACTATAAATTATTTAGAACAAGAGTCTCTAAACATGTTTGAACAGAGCTTTCCAACAGAGATCACGAACAAAAACTGATTACGTTTTTATTATCAAATACTATTAAGATAATTACGTAAAGAGTAAATACAGCATGAGGCTGAAGAAAGAAAAAAAAAAAAAAAAACCAAAGACACTTGCCTGGGTAACAAGTGGCTCCAATAGTCTCTCTACGGTGAGAGTCCTGATTTCCAAACTTTTGGGGTCCCATTTCAAAATGATAGGTGACGTTGCAGAAGTCATACTCCCTGGAACAGATAAAATTACACAGCACAAAAACTATTAGTGCAATATCCACATACTGCATAGCATTTATGCAAAGAATAAATATATACAGCCACATATAAAATACTTCTCCATAATCTTGCTGGTGCTCCTCTACTCCCAAGAACTCCCAGGAGCACCACTGCCACATCCAGTGGGTGCTTAGATGTTTATATTCCAAATTATTTTTACTCCTGTACCTGGAGTACCACAGCAGATAAGTGAGTCCTGAAGGAGCCACATCCCAGGGAGGGCACAGGCAGGAGCAGGTTTATCCTGAAGGACAGACCCCAAATACAGACACAGAGACCCCAAACTGGAGCAGGGGAAAAGTGTGAGGAAATTTTATGAATTTACTACAACCCCCATATCCCCCTGCGCCGCTCGGAGTGGGAGAGGCAAGGAACTGGAAGAGTCAGAAGTGGAATAAAACAAATTCAGCAACTCTGTTCAGATTTTTGAATCAAACTTCCCCCACAGTATTCAGCGCTTCTTAATTTTGCATCAAGAAGAGGAGTGCTCATTTAAAGACAAAACAGATTCTCCAGACCCCCTTAGGCTTAAAAGCTGAAACAAAGCCCAAAATGAAGACAAATGCAAATTTCTGTCATTTTATTCACCAGTTTGGGTTTCCATGCAATTTTCTAAAGAGTTGACTTTATTTTGGAAATTCCAGATACAGAGAAGTCCAGCTGTCAGGCTGTAAGAGACATCCAGTGCACCTCATTGAGCTGGAAAGTGATTTAAGTATTGGGTGACAAGCAGAGCCACATATAAATTAACCTGTCTACCAAACCCAAGAAGACAGAAAAATCCAATCCAATGGGGAAAAAAAATTCCTGTTAAATAATTCTAATTTAAATATTTCCCTTTATTTTAAAATTAATATGAGAAATTATAAGTCCTGTATACCATGAGAACACTTTACAAGTAAAGACAAACCAGTAATACCATATTGGACATTGTGTGAGATTCAAGTCAGGCCCCTCTGTATACAATATCCCAAAAGTTTTAAATTATTTTCTTCAGAAAACAATTTTAGTACTTTTAACTTAGTAACTTTAGTATTTTATCTTAGTATTTTTAATCAATAAGCTAATTTCAGTACTAAAATTTAGAAATAAATAAACGAATGAATCACCACCATAATTAAGGGAATAAAAGAAACTCGGCTATTGCTCCTTGAATCACAATCCACTTCATGAAGCATAATTCAGTAAGGTACTTAGGATTTAGCAGCATTATCCAGTATATACAAAATAAATTCTACTGCTCTACTCAGGAGAGTGTCTTGAGGAATCACTATCAATCAATATAAACAGGCTGGTGAGTCTCTGCAAAAGATTCTCACTGGGTTTAAATACTTGCTCAAAAAGAGAGGCATACCAGAGCTCCCTAATCAATATATTTATAAATCACATATAAAACCACCATTAGCCTCCTCTCACTTGCAAACATTTGGTAACAGAATTATCAGATAATATCTAGTGAGTGCTGAAATCACTATTATTCAGTTTCCTCTCTTCCACAAAAACCCATTAGGTTTCATGTTTTCCAGTGCTGAAAACACCCAGGCGTGATTAAAGAAAACTGTGAGACAGTTTCCAGTTGCTGTAAACATGGGTGATGTGGGAGCCATCACTTTTCCAACACACAACATTTAATTATCTTTCGGAGCCTGTTTCTTTATTATATAAAGTTGATTGCCACTCCTGTTGGCCTCTGGAATTCAAAAAGTCTGAAGTAGACAATTAGAATAATTGGTTAATTATGAGTTAGGATATTTTCAAATGTGTCACAGTTTTTCTTTTCACTAAGCACACTTCTCCTCACTAACTATTAACATGAGTACTCAAACTTGTCATAATTCAAAACAAATTCAAAGCTGTACCATACTCCAGAGCCTACAAAAGCAAATTAACTTCAGTGGATGGCAGTCATGCAGGTGATACTAAAAATAACCTGGGTGATCAGTTGTTACAGCCAGAATATGGCCTCAGGTTCAACCTTTACTAAAAAATAAAACAAATACCCCTCAGAACTCAATATAAAAGGGTAATTTTATTCTAATTTTTATTACTCTTTCTTTTAGTTACTATTAATAAATTTTTCTTTATACCCTTTTAAAATTTTAAACCTACTTTACCTTTCTCCTGATCCTACCTCACAACAAAAAATAAATAAACAAATAATTAATCAACACTAATTCCAACACAGTGGCTTTCAAATATAAAAAGGGTACATGCAAGAAAAAACCTTATTAAAAACTTATGACAGTTTTTCATTCGCAGTCAAATCTACACCACAACAGCAAATAAGAAAAAAGTAAAATTAATGTATTTTTCTCAACACTCCTTCAGCTGCTGTCACAACAGCAATTTTAAATGACAAGACTAAAAAGAAGTTACCTGCCCAAGTGTTTATGTAAGAATATATGGAATCTTTCTTCCTTGCAATTTTTACACTGAACTTCCTACACCAAACAGGCAAACAGGGACTGCTCAGTTGGATAAAGGACAGGATGCTACGACTATTTTATCACTATTTGACCAAATATTCCCCAAAAGTAGCTTTAAGTACTCCACTGAAAGGAAATGCAATTTAATAGTGCTGTAATAATACTGCCATAGAAGAACACAGACCTAATCCTGAAACTACCTCCAGACTTCCTTCAAGAATATATTTTAGGAATTCTATTGCCTGTGTTTCTTCTTCCTTGAGCATGTGCCAAAAAATGTCTCTTGTTCTAAGCTTTTAGCTTTTCCTAAACACAGCAATACAGAAATGTCTCTATCCAGCTCAGTAATGTTCAGTGTGAGCATTTGTTTAGCCAGTCTGTCTTCAAAGCCTATCTGTGAAGAAAATAAGTATTTATTTAGCAAATACTAACAAGTATTTACTTGAACAAGTGGAACAAGTGGAGCCAAAATCCACATCAGTAGAATTCTCCATTATATAACAGTCCCCAGAAGTCTAACCCCACACCACCCTTACCACCAGCCTCTTCACACAGCATAATTTTACTTTTTGGAAAACATCCTACGAACGCAAAATGTTCAGCATGTGGAATTGTTTGTCTGTCACACTACAACTCCCTCTTTTCCTCCACAACAGATCCACTCTCCGAGTGACTCACACAGAGGAGCTTTCTGAGGGTCAGAGCTGCTCACGAGTGACTGCAGCTCATTTCTGTGCTGCAACTCCAGTGTAAGAGTAAAAATATTTAAAATTTTCATCGGTAAAAGCAACGTTTGCTGAAGCAAAGTGATAATTTTTTTTTAGAAATATAAACATTGCCAGTCTTGAGCAGGCCTCCAGATGTTTGTCCAGCTCACATCTGCAATGCAGACATGAAAGGTGGTAAACATTTCATCCAGAATAAAGTAAAAACCCTTTCTACCTGACTCAGAGCAAAGCTGCACGATTAATCAGCTGACAAGAGTAGATTGGCAATGCTGGCAGGACAAGTCTGTACTTCCAACACTCTATTTGCTACTGGAAGGCAAAAAATTATATTTATTAGTGAAAGAAAGATGTCCAGCAAGGTTGAAAAGCAGTAAGGTGAGAGGAGTCAAAAGGCAAAATTGTAATAATTTAGCCCATCTTTCCAAATAGTGAAGTTAAAATACTAACTTTTTGATACTCAATGTTTAATACCTAATGCTTAAGGCATTTACATGGATGAGTGAAGAAAATCTGCTTTACATGCGATTCTCCTCCATCAGTCACCACCCCAGATTGCACTCCCCGTGTCCAGATCAGTGAGGCACTTCCACACGTGCTTTAAACCCAGCTGATCTCCCAGCTCAGCTCTCCCTGCAGGTTTCTACCCTTCTCCCTTGGTAACAGGGCTGTGAATTCCACCAGGAGCAGAACCTGCCTGAACACTAACCCTACACAAGTGCTCAGCTCCGTGCCTGCCTCTGAAGCAGCACAGACAACAACCAAAGCTCTCAGAAGAGCAGCAGAGGTGGAGGACAGGGCAGCCTCTCCAGACACAAACTGGTTTAAGATGAGTTAAAAACTGAACAACACAGCCTGCAGTTCCTTGGTTTGCATCTGAAGATTGAGAACCACGTCAAAACAAACACCTCTCTGCACAGAGACAGACTTCTGCGAGGGATACAGAATTCCTTCCAGCAGGATACACAAGCTCTTGAGACAGACAGAGAAAAAAAAAAAAAAAAAAAAGAAATCTGACTGATTTCACAGACATTTGCTTCACTGGGAGGTGGAAATCTAAACACATGAATGGTAATACCCTTGAGTCTGCCCACAGAGCATAACAGCGTTTAGAGATGCACGAGCTGGCTCTGGATTAGCTCAGGTACGGGGGAGGCAGGAGCACAGGCTGGATTTCAGACATCAGAAATCCTACCAACACACACAGCCCTGGAGAGCCCAGCCCTGGCTGACCTGGCTGGCAGAGGGCTGCACTGAGATATGTATCCAGAGATATATTTAGATATATAAACCTGGTGGTACACACAGCCAAGATTCTGTTCCCTTACATTTATCTGCAGTACTGAGCAGTGCCAGCTGCACCTCTGCTCTGACCTGAGCAGCAGAAAGTGTAGCTGCAAGAGCTCTGATCCTCAAGGGAGCCTGGTTTCCAGCACAATTCCCAGCCCATTTGCTCATTCTCAGTCTCCACTCACACAAGAATACAAATAGAGACAGAAGGACAAAAAGCAGGAGCGCATACAGGGAAAGGAAATAAAGGAGAAATGGACAGAAATGGAAATAAAGGAGAAAGAGGACAGAGACTTACTATGAGGAGTAAAAATGCAGTGGGAAAGGGAATAGAGAACATGCTTTTCTGCAGATAAAAAGCTCTCATCATTAGTCAATGACAGCCCAGTACAGCCTCCAGCAGATCTGGCTGAAACAATCAGAGTTCAAGTGGGCACTTCCCATCACCTTGCTTAAAAAAATGGAGAAAGGGCAAAGGAAAAAAATAATAAACAGAGCAGGATGGTTTGGAGGAGTATAAGGAATATCTGTCTCCACACTTCAACAACAACTTCTTGACACGCTTGTTTATTTTGTTTCGTGAATGTGACTCCTCTTCTTCTTTCCTAAAACTTAGGTGGGGAAGAAACAAGCCAAACTGAACCTTTAGGCCCCACTCCCAAGCTTAACCACGCAGAGAATTTTTAATTGGAGCTTTTCTAAGCTCTCAACTTCCTTTGGGATTCACAGCCCTCTCCCCTTCCGCTAACCCTCCACCTCCACAGTGGGGCGAGATTCTGCTTTGGCCTCAACAAAACCAAGTCCTTAAATGAAAGCAGCCCGTGATGCAAACTCAGATTTCTAACCAATAAACCACCAAGGAAGGAGGGAAAAGGGCTTTACAAGGGGAGGATTACCGTGGTAACAGAGCCAGTGGGACAGAGACCATGCAGAGCCCCAACACGGGAACTGGCAAGCTAAAAAAAGGCAAGGATGGAGTGATTCACATTTTTCAGTCACATTAACCAGCTCAGTCTTGGAGGCAACAGCCTACACCAAGACCTGCATTAGGTGTGAGGGCAAAGTGACTTCAGAAACCAAAGAGGCCCTGAAAATCTCCCAGGGAAGGTGCAAACACCAGTGTAAGGGTTGGAGTAACAGAGAGGTCTCATCCTCACCCACCCGCCCGACCCTCTGCTGCCTCTGCTTCGACTACAAAGTGAAAATGGACCTCAAAATTCTGTGCAAACCTTAACTGTATACAGTGTCCAAATAGTTTTTATCTACTCTATGTCCTAGGAAAATAATTCTGCTTTAAGGGCTCACACACCTACAGCTGAGTCTGAGTGCCTGTTTGGGCTCTCCCATCATTCAGCACTCAGGTGAAGTTTATTATTTAGAAGATCTTCAGGGGGATGTTATACCCAATATCCAATCATAAAAACACCTAAATTTCTAATGGGTGGTTCTCCATGAGAAGCCTGGTGATTTAGGGAGTGCTACTCCTAGGAAGGATGAAAAATAGGATTGTTCACTTTTCTTTGCTTTAATAAATATTCCAAGTAGAACCACATGAAAAGTAATTTACTCCAATACGAGTAAGCAATCAAAGTGCTTGAAAGCTGCTTTGAACAGCCATACATAAAATTCCTTTATTCAAATAATTCATCTTGTATTATTTATACAAGCATGCTTTTTTCCACTGAGTAACTTTTACAGTCAAGGTAGGGGAGTTTCCCTAAAAGCTCAGTGAAAACAGAAGATTTTAAGGAATCTGTACCACAAGGCAGCCCAGGCCTCAGCAAAAGGCTGCCCTGTCTCTTCTGCACAACCATAGATTTTCCCCCAGATTGCTGTGTATTCACACAGCTCCTCAACACCTCCTAATAAAAGTTCTCTCACAGCTCTGGACGTGATCAAAGCCCCTGAGCTCAGTGCTGCTGGGAGGCTGGTTCATGTCAGGTCATGCTGCAAGCCCAGGAAAACCAAATCATTTTAAATCAGGTCCTCGGTGCAGATCCTACACTCTGCCTACTCTATCCATCATATTTCCCCCCAAATGATGCAAATTTCTACATACAGCAAAGTATTATCTGTAAAAGACACATAAATTATTGTAGATATGCTGAATTTACAAAAATCACCTTCCTTTTCAGCAATAAAAACCTAAGTTCTGAAACTTTTTTCTGCTTCTACTTAAGGCAACATTAATCACACGTCTTTGCAGGGAAAAAAATCTAAACAAACGTTTCTTCACTTCTTCTATTTCACTTCTTGTTTTTCTTCATTGTATGAACTTGGCATTAGTAATACCAGCTCACATTTTACAAAGGCAGAGAAGTATTAAGAAGCTTTGGTTTAAATTAACACATTTGCTCCCCTTACAACAATAGAATTAGTATCTCAAGTTCCAACAGTTCTTCAAAAAAGAGTTCTTGAACTTAATCCTAACCGTGACTTTGCAAGCTTCTGTTTCTGCATGTAGGGGTCATCCTTTCACTGAAAGAATCTTATTTACAATTCCTCATCCTTGGAAACTACAATTAACCTTACCACTGTGTTACCCTGCAGCTGCTCTTCACTTCTCTGAGAGAGAACTCTTTATTCCAGGCAGATCAACCACTGCTGCATCCAGATGAAACAATTGACAGATTTTCCTATGGAGAGTCAAAGCTTCAGGGGGTTTTGAGCTTTTTTGAGTCTGGTTGGCTTTTTCAGGAGACTGTTTCCCTGCTGGTTTTACCAGAATGGCAAGGCTGTAGTAGCATCTCTACACACATTTCCCTTTCACTAAGTTTTAAATTATCCAATTATTCATCATTTTAACTAAGGTTTTTTTTTCTGTTGCTCCTACAGGTGCAACACTGTTTTCCTGCACTGAACAGAACCTTTTAGTTATGTGAACTACAGACACAACCAGCCCAAAGCTTGTACAATTTCACTGGATGAGAAGAGTCTCCCCTTGCCCTTGGAAAGTCCACAAGCCTCCACACAATGGAGAAGGAGCTGTGCCATTTTCCAGCTCCATAATTAACACATTATATGGGATTGGCTTCAAACAACACCCAGTGGAGGCTGACATTTTCCTCAGCAATTAATATCTGGGGTCATTAACTGCCTCTCTGAACATTCCCACCAACTTCCAGATGTCACATCATCCTGTATCTGATCTGTCCAGCTGCTCATCAACTGTCCCTGAAAATTCCTAAAAATCTCAGAGAAATTTATTGTCTAACCGTCTGTTCATTAAATCTGTTCTTTCTATAAACATTTTACAGAAAGTTGCTCTATCCTTAGAAAAACCTGTTCAGAATAGGCCTCATTCTGAGACAAGGCACAGGTACCACTCCATAATTATTTACCAACAATCTAAGAAAAGGACAAAGTAAAAATCTGCAACCATAGAACTGAATGTCAAGAATAAGAACTGAAACTGCTTAATTCTGCTTGGTCATTTGTTATTGAAAACTTTCCTGGTGTTATTTTTATGTTGATGGATGTTTTAAAAAAAGCACCATGCATGATAATATCCAAAAAGTTTTATCTTCTTCCCCAGTTGTGTGTTCAGAGGATTTGCTGTAGTTTTGTTAGCTGGGAAAAACTGAAATACAATGTGGCGTAAGAACTGCATCACATTATATTCCCAACTGAATTCATTGAAATAAAGATAATAAATGTTTCCTTTTCAGAAAAGTCCTTTGTTCAAAAGGAAGGTATGCAGACAATCAGGGAACATGTACAATTTCTAATGTAAAAGATGCCATCTGAAGCCTTTAAAAAATGTAACTTAAAAACAAAAAAACAAGCTGTTTCTCCCAAAACTTACACATAACCTTGAGAAAATGTCATGTAAAGAGAGAGAGATTAGGCTTCTAACATCTGACCTCTCTCTTATTTTTCCTGAGTATGCAGAGTACTGAAGACAATTCAGAAAAGAAGCAGAATTATGTCAGAGCAAGGCTGACAATTCAACATTAACCTCTCAAAACAATGGGAGAAGCAGACACTTGAACATGTAACAAAGTATTACATGGGGGGGTAACAAAATTAAACTTGGTATCATAGATTTACAGAGTTGTATTTAAGAGAACTTTAAAAACCATAAAAACCAAAAATAACCAATTATTGTAACAGACTCCCCAATCCAAGCAAAGTGAATGAAAGCTGAAATTAAACAGGTTCTTCATAGAATTTAAATAGGGAAAAAAAAATATGAGGAACAGAGACCTGAGATGGATTTTTTCATCCCTGCTTATTTTAAATTCAGAACTTTACTGTCTCCAAGATAAGAAATACTTTAAGCAGAACTGACTTCATTAGAAAATACGGTGCATGATATGGAGGTGATTACACTAATCACATCTCTTCCTTCCTGCAGGACACTGTCAACAAAAAATAAAAAAAAGGCAAAGGATGGGATCTGGCTTCATTTCAAAAAGTTCTGTACAGCCATGCAAACGCACTGAAGGTCATTCTGTAGTCCCAAAAAAGAAGCAGGTTTCCAGAAAAGTCGATTCACACGCTCCAGCAAGAACTAAACTGCTGTTATCCAACTGAATTCCAGACCCCTTGAACTCCAGCAGTGAACACCACACAACCTACAGCACTACCTTCCATTAAGATAAGGAGCATATAGATTTAAGAGTTCCCACTAATTATAAATGTGCTGGAATAGGTCAGACAGGCCAGTGACATCAGGAGATTTATGCTCCATGGCAACACAATTCATGGAGCTGGAAAGGCACTGGCACTGCCTGGTACAACCCACTGTTTGTTTAAACCTACCCATAAAACACAGAGAACTGCTTGGTCATAGAATGGACACGTTGGAGGTGGTCTGTTTTACAAAGTAGTTCTCCAAATAAAGGGATTACTTTCAGAGCTAGAGGTGATATAATCACAGAATCACAGAATGGTTTAGGTTGGCAGGGTCCTTACAGTTCATTTTGTCCCACCCTCTGCCATGGGTAGGGACACTTCCACTAGCCCAGGCTGCTCCAAGCCCCATCCAACCTGGCCTTGAACACCCTTCCAGACAGAAAAATCACAATCTAGTGGCAGCTGATATTTCCATTACACATACACAGCAGTATAATAAAAATTCACCATCACGGTCATTAATTTCCTAACGACCAGTATTGTAAAGTTTCCTCCTTTATGTCTTATTATGAACAAACCCAGTTTTCAAGGCAGTAAGTTTCTTTGATTTGGCTCACATCCCTGTCTTTAATAACTCCAGTGTATGCTGCCAGCCACCACAACGATGCATGAACGTTCCTGGGCTTTAGTGGGGTATTTGCAGCAGAATGAAAGAAAATGAAAGAAAACGAAGCAGATAATTCAATAGTGACAAGTGTCATCACAGTTTCTCTTCATTGCACAGGCATGGAAAGTATCCAGAATCATCATTTGTCCCTGATCAAGGGATGTTCAGCCTTTAAGCCCGAGTTCTTTTTTGTTTTGTTCCCCGTATCCCAACAGGCAGTCAATAGGTGATTCTGCTGCCCTCACTAATCCATGGCATCCTATCACTCGTTCTGCTGCCACGTACAAAGCACTCTAAGCTTATCCCTTGTGGCTGTTTTGTTGTTGTTCACTTGGTTTTAACTACATGTTTACATCCCACTCCTTAAATTCCCCATTTGTCCTCGCTAATTCCTCTGTGCCATCCTATTTCTTCAAAAATAATTCTTATCACTGTGGCTCCAGCTTTCTACTGTCTGAGAGCAAACTGACGGGGCTGTTTCTCATCTACTCTATTCTATTAATGCTCCAGTTTGCAACAGAAAATCTAATTTATCATCATCATCCAGTATTTTTTTTATTTCTGTGTAGTACTTAGAACCAAACATGCTTTTTCCCCACCTATTCTATGAAGAAATCAATCATCCCAAGGACATGGGAGAGTTTTTTTATCTGAGATGTAATTGTGTTGTCCTCTTAGCTTTAATTTGCTGTCCAAGCCACCATGACCTGCAACACCTTCAGAACATAAATAACTTCTCAATAATGTTGTTCTTTACAAAGGCCCAGCATCATATCTCATAAAACATATGTTTAAATACCTCAGATTTGTGTTAATCAACATCTGAAATGGGGAAAGGAAAAAAAAAAAAGCAAAGAAAAAAACTAAAACCAAACCAAACCAAAAAATCAACCAGAAAAACAAAAAACTAAAGATAATTAAAAAAATAAAAAACTACAACTCAAAAAAAAAAAAAAAAACCCAAGGAAAAAAACTTACTGGCAAACGAAATTTTGATTTTTTTAGTTTTAATCAGTCAACTGTCATACACAATTAATTGTAAATACTACCAGCTAGAACTTCTGTGGTCGCTGTTCTAGAAATTTTCAGAATTTTCTTTTTTTAATTTAGCTGCTGATATTTGTGGTGTGACCACAAGTGAAGACAAGACAGTTCAATACATTAGTGTCCAGTCTAGACTACGTCTGCAACTGGTAACTGAAAGAATTTCTCAGATTCATCACTGAGACTTTAATTGGGCCCTGTGTCAACCCCTTCTTTGAGCCACATCTACTCACAGCTTTTCTTTCACCTCGGTGGACCAAAACCACTACAAGGGCTTTGAATTAGTAAAACCAGATTTTATTAGAACACAGCTTGGCCTTTAGAATAAAGAAAATCCGGGAAAAGAGAATCAAAATGAAAGGGATTTATGAACAAATGTATCTCCTTTCAACTGCATCCTTCCAGGGTTGAGCTCTTCCTTTGGCTTTGCTCTCAGCTCTAGCACTTTGTGGAGGTTTGCTGGGTAGCACCATATTTTGCCATGTCTTTGACAGCCTCAGAAAGTCCATTTCCACCCTGTTATAACACACTGGCAGGACACCTGTTTGAGTATCTATTCATGACAATTCAGAAGGCATCAGGTTGCTGGGAATGCTGCAGGTTCCATTCTCACTTCTCTATCTCAAGCTGCCTCCCTGATCCACCACACAGAAAGAATTCAAACTATAGATAGCCCAACATTTATTATTTTCCTTTACTTTCATGTCATTTCTCTCTCCTCTTATGTTTCCAGGAAACCTAGTTACTGACAATAAATTAACTGATCTCAGGACTGAACACATTACTGAAATGCAAAATGCCAGCCCACAGAATTTGATCATTTACCTGTTCCTCCCTTCTTTCCTTACAGACAAACAAGGACCACAGAGCAGGATTGCTTTGAAATTCTCACAATGGCAGTGAAAAAGACAGATTAAATTTAACTTTGATAGATGCAAAGTGATAAAAACCAGGAAAGACCAGAATCCTGCCTGCATACATAACGATGGACTCTGAATTGGTTATTAAAACCCAGGAATGCAATCTGTGAATTATAATAGCTTTCTGTAAACGCCAGCTTAACACAGAGCAGCAACAATAATAAGGTGAGGAATTATTCTAAAAGGGAACAAGAACAAACCAGAAAACACCATTATGCCAATATAAATCCATATCATTAATATAATTTAGCCATCACTTTCCTACAAAGAATATTGCAGAACAGAGGAATACAGTGGCAACAAGGGCAGTCAAGGACTCCAAGGAAAAACTAGAGAGATTAAAAAGTCTTCATAGTGCAGAACAAAAGAATACCTAAAATCATAGAAACATAGAATATCCTGAGCTGGAAGGCTCCCTCAAGGATCATCAAGGTCCAACTGTTGGTGTGGCAGAGGTGAATCCAAACAATCCCAGCCTGTGCAGCCCTGGGAGCGTTTCCAAACACTCCTGGAGCTCTGGCAGCTTCAGGGCTGTGCCCATTCCCTGGGGAGCGTGGGCAGTGCCCAGCACCTTTTCCTAATTAATAATAATAAATAATAATAATAATAATAATAATAATAATAATAATAATAATAATAATAATAACCACCTGTAGTGTCATGGATAAAATTATACAATGTTTTGCTTTTGTCTTTCCCAATGGAAAAAAAAAATCAACAAAACCCTTTTGGCGTTTCCCAGAAAGGTTTGGGAACTCCCTGTCATAGCGCACTACAGATGTGAGAAGTTTACATCAGCTCATAAAATGCCTTAATTCGTTTATGAAAGGGAACAGAAAGAGAAAAAGCCCACAAAACAGACAGAACACCCCTAACAGACTGCCCTGAAGCTGCTGAGCTGCAGGCTGCCTGAGGCTTGAGAGAAGTCCCGGAAACCTCTCAGGGAGTGCTTTCCTACACTTTTACTCAGAAGCATCAACCACTTCATCCCCTCATTAAATGGAGTGTAAAACTGCTGTCACCCCAGCCTGCTGCCTCCTCTGCTATGGAGAGCAAGACAAATCACCTGGAGATAATCTCCAGCAGATAAGGAAACCTCCAAGGTACAAAAGATTGGGCCAGCTCTTAGGAGTGAGATAAATCTACTCCTTTTCCTCCTCCCGTGTGATAAAGCAAGCAGGGCACGTGGTGCCAGGCTGTTAGAGCAGGAATGGCTTTGCCATGACAGGGAGGATCAGGAATCAAGGAACCCAGTGGATCTGAGGGGAAACACAGAGATGACAGCTCCAATTTGCCTTTCAAGCATCAGCAGCTTCATTTACTAAAAAAGGCTCATAGAGGAACCATTCAGCTTTGCACAGAGGCACTCATGAAAATTACTTTTCATCACAGACCCACAATGTTCCGATGTTCCTGGAAGTGAGGAATCACTACTGAGAAGAGGCATGGAAAAAAACCTCAAGGGTTGAACTGGTGGTGACATTTTCTTCTCCACTATCTACACAGTTGTTCTGCTGTCAGTGTTCTCACATCCTGACAAGAGGGAGGCTCAGACAACTCTCCATGGGCTACTGGTGCCAAAAGGGATAGAAAACACAGCAGAGAAAACAGATTATACACATTATAAACATTATCTATTTATACTTATATATAAATAGTATCTATTTATCAGGCAGAAAGAGAAAACTTTTTTTTGTCTCCTAACACAGACCCAATAAGGCTGGAAAAGACGCCCAAGATCAGGAAGTCCAACCTCTGAGCATCACCGTTCCCACTAAACCATATTAAGCACCACATTTACTCACTTTTTTGAACGCTTCCAGAGATGGTCACCCCACCACAGCCCTGGGCAGCCCCTTCCAATGCTTGGCCACTCTTTCAGTGAAGAATTTTCTCCTACTATCCAACCCGAACCTCCCCTGGGGTGTAACTTGAGGCTGTTTCCCATTTTCCCCTTCTCTACCCTTGTGCCTCCTGACAGCAATGAAATATAAAACCCAACTTTTTATCAGATCAGCTCCTTACTATTATTTTAGTTTCACAGGAAAATAAAAAGTCATATTAAATCAAATATTCCCAATTGTTTCTGTAGCTCCTCTTCCCTTCCCTAGCCCCTCAATAGTTCACACATTCCCAAAAGCAGAAATACACATTTAAATCCTCTACACTACTTTTAATCAATGATGATCTTGCACAATTATTTAATTGTAAGATAGCAGCTAATGAAGAAACTCAAAGGAAAGCGAACTCATTTCAAGAAATAGGATTCTATTTAACAGCACTTAATTACTTCCTCAGATCACAGAAAGGAAATCAAACATTCCTACCAGCAATTAATATTTTTAATATAATCAGAGCAAACTCAACTGAAACCAGATATTAATATGAAAATACTTGCCTTTTGAAACTCCAATTTAATTCCAAACATATAAAATACACTACAATAAAAAATATATCAATAAACTACAACTATTCTATTTCTACCATCACAAAAAACCACCCCTAAACTCTCACAGTAGGTGAAAAATTAATTATGTATGAGGTCATAGTATGAAACCCCAGGTACCAAACTTCCATTACTTTGAAATTCCTTGTTAGAGAGAAATTTGGGAATATCACCACAGGGCTGGCCTCACAAGGAAACTTTAGAGCAAGGATTGGAAATAACTGATAAAATTTTGGAAGAAAAATCTAGTTCTACACAATTCCACCAGTTTATTGCAAGTAAGCAAAGTAAATTAAAATAATAACCTAAGGTAAGCCTTAGCTGTGCATGTCTTGCAACAAAATGTTTCACAACAATGAGCACATTTAATCAAACCGTAAATGAATCTCACCTATTCACATATGCCAAATCCAAGCCATGTTATACAATTTATAACTGGATTAGACAAAATGCTAATCCCAGAATTTCACCGTTATCTTGCCTACTTCTACGTGCCAAAATTTTTTCACACAAACACAGGTCTGAAATCTACATCTGAACAGGGTAATTTAAAGTAGTATTTGCTAAAAATTACAATACTGGAAATCAGATTTACGGGTCAGAGGCTTCTGCTAGGAATGTCACAGCAGTACATGTGTGTGCATTATTTTTAACTAAGAAAACTCAGCTTATTATTTTCCTTGAAAAAATAATAATGAAAAGTACAATTTATAAATTTATAAAATAAAAATATTTTATTTCTATTGCCATTGAAATCTCACGCTCAAAGCCTACGTTCCAGTAGACCAAATAACGCCATTATTGTAAATATTTCTGGTTATCAGACATGTTGATAGCACTTATTTGGCATCATTTATGCCATATCCTGGGCCTTCCTCTCATTTGCACATCTCAGGACAAAGGCAGCACTGCCTCTGAGGATGGGATGACTTAAAGGGAGCAGAATTCATCTTCACTCACATCACCTTCTGCACTTCCTATACAACTCTCTTCAGATGGGGAGCCACAAACTTATCTCTTCCCATTAATATTTTTGATGCTCTGCATTTCATCTCAAAACACAGTATTCATGAGAAGAAAGCATGAAATCAGAAGAGATTATTTTGTGGAATTAATTTTGATCCTGCCACAAGTGGGTAAGAGAAGGGGGAAAATGATAATTTCTTAAATGTTCTTGATACAATCAGTGTTCTGATCACCACTGCTGTTCCTTACTCTTATTCAGAGTTATCTATCCATCATCCACTGCTCCATTCTCTCAGAAAGCTTTAAGATAATGTTTCATTTTACCAGCCAGAGGCAGAGGAATGCAAAGTAGCTCAGTTATCCTGGGCAGATAAAAGCCAGACCCAGTGTGGACCCAGTCACTAGGAGTTCCATTAAAATAAACTTAATTAATTTAAATGTAACATTTTCAGGAGCAGCTTTGTACACAGTTGACCTTGCTCCCTGAAACAATCTTCTGCACCGTCCTGTCTGAATCACATAAATTGCCTCCTTTGTCACTTCACTGCACTGTGGCTGTGATTTTTCCTTTTCATATCCTGTCCTTATCAGCTGCAAAACTACAAACACACCTCATAAATTACACTGTCTCAATGGTATAATTTTGTACTGTTGTTGTAAACTGCAGCTTAAAATTACAGCTGAAAATGTATGGAAATCCGGAGTTATATATTAAGTATTTAATTTGCTTTCTTGGGAGATAATTTAAATATATTTATATGGCTGAAAAATTGTTGTTGATATAGGAATTATTCATTTTTTTCCTTTATTCTTACTCTCCCCAAATGCAAAACAAACAAATAAAAAAGTACATGTATTTGTAACTGAAGTAGGAAATTAGAGTTATTCCTTCTAGTTAAAGGGAACAGAAAAGCATTTATAGCTCTTCCTGAAATTAAAAAGAACCATTTGACAAGTTGCTCTAAATTTCCACATCCATCACAGAAGCAACATAATATATGGATAAATATTATTAGGAACACCAAACTGTACAAGCCAGCTTTCTAACACAGGAGACAATTCAACATTTTTGTGCCTTTCATGATTAAAAAAGAAGGAACCCTAACTTGTATATCAGCAGTTATACACCCTCTACCTCCTTCTCTCAATGATAATTGCTGAAGTGTTTAAATAAAGAATTGCACATAACTTGTTTGAAATCATATATATATATGAATATATATATGAATATATACATATTCAAGCATGATTCTGCATTTTGCATGCAAAATCAGAAATTGTCTATGACTGCTAGATGAGGAAATTTCAAAGTCACTTCAATTCTGTTTCGAAGCCTATTTCAATTCACAGTTTTGGGACATTCCAGGCATTACCTGCCTTTCCCACTGCCCACTCCAGTGCCTACAGGATCTCCAGCCAGGACTTGAGAGTGCCACAGCCCATTTCCAATCTCACCTCCCAGAGTCCCTCAGAGTTTTCCGCTCCCACAGTCCAGGGCTGAAATGGGATTTGTCCCAGGGTTGCTTTTTAAGGTAGCTCACAACAAAGCCAGCCCAACACTGCACGCTGCTGATCCCACAGAATGCTGCAGCATCCAGCCTGAATCCCAAAATCTGAGTCATGGCTCCTGCTTACAAGAACCTGATGAGTTTTTCATGCATTTATTTGCCTGCAAGTTACCATTTCCTATTATGCAACATTAGGCATGAGTGGTTAATTAGTTTTTACCATATGCCAGCACATACGTAAATTCCAATTATTAGCAGTGTTAGCTTACACAAATTACCTTTAAATCCAATATTTGCATATCTTCTGGTCTGCACAGCCTCCTCCAGAAAACAGCATTTATGTTGTGGAAGATTTTATTAGTTCTTTGAAGAGATCTGTGTTTCCTGATATTTAACCAAGTATTTAAATTGTCATTTGCGTCACCAAGGTCTCCTTCGCTTCAGCTGAAACACTTCACAATTTGAGCCAGGCTCACATATAGTAACTGAAGGGCACAATAATTCTGTTTCAAATGTAACATTATTCCTGCTCAGTGCACCACTAAAACTCATGGACCTGAGAGTGCTTGGATGGAACTTCCAGATAAGGCTGAATGGCACTTTCAATTTCATTAAAACAAAGAAAAAAAAAGGCAGAGCATTCTCTCACTCAAATCACTGAAATCTCCATTTACTGAACTCCCATTCTTCCCTCCTTTATCAGGAAAATAAGGAACTATATTTGATTAATGACTCTACCACCAGTCACATAAAATCCTCTGGGCACAGAATACACATTTGCCTTCACCAGTGCCACATTTGGATTTTTTAAGCAGCTACTTTTCCTATAACCTAGGTAGAAACTCCACAGGTAATTAAGGTAGCCTGTACACAATAAAATACTCAACTATATTATAAGCAAAATACAGAGCTAGGTTCTCAAATGAATATTTACTTTGGAAGGTACAATGGAAAGGAAAAAGTAGTTAAAACACGCCAGCAACTCTCAAAAAGCAAAGCAAAAAGCAAAGTTCCCACTGACAGCCACATTATGATCATTGAGATTTTTCATGAAAGGTGCTGAGGGAGAAAAAAAACTAAAAGCTAAATTTCATAAAATAATAAGCAGAACAAATCAAGATAAAATATATATACTTCACTTAGGACTCTGGTATTATTAAGCACTTCAGCTTTGCTTCATGCTGTGTAACTCCCACAGAAACTTCCAAGTAATTTTCTTGTACTGCAGAAAAATGTATTAATTTGTCCCTTTTTACTTTTTTACTGCTTTTTTTGGGGTTTGTTTGTTTTTTTGTTTGGTTGGTTGATTGGTTTGGGTTTTATTGCAGGGGGGTGTTTATGGGTTTTTTTTGTTTTTATTGTCGGTTTGGTTGTTTTGGGGTGTTAGTTTTGGTTTGAGCTTTTTGGGTTTTTTTCAGTATGCTGGGTTTTTTGGCTTGTTTTGGTTTGGTTTTTGTTATTGCTCTTCTTGTTTTTCTTTGCCATCTATGGAAACCTAAGACTTAGGTATCAAGGAAACATCTGAACAAGGTTGTGGATGGAAAGAGTTTCAGTATCTGCCATGGATGCCAAAATGTGAGAATGGCATTCCCTCTGCAACACAAAGGAAGCAATCATCTGAAAAAAGGACCACACAGAAGACAACCTTGTACCCAAGGAAACAGAACAGCAAAGTATCTCTTTTTTCACACTAGATCACACAAGCAGTTACAAATGCTAAGGGAAATATGCTAAAAGGACTACTTTCCACTAAAAGAGAAAGGATATGATTTTACAAGCCCAGTATTATGTTTTCATTCATAAAATCTGGGAACAGGGCCAGACCTGACTGCATACATTCCATTTGACCTTTCAGGAACATTTATTTCAGTGCAGAACCTCCACACTAATACCTAACTTTGAATTACACCACTAGTGCCAGTCACAGATATCACCTCCCAGTGAAGCTGGAGTTATTTATAAAATCCTTCAGGGATCATAACCCGTGAAGTATCCATCCCACAGATTACACCAGTGAGCCTGGCTGTCTACAGGAAGTGACAGTGCTGGATGCCAGTGATGCAATTCACTCAATTGTGTTGATTAACAGGGAGTCTTGCAATCCTGGTGGTGGCTGCTCCAAGGAAACAGCTCCGCTTTTCGATGACTCTTCAGCTCAATGGTGCCCAAATTCTTCAGCCAAGAAGAACATTAGCTTAGCCTGCTACTACCAGGTGGCTCCACTACAGCAAGATGAAGGCAACCTACTCGTGGGTGGAAGTCATGGCAGCCAGGAATAAAATAAATTGCGATTGCAGGATTTACAACTCTGCAGTGCCCATGTGAAAAGATTCAATCCAAGATGCCTCAACCTACCCTAGGCCAGAAGCTTGCAGGGAGCTGTTACTGTCAGAACAACTCCTACACCTCACACTCCCCTTCTCTTCTCCTCAGAGACCTTTTGAGAGCCAGCCCTACCACAGGTAATTTACCTTCTGAGTGTGTGTGTTACACTGGAGTAGAAGCCACAGAATTTTGTTTCAAGTCCTTTCCTCAGCCTTAATTTTTTGTTTAGTAATTTCAAGATGCCACCTCATCTGTGCCATTCTCTTTCTTTGCAACAAACAGCATTTCCAGCTTGCCAAAGGACAGAATAAATAAATTGGTTTTGTGAGACATTCAATGCTATGATTTCAGCTATACAGGTATTGTGTTATGCAAGAAAGGGGACTATATATTACATTTAGGATGAAATTTTGGTGTACTCAGAGTAAGAGGACTTGGCTGCTGAAGTGACTGGCAGCTCATTAATTAAAAAAAAGAAGGAGGATCCTATTATCATTACTTTTCATTATATATCAGACTTTTTTAAAAACCAACACTTTTCCACAGAGCTGCTCCAGCAGGGCCACCCCCAGGCTGTGTTTGTGCCTGGGATTGCTCGGACCCAGGTGCAGCACCCTGCACTTGGCATTGCTGAATTCATGAGTTTCTCAATGCCCACGTTATTTGCAGTAACTGAAACAATTCAAACAGTTAATTATTTGTTTGAGTCGTGCTATTTCAGTAGATTCATTAAAAACCTTGGCAAAATAAATTGCAAAAACTACTTAAATATTACATGAATTCCAAAGACAAACTAGATTCTAATTGGATTTTTTTTCAGACTTTTTATCATGAACCTAATGAAAAACCTGATACTCAAGTCTCATACATTCTCATTCTTCAGATTATTGGAAATAACTTCACTTTTCTTTTTAGGCAGTACTTCCTGGTACCACAGTGAATCCACCACATTTAAGTTACAATTATGACCCCGAGTGCTGCGGATTGAGATAGGATTCATCAGGAGCCTGGCAATTCAGGAGTGTGTCAGACACGAGGGATCTCACAAGAGCAGAGATTCCTGCCTGCCCTTACAGACCAAGACACTGGCTCTAAAACTGCTTTATTGAAACCATCAGTAATTTTCTCTATTGCCTTCAATCGGTAAAAGATTTGACTTCCTATTATATAAGATTGATGATGACTTCATGGTGCTTAAAAGCACCAAAAAATCTCAAATGTGATTTAGCCCCTAGTCTTTTTGAAAGCCAGCTATTTTTTTTTTCAGTTTCCCATTTCCTTTTTATTACAGACACACATTATTGCTTTATTAACAACCTTTGGAGAATACTTCTAAATTTGGTGTAGCAGATGACTTGTCCCGATTCTTTCTTCTCTAAGCAGTTTTCAAAAACTTTTCTACAACTACCTTTTCCCATCAACGCAGCATTTCAAGGACATTTTTCTTGCTGTTGACAGTTTCTGATGATCATAATTGCATTTTTGTAGTTTGTTTTTAAGTCCAACATACACGGAGGCCCAGTGCATTTAAATGTTTGGAAATAAAATTATCAAAAAGACAAATAAATGGGAGGGCGAATTTGGAATTTTTTTGTTTCCTTTTATAATATCAAGCTAATGAAGTTTGACAGACTTAGCAGAACTGAACTTTATTCTTAGTCAGAAATGAAACCAGTGACCATAAAGCCAACACCCAACGTGGCCTGTTTATTCTCTTCAGCCAAATTTTCCTGTTTCCTATTTTCCTATTATACCACAAACTCTGAAGTGCAGAGACAATTCGTGAGCAGAATCCCTAAAGCCAAAAGGGATGGGAGAGTGCTAAGTGACCCAGGATGGGATGATTATTCCAAGTACTTGCACTAAAAGGTTGACTCCTATTTTTCAGACTTTCTCTGTAATCTCTTCTGTTATTTAAATGCCTCATTGCATACACAACAAAAACGCAGTGGGAAAAAAAAAAAAAGAATTTCCATGGCAACTATTCCAAGGAACACAGTTCAGTCATTTGCACCATAAAATTTTATGGACTTTGACCAAAGCTTTTCTTTAAAAAGCCTTTTTTTTTTAATCTGGCTTTATCTATATCCAAGTGAAAATATTAATATTGGGCATGAAGAATTTCATAGGAACTTATTATTTAAAACTAAACTTCACCAGATGAATGATCCCTAGAGGAACTGTGATTCTAAAGACATTACAAGCAAGAATTTGCTTTAACATTTGAAACATCTACAGTGATATCACATAAAAATAGAATTTATACAAATTTTTAAATCAAAAAATAAATTTCCAGGGCAAAAATATACAGAAGTAAAGAATAATTGAGTGCAATGGGGTTTTCTCATTTCTTTTTCCATTAGATTTTTTTTAAGCTTTGGAGTAGATTAATTTTGTAAAATCTTTGGGGATTTGAACACTTTGCTCTCTCTCATGACAAGATATTACTATGAGTGTACTGTGTCAGGTATAATCATTCTTTTGGATGAACAAGTACAAACTATCAGCTCCAAACATCTCAGAAGAGATTTTGATTCTACTGTGCAAATCTTTACTATAATCTTAGTCTCATAATATGGGATATTTAGTCTGCTAACATCAGAGCTGACAAGATTCATGATATTCCAGAATAAGCTCATTTAAGTGAAATTATTTACTTAAGATACACCTGGCTGTATTCTTGCCTATTACAAAATATATTGGTACTGGTTTTCTTGACAGGAAAAAGGGGGATAGCTCTTCTCAGGAGAAAATTCCTATCCAACAGTGCAAAATCTCATTGCCTCTTCCTACTAGGGAACTCCCCTGATATAGGAACCAAGGCACATTCCCAGAATAATTTTACTTACACAAGAAAATTCAAGCTAAATTGGTAAACCAGGCTGGAGATCAGAACCAGAAGAATGCAGACACTTCACAAGCCATTTTTTGTTTGCCTGTTTTTACATGACCTACTTGTCCCTCCTGTTGAAGCCACCAGATTTGTGTCAAAAATCGAATTATTCCTGGGTAAATTCATTCTTTGCTGCAATACTGAACTTTGCTGAAGCAGCCCACAGTAGAGAATTTATCAGTCTTTATCCAGTATTTATCAGTATTTTTATCTGTTATCAACAGAGCTTCAAATTAGCCCCACTCAGAGCAAATTGCCACGTGAAATAGTGGCTGGAAACAGAATAGACACTATCTTAAGCTCATTTTCTCATCATTCTGTAGGACTTCAGATGACAGATCTGAAAAAATAATAATTAAAGGTATGTAAACAATGTGACTGAAGCTACCTCCAAGTTCATAACAGCCAGTCTAAGAAATTCCTGGGTTTAAGGCACTAAAGGTTATTGATGGAAGAGGTTTTTTATTAAATTCATTAATAGATAATGGCGCTCAAATGCAGAGACATCAAAGCAGCCAATGTTTCAGCAACATCTGAGAAATAGTTAATGGTGAAAGGGAAGTCTTCAATCAAAACCAAGACAAAGAGTGTTTTTATAACTGAATGGCCACATAAACTGTGAAGTGATTAAAAGCACACAGAAAAGTGTGTTTACAGGTGCAGAAATAATCCCCCCAGGTACTGGTAGGGACAGACAGGTGAGAAAGATCTCAACCTTTAATTTAGGTCAGCTCATCCTTATGGAAGCTCTCCCATTTAAAGGGGATGTGTTAAACACGACTGAAAATTCATGCAAGCTTCAAGAGAAAAGGTGTGGTGGAAATGGGAAAATGAGAGTGCAATATGTTTATCTAAGATGGATCACAAAGTCATAGAAAAATCAAAATTACTGATTGAAGGGAGTACAAAAGCTTTACAAAAAGCAGAGAGAAAATCAGGACACCGAGAAGAGGATTCTCCAAGGTGTCCTTCTGCTCCTTTAACCACTGACTTAAAAATTAAAATAAAATATCACAGAACCAGGAAAACCAAATATATCCCAATTTATTAAAGTCAAAAGGCCTTCACCTGTAAATTATTCACACTGAAAGGTCTATAAATAATGGCAACATAAAGAAAAAAAAAAAAAAGAAATTAGAATGTGAAAAGCCTAAGTAGAGAAAGCACAACTTAGGTTCTCTTTAATCATACCAACCTCTCAAAAATTATCCATTTCAGGAAGGTATTAATGTCCATCAAAATTAAACAAAATCCTACTCACTAGAACTTTCAAATCCTCCAAATACCTGGAACAGCAGCAGCACCACTGAGGTCTCCACTAAAACCAAACCTCAAAGCAAGAAAGGCCAAAAATCTCATTTGATTATGCAAAACATCCGATTTTAATCAAGCAGTCAGTTGATTACTCTAGAGAGAGAGGTCACTTAAAAATAACACAAAACAGAAATAAACATTGACTCCTGAAAGGAGTGGGGAGGAAAGGCAGGACCAAAGAAAAACCTGCCCAAAAACTGATTTTAAAATGTGCTGTTCTCCAGCTTCCCAGCAAGTTTCCAAAACTTCTCCAGGGGCAACTGAAATATGGCTGGTTCTGTCATTTTTACTCAGCCATCTACACACAAAAAACAATAATCTGCCCATGGGCGAGTGGCAGCTGCAACAGCATTTGCTCCACCTTCCTCATTTTTGCACAACACAGCTCTGGAGTGAAACCTGGCTTCACATTCCTGAGACATTTCAAAATAATATAAACTTAAATATATATATATAACATATAGATATGTATAATTTCAATAATATTGAAATATTCAATAATCTTGAATATTGAAATATTCAGTAATATTCCATAATATTGAATATTCAATAATAATATAATGTAAATATCACATTTCAAAATAATATAAAATAATAAGATATTTAAAATCATCTTGGTAACTTACTTCTGTTAGTAAGTTACCAATATGATCTTAAATTGAGCCTCAGAAATTAGAATCAGTGAGACAGGATGTGTCACTCAGTGTCCTTGACACCTGTTCTATCAGATGAATTATTAAACCTGCCCAGATCTCTTCCACTGCAGCAAATTAACCAGATCCTGTTAATTTGAAGAAGAAATCACCTCAGAGATCAGCACCAGTGTTTGTTCTCTTATAGCACTTAAGGGTTTTAATCTCATCAGGTTTAGAACTTTTGATCAATACAATGAACTTCAGCTCACCAACATGAAAATTAATGAGCAAAACTGATTTAAATTGCAAGGTTCATCAATTCATAATGAAGCTGAAGATAAAACCTCTTTATGGTTTCCTTTTTGCAAGCTTCTGGAAATTTTACCCAGGAACACTTCAAAATTGTATTTTATTGTTTGGTTGGTTTTTTTAATAAGTAATAGATTAAATTTTAAGCCAATCCTCAGTATATTTATTACAGAGAGAGGCAGGGTAAAAATGCCCTTTATTCTCTGCAGGAGCTCTCGAGGTCAGAACTCCATCTGCATTTTTCAGTGCTATGCATATACTCTAAATCACAGCTGGATTTATGTTCCAGCTTTGGAATTTATATCACATCTATGTCATGTTTAATTCCACACCTTCATTCAAGGTTCAGGCTCTAAATGGTATTTGAAAATGCTGGAAAGTTTTGCTTCTTTTATTCATTTGAGCACTTAAAGAAAAAAAAAAATCAGTATAATAACCAGAAATCTCCCCCTTCTAAAACTGAAAGGATATGATAATATACATACACACCCAAGAAATAAATAAAACCATTTACAGCTACAGATAACATTTGTTACACAGATTTAAACAGTAAGAAAAATAATGCATTCATCCTGCATATATATATCCTCTTAAAATAAGAACTATTTAAATGTCAATTTTCTGTATGTTAATTAAAATTTCCATCCAAAAGTTAAACAAAAAAAAAAAAATCAAGCCTATCAAGTGATATTATCCAGCACTCTTTAAATGCAAATTATTCTAAAAAATTAAAAATTAGGCAAAGGAATTTAAACAGCTTATAAGCAGGCAGACAAGGGGAAGGCCACAAAGGAAATGTAGAATATAACAACATTAGGTCAGTTTATCAAGTATTGACTTCTAATTTTAATTTTAATGTTGGCATTTTCCATAGATATGATGCTTACAATAAATTGTTTTTACAATTACAGATGAAAACTAATGTTTCAACGTGAATATTGTGACCCTTTTATTCCCCTTTTATTAGGAATGTAAAAGACAGATTGTATTTAAATGTAAATCAACTCGTTTTAGAGGTCACTGATCAAGAAGAATGATTTGCCTTTAGAAAAGTAACTGATGAGAAGGAAAATGGAACAAACTTCAATTTATTTTTTTTCTAATCACTATTCTTTAATATGAATGAGAAGTACAACAAGGAAACCACAAAATTTGAGATACAGGATGCCTTTCCTATGGTGATCTGCATTTAGAAACTGTGGGGAAAACTTTTGGAAAGATAATTTGTGACAACAACAGACACACATTTGACAACATTGTTGAAGGGGTAAGAATCCTGCATTGTCAGAAAAATAAGCCATAAAACCTGATAGATCTTTTCCCACTCTAATTGCTTCAATTTTGGACCTTGTGGATCACGCATTACCCCACAGCAAAACAGAGCAAGAAGTGTTTAAGACACAGCTCCACTGCCTAAAACATCAGCAAAAAAATCCCAGAGAAGTGCTGATGGCCTTTCAAATTTCAGTTGTGGCTGCCAGCAGCGCGTGTTTATGTTACACAGATTTGCATGTGGCATTCCTGTGCTCTTTTACACTACCTGATAATTAAAAATAAAAGCACAGAGCTATCTGGTACTTCCCATTCCATCCAAATGGGCTATCATGTTCCATATCAAATATAGAATGAATAGTCTGTGTTTGTAAGAATATTACTAATCTAAACAAAGTGAAATTAAAAAGCTTTATCCACTGTGTGTTATCTGGAAATGCATGGTGAGAAAGAAAGATACAGCAAAATAAAAATGATGCTATAACCACTCAGTGATAGGGTAAGACTTCTTTATTATTCTTGACTATCTAAGAGTATCTCTATTAAATGCAGCTTCGAGATTTTCAAGGAAAAAATTATGTTTACAATTTATTTCTGTTCTGTCCAAACATTATTCAACAGTCTAGGCTAGTGTCTATAGTTATTTTCAACCTTTATCTTTCTTCCAAAAAAATGAAAAAAAAAAATACAACACTAAAATGTAGCTCTAAAGCAGTCACTTGAAGCCATTCTGGATTTAAAGAAGTTTAAATGTAACAGAACTTCTTTAGGGAGTTCTGCAAGACAAAGCTGAGACAAAGATGAGCAATATATTCCAACTGGGCAGCTCAACATCATTCTCATGTATAATGCCTCCAGAGGAAAGGTGGGATAAAATATCTCCCTGCTGGCCTTTACTTTCAGTCCTTGTAAATTTGAGTTTGGCTCCTTGGGGTGACATTTGTGTTTTGCTTCATGTGGATTGTGGTTGGTTTGCACAGCAATCACAAAAACCACAGAGTTATTTAGGTTGGAAAAGACCTCCACGATCACGGAGTCCAACCCGTGACCAGCCCCCAGCAGAGCACTGAGTGCCACATCCAGGTCTTCCTTGCCCACCTCCAGGGATGGGGATGCCAACACCTCCCTGGGTAGCCCTTTCCAATGCTTAGCAACTTTTCCATGAAGAAACTCTTCCTGGTGTCCAATCCAAACCTCCCCTGGCCCAGCCTGAGGCCGTTCCCTCTCCTCCTGTCCCTGTTCCCTGGGAGCAGAGCCCGACCCCCCCGGCTGTCCCCTCCTGTCAGGAGCTGTGCAGAGCCACAAGGTCCCCCCTGAGCCTCCTTTTCTCCAGGCTGAGCCCCTTTCCAGCTCCCTCAGCTTCTCCAGACCCTTCCCCAGCTCTGTTCCCTTCCCCGGACAGCTCCAGCCCCTCAATGTCTCTCCTGTCATGAGGGACACAGAACTGGACACAGCACTCAAGGTGTGGCCTCACCAATGCCCAGTGTAGGAGGACAATCACTGCTGTTTCAGAGAGCAAGGAGGGGACAGATTTTAACAGGAGTAATTCAGTGAATTCCTAAAGCAGAACATGGGGGAAGGAGAAAAGGACCGATCAATCCAATTTCCAATAGTTCATACAGAATAGAGATTCAACAACTCCAAGGGCTTAAGCAGAAAAACCCCTCTGACCTAAAATGGTGGGGGTGGGGACAAATCACAGCTGGGACAGCTTTGTCAGTAGATTTAGTTAGGGGGGAAGTCATTTTTTGGGATCTGAAAACTGAGCTGGACTTGAGGGACAAATGTGTCAGCACAGGCGGGTCCCCGCCAGGTAACAATTGACATAGACTCCACGTCTTACAGAAGGCTGATGATTTCTTTATTAACAAACCCATACTTTTATAGACAGTTATGATACAGCTGGACCTAACTGGTCCTCCAATCAAAACACCATCACCATTGGCTAATTAAGAAACAAATCTCCATAACACATTCTGCACGTTCACAATACAAGGTGCAGCAACTTAAGAATTGCTGCTCATTCTTTTCTCTGATCTTCTCACAGCTTTTCCCAGAATGATGCCTGGGAAAGTTGTCTGTTTCTCTCTGTGGCCAGAGAGCTGCTGCCACACAAATGTGGTTGGAAATGTAACCTCTGTCTCAAGGAAAAATTCTCCAACCAACTTTCATCCTAAGCACCTTCACTTCCTGGGATAGGGATTGTCATCTCAGCACCTCTTACTAAACAAAGAGGCACTTTCTCCAAACCCCCATTTTCCTTATCTCCTAGTTTAATAAAACATCTCAAAGCTACGTTTCTATCATGTAGAAATGACAAATCCCCCCGTATTTTCCAACTGTGTGCTGGAAAAGAGGATGGATTTCTGGAGCAGGTTGCACTCCAGAGCATCTGAACCCAGCACCCCTCAACCATGTGCCACAGTAACATAAACCACGTGCCCAATATCCCATTTCTGAAACTCTGGAATGATACAGGAATGATCAGAACTAAAAGCGTGATAATTATTTTTTTCCTTAATATATGAAAGTCACTGTGCATCTAAAAACTTCCTATTCTACAGAGCTGCCAATCTTTTCAATAAACAGACCAAAAGAGGAAAGAGAAATCTGTCAGAGCAGAAATCAGTTAAAGAGCCTGACAAAAAAATCAAGGCTTTTCATTTTAATACTGATAATTACAGAAATTAAATAATGCTGGCAATAGTATGATGATAATTATACATATAGGGAAAAAAAGGGGCAGATTAAGCAAATTATTTAGAAAAGCTGTCTCATGAAAATCCATATTTTACATTTTTATATTTTTTAGACAGGAAATGGTGATATCACCTAAAAAAAGATCATGTGATTATCATCCATTTCTCTTAGAAAACAGAATTTGTGACATCACTTACAGATTTCTGATCTACACTCTCCAAGAGCATCACCTTCATATCCATAGTCAAATAACAAAATTTAACACAACTAGGTTTGGCTATAGCCCAAAATTTAATCCAAATAAATAAAAAACAAAAAAACACATTGCAAGCCATTTCTTTTTCTTAAAGCAGAACCAGCTGGATGTGCTGCTCAGAAATCTAATTAGAGCTGTAACTGAAATTATTTTCTTTTATTCTAGTTGATAGTCCAAGTTCACTCCACATTGGCATCTCAGCAAGAACCTGCCCAGCACAGCCTGTCAGTGCTGCCATGGGAACATCATGGTGAAAAACTGCCTGGTCATCTTGTCCCACATTTCATCCCATCCCAGGACTTTTGTCACATGAAAAAATGCTCCAAGGGGTGGAGCCCCTCTGCTCTGGAGCCAGGCTGGGAGAGCTGGGGGTGCTCACCTGGAGAAGAAAAGGCTCCAGGGAGAGCTCAGAGCCCCTTTCAGGGCCTAAAGGGGCTCCAGGAGAGCTGGAGAGGGACTGGGGACAAGGCATGGAGGGACAGGACACAGGGAATGGCTTCAAACTGGAAGAGGGAAGGTTTAGATTATATTTTAGGAACAAATTTCTAAATGGGTCATGAGGCATTGGACCAGAGAGCACAGAGAAGCTGTGGCTGCCCCTGGACCCCTGGAAGTGTCCAAGGCCAGGCTGGATGGGGCTTGGAGCAACCTGGGCTGGTGGAAGGTGTCCCTGCACATGGGAGGGGTGGAACTGGATGTTCTGCAAGATCCTTTCCAACCCAAACCATTCCATGATTCCATGACCCATCAACATTTCTTCATGCACTGCAGTACTGCGCTACTCGAACATCTCCATTTCCTGCATCTTAGAGATGCTCAAAAAAAGAGTGCTTTGCTCTTTGGTAGATGTGGAAGGGCTTCTGCTCCTGCCCCACTTCCCAGGTGCAGCCTGAACATCCCTTTCACCCTCGAGAAACCCCAAAAAGCTGCATCTGCCAAGCTGCTCCCATTGCTCACTTCAAGGACAACAGCACGTGAACCACAAACAGCGCCTGAACTGCAGCAGCCAAACACAGGGACTAAACAGGTTAACTGCAAACTGCAGCTTCTGGCTTTCTTATTTTATTCTGGTGTGAACAAATTAGCAAACTGTTATTAGCCTCAGTCAGAACTGAACTGGTGGAGGAAGAGCTGGGAGGAAATTTCAGGTGCCACTGAACTGGAACTTATCTAATGAACTTGCTGGTTTGAATTCCTAGCTACATTAAGTGCTATTACTCTAAAGGCTTAGAGGCATCTATTATAACAACAAAGAGAAGGAGGGAAAAAACCACCTTCTTTTAAAAATTCCAAATTTAAAAAAATTAATACATCTGATGCAATTATTTCTTGTATAGAATAACAGGCCCAGGCTTTTCCTTTGTCAACCCCACAGTTCAAATTTACCATAAATTTGCCACTAAATCCATGGTTGGGCTCAGTGATCTCAGAGATCTTTACCAACCTCAACAGTTCTGTAATTCCATTAAGGAAATCAAGAAATCACTGTCTCTAGAACTGTCTTTTTATTCCAGCTTTGCCTTTGCAGGTCCCAGATGAGATTTCTCAATCATTTAAAATTTCATGCCACATAAAGTTTGCTGTACAAAAAGGAAATTCAGCATTTAGGCAAATCAGCAGTTCTTTTCAACCCAGTAATTATTTCCTTTATAAAGAGAGACATTTACAACTATGTTATGCAAATTGTCTCTCTAGTTTTTTGGTCATTTGCTTATTTTTTGTAAATCGTGAGCATACTGTTGACTTTTAAAGTGTTTGAGAAAAGTTTTAATAGCACAACTGCACTATGGAAGAGCTTGACTATACTTTTATTGCCCTATAAATGGAAAACTTACTCTTTTAAATTTGCTAATTCATATAACTATTCTAAAATATGATCATTTCTTAAAACACAGATTTTGACTACAGAGGCATTTTCAGTCCTGCTTAACATCTGAATTCCTCTACCTTTGTTTAATCTCTGCAATGAGTCTAAGTTCCCATCACACAAACATGTTCTGCTCGAAATCTTTCCTCAAATTATACCTAGGGCATCCCAGACTAAGGGAGGGGAGGGTTTAATATCAAATGTTAATGTAATATGTTCCACCTCATTATTTTCTGTGCCAACTTCCATGTATAACCTCGAGTTTCTTCAAAAGCGTGCATGAGGGCAGAAATTAATAGATTTAATGATGATTGATATTTTTGTCCAGCTTTTGATTAACACTGAATGCAGCAATAAACAACTGAAGTAAACCACTGAAATTATCAATTACTGTTTACATACACCTCCGTTCAAACTGTGATTTTATTGTGACTTCAGCCTTAATCCATGCAGAAAGAATGTTTAGCCTCGCAGGTAGCTCATAGAAAACTCTTCAGTAAATTTTCACTTGTTCCAAAGTATCAATACAGAGCTTATTCATCCAATATTTGCCCTCCCCAAAATCAACAGAACTATGTTCACTGCTACAAAACACCAGAAGTGAGATGTAAGAATATCTGCACCCCCAAATCAAATGTGGAACAACCGCCAAAGACTTACATCAACATTCAGGTGACCAAAATAACCACTCCAAATAATGTTTTACTGCTTTACCTTTCTTTCACCAGGACTAACAAGCACTGACCAAATCAAATGCTTTAACTACCTGCTACGAGCACAAAGATCTTCCTGACACAATCCATTATCCACCTGCCTGCAGAAAATCAGCTTAAATGTTGCTAAGATTCCTCAGAAGAAAGATTTTCAGGCTGTTCAGGCTGGCAGTCCATTACTCAAAATAAAATATTTTCCCAAGCATCTTCTATTTTCTACAGAAGAAAGAATTAAAAAATAAAGAAGAAAAAGGCAAAAAACAGGTAAAGTGATGGAAATTGCAACCACCACAAGGATAAAGAGAGCACTAAAAATAATTCAGCCAAAAAATTCAGCCAAAAAAAAAATCAGAAGTAAAACAAAAAAGAAAGAACAAAACTAACTACTTCTGAAGGGAGTGGGAAGAGTGTGGAAAGGAGTGAGTAAAAGGCTTTAAAGGTCATATGGAAAGCAACAGAACTGCCATGGTGCATTCAGTCTGGATGCTCAGCTTTAGAGCAGTTACCAAGAAACAAGAGTTACAGAAGGAAGTCATGTGGCCCCTAAACTTTCTATCTAGAGAATCACACTCCCAGTCAAAAATGAAATTATTATCCCTCTGTCCCATTACACAGGTATTATTTTTGGATTTCTTCTTGTGTTGTGCAATCCAACCTACACTTAAATCTTCCAAGATATTGCTCTTGTGACATTCTGACTCATCCCTCTACCTGGAGCTTTGCTTCCCCCCTCCTCTTCTTGATGTTATCATCCTGCACCTCGCTGTCTGCACTCTCTGTTAACAGCAATCTTATTCCACCACATGCACTCAGAAAACTACTACAAAGGTACTTCAGCTTTTTGTAAAATCAGTGCTTTCTCAAACTTCTCCCAAGAACTAAATCACCTCTCTGCATCACTCTGCTTCACCTTCCCTTTTAAAGCTTTTCAAAACTTCACTCAGACACCCACTGGGCTGCAGTTTAATGAGCCTTCCCTGCTGCAGCACTGATGGTTTCCACAGCATCCACCTGCTCCTCACCACTTCTTCCCATCCACATGCTCTGCTCCCAGTTCTGCTCGTACAAGGACTTGTTCCAGTGCAGAACGAACCGAGCGAAACCAAAAAGAAAAAAAAAAAAAAAAAAAAATCCAGGTTTGGAGTAAGTATTTCTAAAATGAAAGTTCATTTAGCACACATCAGCTGTGCACAAATGGCAGAGCACAGCTCAGGAGCTGGCACAGAATGAGAATCGTCAACAGCAGCTGCTTGACTTAGCCCTGGAGCTCAGGAATTACTGAAAATAAGCTTTCTGCAACAGGACATTGAGTTCAGCTCCAAGCATCCCTTAAAGCAGCTGACCAAACTGTTAAACAGGTAACACTGCACCCTCTCAAAGGCTGGCCTTGACACCTGCAAGGAAACTCTTCCCAAGGTTCGTTCTCTCATTGCTTCCTCCCAGCCTCCTCCCAGGGCTTGGCTGCACCAAGGAAGGAAACTCAGCACTGGCTGGGATTGGGATGGGTTGGTATCACAAAGGCTGACTTTGGTGACCAGTTCTAACTCTGTGTTTCTACTGCATCTGCAAAAATCCTGCTTTCACTTGGAGCAGAGAGGCTGAGTGTGGTTTTGCCAGGTATTTACACTGCACTTGGCACAAATAGAATGGGAACGCTGCCCAAGACTCAGAACCAAAGGTACTGTAATAAGTGACACCCCAGCCTCCCCTTCTCTCTCTAAGAGTCATAAAAACCACTACAGAAACCATCACTACCCACAAAAAAAACAACAAGGTGAAATTCTCTTGCTCCCCATCCCCTTATCTTTTTCTTGAAATAGAAATCCAGTCTGGAAGTGCTGATATAATGTTCATCAAACCACAGGCTGGTCTGGGTTGGAAAGAACCCTGAAGATCATTCAGCCCCCTCACCATGGGCAGGGACACCTTCCACTGTCCCAGGCTGCTCCAAGCCCTTTCCAGCCTGGCCTTGGGCACTTCCAGGGATCCAGGGGCAGCCACAGCTTCTCTGGGCACCCTGTGCCAGGGCCTCACCACCCTCACAGGGAACAATTCCTGCCCAATCTCCCATCCATCCCTGCCCTCTGGCAGTGGGAAGCCATTCCCTGTGTCCTGTTCCTCCATCCCTTGTTCCCAGTTCCTCTCCAGCTCTCCTGGAGCCCCTTTAGGCCCTGGAAGGGGCTCTGAGCTCTCCCTGGAGCCTTCCATTCTCCAGGAGAACATTCCCAGCTCCCAGCCTGGCTCCAGAGCAGAGGGGCTCCAGCCTTGGAGCATTTTCTCATATGGCAAAAGTCCTGGGATGAGATGAAACACAGGAATAGAAACCAGGGAGCTCCTGCACCACAACAGAGAGAACCCTGATCTGACATTCCCTTCTCTCTGAACCAAAGTGTCTGGAAGTGCAATTTTTGCAAACCACCTGTTTTCCAGAGCAGGTGGAAAGGCTGTTAGGAGAGCATTTTTCTGCAAATGGAATTTGATTAGTACACGAAGCTTCCATGTAATGTTCTTATAATGAGTAAATTAGTAGGTGATATAAACCTCTGGAAAAGCGAAGACTGTAATGAAAACCTTATTATCCTTTTTACAGTAAGGCTGAACAGAAACTGATGCTATGTTTAAATTGATCATGGTTTTATTCCCACCCCCAGGCAAACCTGCATAAACTCAATGAGCAGTGTGATTTCATTAAATATACGTATCATGAACAATTTTCTTGTCCTTTGAAAACAACCAATTTGAAGGAAGACTGAGGCATTATGACTGACATCTGGGTTCTACAGCCTTTTCAATCTGCACAGGATTTCCTGTTACTGACTGAAGGTGAAAGAATCACAAGCACAGAGAAAGGAGAGGAAAAACAGTTTTAATAAGCTGGGAGCACATGAATTTTAAACAGCTGAGAGAAATGCAGGGACTTTGTGGAGTTGGTGAGAAGTCTGCTATGCTGAGAAAGCTGTTCAAACATCCCCTCTGCTGAGCCTGGAAGAGGATGCTCAGGACACCCATGGACTTCAAAGAAAGCTGGAGCTGTCATGGATTAGAAACTGCCCTGACCTTATCCATTTGTACCCAAAGCAGGACAGCACTTGTCTGGGGAAAGCACTCTAGGAAATGGTAGAGAGAAAATATTTGGCTTTCCAGATACAAATCTCTGCTCTTGGGAAGGAGAGAGCAGCGGGGTATGAGACAAATACACAGAAGTTACTCAGCTTACTTGGTTTTGTCCTAACTCCACAGAGGAAAGAAACCTGGCTGACCTCTAAAACTTAGAAAAATCTCTACACCAAGAAAAAAAAAAATCAGCATTTAAATGTGGATTTTTTCTATATCTCTTACATAAAGAGGTCTGAAGAACAGTGCTTGATCTTTAAAATATCCATCACTCTACAACTGTACTTTTTGAACCAAGGGACACCTATAAACACACATGGTTACAAGTTACATAGTCCCAGTGAGAGAGAGAGACTGTTGGGTATTTCACTGAGAATCCTCAAAATTCATTCCTCTGAAAAGCAGCAGCCAGATCCATACGGTCAGAAGACATAAATCTGAGATGCTTGTGGTTCTGCACTGCCACATCCTCTAAGTGGCCGTTTCAAAATTATTATGGAAATTTTAAAGATTACCTGTTCTGAAAATAACAAAACAAAATTCAAACTTATTACATGAGGTTCAGTGCAGGGCATTTTAAAGAGTTTAAAGTATTTTTTCACTGGTGCTATGGTGTTATTCTCAGAAGGAAACTGATTTCACCATTAATGGATCTGGGAAGAATCTGAAGAAGCAATACAGAAGGGAATAGCACCAACTCAGAAAAAAAAAAATATATATAGAGAGAGAGATTTAACAGAAAACCCAAGACAAAATGGTACAGTAATTGCAGAGTTGTATTTTGAATTGTTTGTAACCTGTCCAAGCAATTACCATCACTCTGTGCTCTGACCACAGAGGAAACCAACATATCTAATCTGGTTTTCAGTCTTCAAAACACCTCTCCCATCTGACTCTTACTGGAACTGAAAATCCCCCAAGTCAAGGAGAAAGCCAGAAAATGCATTTTTTCTTTTCCAACATTAAAACAAGCAGTAACTTCTTGCATAAATACATAAAATCCTGCATTCTGATGGGATTAATTAACAAGTGATTAGTATTTGCAGGCTAAAGGAAATGTGAGAAGTAAAGAGGTGACAATGGAATGGCAGTCCTTCAAAAAAAGTAATTTTCCTAACATCAGATTAATTTTTCCACAGAGGAACTTTTCATATACAGTTTTCATCTTGATAGTGAATCTTTGATCAATGTCTCTGAAAAAATAATCTCTGTGAAGATTAAGAAAACAAAGGAACCCAGATAAACTCAAAAGAGGCAATGAAACTTTCAGGCTATCAGGTAAATCAATTATTACAGGCACCTTGGTGGCATACAAAGTGTTTTCATACAGGGTTGTGATGGGAAATGATAGGGTTTAAAAACAAACAAAACAAAACAAAACAAAACAAAACCAAAAAAAAAAAAAAAAAAAAAAAAAAAAAAAAGAAAAAGAGAAAAGGTGAAACTTACTGGCACCTTTTCAAACAAAGTAATATATTAAGTAGTGATACAAATTGGCAAAAAGCAGCCAATGTCAATCCAGGATCTAATCAATGCTCTCTGTGCTGTGAAACCTGAGCCCTGAGGCAGCTGCTGTATCTGAGACAGGGCAACAAGGGTGAGACCCAACATGAATGCATGGTGAGCTAGAAAGAAATTCAATTTTAGTGACATATTACTCATTGTATCTGTTTCCTCTAAAACACCTTTAACCAACACTTCAGTCTCAGCTGTCTTTTCCGGAAGCTTCCCTGTGAACACCCTTCAGAGGCTGTTTCACAACAAGGATGCTCAGGCTCTCCCTGGTTTTTCTTCTGGTCCTCATCCTCTTTGCCTTTTACCTTTCCTACCTCCTTTTTCAACTGGCTGCCAACTCTCTGCAACACTTCTTGCTTCCAAAGCACTTGAAAAAAATTCATAATTGCTTTTCACGTCTTGAGCATTTTTGCAGAATTATTTTTGGCCTCCCCTGCAACGTTTTGGGCTTTGAATACTTGCACGTTATGATACTTTTTTCAAAAATTTCTCTTATATAAAAGTAGCTTTTGCTGCTGTCCTGAGTCCTCATTGCCTTTCCCTCATTTTCTTTTTTAATTAATATTATTTATTTTCCGTACTTCCTTGAAATGGTTGGACTCTATGATTTCCCAGGTCTCTTCCAACCTAAATGATTCTATGATTCTGTGAAGTTTCTCAAGAACAAAATCCCAAAGTGTTCTTTTTAATTGCCTTTTAATCATATCTCCCTGTATGTGTAGTTCTCTTTGGAGATTAAACACTACCATGGTGAATTTGCCTTTTTCCCCCACCTCCTACAAGGCTTTGAACCAAAATTTCTGTGATCACTGTTTCAGATGTTTTCAACAGCAGTTTTAGTCCCAAACTCATTCAAAACCAAGTTTTCCTCTCCTGTGATCGCTGACATCAAATGTCAGTGAAGTTGTCTTCAGACAAATTCTGCCTCATCCTCTCTGAGCTTTTCCTACTTCATTGCAGAACTTCAGTCCATGTAATATAATTATACAGCCTGTTAAAGTGATGAACTTCTTTATTTAATTGGATTCTGAGCTCTCTGGAAAGCAAAGCACAACCTCACATCTTCCCTCTAGAACTTGTAGAACAGTATCACCATCCCCAGAAAGAATTCCTGCCACCACTTTGGGAAAAAAGGGAGGTGAAGAGTAAAGTGACTATTTCTAATGAATAATATAAATAAATAAATAAATAAATAAATAAATAAATAAATAAAGCAGAACACTCCATCATAAATCTCCCTGCTCAGATTGCAGATATTATCAAGCTCAGTGACCAGGGGCAAAAATGGCTAATGAAAATGCATTTTTCACCAGTGCATAAAACGAAGAACAACATGGGAATAACATGGGGAAAAGTAACTCTACTTTACATGTAAAATGGTCGGCTTGAAGATAGCAGCTGATCCCAGAGCCCTCTGAAAAACTCAAGTTCTGCACAGCTCTTGTTCAGGAAAAAAATGCAAAATATTTGTATGTCACTATCTATTATACACCTGCATTCTTAATGCCTCATGTCCTTCCATCTCCACAAAGGTCTGGCAGAACCAGAAGGTGGATCTACAGAGTCTCCCTGAGACATGGAATGGAGGTTGGAGACATGGAATGCTTTCCATATGAAGAGAATCTAAACAAACCTGATTATTCAATTTTTAAATAAATCACAGAGAAGAAATATGATTAAACCACACCCAATCCCTGGAAGTGACCAAGGCCAGGTTGGGTGGGGCTTGGAGAAACCTGGGACAGTGGAAGGTGTCCCTGCCCATGGCAGGGGGTGGGGACTGGGTGATCTTTAAGGTGCCTTCCAACCCAAACCATTCCATGATTCTGTGTGAAGACAGGTGGCACAGAGTGGAACAGAACTCCCAACAGCCCCTGTGACACAAGAACTTAAATGCACCTCAAATTCTTCACCCATCAGACTTCAAACCATCAAACAGGCAACATTTGTCCCCTCAGATTCATGGAACCAATTGCAGCAGGATGTTTCAGAAGTGAAAGGAACACAAATGAGGAAATCTGTGCAACAATAACACTTCTGTCCTTAATGAAAAGCTCTGGTCCAGTTGCTGCCCTGAGACTCAGGGAGTCCATGACCAGCTGGTTCTTAGGGGCTGGATGGAATATCCAGGGATCAATGGAACCACACATATCCTCTTGTTTCCAAGCACCACCACAGAAAGGACAGATTTTATTATTCACTTTCCCTGAGATCAGCATGTTTAGTATTTTCTGAGTTGCAGAAATCTTTCTACAACACACGCTTGGACATGGGCAGAGGTTGGCATTCCAGAGATGTCATCAGACCAACCCACAATTCTGCTGAAATCCTACACTTGTTCTAACACACAAAAGTCAAGGAACTCCATCAAACTTTCAGTGTTCAGTTCACTTTCAAACTTTCTAGACATTCACGTGTTTGTGTTTCGGTACCAAAGCCAAACAGAGTCAATGGAGGCTCTTCCAAAAATTCTTCAAAACATCTCAGGCAGATATATTCCCAGCCATATTAAAGTTCCACTGAATTCAATTCATCCAAGTATTTGCTGATTTACAAATGTATAAGACAGCACTTCCCGAGTCTAATTAAAACCTTCCTCACACATCTGTTAAAAGCAAAAATAAACTAAAAAAAAAAAAAAAAAAAAAAAACCCAAACAACCCCAAAAAGCAGCAATAATAAACTACATGCTCCACTTCACAAAGCTGGATTTCATTCACAAATCTATCAGGTTTTATTCTCCACACGAGATGACTCACTGCATGTTCACTCCCTTCAATCTTCAAACATTTTGTTAATATATGCAGGAAACAAAGCTACAATCGTTCACTTATGAAAAGGGAGGTTTTTCTATAAACCCAGAGCTTGCAAAGATGCAAGAACATGTCTTTTAGAGTAAAGAATATTTAGTATACAGTGAAATATTTAAGTAACAGAGACATTCTTTCAGTGGGATTTATCCATGTCTCACATAATAACAGAGAAATAATGATAATAATGAGGAATTATTCTACATGAAAGACAAATAATCAGGTAAATTTGGCCCGAAGCTAGAGGGAAACATCAGCCTAATATTGGCAGGGATTGCCAGAGATTACCATTTTCTTTACTTAAGAAATGAACAGAAAGGCACAAAGCCCCAAAAGCTCATTTTCAGTCTGAATTTTATGATGATACACTACTCTTGGTGAAAATGTAATGGAGAAGGTGAGAATGCTAAAAACAGTAAAAACCAGAATTTACTCTCACTCTTTCATCAGCCTGTTTTTATGGTATTTGACAGGAAGCCACCCTAGCAGCCCCTGAAGAGTAAGAACATCACAAATCTTAGTTTTATTGCCCTTTTCATAAAAAGTTCTTCAAAAGCTCATGTTTCATCCATCTTCTAACTCCAGATTTTTTCACTTTGATGTTAAGTTTTAAACAGGTATTTTAAACTTCTTTTCTTGTTGTGCTTTCCACTTGCACAACATAACACCTAACCCCTCTCTCAGAATTCCTTCTCCTCATTTTTATTTCTTAATGCAAGCCAGAAAAGTGCCTCCACTACTTTTTCACTCCCCATTCTGCACATGGCAGAAATCTCTATTTCCTCTGTTTGATTTGAAATCAAAGAGAGTTGTAAGAAGCTAGACAGCTCCTCACAATAGCAGAGGAAACATACAGAGAGCTCTGTTTTTCTCAAACACAAGACCTATCATTTTACCTCATCTAGAGAAGAAATAAACTCTACAATTCCTTTAAATCAGGCCACAGGATACAGCCTATATTATCAATCATAACCATTACTCAAATCCAAACAGTTCCAACATCCACAGGCCTTCTCTGTTAATAAAAGCAGCAAGACCATTTTTCAAACTGAAATACTATGTAACAATAGCAGAAACCGGAGCAAATTAAAAATAACCGAGTAAAATGAGCAAAATATTTTTGTAGGTCCCACCATCCTCTGCTAACTGATGAGGTTGTGACTCTTCTTCCTCCCAGATCTTCAACAAATTAAACATTTACTTCCAGGGATGGGGTTAATAAAATCAGATGACAAAGGCCTCTCTTTTTCTTTACCTCTGAATTTCCCCCAGTCTGAAAGTCTTGGTGAAAACAGAGACCTGTTGTTCTCTGGGGAAAACTCACTTTTTCCCTTAAAACCAGTTCAAATCATGTAATTATTTAAAGGAAAAAAAAAATTACTGCAGTGTTTCTGGTTTGTCACCTCCTGGATTTAAATGGAAGTAGAAATATGAGCTCTTTGATCATTACAGAATGTTTATGAAGCTGCACAGAAATAATTCACAGTGCTGGCCTGTGACAGCAAAGCTGTTGGCAAAGCAGCACGAAGGGAGACAGTGATTTAATTTGCAACACCTCAGCGAGCCCTGGGTGGGTGCTGGTACTACAAAAGAGGAGAATCGTCCTTGCAGAAGAGGCTCCTCCAGCCTCCCCCTAAACCAGGGCAGATTTGGGCAGAAGGGCAGTAAAACCCAGGAGTCAGGGATAAAATGTGGCATTCTTTCTAGAGGACAGGGAGCTGTTGCTTAGAAACTGTTTACAGACAAATCCTGCTGGTGTACCTAAAAAAAAAAAAAAAAAATTAGGTCATTTTTGGCTGGAGGTAGGAGAGATCTTTATTGATATAAACCCTTCCAGGTCTCTCTTTACTGTCAATAATTAACAATGCTTTAGGAAGGCTGCTTGGATGCTCTTTTAACCAACAATTCCCCATGACAGAATTACCCACTTTGAAACAATCTGGTGGGTAAATTGACATCACAGCTCCCTCAGGAGGCTGAGCCCAGGCTCCAGGCATAGACTGGACCATCTTTGACTGGCATCAAAAGTGAAATCAAAACACAGTGGGAGCAAAGTGCAATTAATCTTCTTAGTTGTTGGTAGAAAAAAAACAAAAAAAGAGGAAAAAACATGACAATATCACCAGGCCAAAGGAAAAAAAAATTGGTTCTACCTTTTAACCACCTCATGAAACTAGGTCTGCTAAAAATGAAAGAGGAAAGGCCACAACACCTCTTTGAAGCCATGAGAGAACAAAGTTTGCCTTGAAGAACAAAAGGTGAGGTTGGAATTGGATCACTTCATTAAGGGAAGTACTAAAACGCATTCCTGAGTATCTAAAACAAAGTTGCAAGCAAGCACTCATTGCTCACAAACAAATTCGTTCAGAGCAGATGGGAAAGAAAAATTATATCAATCCAGAGCCAGTTTTCTCCTCCACATAAATAATCCACGCTTGAACAATTTTTCCTCATATAAATAACTACATTTATAAGAAGCCTCAAGTAAGAAGGCTCTTATATCATTATTCACTTAAAAACCACTCCAAAAATTCAGACAAATCACTGCCTTCTAAGTAAAAGAAAATAAAACGCACAGCTTGTGGTAATAAACAGCTCATTGTCATCATTCCAGAGAAAGTAATTTATTTCTCTTCACTTAAAAATAAACGTAGCACGGGCTTGTTTTCTTATATTGAGCAAATCACACGAAATGAATACAAGTATCAGAACATGGAACCATGTGGAGAAGGGACAAATGTCACAGGGATAACCTCAACAAACAAAGTTGGTGTTGTAGAGCAAGCACCTCTGGTTGAGACTTCAGGGGCAGATCTCAAATTCATCAACAAAGCCCACATTCTCTGTAGTGTCAGCAGAGGGTCACCATACCGATCTCAAGGCCAGAAAAACAAGGATCAGGAGAGCCTGTGTAATTTAATCAAAGTCCTTTAATTCTAAGGACATCCACGAGCCTGTGTTGTGACACCCTGAGTGACAAAGACTCTCTTAGGATGACTTGTACAGGTGCAGTTAACATGTAAGGCACAAGTTTGGGGTTTCAAGGGTTATCACAACCTAACATGGGTTCAAAGTCTGGGAAAATTGTTTCACTCCTTCGCTCAATGCATGGCTTCCCACCCAGGGAACGTGGCTCATGGGATAAGATCCCACTCCCCCATGCCAGAAACACAGAGAAAAAATGCCAGGAAAAAAGGAGTCCTAACAACCACAACTATTATTATTCATAAATTCATCCAGAAATACACTCTGGATTAAAGTATTGCTAATTGTTTAAAAAATTAAAGATAACGTGGCCCATTTCCCAAAGGCTCCCAAAGCCACACGGGAGACTTGTGAAGCGTGGAGGAGAGGCCAAGCTGATTTTTATTCATGTGTTGTTGAGCTTATCTACATGGGAAACAGAATTATGCTCTATTTAGCCCTCTGTCAGGTTGTTCAGGTTTTAAAATAACTGTTAATGAAATCACAAGCCTTCAACACAAACAGCAGCAACAAAAATAGCACCAGGACAGAAAACATTGGACTGCAGCAACTCTGAGGCAGTGTGGAGCAAAAAAGCATCTCCCTACATTTCAAGCTGGCTTGAAATAAAACACAAGGAATAATAGATTGCACTTTACTGAGGCCTCACTACAATGATTCACATTTTGTAACAACCTTCACAGAAATGCAGCTCTTAAAAATTAAATTTTTCCTTTGGCTTAAGAACCTAACTTAGCAGAAACTAATTCAGCATGGGAAGTGCTCATTACTTTGACACATAAGATATCTGGAAATCACCTGAAGCACAATAATTTAACATAATAAAAAACAACTTTTCCTATTTTCCAGCTTTCTCACAATATTGTGCAGAATTCAATTTTTGAAACACATTCAAATGGTTTTAGCTTTAAAAATATTACTGACATGTAATTTGCTCTCCATTATTTAGAAATATATAGACATACACTTTTTTGGTCTGAAGTTTAGATTGAATTTTAGGAATCACTCTCCACAAAATTCTTTCTTTCTAAGAATAAAATCACAGGATCACACAATGGTTTGGTTGGAAGGAACCTTTAAAGACCATTTAGTTCCAAACCTCCTGGCATGGGCAGGGGCACCTTTCAGGAAAAGGTGGTGGTAAGTTTTTGCTTTGCATTTTCACGAGAGAGGACCTTGATAAATATGGTTAAAAACCCAACACCTTCTTTAATGGTGATTAAATATGTTCAAGGACTGTAAGTGGTGGTATGGTATCACTGCTGGGACAGAAGAAATCCAAGTGATTACACACTTCCACCTAATCCATCTGTTTTATTTAGTGGGATCCAAAAATGAAAACACAACTGTTTCTCCTCAGACACCAAAATTTCCTTGGAGAAACAAATAATGAAACCTTTCTAACATACTGACTGTGATCACTGCCCTTGACAGAGCATCTCCTTGTGATGTTTTCCACAGAACCCTGTGTTTAGAAAGACAGGCCCCGAGTTAATTCAGATTCATCACACAGAATATAAAATACATATGTCTGTAATACCCAGAATTTAAGATATTTGAAATTCTATTTTCACTTTGCCAAAATGCTGGTTCTCTCATGAAATTTCACCATCATTTCATGTACCCTGCCACACTAAAGTCTGACCCTGAGTTGTGGTTCCTCCCAGGGCATTTTTCCACCCACATCAGCACCTTTGGGGAGAAATACAGTGAAACTTATCAAGTAACTCAGTGCTTTGGTATGGCTGGGGCTGTTTCTGGCACTGAGCTATAACCCAGAATATTGTACAGAATCAGAGCTGCATGAGACCCATGCCCTAAATGAAGAGCAAAGCTGAACACTGCCAGGTGACTCTGTCATATTTAGGGAACTCAATCCACCTGTAATGTTTTCTTCTACTGGCCCAACATGACAACAGAAGCCTCTCACTTCAGAGGAAAAGCAGTCTTTGGATTAAATCAACAACACAAAAGTAGCTCATTAAAATGAAAGGTTGAGCAGTATGTATTGTGTATTTGCAGCAGCTCAGAAATCAGATGCAAAGAAGAGCTGATGTACCAGACACTTATTGCTAATTTTTTTTTTTAATGTTAAAATGGAAAAAAAAAAAAATTCTGCTCGCATAAATCATATGCTTTCTAAAGCATGTAACAGACACAATCAGTGCTCACGACTGCTCTACAAGGTAACACAGAAAAACATTTGAATTTTCCAGAGATAGAAGCAATTTATGTATCACTGTAATAGCACACAGGACTGGTTCCATCTACACTTAAAAGGCACAGACACAATCCACAGCCAAAGGCAGAACCAGCTCCAGAAGTGTTGGGTAAGAGCTTTGCAACACTGATGAAAATTCTGTAATTAATTTCAGAGGATCAAGGATTTAATCTTGCATAATCTGAACACCCAAACTAGTCCCTTAGACAAGACAGCCAGAAACCATCTGCAACGCTGGAAGAGGCTCCTGGTAAAATAAATCTTTCTACTCAGTCCTTGTTAAGTGTTCCTCATGTTTTGCACGTTTCTTGAAATTGGAGAAACGGATTTCAGATTCACGGCGCTGAATTTACTGCAAAAGGAGGATTAAGTGAAGACCAGAGTTTAGATTCAATATGGGTGCTTTAGTTTTATTTTAATACATAAAGGAGCTTTATCTGCTCAGACACAAGACTTTTCCTTTTTTTGTATTTACATATTTTCCTCTTAATAAAAGGACCTCTTAAGTACCTGAAGCTGTTAAAAGCCCTGCTGTGATGTACCTGTCCCACAGCAGCTGTGCTCTGCTGTGTTTCCCATGCCTGAGCTGCAATGGCCCAGAGGTGACTTCCATTCCAATTTCCAGTTAAAGCTAGGTGGAAATTATTAAAACCGCGTTTTTTTAAAGAGTGATTTCCAAATTCTTTCCTTGTTTACATTATCTTGCTTTCACCCCAATGAAAAACAACTTCTTAATGAAAAACAGCAATGAAAGAGAAACATCTGAACCAGCCCAGCCAAGGGGTGAGAGTAGAAGGTCACTCAAAATTTTTGGAGATACAATCAGTCTGTGCAATTCTCAGCAGTAATTTCAAGCACACCTGAAGTGTTTAAACTCCAATGTCTTATTTTATAGAATCACAGAATATCCTGAGCTGGGTATCATTCCCCAGTCTGTCCACACATCCAGGGCTGTCCCATCCCAGGTGCAGAATGCAGGACTTGCCCTTGATACACTTCCTATGGTGTTTCTCTGGGGAATGTGGTTTTCAGTCCTGCCTTAAAGGTTCTTTTTGTGTATTCAAACATTGATTTCTCTGATCCACCCATGTCCTAATCACCCCACAGCCCATCTCACTCTGTTTCAAGAAATATTTACTTACCGTGTGTTATCTCCCAAGAGCTGACCAGGAAAAGCTTTAGACATCACAAATCCTGCAGCACCCCAAGAGTGGCACAAACCTTTTTTCTGGATATCATGGCAACAGAACAGACCTCACACCACCTCTAATGTGTTTATGGTGCAGAGAGAGCAAAACTAAGAGATCCCCATTTTTACACCATTATGGAAAACTGATATTAAAAATACCCATCTCTAGTGTTTCCTCTTCCTCCTGGCTGATCTTCTTATGAAAAACCAGCCAAGAAGCTGTTCTTGGGCTATGTGATTTTTTTGTTTCTTTTGGCTGACTGTCAACCACCCAGCAAAAATAAACTCATTAAGCTGACAAGAGACCTGAACACACTCATGTTGTCAGTGCATCTCAGCATCACTCTCGTGAACCCAAAAGCCATAAAACAATTAAAATAAAGTTAGGCTGGCTCCACCCTTAGGATGAAAACAAGTTTGCAAGGATCTGTCAGTCCAAAGTCAGCGTCTGGCAGCATCTGAGCTAAAGGGGATGTGCAGCTTCAGCACATGTCAAGCCAAAACAGTTCTAAAACTAGCAGCAAAAAAGGAGAACATGGAGTGTGGAGCCTCCAAAAAAGCATCTCTGCCACAATTAGAGCTCTCAGCTTAATTGTGTTTGCAAGCCTACTATTTTTACAGCCAATCCACACTGCTCTCCCTGTGCTCAATCTGTCCAGCTATCTGGGATTTTTCCTTTGCTGCCACCACATTTGTAGTTTGCTGAGCGGATCCCCAGCTTCAGGCTCACACGGAGCCTTGCAATCAGTGATGTTTCTACTTAAAAGCAAAAGGGAAAAAAGTTACCATGGCTACTACAGTCACTCAGCTTTCTCAACTACTTCAAGACATTAATTCTGAAGGCTTTTTGGCTATGTTTGCACAAAATGTATGCTTCCATACTACTCTGTCATGTAAATTAGCTTGTGCTGCAGCGTTTGAGATCGCCTGGGACCATTCAATACCTTTGCCTGACGTTCCAAGAAGACTCCACAAGAAGCAAGGTGATAGTTTCACTGATCACATTAAGGAAATTATAATTAAATACAGTAAAAATAATTAAAAACAATAATAAAATGTTGTTTCTTACACAGCCAAATGAGGTTAAATATCTGAACACAGACATTCTCTAGTTCTTAGGCTGAATTTGTAAACAAAATTGGTAGTAAGTACAGAACTAGAATAAAGCAAACCATAAAGTATTTGCAGAAAATGCTTTGGCAATGCACTTAAGTTATTCAGAAGATGAGGCAAGCATACAGAGAATGATAAAATGTGTATAGGATTTGATGCTGCATGAGTAGAAGACAATCCTGCCCAGGACTTGTGTCCCCACTGCTCTTTAGCACCTAGAAAGCATCTGAGCACTTCCTCTACACTCACCCACATCCCCTGGGCTCAGGCCTGAATGCAAGGATTGGAATTTGAGTGTGAAAGGAAAAATAAAAAAAACTTTGTTCCAGGATGCAATTAGTGTGTGAGAGCATGGAGGGATTCAGCTTGCTGCCTTAGCCACGCACAGAACTCTCCCTAAGCCACGCAAGGAAAATTAAATCACAGGACAGAAATAGTTCTTCTCTTTCCTTTTCTTCACCTTCCTGCTCTGGCTTGGTATCAGATGTGACCCAGAAACAACGCTTAGCAAAGCCAAGAGTCCAAAACACGCTGAATAAAATTCAGCTTGAATTTTAGGGGGAGCATGGGCCACCCCTGTAAGGCAAGGAACAGCTCTGCAAACTCTGCAGCGCTCCCAGCAGCGCTCCCAGCGAGCAGGACATTTGTCAGAGCCTTTTTATCCTGATTCTCTCCCTACTCCACCTCATCCTCCTTCATTCACAGGCTTCCTGAGGATTTCTTGTTCTTAGAAGTATTTCTGGGAGCATCCAAGCACTGGGAATGTAGATGACGGAGATAATAGAGACGTTTAAAATTAGACTAAGCAGCTGTAATTCTGAATTTGCATTTGTGACTTGATTATAGTAAGCACTGAACACTATCTGCACAAGAATTAGAAAGGAGTTCATATGCTGCAATAAAAATATATGAATCTCTTTCACTTTGACCCCATTAAGGGGGAAAAAAAAGGGTAACAAATGGCACTTTTATGGAAGTTGTTTCTTTGCTATTCTATAACGTCATTTTAAAGAGTCGCCTGTGGATTTCAATTGCAAGAATTAAAGTAACCAGCTTTCCTATATTTTACAAATGGAAGAACTATTCTCCTGATTACCCTGGATTTTTCTCACTTCATATTTCAGTTGCTATCCATTTTATACCTTTCCTTGTAAGCATCTACAGTCTCTTATCTGAACAGTCAACATCTGTAACCATGGGATAACAACTTATGAAGTTCTTTGATAAATTCTCTATCAAAACCAAGCACAGATGACAAAATTTTACTTAAATAGTCTGTTACAATAAAAAAATGTTAGAATCAATCTTGTGCTATTTTGTAAAAAATGAAATAACCATTTTCATAGTATGATTTTTTACAGAGATGCAGAAGAAAAAAAATAGTATTTGGGTTCTATATTCAAAGTTTCTCCATAAATAAAATGAAGAATTAACCATGAGTAACTTATCACAGCTGATAATTTTAGATCTGGAAGAAAGACCTGATAACAACATTCAAGAAAATTAGTATTTAACAACAAAGGACATCACACCTATTTTCTGTTGATTTATGTTCATTCATTTACATAAAAATATTAATTTACAGAACCCTCTGAATTAAAGTTACAGAACAGCCTTGAAGAAGAATTTCCCTATCCCAAGAAGCATACAATGACATGTTTTTCTAGAAGTAGAAAAGGAGAAAAAAAATACCTAATTACATAAAAACAAGTGCCTCAGATTGTCTGTTTGTAAATAATTCTTATGCCTCTTTTTGAAAGAGTTCATTCATTTTTCTTAGTGTGCATCCTCTGGAAAGGACACATCTATTGCCACTGACATGATGACACTACAACAGAACTAAAACCAGTGCTTACCAACATTTCACTCCATTTTTTAAGTGCTTTACTCCACAGTCTAACTTGAAAGTTATATCACTAGGAAGAAGCCTTTTGGAGTTTCTTTTGATGTTTGAAAAGACATATATAGAACTAATAAAAATGGTTTTGTCAGCTCTGCACAGGATGGACACAGCTTCTGTATTTAAAACATCAGGAATATTTCCAATTGATCCTTTCCTTACAAGCACGACTGAGAGAACTGAGAGATTCAGCTGCTCCTGCTGTGCTGAATGGGCTTTAATGGAGAAATGCCATAAAAATGGAATATGGAAGGGTGGGTTTTGTTAGTAAATAACAGCATATTAAAATTTAAGCTTGATTAGTTGTAGAAAAGGGCACAGTGAATAATCCATTTAAAAGCTTTAAGTAACTTAAAAGCTTAAGCCCCATTTACAGAAGTCACCTGGGCACCTGGGAGCCTCCCCTGACTAAAACTACTTCCACTTTTTGTATTCAGAATTTAAGTTCCACCTACATTTAAACTGTCTTCCATTTGAATATTCTTGTCTGCATTAAGCATATTGTAACATATGCTTGTTGGGTTTTTTTTAATACAAAGCTTCAAAGAAAAGGACAAGTCCACAGGAGAAAGAAATGTCACATAATAATGACTGTAACACCAGTAAAAACAGCAGACTGGAGTATCTACAAAAATATCTTTAAAATACTCTGAACACAGAAATTCTTTTGTATAACTACAAACTCTACTGTATTTCTTACCTCTCAAATGCAATCCCTGTGAGATGTTCTTAATGTTACAGGATACAGCTTCACTTAACTGAGCAATTCTCATTACTTAAGAAGCCTGAAAACTTGGGCAGTCTCTGCTGCAACGCTGAAAATGTCTCTCCACTGTTCTCTGTACCAGAATACTAATGCAGGGGGTGATGTGGCTGAAAAGCACAGCTAGGCAAAAAATATTCCAAAGGAGGAAAAAAAAACCCAAAAAAACCAAACCAAACTTGGCTATCAGAAAATGCTGATTCAGAAGAGTTAAAGTACTTCAAGGAAAGGTGTGCTTTGTCCACACAACCAGCAAAAAACTACAGAAAAGCTTCCCTCCTGCCCCTCACGAAGTCAAAATGCTTTGTCTGATGACAGCACAAGACATCTGAAACAATAAAATGTGTATGGGAGTGGGGGGAGAAGAAAGAGTCCTGCTAGGGGAAAGACTGTTCATTTTGCTGACAATTTTAAAATCCACCTGCTCGTTCCATGCCAAAACAAAAAAATTATTCAAAACACAAGGAACACAAAAATCCTGCCTTCCAACCAGTTGTACTGGTAACTGATGGTCACAAGAGTTTACTTCCCCCGAGCAGCTGATCTTTTGTTGTATAAATATGACTTCAACCTATCCTAGTGTTTGGAAACATTCACGAAAGCCTTTCTGTATCCAACCACTGCTTGGAACCAGATATCACTGCTCACTCAGTGGCTCGTGTGTGATGCTGAGGAAACCATGGGAAAACTGAGATGTAGAGCTCTTATCCAGAAACCTGATACAAAATTCATTTACAGCTGGAGAGTGCTGAGCCTGCCCAACCAAAGCCTTGATACAACAGGGTTATCACTCCGGGATATATTTAGATGTATGATGGATTCCTCTACGACAGTAAGAAGCTACAATGCAATAACTTAAAATCAGAATAGAATCATGAAATGGTTGGGGTTGGAAGGGACATCAAAGACCACTTTGTTCCACCCCCCTGCCATGGGCAGGGACACCTTCCACTAGCTCAGGTTCCTCCAAGCCCCATTGTCCAGCCTGGCCTTGGGCACTTCCAGGGATCCAGGGGCAGCCACAGCTTCTCTGGGCACCCTGTGCCAGGGCTCAGCACCCTCACAGGGATGAATTTCTCTGCATTTCTAACCTACATTTCCCTTCTTTCAGTTTGAACTCATCGCTCGTTGTGCTGTCACTGCAGTTCCTGATGAAGAATCCCACTTTGGATTTCCTGCAGCCCCTTCAGATACTGGGAGGTGCTGTGAGGTCTCCACACAACCTTCTCCTCTCCAGACTGCACAGCCCCAACTTTCCCAGCCTGTCTCCATGGGGAAGATGCTCTGGTCCCCTTAGCAACTTCTTTGCCCTCCTCTGGACTTGCTCCAACAATTCCATGTCCTTCTTATATTGGGAGCACCAGAACTTACAATGGTGTTAACTGAGTTATCAACCACTGTTTTAATACCAAAAAAAAAAAAAAAAAAAAAAAAAAAAAAAAGTGGTTTCTGGTCTTTGTTGTCACTTCAACCTTTTTTTACATTAGTCTTTTAAAAATCCTGTCTTTTTTACTTTCCAACACTGCTCAGGGCAGGCTGGACTCAGCAGCAGTTTGCTCCCAGTCAGGTTCAGGTGTTGTTGATCCAGCTGGAGGATCTCACCCACCAGTACTGGAGCTCCAGAGAGGAACGAGAGCCTCAGCTGCCCCTGCCCCCTGCAGCAGCCTGCTGGCTTGGAAAGCTGCACCTTGGCAATGTTTTTAGAGCACTTAATCCTAACAAATGTAACAAATGTAGTGTTTACACAAAATCAACAAGTTTATCTTAGTCAGGAGTAGCTCTCACCCTCCTACTAAATACACAACTTTCTCTCTCTAACTTTCATCTTCCCATTCTGGTCTTTTATATCTCCTCCTTGCATCTTACCTAAAGCAGCTCTAAGGGAACAATTCCTACAGACCTGAGCCACAAAAGCTCCCATCAAGTTATGTCCTAAGCAGGCCACTCTAATGACTAACAGCTTAGTGCTGCTACTCTTCATTTCTGCACATTGCCCTTCTCATTTCCAGCTGCATATTGTATTATTTATTTACTTCTGCTTCCCTGTGAGTGAGGCACAGGTGCCCAGAGAAGCTGAGGCTGCTCCTGAATCCCTGGAAGTGTCCAAGGCCAGGTTGGACATTGGTGCTTGGAGCAGCTGGGATAGTGAAGGTGTCACTGCCCATGACAGTGGATGATTTAAAGGTCTCTTTCAACCCAAACCATTCTGTGATTTTATGATTATTTCTGTATAGCTGCCCTTCATCTTTCCATGACCATTTGATATTGTATCTAAATTCAAAGTATTCCTTTGCTTTATACACCTATGAACAAACTGTGGAGCAAGCGAATAAAGAGTTCAGCTTTGTTTAGCCAAGCCTTTTAATACGCTGTATTAAAAGCAAAGCCTACTCACCTAAAATGTAATAAAATGTCTTTCTGTTGCTCTAGACAGAAAAAAAAATAATCTTATGCTGGTGTGTCAGACAGCATGTAATACCTGCAAGGCATTGTCATAACTACTACAATTTGGCCACAAAACAGATTTCAATAAATACTGTGGTTAGAATTCATATGTAACAAGAAGAAAAGTGTTAAGGGATAAAAAATTCATACTTTTTGAAACAGTAGGTGTAAAAAACTAATAGGTGAGGATGAAGACATTTCTTGGCAGCAGGAAAAAAAGCAGGGGGGAACTGCAGGAACAAAAGAAATCTCAGCTGTCACACAGGTGTGGTGCTATACAGGGACTCTGAGCTACACCAATAGTGCAAAAGGGCAGATACATTCAAAAAGTAATTCTGCATGTGCAAAGAAGTTGATGATTCCCTGGTACCTCATGAGAATATTATTTTTCCATCTCATTGCAAATACAATGTTAAAACAGTGTTACTTTGAAGTAAATATTTTTGGTAAGCCGGACCAAAGATCACCATGGAGAAGCACTCTCAAAAGTGTCCAAGGAGCTCTCTGTCCTACCAGCATGGATTTTTAGGAATTCTGAAAATCCTGGGTTAATTCCAGGAGTCTGAATGAACATTAAGTTATAAACATGCTGTGGTTGTAACCATAGCAAGGTAAGAACAATGGCAGTTCTAAGAGAAATTATAGGGGACTCAACTGATACCTCAGAGCTCTGTAAGAAGTAATAGGAAGTAAAATAATGAAAGCTGACTTTCTAAAATGATTGTGGTTTAATTCTTTGATATGACTGATACTTCCAGTTGGCAGAAATATCTGTCTGCCTGTATAAACTTCTCTGGCACTTGGTGCAGTGTTCTGTGAGAGCCTGACAACCAAACAGAACCAATTAAACTGGTGAAGAACTGGTTCAGTGACATCTCAAAAAGAAAAAAGAGCAGCTTTTGAGAAGAACTCATCACAACATAAGTCAGATTAACATGGAGCTCTCCAAAGGCGGAGCCACTACCACGGAACACCTTTTCAATTATTTTTAAGTCTACACCATAAATCATGACATAATTTGCACAAGTATAAATTGATAGAATGCTACATAACTGAGATAAATCAGTTCCAAAAAGCCATCAGGAGTGTTGGGTATAATCAATCAACGTTAGAAACAAAATGTTATTTAGAAAAGCCACGTACAAAGTTATAAAGCTGCAAGCAGGAAAACACATGCCAGTCTAGGGAATGATGAACTCTTGTGGAAAGAAATAGTCCTGCAAAGGGTTTGCCACAGTGAGAGTACCCAGAGAAAAGGAGATCAAAATGCAGGGCTGCAAATGAAGGTTTAATATGTAAATGTGATGCAGCAGCAGGAGAGTAACACCAGAGAGGTAATATTTAAACACACCAAACACTCCTGAGACAAGGCTCTGGTGTGCTGCATCCAGCTCACGTTTTCATTAAAATGCTGAAAAAGTGGATTCGGAAAAAACAATCCCCAGAAACTGAGTTATGAGGAAAACACATGCAGTGACAAATTTAAAGAATTTCAGTTCACTTGGTTTTTCAAGTAGAAAAGAGAGGGCATACTGGGTTACAGCAGATAAATACTTCCATGGTAAGAAAATACTCTGAGTTCTTTAGCATAGTGGAGAAAGGCACATCATTAACCAGTGACTAGAAGCTGAAGCCAAATAACTTAATAAACAGCAGATTCTCTACCTCTTACTGTCTTCCGATCAAAATTCCAATTTCTCTGGAAAACATGTTTCAGCCAAATGCACATTATTGCATTCAAGAGTAACTGGATGAAATCCAACTGACTACAACAGTCAGGGGTCAGAGCAGGAGATCTAATTGCTCCCTTTGGCTTTCAAGCCTCAGTCTACAAATACTCCTGGTTTTCAGTGCTTCAAAGGCATTTCAGTAGTACCATGCATGCTCAACATGAATATTAAAAGAGCTCTCAGAAAATCTGCATGAATTACAGTTGTATTTCCATGTAAGGGCTCGAGTGACACTGAAGCTTTCCTGTTGAGGCTTCTGTCACCAGCAGAGCCCATTAATGGAATTACAGCTACCTTGTACCCAGCTGAGGTGGTATTTCTGTAAACAAGCATTTACACAATTGAGTGCAGAACTTCACCCTTCACATCAGTACTTTTTCTCCTCCAGAAAGAATCCTGTTTGACCTGGAGTATGAAAAGGCTGATACAATGCATTGTATCAACCACAGGCACTACAGGTAAGAAATGAAAACCAGCAGCACTGTAATAGCCACAAAGCCAGGAAAATCTGGAGTTCTCATCAGCAGCATCGTTTGAGCCTGCCCCTGTTTATGCTCCTCATCTACCTGGCACTCCAAAACACACACAGCACTCATGGCAGTCTGGACAAGTCCAGCATTTTTCAGGAATACATGCCAAGGTAACGTACAACATACACGTTAAATATCCCGGCTCACAGAGTTGCGCTGTAGCATCGGCTGCTGTGGCATCTGTGGATTTCTAAAACAACAGAGGATTGAAATGTTTCTATCCTGGTGAAGAATGAACAAACTTCAAATTCAGCAAGCAGAAGTTTGAAAAGGCGAAGCACTCTTGCAATCAAATCAGTGCTCCACAGGAGAGAGACACAACCACCAACTGACAGAGCATCACCTTAAAAAGAACCCAGGCATCACACGCAACCAGCGAGACACGAGGGAGGGCATTCACCCCCCAACCTCCAGAGAAGGAAGCGCCTGCCACCTCACGCTACACCCCGCTGTAAATATGTATAAAAGTTTCTTTCCCGAAGCCCTGGCACTCAGATGTCCCGCCGAGCATCCCCAACGCCACCTCCCAGATGGGCACGGCAGCCAGGCAAGCCTGGCAGCTCCCCAACACCACCACCGTGGCCGAGCAAAACTTCTCCCAGTCCAAGGAGCCCCACAAGGAGACACTTTGGCTGCCGTGGATTTCCAGCCAGCATCCATCCCCACATCCTCGCCATCCCCGGCGCTCCACGCAAAGACAAAGCCACGCTTTAAACTTTCGCTCCTCGCCACCGGAGCAGATCCTCTGCTGGGAGCTGGCACCTCTCGGGCTGGGCGCTGGCTGGGATGTGCAGCGGGTGCTTGGGAAGGTCTCAGACCCTGGCAGAGGCCTAGAGGGAAGGGATGGAGGAGGTGCCCGCAGCCCCCTCCCCAGCGCCCAGCCCCGCTCCCCGCGACCCTTCCCCGCCGGCTCCCGGCTCACACAATCGGAGCAGCAGCGACCGCAAATCACAGGGGCGCACAGGGCGATGGATAAACGGGAGGAAGGAGCCTCTAACGCCTGAAGAAAGGAAAATAATTTCAAACAATACCCCCTTTAAAAAAAAAAAATACTTAAGATAATACGGAGCCAGCCTTCACCTCGAAGTGATGGCGGGTAAATAGATGAATAAGTGAAACAACACACCTTTGACCCTCTCTTTTCTTCCCTAAAAATAATCCCCCTCTTCCCATAATACACACACCACAAAATGACCATTAATTCAAATCCATTCTGTACAGGAGGGGGGATTATCTCTGTGACCGACTCTGTCTCTTTCTCTCTCCTGGTCTTTCACTGCGCGAGAATTGAAATTGCATTAAAAAAAAAAAAAAAAAAAAAAAAAAAAAGGAAAACCGGAGGGGGGGGGTGGGGGGAAGGCAAGATTATTATATCTGGAGGGTGCGAAATGTGGGCACGGGGAGAGGGAGCCTGGGGGATGGGGAGGAGTGGAGAAAGGTGGCTAAGGAGAGAAGAAAGGAAAGGAGGACCAGGAAGCGCAGGGAAGGATGAGGAGAAGGCGAAATAAAGGGGAAGGAGGATAAGGAAAGAAGGATTAAAGGAAGGAGGTCGGGAGGAAGGATGAAAGGGAGGAAGGGATGAGAGGAAGAAAGGAGGATGCTTTGCCCTGGCCTCACCTCAGCTCGGTGGGTGGGGGTGGGAGAATCTCTCGCCGCCGCCGCCGCCTCCTCCTCCGCCACCTCCTCCTCCTCGCCAGCAGCGCCGGTCACTGACGGGCCGGCTGTGCAGCGCGGCTCCCTCGCCCGGTCCCCGCCTCCCCGCTCGCCTCGCTCCCTCCTCCCGCCGCCGGCCCGAGCCGCGCTCGCTGGGCTCTGAGCGGAGCCGGGCGCTGCCGCCGCGGCCGCCCCGCCACAGCCACGGGGGGAGGAGGCGGCAGCGCGCCTGCGCCGCCGGGCGCTGCCGACGAGGGAGGGAGGGATGGACCCGCCGCTTTCCCGGCTCCGAGGCCGGCCGTGAGTATGGAGCGGGCAAGGCTGCGGCAGGTGGGGGGCTGAGAGCGGGGCACGGGCGCTGCGGGAGCGGGGGACGCGGCCCCGGTGCGGGCGGTGCGGAGCGGGAGGCGCAGGGGCGGCGGGAGGCACGGCAGTGATGGAGAGAGGCTGTTTACGAGAGCGGGTTGTGACAGCGCCAGGGGAATGGGCTCACACTGAAAGAGAGTGCGTTTGGATTAGGTAATAGGAAGAAATGCCTCTGTATTAGGGCGGTGAGGCCGTGGCACAGGTTGCCCGGGGAAGCTGTGGTTGCCCCTGGATCCCTGGAAGTGCACAAGGCCGGGTTGGACGGGCTTGGAGCGACCTGGGACAGTGGGAGGTGGAACGAGATGGGCTTCGGTGTCCCCTTGAGCCCAAACCATCCCGTGATTCTCTGAAGGCAGTGCCGGCAGCGGGGGCTCTCCAGGCACAGCCGGGTGGCCCGGGGACAGCGCTGGGAGCTGTGGCAGCGGGGCTGGAGCCAGGAGCTGGAGGCGTTCTCTGGGTGCGTTCCTGTCATGGTCCCATGCGCTGCCTCAAGTGCCTCGCAGCGGGAAGGTCGGTGGGTTATGGATGTACCGTCAGGACTGATTGCAGGAGCCTCAGTTCTCCTGTTCTCTTCAACTCCAGAAACTCTGTGTATGTCCTTTCTTCCTTGGGTGTTCGGCAGCCCTACCTAACAGGAGGGTGTAGCCAAGTGGGGGACAGCTCACAGGGAGACAGCGACAGGATGACAGGTCACAGCCTTAAGCTGCTCCAGGGGACGTTCAGGCTGGACATTAGGAGGGGTTTCTTCACAGAAAGGTGGTTAGACATTGGGATGGGCTGCCCAGCGAGGTGGTGGAGTCACCATCCCTGGAGGTGTTTAAGGCAAGACTGGACGTGGCGCTCGGTGGTGCTGGGTCGTTGGTTGGACTCGATAATCTCAGAAGTCTTTTCCAACCTAATTGATCCCGTGATTTGCTGATTCTGTGCACCAAATACCAGGGTTTGGTCCTCTCTGCAAAGCCTTGCACTTTCATTTCCTTATTTCAACCTTACTGCTCATCTTACCAACCTTATTATTTTTTTTTTTTTTTTTTTCACTACGCTGGCAGCACCTTCTGCTGTCTCTTTTGGACAGAACGTGCTGCCACATCCTGCTCCAAAGCCGCTGAGCCCGAAGCGCCGTGAGCCCCAGTGGTGGAGGATCCCTGTGGAGCGTGGGTGTCGCGAAGGGATTTTGCCGTTCCCATGCAGTGCCAATCCCACTGACGGGCTGTTGTTCCAGGCATCCTTTGCACCTCTTGTGGCATCCATCTGCTTCCCTGGCTTCTACATAAACTCACAGGCAACAAGGAGGGGAGGGGGAGGAGTCCTCCGGTGCTTCTACCTTTGCTTGACAGTTTTAGGCTGGCAGGGATCTTGCCAAAACAATTTCCCTGCCTCAGCCTGTATGGGAATGATGTTAGTGGTACAGGTGCCTCTTAGGCCTCAAGTAGAGGCAGCAGTTTCCAGTGTTTTTCTTCTCTCTTCCTATAAAAATATAGTCAGGATCTATATTCGTGCTTACAGGGAATAAGTGAGGAGCAGAGCTCCATAGGAACCTTCTCTCAGGGATTGAAGATGGGGAAAAAAAAATTCTTAGGAAAGAACTCATTTAAATTTGACCAGATGCTTCGTGGCACATACTTGGTGCAGCCACGTAGCTGGAAGTAGTCACAGTCAGTAGTGTACAGAAATACTTTGAATTGTTTTAACCTCACAGTGTCAGGTGTGAACAGACACCATGTTAGGCTGACCTCCCCTTTATGATGAGATGCAAATTCTTGGTGCAAGGCAAACTGGGGATTTAGTTTGTGCTTTAATAGGTTTCCAGGTGGCACCAAATTCCTCTTCAAGGTACTGTTATTGTCCTTCCCACCCTGTTAAATGGAGCTGTGTGATGTTAGGAAACTGTTACCTACAGACCTTCTGTTTCTTGCCTATATTTTTGTAATCCATGTGTTTTGGATTGCTGGTTGTTCTAGGGGCAGTGTCTTCCTTTGGAACTGGCTGGCATGTTGTAAATATTAATGGGAACAAGGACTGTTCCCAGACAGAACCTGGTAAATTACCTACTGCTTTTTCACCATGCATTACTTTGCTAATTTAATGTCAGCTAAATGTTCCTCTAGGCATCGACTGAAACGAGCATGACCTATAGTGTACATGTAAGACCACAAATAATAAATAAGCATGATTATGAAAAATACTATTTCTCCCCTTCACCAGTAGCAAGGCTTCAAATGCATCTCTTGCAAATTTCAACCTAAGGACTCATTCAGCTGGTTTTGTATGTTTTTGTTTAAAGTGTGTCAATTTCAGAAATAAATGAGATTACTTACCTAGTCCAGACCACTTTTATCTGAGACAGAAGACATGGATTGCTGGACTGTTGCTAAGAGATCTCCCAGAATGCCATGAAGAAATCTGAAAATCTGGAAGAGCTGCATGAACTTACTTTTTTCATGGTCCTGAAAGAGGCTCTGTCATTTCTTTCTTTCCTTTAGGTTATTAACGTATTTTTGAAATCACCCTTATTTTTATCACTGTCTCAAAGAAAAGGAAGAAAACTGAATTTGCTACCACTGTTTACTAAAAACTAAGATAAGCTGCTAAGCTGCTCAGTGAGTGAATGTAGCTCACACCAGCCAAGGGAGGCCAACTGAGAGCTCCAAACAAATGCTTTTGACTCCATGAGATCTCCCACTGCCAATATCCAGCTACGGAGAGAGAAGAAGCATCACCAAACCAGTGGAGATATTGGGCACTTGGACTAGCAGGACAGACAAAAGGACTGTTCTGCTTAAGGGAAATATGCATGGATGCTTTTTTGTGGTTTTTTTTTTTTTTTTTAGTTCTGTGTCACATGTGGAACTGCCTGTCACGATCTAGAACCCAGTTATTAAATGGGTTTTGTGCAAGATGAACCCTCTGACTGTGCCCATTCACCTCCTATAGGTGGAGTAGCCCTTAGCTATGGAAAAGGCCATCAGGGAAGGAGTGGGATCATTGATTGAACTCTGGTTGGACAGAGTGACCAGCCAAAAAGAGGATGCTCAGGAGAATTCGTGGTGTCTTGTGAGCTCTGGGGACAGTTCACAGGATTTACGTGGCAGGATGAGCATTTAGTTTCTCTGAGTGCATTCCTCTTGGAAGAACTCAAAGCTGTGTGATCCCTGGGATAGCAAGAAAAGGAAATCAAGGGGGGGGGTTAAGTTTCTCTGCTCAAGGAACTCTACTTTGGTAATTGTGGCTTTACAGGCAGATTGTTGGTTTCAAGGGTATCTATCACACAGCAAATTTCAGCACACAGCAGTCTGGTTTTCAAATGGTAATCTACAGTTTGCTGATGCCCAGACAGATCTGACCCCGACTTTCTGAATCATCTTTTGAATTATTTTTCTTTAATAACTACATTAGAAAGGAGGGACCTTGACATGATATAGTGTAGTATAAATAATTTTATTCCGCCTACCATTAAAATCCAGCAAATACAGATTTTCTCCATAAAATTATATGTGGCATATGTTCTCTGACAAAGTTACTTTGATAGTGAGGACAACACTCTAAAACTTCTACCTTTTCCAGCATGCCAGAAGGATTTACATTGAGGATAGATCTAAAATTAAACTGAGCATGTTTATAAATATAATCACAATATTATTTCTTCATGCTGATTCTAGCTTTTTGTCTCTTTTTTTAATGTAACAATCAGTTTATCTATTTTTCCCCTCACATTTGGCTTATCTGGACATTTAGTGTTTGGTATAATATCTGTCACACAATTTATCTTTTTTTCCTCTGTTTTCTTGTATTTTCCTTGCATCTAAGTACTGTACAATACCAGCTTCTTCAGTTAGACTAAATATTTGACATTTTTTCAGTCTTACAATAGCTTAGTCTGCTTCTTGAAGTATTACAAGCTGTGTTTTTTTATGTCTACATCTCGCTCTTGTGAGAATACCACAGCAGGAATTTCCCCCCTTTTCCCAGGATAAAGTCTCAGCATTGTGTCTGTGTACACATAAAAAAAATCTCCACACCTTTTACTCATCTTTTCTGTTGTAGAACTTTCTTCGGCGCCGAGAGAGATCATTGCTGAAAACCATTTTGATTGTTTGCTTCAAGAACTTTTTTGAGTTCTTATATCTTATTATCTCAAAACCTCTGTGTCTAAATGGGCTTTTTTCTCCACCTGATCCTGAATGCCTGTTCCTATTTGTACAGCATTTGTGCTTTAGTGAAAAAGAGAATTTTGGAGAACAGGGAAACTAAGACTAGTGAGGGTTTTTAAGGAAAATAATCATTTAACTAATATCTAAGTGAGAGAAATTGAGGAGGATCTACCTCATAGGCAATTCAAACAGACTTTGAAAGCTGCAGGTGAAACTTGGAATACTTTAAACTTCTTTTGGGCCTCATGATCTTTAAAGACAAACCAATTTGTTGCTTTAATGTAGATAACTGGCTACCTGTGCTGAAGGGAGGTTGTCAGCAGCTCTCAAAAGATCTTTCAGTGCCTTGTATAATAAGACATTTCTTTTTGGACTTGACTGAGTGGACATAAATATCCAGGGATTGACTAACATCACTCCCTGTCCCTGAACACATTTGGGTATCTGTATTTCAGTTTGGGTGTGTCATTTTTGACACATTTACTTGAGCACTGTATCCCTCAAGTAAACGTGTCAAAAATATTTCCTGCTTCTCCTGTGCAGTGAGACATTTCTGTGCTGGGTGTTCCGTGAGCAGCACAGTGAAGCCTTCCCAGCCTGCAGGATATTCAAATTGGATATTTCATGGAGTCACTTGCAAGGTGAGCTGTGACACAGAGGCCCCTGCCTGCCGTGCCCTCTGCCACCCCTTTCTCTGGCTCAAAAGAACCTGCCGGGCAGAGCATCCAGGGACTTACCCTGCCTCAGAGCCCTGAAGCGACTTGCAGGCAAGCAGCAGCTGCAGTTTGTTTGGAAAAAAACCACAGGGGGGTCTGTCTATTAATGCCAGAGAGGATGGGGCAGATACCTTCACTGCTTTCAGAAGGCTGAATTTAAAAATTCAGAAGAAACACAAAGAATACACCTGCTGTTTGCTGGTGTTGCACTTAGATCAATGCCCACCATAGTAGGATGTTAAAAGGCCTTTTCCTTAAATAGTTTCTTCTCAAAACCATAGGAACAGGCTTTAAATTCTGTTAAAATTTTCCTTTGAACTTCAGTCAATGCCACCAATTATCAGAGCAGGGGGCTGTGTGTTTGTGGAGATCATCTCTCAGCCTTTAATTGCAAGAAGGACACTTTGCAGTAGATCCATTGGGTCTCTGTATTTCAAAGGGGGATAGAGAAAGAAGGGTTTAGAAGTTTTGCATATATTCAGAGAATGTGACATAAAATTTGGAATATTCAGTTCAAATGCCATAACTGCTTTTTCTCACATTTATAAAATGAATGTGTTTCTGTCTCAAAGATTGAGACTCAGGAAAATGTATCTTCTCTGCTCTCCTTGAGTAACTGACTCGACTTCTGTAAAGCTGCCTCCATTTCTCTACCTCAAAGCTTTCTTAATTGTACATATATTAGGAAAAAAATAATTTTCTCTCTCTCCTCAGAGCTCTTCTTTCTTAGAAACCCCTTGTTCAGACAAGCAGCTCTTAGGCAGAGAGTTCTGTTTCCCACGTTGACCGCCACCTTCGAGCTGCTTGTCTCCCATCTGTTGTTTGTAAACACTTTGTGCCTCGTGCTGCTGATGTTGTTAGCTCCTTGGAAAACAAGTTCTATTTTCTTGTGTTTGCACACTGCATCAAAACAACAGGAAATCTGTCCATGGCTGGGAAGCCCACGCAACGCCAGGATTGTTTTTTCTTGCCGGGGATCTCAATTAAGGAAACTTGTCAGAGGTAAACAGTGATGATGCAAGCTGTAATTCAGCGTGGTTCATCTGTGCACAGAATTTGTCTTCAGGGAGTCTTGTCCAGGGGGGGAGAGCGAGGAGATGGGGACACCAGAGGAGGAGGGAGCTGGGCTGAGTGTGTGAGAGAAGGGACAGGAGGTGGCAGAGGAACGAGGCAGAAGGTGCACAGATTAAGAACTGCAGGATTGTATTTTTGGCTCGTGCCTTTGCAGAGCTAGTTAAAAGTTGTCTTCTGGAACTTCTCTGCCCCTAGAATCCCTTTCTTTCCCCAACCAAAGAAAAGCATAGGGAGAAGAATTAATATCCAGATCTTAATTTAACTGTCAGAAATTAAGATTGACTTCAGAATTGTCAGTCTGAGGGGCAGAAAGGTTTCTGTGCTGCCATGGCTGCACATCCAGTCCAGGAACTATTCTGCTCTTGAAGAAAACAGCCAATGGATTTGCTTCACTTCAGGGAAGTTACTGCCCTCAAACCTTTTGCTTTTTCCATTATTGCATCCTGTTGTGCTTTCTACACACAGGTGGCATGGAAAGCTGTCCAATACTTGCTCATCACAGTGAAAATTGCTGGATTCCTCAGCATCCCAGTACTGTTCTTCAGTGTCCTGAGTATTGGGCTAAATTTTGATCCTTTCCCAGGCCTTATTATACAAACTCCTGTTGCCTTTATGATATTTATAGAGGACAGAACATGACAGGGATTATTTATATCTGATATAATCTGATATAATGTTGCATGTTGGTAATCTAGAACAAGAAACTTCGGTTTAGAAACTTTTCTTCTTGTTTATAATTCCTTGTTTGCTCTACATTAATGATTCTCTGTGCTTAATCAAGGGTTAAAGCAGATGGTTCTGATATATTGTTTCCTTATGAGAAGAAATTAATTCAAATGTATTTTCTATCTTTTGAGCACAAAGCAGTGACCAATATTTGTTTTACTTACAATAATGTTTACAGGAATTGTTTCCCATGTCTTAAAGAATGTAAACTTTCTAATTATTTTTTTTCTCTTGACAGAGGCCCAAGACAATGAGTCTTTCCAGTAACTCCTGTAAAAATGCACAAGAGACTTTGAACAAAAACATGGCCTGAAGAAAGTTAATGAAGTTGTTAATAGTCTGTGTCACAAATGAGAAGACTGTGGATGATTCTGGTTTTTTTCCTTCAGGCCTTGATGAGGCATGAAAATGATAGAAAGCTAATTTTTTCTAATGGAGCAGGTTCTGTAAGTAAAAGAAGAGGAAAAATAAAGAAAAAAAAACTAAAATACAGACATCTGATGACAAGAGCTACTACTGGTGGTGACCAGCATGTTGTAAACAGGAGTTTTCTTGAATCTTAATGGATGTTTTGACCTAATTTACAGAGTCTTCCTTGTTAATTAACTTTTTTAGAAAGGTCAAACCCTTTTTTTCTGCTAAAGGTCATGTACTTCGACTAAGAAATCTTTTCTAATCTACAGAACAATATAGCAACATAAAATTCAGGTGTTTTTCATTCTGAACATAGTAATGGATCATGAGCAATATGCATGGAGCATTTCACACCCCTTTGCCCTGTCCTCATTAAATAATTCTTCTGTGTTTGAGTGTGTGAATGATCCCAGGGTTATGCAGTTATCCAGCAGCAGGCTGGAGATGGAGGTAATTTCACACAGAAGGAAAATTACATTCCAAAAACCCACATGGACCTGAGAATTGCGAGAGAAGTGTGAGAAGAATTATCCTTGTAAAACAATGGTGCCACATTTAGATAAAAACTTTGATTTCAGTATCAGAAATGCTGTGAACATTTCAGTTGAATTATGCAGCTCTTGGTCAGTCAGGTCAAGTGGTACCCAAGGGCTCACAGGCTTTACATCAAGGACACCTAAAACAGGAATGGCACTGCAGGAATATTGACATTTTCAAATCATTCTTCATGAACTGCCCCTTAAAAAACCTAAAGAAAGAAAACAGAAAATGCTTTTTCATTGAACTGGTGAACCTGCTCAGAAATATTGAAGGGACACATAGCAAACTAGAGTGGTCACAGGACAATAATGTGGGAAAAAAACTACCACTGTCCCAATTGGAGAATTTCTCTGACAGGAAACTAGGATCCATTCCACTTCTTGATTTCCTCATGCAAATTGCATAAAATATTTTATAAAACCTGAGTGATTTCCATAACAGAATTTTGGCAATTCAAAGCAAAACATGTTGCTATGACAGTTCCTACAAATCTTTTAACTTTGTTATGTATTATAAATATGTCAAAATGAAGCCATTTCTGTCCAAACAAAAAATTTCCAGGCTTTTTTAAAATATTTGCTGAAGTCAAGATGAAGGCTAATTTCAAATGCTGTAACTTAGATCTGCATAACCATAAACCCACAAGGACATAGCTTTAGTCTTACAAATAAGTAATGTCATTAGATACAGTATTCTTATTTTAATTGACTTTGTTTGCTACTCTGTATAACAGTGATTGAAAAATAAAAGCCATTTAACATTGGTGAAACCTTTTCTAGTGGTTTCTGAATGGGAAGTCAACAAGCACAAGCCAGTGCCAAAAAATGTTATTGATTTTGGGGTTTGTTTCAGTAGTAAAATGCTAAGTGAAATCTAAGTGGATACAGGGAATTGTATCTAGTCCTTTGTAAATAAGAATCAGGTGAAATCTCAAAAGCAAAGAAAAAAATAGCACAGATTTATCATGCAGACATCACTGAGAAACCCCACATAAGGAACTCATTTCATTTTCTGCAGGTGGACCACTGTAAGTAAAAAAAGTGTCTCTTTATTGGGGATATTTACCAAGTTGGCAGTTGAGTCTTTTCCTTCAGAGGTATTGAAAGGACTGGGTATTTTCAGATTTGAGATATTTTTTACATCAGAAGAAAAATGTTTAAGCTGGAAAATGAGTTGGCAAAGATAGAATTTATTTGTGTGAGGCAATAAAGATGCTAAATTACAGTTCAAGCTATTTCTTAAATTTAAATTAATATATATTCCTCCCTTAAATTAACCCAGATGTGTCCTATACATGAGTTAAGCATGGGTTTAATCACAGATTGTCAACTGATGGAATCTCCTCAGAGGGTCTGACATCTGTGTTGCTTTGTGCTGTAGTCTCTCAAAAAGTGATCCAAGAACTACAACATGGCAGAAATAAATACTTGGAACAAATAATTTGATTAGTGGCAGTTTATTTTCTGGTGATGTGAAGCTGCTGAGAAAGAAGGAAAAGGGAATATCCCAAAGCAGGAAACAAGCAGAAAGCACACTGAAATAAAAGCAACAGAGGGTAGAATATTCTGAAAAAGCATCCGGAAAAGAGCTGATTTAAGATCAAGGAGATCAAGAGGAACTGCAGGAGCCAGTGGTACCTACATTTTTTCAGCACATGGTGAAAGGCTTTTTGCTCAAAGAAACAGAACACAGACTTTTCTCGTGGTCTTTTCTACCCCAAGCCATGGAGCTGTCTCAGTTACATAAAGCAGCTGGGAATGGAAGAGAAAGGTGGTCAGTAGAACTGTGATGAGATGCCACAGAGCCCTGTGAAAAGTGATTTTAATCATGAAGTTTTAGGAAAAACTCCTGGTTTGTTGGTTTTTGATATATTCAAACTCTAGCTAACTTCACTCTTTCCTTCCACCCACACACACTGACATTAATACAACTTTTGCAATTGACTTGAAGGATCCAGATACATCTATTTTATACTTTTATTTTAATGCTTCAATGTTTTTTCCTGTTAGCAGGTTATAAATGCTTATGGGTTTGGGAGAGTTTGGAGTAATTGGGAGTAAAATGGAAAGTACTTCTGGGGAATTGCTTATTTATATAAAGCTGATGGGAAAACAAGTGTTTTATGGGGAGCCCTGACTCCCTTAAAGGATATTTGGCTCAAGGACAGGGTACTTGCTGTAGCACAAATTTAGGTGTGTCTGTTATTGCACTGCTTTGTGCTGAGAGTGGAAAAACAACATTTATCAGGTGCTTTTTATTTATATATTTATTTTCTCTAAAAGCCAGCATGTGTTGGGAGTATACAGAGTGATCCTGTGTCCAGAGATTTCTGCTGTCACTGAGCCATCAGGCAATCAGCTGGGTTCTAGACATGGAAAATACGTGTAAAACTGGGAGTCAGCTTCTGTAGCACAACTCCTTTCAACGCCCAACAGGTGTAAATGTACCAGTAAAAAAGACACGAGTGCTAAGAATATCTGTAACTGCTGCACGAGGTGTGACCATGTTTGAGGGAGCAGAGTCATAGAAATCATAAGAGCAAATGACAAACCAAAGATTTTCCAGAAGATGTGGAAAGAAGCAACAAAAAAAGCAAAATTTACCATTCAGTGTCTGCTTTTCTGAAGGTGAGTGGCCAATACAGGCCATTCCACAAGGTGCTCAACTCCATTACTGATAATACCTCAATTTAGCCAACACATCTGACTCTGAATGCTGTCAAAGTCGTTCAAAGCTGTGATTTATTTGACACTGTAAATGCTTTAAAAATCTTACTAATGATTTAAGAAAAAGACATGGAAACAAGCAGAAAAAATGAGCATTATCTACAGTCAGTGTGGGTGTGGTGCCTTGACCCATTTATACTATTAAGAAATATGCTGCATTAAAGTATTGAATATATTTTTTCATTATGTATTGAGTGGCCAAAAATATCTTAAGAGCCTTGTAAGGTAATGTATAATAACATCTCTTCCCCAAAAGTGGGTCAAGGCTTACGTAGTCTGCATTTCCAACGTGGGTCCCTCTTAAAAGGAAAATCCCAATGGTGCAGAAGGAGCTAACACAGCAAAAGGGTCCAAATCCTGTATTTTGTGATATCCTTTGACCTTGGTCTGCCTAAACCCAGAGCAACAGCCACAGGATGTGGTCTAATTTATATTAATGGCAAATTATCTTGAAATATTTGTCTTCAGTGCTGCAAAAGTGCAGTGATGATGATGCTGTGTACTGGCTCCTTATTTTTTTTTTCCTTCTGATAAAAACTCCCTGTTTCCCATTGAAAGAGCAAGAAGAGGTGAGAGGAAGGAGGCTCCAGGTTACTGCCCACAGCACAGGGTGGTGTAAGAATAAAGGAATAACATGCTCTGAATGTGACATTAGAAAGCACCTAATGGGATTAGCAGGGGTAAAAAGGGTAGGAGTGAGATCCATAAGATCCTCCACTTGTTCAGTTAAGACCTTAATTCTTGTGCCTGTTATTAGTTGCAGGGAATTATAGAGCTGTAAATTACAAGGTAATTTGATGCCTGCATGGACATCAGATACAGGCTGAAACTGTAAAAGTAATATATTGAGCAAATAAGCTTAAATAATACCGTTATCCATCTCACATCCCCTTTCTTGGACATTTTTTTTTGTAATGTTATTTCCAAATACTAATTTTCAGGAGTGTTTTCTTAGTAGGCAAACATTCAGGTATTTCATGACATTCTAATACACTGAGGACATTTACTTTAATTTTTTTTTTTCTCTCTGTAAGGTGACAGTGGTTATCTCTTGAAAAATTGCCTAATCTCTTCCATGCTTTATCTCCAGATTCCCTCTGAAAACTGTATCATTAGAAATCGTAATGAAACTCAAAAAGTGACCAGAATAGTAATTGCCAGAAGACTTGGCACCTTCAAAATGGGACTTGGATGCTTAGAAAAATGTGGTGGAACACACCACAGAGCTGAGCTGCCCTTCATGTGAGTTCAGAGCAGCCCTGGTAGGTGTGAGCTTATGTAATGCACCCATTAAATGTGCCTCATCTGGGAAGACGAAGGGGAAGCATTTTAATGAGTCAATCTAAACTGCTGAAGTAAATGACCATAATGATAGAGACTTGGGAAATTACGTGTGCTTAGATGTGGGACTGGAGCACAGCAGAGGAGGTGCTGGCTCTGGCTATCACACAAGACCTCCTGCATGCTGGCTCAGATGTGCCTTCCGAGCCTTCTGTGCCTTTACATTTCATCCTAGAACCACTTCAGTGTCAGGAAAATGGAAATTAGAGATGCCATCTTCCAGTGCTAAAGGGAAAAGTGGATTGCAGACCAGCAGAGTACAGTTTCAGGCAATAAATGGTTTCCAAGCTCTTTGTTTCTCATGCCAGACAGGAGGTCTGGGCACTGCTTCCCCTCTCCTCCTGCTCAGAGAACAAGAAGATTCCAGCAAAAGCAGTAAAATTAGGTCCCTAATTTCCATTCCTTTGAGTTAGTCTATAACAACATCCCTCTGTAAGGACCTCTGTCTTACAATCAGGTATTAACTTAAGGCACCCAAATTCTTTATTACCTCTTCTCTTGGTAAGTTCTTCTTGGTCCTGTAAGGTCAAACCCTTTCCCAGAAAAAAACCGTATGCTAATGAGAATGAGAGACATCATTTTTTGCACCACAGATTTAAAGAGAGGGAAGAAAAAACTTTCAGCCATAGACTTTTCTGTACTCACAAGAATCAACTCAAAATTATTTAAGTATGAGACACTAAAACAGCCAAGGTACTGCAGCTTTTCTGGGAAAGCTCATTTTAATGGACCTCCATATTCAGTTATGCACAGAATAAGCTCCTCTATGAATAGCATTAAAAGACTCAACTTTCTGTGGATTTCTGTCCTATATTTTCTATACATTCTCCTCAAAATTTAGCTTTTATTGTGCCAGGTTTTTGATCCCCTCACTGCAAGAAATGAGCACATGCTACACAAAGCTTGGCTCTGCCAGTTGTCCTGCTAATACACATATGCTGTCAGACCAGCTGGTTCTTGGCAAACAGCAGAGGTAAATGTCAGGTTCCTTCCTGTCCCTTGCTATGAGGAGAGCACTAAACTGTCTCTAAACAGCACAGTGCAACCAGAGTCCACTGACTCACTTTTGTTTCAATAATCTACAGTATAGTAAAAAATTAAGAGCAAAAGGGTCAGACAGATAGGGGGAAAGAAGGAAGCACGTTGCTTCATTTAGTTTTCCCATCTTAATCCAAACTGATGAACTGTCTTAGGAGCATTTTTTTTTTCATCTATCAATAAAAGTGTATTTATTTCTTACCAATGAGAAATAAAGAGCCAAATTATCAGATGGGAGAGAGCTGTGTTATTCCATTCAAATAGGTTTTATAACTGGCACATTCCGGTCTGCATATCTGCTTGTGTGAAAGGAAAAGAAATCCTCCTACCTGATTTTTCAGGACTATCTCATTAGGGATCAAATTGATTTCCTCCTCCACCATTCACATTTGGGAGTTTTTGGCCAGATCAGGTCCATCAGCAAAGTGAGAAGGTTGTGGAACAGTTGGGGAATCGTGCTCTGACATTTCCCATTCTGACATGTGCAATCATGCACAGCTGTAGGATGAGCAAGGCTGGATGTTACTCCTGGATTGATCATGGCTCAAGCTGTGTCACGGGAAATACAGGTTGGATATTCGGAAAAAGTTTTCATTGGAAGAGTGATAAAGTTCTGGAATTCTCTGCCCAGGGAGGTGGTGGAGTCACCATCCCTGGATGTGTTTAACAAAGCCTGGATGTGGCACTGGGTGCCAGGGTTTGGTTGAGGTGTTGGGGCTGGGTTGGAATTGATGATCTTGAGGGTCTCTTCCAACCTGGTCATTCTGTAAATTCTGTGGTTCATAAACTTGGGAGAGAAAATGTGTGGAAAATGTTTGCTGTAGGAAGAAAATACAAATGAGGAATGTTCTTGCTCCCGTGGACTGGCCGGGCTGGACAAAACATCCAGGCTAAATGTGGCTGTGGAGCAGCCAGTGACACCACATGAAAAGAGCTTTAGCAAGGGAACAAAAGTGACACTGTTTTATCTTAACTGCTGATTAAAGTCTGTAACTACTGTAGCTACAAAATTATGCACATTTTAAACAAAAGCCTGCACCATGTCACAAGCAAGAAAAACAAGTCACAGGGTGCAAGGCAAAGCTTTCCTCTGGTGGTTAACCAGTCCCTCTCCCACAGTGGCTGCAGTGTCATCTGAGCTGAGGACTCGCTGTGTTGTGCCAACCCCTCCCTGTGCTCAGCTGAGCCACCAGAAATACCAAGCCTGGGGCAGAGAGAAGGGGTTTTAACTGATACTACCTCCAGTGAAAGGTAGGTTCATTCCAAAATTCCTCACCAGACCCCACACCCCCTCCAAACAGTAAAAAAAAAAAAAAAACTAAACAAAGAAAAGAAAAAAAAGAAAAAAAAAAAAACAAAACAAAAAAAAAAAAAACCCAAACCCAGAAGGCAAGACATTAAAGATAATTTTTCAAACAGAAAAATAATCAATGACATCCTGTTAAAGAAAGGATTTAATACAGAAAAAAAAAATCAGTCATTATTTTAAACAGGTACTACATAACAGATAAGGAGGTCTAGAGAAATTCTGGAGGGGTTTGCTCTGTATTAAATGATGATGAAACATCTGTACATTACATCCATCACTGATTATGGGAAAGAACATTTGATTTGGCAAAATACAGAGAGGCTTAATCCTTCAGAGGGTTTTTTTTCCCCCTTTTACAGAGGGGGGAAAAAAACAGGTTTTACAGCCTTGAAAATATTCAATTTCTCTTTTGAGTACACAGAAGCAAATTTATGTACAGCTTTTTTTGTGTGTACAAGGCTGTTTCTGAACAACTAGTCATTAAAACTATCAGTTGTTCTCCTACCATGAAGAGATTTCAAATATACCAAAGAAATGTGTTTTATTTAAAAAAGAAAATAATTTAATTAAAGATAGAAATGCAGATTTAGATTCTACATATGAAAAGCTTGCGATTTCATATTACTAAACTCAAACCTGTTCTTAGAGCTGTAGTCCCAAATTCCATTCCAATCCATTTTGCCTTCCTGCAAAGTTCATGCAGAACAATTCATAACACTGACCCTCAATGAATATTTTCTATCCTGATCCATTTCATATTTGTTCATGTTCATGCTCTGTTCATGTTTATTAACCCTTCAAAAAGCACCTTTCTTCACTGTGTTTCTACCAAAGCAATTAGGGGATAACATCTGGCCACAAAACTTCTGCTAGAAGAGGCAACTACAAAGGGCCACTTAATTTGGGGAGTTTTCAGTCTCATCCACAAAATAACAATAATCCTGACTTTTAAGTTACCATCGAATTTTGGAATGGTTTGGGTTGGAAGGGACCATAAAGATCAGCTAAATCCACCCCCATGCCTTGGGCAGGGACACCTTCCACTGTCCCAGGTTGCTCCAAGCCCTGTCCAGCCTGGCCTTGGACACTTCCAGGGATCCAGGGGCAGCCACAGCTTCTCTGGGCACCCTGTGCCAGGGCCTGCCCACCCTCACAGCCAAAACTTTATTCCCAATATCCCAGCTAACCCTGCCCTGTGTCACCTTATGTTATCCCACAGCCAAATCGTTGAACATGAGCCAAAAGTCAGTCCTAGCCCAAATATCACTGTGTCTCTAGAAGCTGCTGCCTTCAATCTCTTCAATACCCAAACTCTGATTGCTCTTTGCTCAAGCTGACATGAAAATGTTGCTTGAAATTCCCTTTCAATCTGAATAAAGGCCATGATACAGGGGCAAGGTCGTAGCAAAGGCATTTTGGGGAGCCTCAGAAGAGCATCCCCTCAGAGCAATTGCCAGCTATGTTTTCCAATTCTACCATGTTCAAAAATTACTTTGAGAACTTGAATCAGGGTCTAACATTTCCAAAATGCACGGCTAAGCAAGAAATGTCATTCACTCAAGCCATCACTGAAATGTTTCTAATTACATCCCTGACTAATTACATTACCGTATCCCTTTTAAGTAGTGGTTTTAAAGTACAACCCTTGGCTCAAAATTGATTCCTTATTTTTAGGCAATTCTTCCTATCAACTTGAACCTACAGTGTTTAATCGGGTGATAAGTTTTCACACAGAATTGCTGATTATAGTCCCAAACCTGCAAAGTGCTGCAGGATCAGAGGGGGAAGGGATAACAAAAATATTTTAAAAAATTGACTGGACCATTTCATAATTCAGCTAGGAATAATTAGTGCAGTTATTTTTTATGATATCCTAAGGATATACTGAAACTCACCGTCCTTTGTGTGATGCCAGAAAAGGACACTGCAGATCCCTATTGAAAATAGACCAGAAATTTGAGATCATTGCTCCCCACCAGCATTTCTGCCACTGAATGGGACATTTCCATACAGCTAGAAGCCCCGAGTCTCCAAAAATTGCCATATAATTCAGTTGAGGAGCACTGGAGACACAGCTAATGTTGTGCCATTATCTTTTGTTTCTTAAATAATTTGGCTCTGACGGCATGAAGAAGCCAAACGTCCCTGGAAGTGTCCAGGTTGGACAGGGCTTGGAGCAACCTGGGCTGGTGGAAGGGGGTTCCACCATAGCAGGGGGTGGAACAAGATGATTTTTAAGTTCCCTTCCAACCCAAACCATTCCTTGATTCCATCAGAGCTGAAAATTCAGGATCGTTGTTATTTTGTGGCTAAGACTGAAAACTCACAAAATTAGGTGGCCCTTTTTAGTTGCCTGTTCTGGTGGCACAACCACAGCCAGTTCTGTTTGGTTTTCTCTCTCACCCTCATCTCCCAACAGCAGCCACGTGCAGTCAACTCAATATTCCTCAAGTAATTGCATACTGATGGCCCAGAGGGTTTGGGAGCTATTTAAAACATACCAAACATACCAAAAGGTGATTTTTCCTGTCCAAACCCTCTCCAACATTTTTCATACCCTTAAAGCGACACCTTAACTAATTTTTCTGGTGTTTAACATCTTGCTAAAGGCCTAAACTAATGGGTACAGATAAATCCTTGAAGGAATACATCTTCTCTTGCCAACATTCTTGGCAAAATTTATGTTCTTGTTAATAGTTTTGTACTTAGACATTAAACAACCTTAAATGCTCCCACTTGGCTGTATAAATAAGGTTTGTATTCATGTGAATATTTCTGTTCAGCATATTTGTTGAGAGATACCTGACCCAAGTTTAAATCTGGAAAGGACAGGAAAAATAGACAATTTCCATCCTTTCCTGGCATTTGATTTGGATTATGAATAAAAAATCCACACTAAGGTCCAAACATTTTTGTGGCAGGTGTTGCACAAACATTAAATGGAGGCATCATTGCCCAGCAAACATTATAGATTAAAACAAAAACACATTAAATTGGGCATGAAGTCTGAATTTGCACATAAATGAACATAGTAAAGTATTAAAACATTTTGTGGTCCATTTATGTCTCTGAGTATGGTAAATTTTTCTATCAAATCTTTTTGATGAAAATAAAAAGCTGTATCATATCAAGCAAAATATGTGCATAATGTTTCAGAAAAAAAAGAACGTTGAAAAGGATCATTTCAAACTAAAAGTTGTGTTTAAAAAGTCAATTTCCTTAAAGTAAAAAACAGAGTTTAAGAAAGAATTTTAATTACTTTGTCTAAGGTCAAACAAATAGTCTTTCAAGTCAAAATAATTTAATCTTTCTTTTCATTTTTTGCCAGGCTGACTAGAAATGAAAGTAAAGTGAATTATCACAAGAAAATATTTCAGTCCACGGACAATAACAAAAATGAAATGAGGTAATTAGGCATTTCTAGTATTTTTGTTGCCGTTAATGCAGGGTAGAGGTTGGAAATAAACAAGTAGCAAATGGAAAATGTGAGTAGGTTACATGAAAAAAAAAAGAGCTGTAAGCCAGGATTTCAGGAAAGATAAGGTAGCAGATGTTTGGATTTTAATACGATACTTTTACATTTGACAAGCAGTCCAAGGGACAGTGTGGAGATCCAGGATAAATTGACAGCTGGACAGAAAAGTTTGAGAATGCTGGGAAAGGTCAGAGTCCTAATGGATCAAAAATCTGAGAACTGCTGGGGTGTGAGCACAAAGCCAAGAAGCCACTCCTTGCCGGAGAGGTGCGCTGGAGGCTCCAGCTGAGCCATCCTGGTTTGGGCAACTGTCCCCACATTTAGGCTGAGCTCTTCTCAAAACCAGCAAGTGACAGGACAGGAGGAAACGGCCTCAGGAGGTTTAGATTGGATACTGGGGGAAATTTCTTCACCCAAAGGGGTTTCCAGCCCTGGCAGAGCTGCCCAGGGCAGTTTGGAGTCCCCATCCCTGGGGGGATTTAAAAGCCGTGTGGATGTGGCACTTGGGGACATGGATCAGTGGTGGCCTTGGCAGTGCTGGGTTAAGGGTTGGACTCAATCTTGGAGGGTTTTTCCAACCTTAACGATTCTGTATGAGAAGTACCAATACAAAATGTCATGGATATAAACATGCCTCATTTGTTTTCCTCATTTTCTCATCCTTTTTTCCTGTCAAAAGCCCCACTGGCATTAAGCCACCCTGGGTGGTACATGAGGCACGAGGCCTCAGCTCACTTTTCAAAGTAGCTCTTATTTGCCAGAGGGGAGAAAAAGTTTAAAACCCTTATTTCCAGGACTGTTTCTGTGCTACCTGAAATCTACAGTATGATCTGTCTGTTATTTCCCATTGCCACCAGGGTCACAGCTATGTGGAAAAAAAAGCCTTGTTAAAGAGGCTGTTTTCATTCCTGCATTTCAGATATTCAGAGTTTGACCTTGTTTTGCTGATGTGTGGACAAAGATTATAGTGTTCAAAAGCCACACTCACCCCTGGATAATTTGCTTGTCTTTATTGCAGTAAATTTGTATATTGATCTTTATTACAGTATCATCTGACAGGATGTTTAGCATCCACACTCTGCCATGCAGGGCTCTGCACAGCTATGAGGGAAGAATGCAGAGTAGGTATTGTACCACACAAGAAACAATCGATTTTTATTTTACACATGTAATTTAGGTTTATATGTAATAAAGAATTGTATGTGTCTGAAGAAGGAATTTTCCTGATATCCAATTGACTGTAACACTTAAAAAATATTTCCCCCGGTGGGTGGGGTGTTTTTTTCCTATTGTCCTTTCATGATTTCTTTTTCCTCTCTTACATTCATTTTGTTGGCAAATTTCTCAGAATTTCACTGAGATGAATTTTTCTGCCTATTACACAACTCTACTTTTTTTAAAAAAGTAATCTCACACTTGTTAGCATTTGGAATGATATCATATTAGCAGAGCAGCCATGCTGTTTCCATTGGCCATTTCAATCAAGAAAAATAGGCTGTGACATAATAAATAGACATAGAAGAAAAATTAAGTCCTATTTCTCAGAAGAACATGTAAAAGTGAGCCTATATATATAGGCTTAAGTCATCTAAATGACTTGATGCATATTTTTATTTTAGTATCTGCAGGAAGATGGATCCCATCCCATTAAAACTAAAATTTCCAGAAAGACAGGCACTCTGATTATCATCTGTCAAGGTAAAAGGACTAAGAACCTCTAGCTGACTGATATGATGGATTTTCACTTTCCTACTTACTTCAAGAAGGAAGAAAGTGTGGAGCTGAACAGCTGGTAACATTTGCTAAAAGATTATGGTGCTGAGATTCTGATTTAAATTTGACTTTTTGGTCGTAAACACATGAACAACACATGAAATGTTCTTATTCCTCAACATATTTTCACTTGAAAGGAGTGATCCAACTGCTTCCTCTGTAAAACCTATACAGGATTAAAGAGCAAAGAGGTCTCCAGCTGAAAAAAAAGACATGTATTTCCTGGAAAAGGAAGTTATGCAAGAGGCTCAAAGCTTTCTTTAGGGTAGCTGCTACCACCTTCTGTAAGACTGTTGAAACACATGTAAATGAGAAGTTTAAAAGTATATATATAAAAATATTTGGCAATATAACGAGACTCTTCCCTACATTGTCCCCTTTAGGCTTAGAGGTACATCTGACTTTCCTGGTGTATATTTGCAGGATAACTGAAAATATCTCTGGCTACTCCACCATATGATGTAAATTTGGAAATATTTTAGAAATTATGTGAAACAAGCTCACAAGTTGTCACAAATACTGTCAGCACCTCTTTCATGTGCAAATAAAGAGAGTAGCCCATGGTATTTGCAGCCTTTGCCCAATCAGGATGTAAACTCTATGAGTTATTTTGGCCAATTTCAGAGGAAAATATTGACTCACTAAAGCCAGACCAGGACCCCCAAACCTGTTCAGTTAAAATAAAATAAATCAATCAATCGAGTCATAATGTTTTCCAAGCTTTGTCATCAGCTGTTGTCTATCAAAAAGCCATCCAGAACTGAAAAGCTGAAGCAGCATGTAAAACTCTGATAAAAATAAATTATAGAATCATTTAGTGGAAAAGACATCTAAGATCATAGAGGAAGACTATTTTAGTGGTTTTCTGAGAGGAGTCCGTAAGCAAAATGTGAACATGATCCATCAGAACTCTGTAAAACCTAAATAAAGTCCGGATTATAAATGGGGTAAATGGTAAGACTGCACTCCTACATCATTTATCAACAAGAGCTTTCACTGACAAAAAATAATATCAATAAAAGACTGATTTCACAGAATGTTCTGAACCCTTTGGTGAGGTGGCCTGATTTAAGCTACAGAAACTTCAATAAAACCAGGGAAAGCATACAAATAGGAGCAGAAAATATGTCAGATATTTCAGATATGAAACCACGCCTTGCAAAGGAGCGAGTCCAGAAGAGTATTTGGATTTACAGAGATCTGGAAAGCCTTCTTTACAGCCAAAGACTGAACAATATTGATTTGTTTAGTTTATATGAGGAAAGATTACGATTAAGTCACCTTCTAATCTAAAAGTAGGAACATGGAGAGAAGACTTCTGATAATGGAAAGCTCTTTAATCTGGCTGGCAGGAGCATGGCAAAAGGCGATGGACAAAATCACTTAAATAATTTTGGAAATGAAACACCCATTTTGAAAACCATGGGGGTTCTGTGTAACAAATTACTAAAGCAGTTTATTGATTCCCCATCATTGTGAGTCTTTGGGGTTTTTCTGGAAGAGTCCTAATCTTGTCAAATTTACAGCCTTAATGCAAGAAGTGCTCCGTGAAAATGCATGAGCTGCACCAGGTTCAAATTAAGTGAACACATTGGTGTCTTCCGAGTTTTTAAGCTGTAAATCTTCAATATTAGGCCATAGTTACTCATGTCTGTAGCTTCTTAGATAAGTTGTATCATCCTTTGAGGAAAAATAAAGTTGATAGTTGATAATTCTGTTATTTTCTTTAAATTTAATGACATCTGCCAGTCTAGCTGGCTGGTTTGTGCCTGCTGGAAAGGAGAGTTGGTGTTATTTAACACTTCCAAAACATATGGCTCTGGGCTTCATTTTGTACACTACATCTCACAGATTCCAAGAATTAATATCTTGTGTCCATCATTTTCCCACACACATCCATCACTTGTTCTTTTTTTTCTCTTTTTGTTGTCTCTGATATTTTTTAAGAAATCCAGAAAAACTTCCTAGAGAGCAGCAGCACCTAAATACTCTTATAATCGTCATTTCTGTGACATGTTGGGTTGTTTCTGCATCTATTGCTGCAGCTGAAGTTTTGCATGTGGTTTTAAAAGTTTCAAGTGGGACCAATATCTGTGGGAATATTACAGGATATTGCTAAAAATATATATTGACAGATTTATTTATTGAGTAAGAGGGAAGAATTTGACAGCATTTTCTAATACCTGTAAATTATAGTTGGTTTGTTTAGTAAAAAAAAAAAAAAAATAAGATAGGCTGATTTCACACAGCAAAGCAAATATAGATACCAAGCTCTAAAGGGGGTGTATGGAGGGTGTCATAAGTTGTGCTCATCAAGCACTGGAAGACTTGAGCAGAGGTTTTGTAGCAGAAATGTTCAGGGAGGGCACATCAGTCCTAGTAAATAGAATTGGTGAGAAGTGATTTCTGACAAATAACGCAGGAACTGGCAGTAATTTTAACAAACGGTTCTGCTGGCTGGGAGTGACTCACTCCAGCACTGTAAAGACTTTGTTGTTAAAAGTACTTACACTCACATTAGGAGCCTGAAATCATCCCAGACATAATGGGCCACTTTGAAAGAGCAGGAAACATTAAACAGATTGTCCAATCCAGAGAAAATAATCATAGGGAAAATTATTGAAAGGCAGTTCACCAAATAGCTTATCCTGCAGTTGAATCCAGTGGGTTTTACTCTCCTCATACCAAGACTCCAGCCTGTGATTTCAACTCAACAGCATGACTCTGTAAAATAGGTGTTTCCAAGACTGTAAAACTAGGAGAGATTTTGGGGCAAGGACTGCGTAAAGATAGAAGCAACAATAAAATCCTCGTTCTGTAAAGAGGAGGGATACCAGTGGAGCAGCAGCATGATTCATCCTCCTTAACTTCAGCCATCCAAAAGGTAGGTGTTGAATCCAAGTTAGCCATTCTTTTTTTGTCAGTTGTGGAGGAAGATGTATCCTGCCTGCTTCAGAGAACTACTTTGGGAACTTGCTATTTACAAAGACTTCCCTCTCTCCATTGCCATGGAGGATACCCAGGGGAATGACCAGAAGAAAGCAACATCTTCCAACCTAAATCTAGACAGAACTGCTCACTCTCTAGGTTGCCAAGAGAAGCTGTGGCTGTCCCATCCCTGGAAGTGTCCAGGGCCAGGTTGGACAGGGCTTGGAGCAACCTGGGCTAGTGGAAGGTGTCCCTGCCCATGGCAGGGGGTGGGAATGAGATGATCTTTAAGGTCCTTTCCAACCCAAACCATCCTGTGATTCTCAGAAGTCCCTTCATAAAGCCCACTCTGCAGAAACCGAGGCTCTGTAATTCCATTCTCTCCAAGGTGTATGCACTAAGGTGTGCTGGTTTCAGTGCAGTGCAAGGTTCAGTAAAATAACAGAAGAGAAATCAGGAGATACGCAGAGGAAAAGTAAAATTAACCACAAGACAATCACACTTGGCATCTTCAGCCCATAGCAAAAGAAAAAAAAAAAAAAACCCAAATGCCCCACATTCCTAATCTCAGTGAATTGAGGCAAAGTAAAAAAATGTGCTCAAATGAGATGATTTAACCAATATACTGTCCCAGCTGCTGAGGGCTCAGGAAAAAAAAAAAAAAAAAAAAAGTAAAAATTAGCAATGAAAGTATAAAAAATGAATGAAAGAGAAGTTCAGATTGGCATTGGATTAGATTGTCATGGGAAAGGAACAGAAAAATTATGGCAGCACTGAGACATCCCTGGGGGTGGTTAAAAACCACATATATGGCACTTGGGGACGTGGTTTAGTGGTGGCCTGGGCAGTGCTGGGGAAATTGTTGGACTTGATGATCTTAGAGGGCTTTTCCAACCTAAATGATTCTGTGATTTCCCTTTTTAATAGCTCTCTGCTTCATGATGATTTACTGCAGGGTTTGTATTGATTTACAATTATTAGACAGTTATTGTAATTTATGTTGATAAAGCAATAAGGGAGTACTGAAAATATTTATTAAATATGAGAAACTTTGTAGCATTTAGACATTAATCAAAGTTGATCATCTACAATATATGTGTTAATAAACCATTAGTGAATATTTAACCTGCAAACACGATGAAAAAGGCTGATAGATTACCTCCTTCAGGAACAGAGGGACTATGTGGGAATTTTGAATTATTTAAATTGTGACACAGCACAGGATTTAGGAGTGGGAAGCAATTTTACTGTGAGATTTTCTTTTTTAGTTGCTGAGTTCCTGATAAAAAGAGTGATGGAACTAATTTTGTTTCTTGTTGATTTAAACATTAGCAATCCCAGGGTTTGCAAAAACGTTAAAGATAGTTTTAAGGGTGAGTCAGATAGTCTATTGTATAATGGAATCACTGGCCTTCTTTGATTTTGGTGCAGAAAGTATAATAAAAAAAGAAAATCCCTGAGTAACTCAGGCTTCTCAGCACTTTGTTGCAGAAGTCAGAGCAAGAAGTATTAGGGGTCGGTTTAGCATTTGCCTAGGAGACCTGATTAATTGGAGATTAAATGATTGTTTGTTGAGCAAATGGTGCAGAAGACTGGGCATGCTTCCCTGACCAGCTGAGCCAGGCTTTGCTAGGCACATCTCCAGGCTAGGGGACACTTCTGATGCTCGCCCTGTCCTTGGAAAGGTGGAGGGATGCTGGAAGGGACACTGCCTGGGAAGGAGCTAATCCATTAACACCTCCTGGTTGATTAATTTTCAACTCATTTAAATTCTCATTCTGCTGATTGTTTCCTTTCAGGGAGGGCATTTGTGGAAAGGTTATCAGCTTCTTGGAAGGACATAGCAAAGCCTCCAAGCACAAACCTAGCCCACTTTTCCAAATAAACAGCTGCAGACAAATCCTGGCTGCACTGATAGGAATGGAAGTTTTCAGAGAATTGCAGAATATTTGGGAAGGAACCTCTAAGATCATTTAGTCCAACCACTCCACTCAAGCAGGTTTTGAATATCTCCAAAGAAAGAGACTCCACAACCTCTCCAGGCAGTCTGCTCCAGGGCTGTTAGTCTCACAGGAAAAATGATTTTCCTCATATTTAGATGGAACTTTTTGTGCTTCAGTTTGTGCCCACTGCCCATGGTCCTGTTGCTGAGCACCACATAAAAGAGTCTGGCCCCTTCCTCTTGACACCCACTATTAAGATATTTGTATGTAATGATAAATCCTCTCTCAGTTGTCTCTTCTTGTGGCTGAACAGCCCCCGCTCCCTCAGCCTTTCACTGTAAGGGAGATGCTCCAGTCCCCAGATGCTTCATCGTTGTAGCCTCCACTGGACCATCTCCAGGAGCTCCAGTTCCCTCCTGTCCTGAGGAGCCCCAAATTGCACGCAGCACTTCAGATGTGGAATCTGGAATGTGGCTGCGCAGAGGGGCAGGATCACCTCCTCTAACCTCCTGAAAATTCTCTAATAAATCCCAGGACCCTGTTTGCCTTATTGGCACAAAGACACACTGCTTGTCATGGACACTTGTCTACCACAGACCCGAGTCCTTCTCCCCAGAGCTGCTCCATCAGGTCACCCCCAACCTGAGCTGGTGCCTGGGGTTGTTCCCAGCAGGTGCAGGACCCTGCATTTGCATTTAAATTTCAGAACCTTGCTAAAATTCAGGATTTTTTTTTTTTTTTTGCCCTAAAAAAGGAATTGAGCACCAATTAATTTTTGGATAACATTTAACTGGTAATATAAATGAAAAAGAACCAGATATTTGTTGGACATTTTCTTAGTTCTTTACATATCACAGAATTCTGGAATGGTTTGGCTTGGAAGGGACCTTGAAGATCATCCACTTCCAATCCCCCTGCCATGGGCAGGAACACCTTCCACTAGCCCAAACTGCTCCAAACCCCATCCAAGCTGGCCTTGGGACACTTCCAGGGATCCAGGGGCAGCCACAGCTTCTCTGGGCACCCTGTGCCAGGACCTCACCACCCTCACAGGGAAGGATTTCTGGTGCTCAGGGTTATTCTTCCCCAGGTACAGGACCCTGCATTTGCCTTTCTTGAGATTCATTGGGTTTCCCTTTACCTGACTCTCCAACCTGTCCAAGGTCCTGCTGAATGGCCCCACAACCTCCAGGTGGATCAGCCACTGCTCCCAGTTCTGTGTCATCAGCAAATGTGTTCAGGGGACACTGTCCCTTCATCCAGGTCACTGCTGAATAATAAGAACAGGACTAAACCCAGCACTGGCCCCTGGGGCACACCACAACCTACAGGCCTCCAACTGGACTCTGTGCCACTGGTCACAACCCTCCGGGCTCAATGAAGATGGTCAGCAAAGACCAAAAGTTGGCCTTAAGGAAAATGTTTAATCTCTGAGCAATGTGTGTACTACAAGCAGTAAAAATTGGCTCCTTTTCAATTAGGGCTGGGGAAAGGAGGAAATGGGCCATAACCCACCATGTTCAGTATGGGTGGGACATGCAATGACAAGCCAATTGCAGTAGAAAACTGCTTTCAGCAGGAGAGCATAATATGAGGTGTGAAATATTAATCTTTGTAGGTAGGGAGTCTCATTACACAGAAGTTGGTTATAATTAGCAGAGGAAATTATAACATTATGGCAGAGACCAAGGACATGTATGATGCATTATGAGAAACTTTAGTCTGAACTGCAAGGGCTTCCCTTAAACTATTGTAATTAAAGGTGATTCAAAACTTCCCCCAACACCTAATTTAGATCAGCTGCAAAAGTACAAGTGCTAAAAATTTCCTCTCTAAGGTTTTGATCTGTGAGCCATTATTATTTCCCTTAATTTAGCTTATGCTCTATTTACAAATCAGAATTTCCTGCCTATGGAAGTAGATTTGTTAGAGGTAGTTATTCCATTACATGGGATGATGATTTTGTTGTTCCCCACCACTCCACCAGTTTACACTGCCAGACTATTCTGCTTACTCACAGGAATGAGTCTTCACAAGGATTTTTATTTCCCAATCACAATATTGATACAAAATACTTTCCATTCTTCCTAGGTATTCATGGCACACACTGTAACAATCCATCTGTTACCAGCACCGTGCTCTGCAGAATGTTTAAACTGTGTGAATTAGGAGTAAAAATGGGTAGGATTTCTTTCTTTAACTATACCTGTGATTTGTTTAGCACAGTGGGCACGGGAGGAAGGAGAAAATAACTTGGCTGATGTGGAGGTTTTAAATTTTTAATATTTTTGACTATTATTCTTAATATTATCAGCTGTGCTGCCCCAGGAGTACATGTAATAATAATAGTGTCGAGCATAGCTGTTAGCAGAGCTCTGGTTTGAAAATACTTAAAATAGAGATGTTCTGCTATAGTTTCTCTGAGAACCCTTCTCATAGGAGTGATCAATGACAGAGGTATAACCTGTATTTACTGCATCCTGTCAGCAGCACTGACATTTCCCAGGACTTATTCCCCCACCACATTTGTATCCATGATTCATCTGACTGTGTCACTTGGACATTCACAGATTTCCTTCTCTTGTTCAATGTAAAGATGACGTCAATACCCAGTAAAAGTGATGAAATTGTCTTTTCCTTCATACTATTTAATAAATCAATTTATACACCAGTGAAAAGCTGCAAAAAATTATTGTTTTTATCCACAAGACCCACATATCCAGAACTTCCATTTGTGTCCTAGATAGACTAGAGGATGGTAGTGAGAAAAAAAAAAAAAAGCCCTGTAGGTATATCCAGTGATTTTCTCCTTGGCAGCATTTAAAAAGGAAACAAAAGAAGTTAATTCAGTATGTGCTTCAACGTGGTAAATTTCAGACAGAAATGCTGCTTGCCCCCAAAATTTTTACGAGTTCCAGGTGGAAGTTCTATGGCCTCAATGATTCTGCAATATCTGGAGACAGCACAACCCATCAAAAGTGCAGGAATCATCCCAACCCTTCCTGTCTGCTGCCAGTAGAATACACAGCCAGCAATTCCCAAAGTCTCCCTCTGGCATTTCTCTGTTGGATTCACATAACATGTCAAAGAAATGATTTTTCTCTTTGATTACTGCAGTAAAATAAAAAGCACTGAAAGAGCAACATCTGAGAAACTTACCTTGCAGTGACATGAAAAATCCAGCTCCCTGTAAAGAAATGTAATGAGGAGGGAGTCACAGTCGTTACTCCTTGTTACAGCACTTTAGAGTAACAATGCCATTTGGAGACCCTTGCAGCAGGAAAGTCAGAAAAAGCAAGTCAGCAATCAACTACACAGGACAATAGACTAAGATATATCAACTCCAACTTTAGTGCATTTGGATTGCAGAAGTTCCCTGTGTTGGCTGAAATGCAAAGGCTGGAGCACAGCAGTATTTTTCTGTCCTGTTGGCTTTTTCTACCTCTTTCCACCCGGCAGTGACACTTAGTAATTAAAGCAGGAAATGGAATTCTGGCTCTAAAGGCCTAAAATTGAGTTATTGTCTTAAGTAATCATGGAGAGAAATATATATATGTACAGCTTTAAGGCACAGGTGCTTAAGTTTTACTGAACCAATTTAGAATTAGGCAACTAAGCACCTTTCAAAACCTTACAGATCCCTTTCAAGTTCTGGTCCTGCCTTTTTTTCCCCCTTCTTTTATATTTCTGAGACAACAAGAAACATCTGTGGGTTTCTTAGTGCTTTACTTTCAGCCCTGCCAATTATGTGCTGTTCTAATTAGTCAATGAGAGGTGTGGGCTTCTACTTCCCCTGTTAAAACATCATCAAATGAAAAAGAGCATTTTATTCCAGCCTTTTTACTTGATTCAGCACATAACAGGTGTGGTAGTGAAGTTGTGAACATATTTTTTGAAGCCCTGAGAAGGAGAGAAGATGGAGCTATTTTGGGCATTAAGAGCTACAACCATTTGATTACTCTGGTTTTACAACAGGTCTAAGTGGAACAAGCACAAACTGACCAAAGAGCAGAGTGACCTCCCAAACGGTGCAGGCTTGGCTATGCAAGGCTGTAACTACCAAAAAAAAAATGTTCTTTAAGAACTCAAGATAACCTCAACTCAAGAACTTTGTATTTAGCATATTTTCATTACAGCAGGAGGACATTTGAGGTCAAGATCTCAGGATCCCCTGTTCAGCACTCACTATTTCCCTTTCCACCCTCTCTATCCTTTCCTGCTACTGGACTTGGCTGGCTTCGCACCACACTGAATTGGCAATTTTTTCCCTCTGCATTAGAGAACAAATTCAAAAAACAGCCATGTGTATCATGGATAGAAGGGCAGGGAGGGGATTTAAATCAGCTGGGATATTCCGAGGCTGGAAATGCTTGTTTGTAACAAAGGGAAACTAATGGGTCTTACTGAGTAGCAAGATGTTCAACTCTGCTTTCTCACACTATTCCCCATCAAACAGGGCTGCAGTTACATATTTGTCTGGGGAAAGATAATGAAAAAACTGTGAGTAGAAAACAAAGAGCTTGTTACCAGTCAAAGATTAGCCCATGTTGTAGCCCAGACATTTCCCTGCAAGCAATATAGTCAGCAGAGCATAAAACTACATTTTACTGTTCAAGGTGCATTCAAATACAGTGGTGATAGCAGAAAAGTACACAACTTTTAACAAGACAGCAAAATAACTTGGATTTCTTATTTGGCCAGGAGATTAATTTCCTCACAGCTTGCCAGATATTCAGGAGGAAAGCAGATTTCTGCTTAGAGCTGTTTGTCCCATCAAAGCCCAATGGGTTAACTTGTGTCAAAAAATTGGGATGGCAATCCCAATTTAGATACCAGGTGCCTGCTTTGGCAATCGATGATTAACTTGAGAAAATTCAGTCTCCTGGCTTTCAAACAGCAGTGAAATTACATCTGGAGGAAGATCAGACTGGTGTTCTACCCTGCAAGGGGCCATAAATGTCAGTCACCTATCACACATGATGTTGGGATTTATCACAGTGTATCAACAGAAGAGAGTAAGTGGTAAAATATAATTCAGGATATAAGAGAATTGATTCTGTATGGCTTTGGGATGTTTTCTAATTAATTGTTCAGAGGGAAAAAAAAGCCCAAAAAACAACTGCTAGTTCCCAATGGAAATAGAGAACAAAGTTATTTAATGAGCTGCCATAAACCACAAACAAGTTCAGTTGGCATTATGCAGATAAACTCAAAGAACTTTTTCAAGTTGAAAAAGGGAACATATTTCAGAAGTTCCAACATTACCTCACCGTCCAGCTGTTTATATTGTACTTGCAGCTTTTTTGAAAAGACGCCAAAATAAAGTAAATTTGAATATCATCTGCAGAGAACTTCTCTATGGAATAATCACCAGACTGCTTTTCATTATACCACAATTATATCATCAGCATCTAATGATCAGAATGCAGAGCAGCTGATTATTTTCATAATGCAATTACTTCATTACATCTTAGAAAACTCAGCTGCATGCAAACAGTTCTCTCCAAATAACCCATTTGTCTGATTAATCATCTGACGGGAACTCCTCTCTCTCTTGCCCCCTTTTTAAATGTTCACCTGTTTTCCCTGTGCTTCCTGTCTGACTTGGTCATTACAGCATTAATCACTCAGGAGGAGAGAGGAAGATGGGCTCTTTCTCAAAATATACAGAGAGATCCAGATTTTTCAAGTGAGGCAAACACAGTTGTTCCCAGGGATTTGCCCTTGCCCCTTTTTGTGTGTCCAGACCTCAAGGTATGCATATAAATCAGGTATTTGTGCAGGGGTTTATTAGCTGGCAAATGCAGATGGCTAACACGATGGTCCCCTTGGGTACACACACCCAAGCACTTGATGTGTCTGGTGGGTGATTTTAGGCAGACATTTCCAAATAGCTGACTTTAACCCTCTGCTCCTCATTGTCAAGAGGAATCTCTAAGGCTTTTGCTAATAACTGCTGTCTTTCATGTGTATTTTAAAATAACTTTAATCCTAGTGGAGAAACCAGATAAAAAAATGTAAAAGGCTGCAGTGTTTGATTGTTCAGCAAGATCGTTTGTACAGAGATGCTGGAATAAAAATAATTAGCACTTCTAGGGAATTCTAGCTGAAGATCTGAAACCTTGTTTGTGGAAAAAAAAATCAGTTAGGCTTACATTTAGTTCATGCCTTTTGCAAAACTCAGTGACTCAAAGAAGAAATGTGAGGGCCAATGTACTGCTTATCTTTGTTGCTGGTTTTTTTGGGGTGCTTTGCTCAAGTTCACAAATCCCAAACAAGAAGGCCAAGGAGGATCACACCTCCAGACTCCTAATCCCTCTCCCCGACAGAGAGCCACGGTACCTTAAAGGATCAATCACATGCTCAGAAAGGGAGAACTTATAAAAGAAAATATTTTAGGCAAATCTACTGAGGCCTAGACATAAGAAGAATGATATTTAATTGAAAGAGAATCTGAATTAAATGCCCATATGAGAAACAGACTTATGAGATTGTAAAAGAAAAATTATTGCAACAATTATGATGGTAATAACAATGCTATTAGAGATAGGATTCCTATTGTAAAAGCTTCTGGCATCTTGGGTGAGTAATTTATTCATTTTCATTTCTGTAGACTGGTATGCTGATGATCAGCTTTACTCCAAAGGGTTTTCCTACAATTTAGAAGGGGAAGAAATTACTAAAATTGTAGCTCTTTATGTTTGAAATCTAATTACAGCTATAGAATCCCCTCTGTCTGACGTTTTACTTCATAGTGGTCCCAGTCACCTGTACCACAGCTGGGTTTCTCTACAACTGTTGCACCTCTGCAGTTTAATTTTGTTAGGTAGGTGATGAACAGCAAGTTTAGGCTTGATTTTTAAACAGAACTTTCCACTGACTGCGTTTTTACAGTTCCTATTTAAGAAAGTTAAAAACCTTCCCAGTGAAAAATACAGACCTATGCAATTCTAGAGTGGTGTGGGTGGAAAGACACCTCAAAAACCATCGTGTTCCAACCGCTGCCATTGACAGAGACACACTCCACAGACCAGTCCACCTTCCAAACTTTGTCCAAGCTGGCCTTGGACACTTCCAGCATTGGGGCAGCCACAGCTTCTCTGGAAAACCTGTTCCAAGGCCTCACCACCCTCATGGGGAAGAATTTCTTCCAAAAATCCCATCTGTCCCTGCCCTCTGGCAGTGGGAAGCCATTCCCTGTGTCCTGTCCCTCCATGCCTTGTCCCCAGTCCCTCTCCAGCTCTCCTGGAGCCCCTTTAGGCCCTGGAAGGGGCTCTGAAATCCCCCCTGGAGCCTTTTCTTCTCCAGGTGAGCACCCCCAGCTCTCCCAGCCTGGCTCCAGCCCTTGGAGCATCTCTGTAGCCTCCTCTGGACCCTCTCTAACAGGTCCAAGACTTTCTTGTGCTGAAGAACCCAGAGCTGGGATCACCCTGATCAAGGTACAGCTCCTTGTCTTGGATATGAAGTTCTCCTGGGCCCACTTCCCAAGCTTGTCCAGGCCCCCCTGGATGTCTGTGTTCTTTCCTTGCACCCCTCAGTCTCGTGTCACCAAGGGTGCCCTCGATTCCACTCTCTGTGTCACTGATAAAAAGTCCTGGTGCCAAGGCAGAGCTCTGAGGGACACCCCTCATTCCTGGCCTCCACCTGGCATGGATCTGATATTCTGTGAAGGCTGACCTAGAAAAGAGACTGGACAGAGTTAAAGAATAAAGTAGGGATTTATTAAAAGGCCTCAATGGATCCACCTTGGGCAGCACAAGAGCCCAGCCAGGGCTACACCCAAGCTGGACCCAAAATGGTCACAAAATGAAGATCAGTCATGGGGTCTCTCACTTTTATAAGTTCTGCTCCATTTGCATATTGGATTTAATTGTCCAATCCCATCTTTAGCCCATGAAGTCCCATCCTGCTTGTTTTTCTCTCTCCAGCCCACGTTGTTTGTGCTCTTGGGCCTGAGATTTGGATCATTTGTCCTTGGTCCCCAGCTGGAGAAGGAATTGTTTTGTCTCCCTGCTCAGTGAAGAGAGCTCACCATCCCCTAATATGAAGCTCAGAAGTGCACACTAAAGCAGCACAGAATCTGAAAATATAAAAGCTAAAACCTGAGGCATCAGATCCACTGACCACAGCTCTCTGGATGTGTCCACTGAGCCACTTCTTTATCCCCTTAGTACTCCATACATCAAATTTGGGTTCTCCCTAATTTGGACAGAAGGATGTCATGTGGGACCATCTCAAAGGCCTTTCAGAAATCTGGGTAGATGAGGGTCTTTCCGTCTTCCCTGGGCATATTCCTGTCTGTATTTCTGAGAAGTATGGACCCCACTTACAAGACACAATTGGTTTTAAACCAATTTCCACCTCCTCCCTGAATGCTTCTGAACAAAAGACTTGTCAATATCTAGTACAGATTTTCCCTGAAGCCCCCAAAATCCCCTTCAAGATATCAGATGTGGTTCTGCCTATGGGGAGATATTGCATCAAGAGCATAAACCCAAATAAATAGCACATCTTATCTGCTGTGGGGATTCCAATCCAATGCATTAAACTAGTTGAACCTGCTCTTTATGCAGTGCAGATATAGATTGGAAGAACTTCTGTAAAAGGCTTTACCTAAAGCCAATGTAATTGGGAAAAAGAGCAAAAGAGGAGAAAAAAGCTGAAAGCCAAACAGAACTCAGCTGGAGCTTCTGCCTGTGCTGTAGGAGGGTCTGCACGTCCTTGCTGGGTGGCTTTTACTGGGTTTTAGGATGCAGGAAAGTATTTGGAGGCACTGAAGAGAAAGCTGGGGATGCTCGTGACTCAAGCTGTGGGAGCTGCTCTCCTTCTGACCTCAGTGCTGGGGTTCAGGCACCTAGCAGGAGCTTCACGTGTGGCAAACACATCCTGCTGGATCAGCAGGACACGAGCATCTCCCTAAACCTGGAGCCAGGACACCAGCATCTCCCTGAACCTGGAGCCAGGACACCAGCATCTCCCTGAACCTGGAGCCAGGACACCAGCATCTCCCTGAACCTGGAGCCAGGACACGAGCATCTCCCTAAACCTGGAGCCAGGACACGAGCATCTCCCTAAACCTGGAGCCAGACTGCCTCTGAGAAAGCAGCAGGCAAGATGCTGGCTTCTCCCTCCATGTACCAGCAAGCAGGTTTGGTAAATACAGAAAGAAATTCTTCAGGATTTTCCTTCTTGGGATTCTCCTTCTCAACTGCTCTTATTCCTAGCAGCTCTGGGAGGCTGTTAGTTGAATGCCTTCCCAATTTCTTCGGCACTTTAAGCCAAGCCATTTTCACTTAGTCATATTTTACACTGTTTTTTTAAGCACATTGTCACCAAAACATTGGCTGAATTTGTAACAAACCCCCTAAATTTGTGGCAAATAAAGCATTTAAACCATCATCTTGGAAACATTTAAGTAAAAACCACCTAATTATAAACCCTTTGAAGAACTTCAGGAAAACAAAAAAGTCTTTTGGATCTTCCCAAAAAAAGCATGGGAAACAATTTGCTGCAGTGTGATAACTTCACATCCTACATGGCATCTAAACAGAGAAATAAAAAACCCCATCTGTGCCCCTCATTAGGTGCATGTTGTTTATTGTGCATGTGACACTGGTAGAGTACCAGGGAGGTATTACCCTGTGCACATCTTTCTTTTCACTCAGCTGGACTTTTGCCACTGGTTTCAAAGAGAACATGTTATCTCATAATTAGAGAAAGCCCAGGAAAAACAGAAAAATAGGTCATAATGTTCAAAACAACTGTGATTCAATGCTTCTGGCCAGTTATTTTCCTACACTGTGATTAATTTAAGTTAATTTAATTTAGCTTGTTTTAATAATTGCATAACTTTTATCTGGATGCCCATGCCAGATGGCTCAACCAGCCTGAAAACAGGAAGATGCTGTAATTGTGGCAGCCTAATAACATTTATTTACTACAAGCCTGACTGTCTGTGACACTCATCAGAGCTCTGCAATATTGTTCTTTGCACTGTATTGCCTCAGTGCACTTCGCTTTTAGCCACACAATCTTTTGCCTCTTTTACCTAAATTTTCTCAGAAAAGTTTTTTTTTCCTCAGAAGTTTTTAATGCACTTTTCCCCTTTTGTGCTTCTTGGGAGAGCTCAAAGTGCCCCAGTTCTGGGTTCTGCCTCTTTGCCTCTGCAAATCATCAGGTTAAACTGTGTCAGCCTCCTGGACTGATCATGGCCTGGATGATTCCTGTGCCTAAATAATTATAACATTTAGACAATTAATATATCTTCAGGTTGTTAATTCTGTGATCCAAAATTGAGGAAATATTCTGCCTCCAATTTGTTGCAAAAAAATCTTTCATTTTTAAAGCTGGAAAATGAATAACTTACTGCTTTCAGCCAAGCAGCATTTCCTTTGGTTTGTTTCCGCTTATTTAATTTCCTGTTTGCTCACAGTTCGGAAGCAAAAGTAATTTTTAATCTCAGATTTAACATTAGCAATTTCCAATATTCCTTCTCTCTGACCTGTGTGAGTCTCATTTGACCTCGTGCATGCCAAAATTCCTGCCAAAATTCTTGTATGACTTTTTCAGCCACTGATCAATGAGGCAAATAAGGTGAAAATACCACTGAATTAGATAGCTTGAAGGGAAACATCTGAATTTTGGAGCCATTTTGGTACACTCAGGTTAGTTTATTTTCTTTACTACTTCTTTACAATTGCCACTTTCACCTGCAGGTGAAGATCACCTGCTCTGACAACTAATCCACCTATCAAGCCATGCACAAAAAATATGGATTTTCTTGAAAAATCCACTTCTGCTGCTGGTTTGCTGCTCTAATGAAGAGATTGTTATAAATACACACCCTTGAGTACGTTGATGCAAAACTTTTCTTTTCCATCGATATGAATTTATTTGGGGCATTTGCTGCTGCCATGCTCATCTGTGTTGTGCTACCAAAAATCCAAATACTTTTGTCAGACAACAACAGGTCCTGTAGAAGCATCTCTTTTTCTCACTTTTTACAGAAATAATGTGTCATCTTTATGAAGCTTTTTAGGTAATGGGGACAGTTTTTATTGCTGAGCTGGACCAAATATTTTCCTTAGGAGAACTAAAAATCAATTGACTTGAGGAGAGATTTCATGAACAGGGACCAAACCCTATTTTCAGTGAAATCAAATCAGTGGGAAATTTGCTATGCATGACCAGGGACCCACATTCTAATTACAATTAATCAGTTACCCCGTGTATTTGGCTGCTCTTTTCCTCCTCTTAAATAATTTGCAAATCACACTGAATTTCTTGCATGCTTCTTTCTTGTCTGGAATTATTCAATACTAATTTAAGTGAACCCATTTCAGCTCGTGACGTGTTCATGCAGTATTTGTTTAGATTTAAGGGTTATTTTTTCTTTTTCTGAATGAGACATGGTATTCTTCTTCCCTGAATAGATGTCTGAAATATCAAAGTGGGGATGATTCAAAAAGAAATGATCATAATTTATTTGGAATTTTGCTTATTGACCAAATAATATGTGTTCAGGTTTTAATTTTTCTTCCCCATTATCTATTAAAAGCCATGGGGAAAAGAAAGATGGGGAAAAATAAAGAAGACAATAGCCAAAAATACTGGTGTGCTTTTTGTTCTGTTTGAAAAACCAATGACTGCAAAATGCTGGGCAAAGAGAAAAATAAGATTTCTTGAGAAATGGTGGTTCTCTTAAAGAAAAAAAAAAAAAAGAAATAAAAAATCAGTGATGTCTCATAGGAGGATGATGAATAAGAGATGGAAAATAACAATAGTATAATATTGTGCACGTAAGAATCTAGGTGCAGAACAGCTGCTCATGGGGCAAATACCTGATTCTACAGAGTTCAGTACAAACCAAGAACTGAACAACCATTCTGAGTCTAAAGGAATATTTCTGAATGCCAATTTTACAGCAGTCAGATAGGTCCTGACTCACTTTCTTGGGAATTGATAAATTAGGACATAAACTCAAACTCATTGCTGGAAAAATTCCCCATGGTATAAATGGACTTTGGGTCAAGAAAGGAAATAATGAGTTGGAAAATCAAAGAAGCGATAGATTGGTAAGTATCTGTCAGGGCAAGTGTGATGACAAGAGTTGGACCCTTTTTATTTAGGCATAAATCCCAAATTCCTCCCCACAGCTGGAACAGGTGCTGGTTCCAGGGACTGGCATTCTGTGGATGCTTCCCAGAGTACGAAGCACAGACCTTTGGGGTTTACATTCTAACAGGGGCAAATTCTCTCCTCACCTCCAGTTTCCTGTAGCATCTCTTTTGATCCATCACCTCCGTTCCTGGCACTTCACAGTTTTTTAAGTCATTCAGGAAAATTTACAAATGAACTTCCCCAACATGCTATATCAGATACTCCATTTAATTTGTCTTTATGGTGTCCCAGGATGATTAATTATCTTCTGGAAATGCTCTGTGTATCTCAGACTTCTGTTCTACTGAATTTTTTACTGTTACCTCTTTGTTGCTTGAGAGTGCACCTGCTTCTAATTATATGCAGATGATATACAATTATATCTTTAGAGGGATTCAAATGACAATGTTTCCATGACTTTTAGTGCTGCCTTTGTGACATAAAGCTGTAGTTTAGTACACGTTTTAACAAAGCTAAAATCAATTAATCATATACCTTGAATTACATCAGCTTAGGCATTATAAAAGAGAAAAAAATGAGAGCTGGGGCCTCTTCATTCTAAACTGGGCCAGTATCAAGGAAAGATTGCATGAATATTTTAAGTGCTCTTAAATCACTATGGTATTTTCTTTTCAGCAATTCCCATTCTCACAGAAAACTGTAGCAGCAGAATTTTGAAAATCAACTTAGAAATTTATAACAACCTCATTAGAAGCTTAATTTTGCAACTCACAGTCATCTAAAAAGTGATTTTAGGCATATAACACGATGTCTTTGAGCACCACTGGCTCTTTGAATAAAGAATCATTACAATCAAAAGTTGGCTTATGAGCCATAGAAAATATTAAGCTATAGATACAAATAGTGTTTTCTGAAGAGGTCGTAACATGGATAATTCAAGAAACAGGGGCAGGTAGAATTCAAAAAATATAATTATTTTTACATTCTTTTGAACTTTTTTATTTCTTCTTATCATTTTACAGATACCCAAGTATTTTCTGCATGCTGGTGGCACAGGACTATGTACAATCCTTGTCAGGTATGTGTGGAGCTATGCCCAAATGCCTGTGTGTGGAGAAGCATTTACTGAATACAGTATTACCACTGCTTCTTTCAGAGCAGAAATGCACCAACCCTCAAAATACTCCCTAATTCTGCCCTCCTGCCAGGTGTGTCCATGCCCATCTTGCCACACCAGGAAATTTCCACTGCATTTCCACTGCCCAGCTCCACCTCAGGAAGGGGAGATTGATGCATGCTCCAAGCCAATTTTGTATTTGCATAAACTATTTTGGAGTGATGTGATTAAAGATGGCAATCCAGGCAAATCTACGGTGAAGTTTTTGTCATTTAATAGCTCTGCACTGTCCTTAGTAATAATAAAAGAAATTATGTTATTAAGAGTATGTGTAGATTGGTAAAATGCATCCATTCCTGATACAGAAAAAACAAATTTACTGACAAACCTGCTGAACTGTTTTCTGCCTCCTTTATTCCTTTCCTGTTAGGTAACACAGAAAAATAATTATCTTTCCTGGCTACTCTGGACATGAGAGAGGGATTCCTCTTCCTCTAC